>NC_090937.1:693032828-693657828 GCF_040938575.1 Ambystoma mexicanum | reverse complement strand
CAAAGAACTGAGATGCTGTGGCCACAGTGCTCATCGACGAGGAAGTCAAAGAATGTAACAACTTGACCTTTTTAGGTACCTTTCCCTTGGAAGCTTCCTCAAAGAATTGCAACCTCTTGCCAGAGGGAGTATGATCTTTGGGCCTGCTAGCCCTGGCAGAGGCATGACTGTGTACAGATGCTGAGTCAAAGGCCTTACCTTCCTCCAGCCATGAGAGCAGATAATTTCTCATTTTAGTGCAGAAAGACTGGCAGATGGGGCATCCCTCCACAATGTTGTTCTGGGTGCAGGCGGTAAAGTGCACCTCTGTTCACAGTCCATGATGAAGACATTCTTCTGACAGCATCTGGAAAAGGTTTTTAAGAGGCTCTTCTTCTCAGCCTCCAACATGGCACATGAACTAGACCCAAATCTGCGGCCTCACATGACTAATTTTCTGACACACGGTGGGATCAAGACCGGCAGCAGATCCCTGCTGCCAATCAGTCAGAACGGTGACGGATTTGACCAAATTTGGAAGAAAAACTATCAAAAATAGGCAACATACTCGAGAAAGTCAAGGAGTGAAACTCTAGGACTCCCAACATGAAAAAGTGTGGTAAAAATATGAAGAGGGCCACCAGGGGTGGGCGTAAGGAGGACTAGTGTCATTGGTTGGGGCATTAAGACCCAAAGTGACAGCAATAGGATATACAAGTGACGATGCAGTTTTTAGCTGAAAGCTAAACTGCTTTATTTTACTGAGTATTCCCAGCCTGACGACGGGGAATATTCATAGCATGTGAACCCATGTAAGACACCATGCTGGAGAAACAGCGGTTTTCAACGACAAAGATGCAACCGAGGTAAGGCCGCCCTCATTTCCCCTACTTTTCATCCCTAGAAAAGATAGGCAGGTTAGCTGGATTTTCCCCATTTCTGGTACAAAATCACGAAAGATCCACACGTCCTGCAAACCATAGAAGGTTTTCACATTCTATTTTTACAAAATACCAGTTCAACCTTCTCTCCCCAAAACTCTGATTCTATCCCAAGAGAATACACTTTCACTACATCAGGAAATATAAAACTTAGTAAAAAAAAGTTGTGATCAAACAACTTCCCATGAACACCCAAGGGTTTGTGAGCAATATTTTTCTAGTCAGGAAGAAGTTAGGATTCTGTCCAATCATCAACCTCAAAATGTTAGTGTTTTTACTGTACAACCACTTCAAGATGGAGGGCATACATCTCTTGAGAGATACCCTCCTACCAGGAGACTGGATGACCAGGTTGGATCTCAAAGATGCATAGCTGACCATTCATATTCATGCTCCCCACTTGAATTAGCTACAATTTCTTTGTAACAACAAGAAATGGCAATTTGTCACTCTTCCGTTTGGTCTACTGTCAGCTCCTTTGTGCTTCACCAAGGTAATGACACCAGTCTGATCAATTATCTAGACGGCATTCTGTTCATGTCAGAATCTGTAGGGAATCAACATCTTCTGATCACAATTGAGCTCCTTCAGAATGTGGGTTTTGCCTTCAATTTGTAAAGGTCTCACCTACAACTAAGTCACAATATAGAATTTCTAGGTTTCCAAATCAACACTGTCCAAACCTCACATCAATTACCTCTGCGCAAGATAAGACCATGACGATAGCTTAAATCGGTTTTGAGAGTCCAGGTCATATCTGTGCGTAATTTGGCACGGATTGTGGGTCTTCTGTCTGCAACAATCTAGGAGATTTTTCCAGGCCCACTTCATTATCGAGCCCTTCAGAGATTGAAGACTCTCCACCTCAGGAAGTGCCTCAGCTGCACGGACGTGATTTAGCTGCACGCAGAGGCCAAGACGGAGCTTCACTGGTGGTTACAACACATGCAAGCATGGAACGGCAAAGCAATTGTCTCAATGTCTCTGGGCCTTAAATAGAATCAGATGGCAGTCTCTAGGGTTGGCAGGCACATTGCCGCCGTCCTTCCACAGTGGGAAGGGGCAAATGGACTCCCACCAAGAGAGGGAACTCCACAAACTGTCTAGAACTAGTAGGGTCCTTTGCTCTCAGGAGTTTGGTGAAAGACAAGATCAATCTCTGTATCCATTTATGGATGGACAATGTATCAGCAGTACAATGTGTCAACAAGATGGGGGGGGGCTTATTTTTTTTTTTCATTCCTTACTCGCTCATGCTTGCGGAAATAGCAAATGATTTCTGGAATTTCTGTCTGGGGGATTGTGCTCCATGCGGGGTATCTTCTGGGATTACACAACATGGTGCCAGACTGGAACGACATCTGAAAGATTCTAGTGATTGGAAACTACAATCCATCTGTTTTTTTTACCAGATTCTTTGAATCTGGGGTCCTTCTGGAGGTGGATCTATTTTTATCCTGAACCAATACTCAACCGCCTCATGTCTACAGTTGGAAACTGGATCCTGAAGGAAAAGGTCTTGACACCTTAAAACAGGACTCGTCCAAAGTTCGGGGATATGCCCTTCCTCCCTTCAATAATGATTCAGAGACTGATTCGGCAAGTGAGAATCCAGAGAGATTCATTATTACTAGTGACCCACGTCCCCGTTTCGCCATTTCAGACATGGTATCCTGCTCTGCTCAAAATGTCAATAGATTACCCCAGAATTCTTCCTTCTCTTCCACCAGATTCTTTGCAACCCAGAAGGCTATGCTAGTTCAACAGGGACTTTTACAACTTGTAGTATGAAGGATTTCAGGGGTTCCTGGAATCTCCAGGGACCTTTGGTTACAACTGCCTCTGCCGTCAAAGAATATGGGCCCCTGGAACTTCCAACAGTTATAAGAAAGATTGGGTTCACTGTTGTGGGGGTAGAGACCTGGATCCAATTAAGGCATCTCCAATATAGGTGGTTATTTTTTTACCTATTCTTTTTGATCAAAACAATTATTTTTGTATTATTAATCTATACAGATCTGCTATTTCAACAGGGCAGATTACTTTAGATGCATAGTCTATTGGTTGTCTTCCTTTAGTCTGTTTTCTAAAATACGTGAACGTTTTAAAAACCAGGCCTGGTATCCATTCAGTTTACCGAAGAAAATTCAGAGGGGTAAGTTTTAATAGTTTTGGGGGGGTATAGGGGTTAAAATGGGTGGGGATGGGGTTAAAAGGGAAAGGCAAACGGGGCAGAAAGTTTTGAAAAATTATTTTTTTTCCATATTTTTTATCTCAGTAAAACTTGCCACTGAATTTTACTTAAGTACAATCACATATAACCCCAGGGCCTAAATATACCATTCTATAGGATGTTAATCTAAGTTTTCAATTATTCAATAAATGGCCCGTCAATGAGTTATTGTCTTTAAAACAATTGCCTGCCAAACTTACAATGCTACTCTGTCTAATTTAATTCAGGAGGTTAACTGATGTTCAAGCTTCAGATATTACAGACAGGTTTTTCTCTCCTTTTGGTACATGATTTACTATTACTAGACGTACTAAATGTGATCTACTTCCATTAATTATCCTGCTTTTCCAGAACAAGAAAAATTGTGTGTAGTTAAATGTTTAAAACAGTGTGAAATTGTTACAGCCCATCTCAGCACAAATGGCCAATAACCGCTTTTAATTTCCTTTACAAAACGCTTTTATTATGGCCAGAAGGGTCATGTCATTAGCTGACATTGATATTTCATCCTTTGGGGCCTATTCGTCTAGAGGTGCTATAGCATCCAAGTCCTTTTTGGTAGGAAGTTCCCTGCAACTGAGATCTGCTGATTGGTCTAGAGATTCAGGAGTTTTATTTTAAAACTGGTCATGCATGTTTCGCATACAATAAACAAGCAAAACCGCAATTTTCTTAGCTAGCTGTGTAAGAAAATTGTAATGTTAATAAAAACAACAGAGGCGTAGATTTTCCCACTCTGTCTGCCTCCCGTCTCAATTTCTGATTTCATTAAATCCTAGGTAATTAAATTCATTTCATACGGGTCAAGGAGAAGTTTGCAATCTTTCTACAGTGGTGGAGCTAGACCAATGCATCCCAAGACTAAAGAGAACATTTAAGAAGAGGAAGTGAACCAGCAGTTGAACATATTTATAGCATATTGATTAGTTACAGCACACCTGTGGACACGTTCACAACGTTATGGGTGCTTTTCTTGTATGTTATTTTTTCTTTCAAAGTTAACCCTTTAATCTTTGCTGCTGGCAGTTTCAGTGAAGAAGCTTGTGGAAACTCTACACCTACTTTGTCTTTATTAAAATTACGATTTTCGTACACAGCTAGCTAAGAAAATCACCATTTTTAACTTGGCAAAACATTTGTGCGGTACCAGAGCTGCACACGCTGGACAGGTTTGCCCACATTATTGCAAATTATTTGAAAGAAAGCATGTTGCTCATGAGCAGAGGGACATGGAAAGAACTAGACAACACCAAGAGCTGAACGTTACACTGTACTCAATGATTTGCACTCTTGGGATCGTATCATAGAAACTTTGTATGGGGGCAAGTGCAATTTTGCACGGAATTACGACTATGTAAAAAAATATCATGGTGCAAATAACATTTATTCAATTAATTTATGCACCAGAAAAATGTTTGTGGTGGGGCGAATACAAAGGTTATTAGCACTAGGGCACACTTTGTTCCCGACTTGACAAAACAGAAGTGGTTATCCTGCGTCTACTACAATTTGTACGCGAGGCGGACACTGACAAATTAGTAAAAAGCTGCTCTTGGACATTAAAGAAAACATCTGGGCTGAACATAGCACCAGCCGCCCACTTGCACGGGAGAGGGGATACGCTGGTGCTTTTCACACGGGGAGATGTTCCTCTCCCGATAGGAGACATGCTTCCTACTTTTGCAAAGTATGGTTCACAGTGGATGGAACAGGTGGTGCGTTGGGGGAGCATTGACTTCTTTTGCAATTTTTTTTAAAAGGTGAGGTTTACCTCCAAAATGTGCTTCTTTGGATTTGACATCCTGAAATCATATCAATAAAGGCACCATGGTTAACCCGACACGAACATAGAAACAATTTATGATATCTCAGAGGGGGGACATGAGGTTTCGCGAAGTTATGAACTGTTGATGTCCAGGGTGGGAAAGGAGGTGACCCAGCTGAGAAGGGTCTGGGAAGAGGAAACCGGAGAACCTATGAATGATGGGTTGTGGGTGAGGGTTCAGAGATAACACAAAAAAGTGTCCAGGAATGCGAGGCTGCAACAGATCCAGCTATACATTACTCACAGGGCGTATATGACCCCCCCAGAGGATGGCCTGATTCAAGAACGCAGGAGTACAAACATGTCCCAACTGCGGGGAAGTGAACGCAGGGATGATACAAATGTTCTGGGCATGCCCAGAAATCGGAAAATTCTGGGGAGAAGTAGCCCACTAGTTAGCCGAGAAAGAGGTCAGATTAGATGTGGAATCTGTATGGGCATGCATGGTAGGGGGGTTTCCTAGACAGCGCAAACTGAAACACGTGTGTAAACTCAAGGACTTGGCCTATATACTGGCCAAGCGTAGAATTGCCATGGGTTGGAAAGCAAACAATAGATCAAAGGTAGAAGTTTGGTGGCGTGACCTCCAGAAATGGGCAGAAGCGGAAACAGAGGTATCGAGTGAAGCGGACAGTAGAGGGGGAGAAGAGGAAGCAGAAACTTTGATGGCCTGGAGACACTTAGTAGCCACACTGTCTGTGTCCACCCAGGCCTGCCTAATCGAACATGATTCCGCCGGGAGTGAGGAGGAACCTCCGGATGAAATAATGGCAGATGGCAAAGTGAAGTAAGCTCGAGTTAAGGGGGAGGGTAAGGAGGAGCCAGTGGACACTTAGTGATATCGCATATGATGCCTGAATTTACATGACGTGCACTGTTGGGTTTGTTGTTCTGTTGATTGGTTGTTGCTAAAATGAATAAAAATTGTTTAAATAAATGGCACCATAGTGATGGTTAAACAATGCCGAAAATGCACCCGGTTTTCGGTAACCAACCAAGGCCAAATAATCTTCCGGGATAGGATTCTCGGGGGCACCTGAATCCAGAGGCTGCCACCTGCCAGTGAGAAGGGCCAGTGGCTCAAACATGCAACGTTCAAAAATACAGGATATAAAGATATCTTCCAGGGTGTTATTTTTCAGGGTGATAAAGGATTCCCTGCCACCTTGTCGCTCAACAAGGAAAACATTAGTGAAATAAGCACACTGTTTTAAAGCAAGGCTGTGTTTACCGGGCACCCAGTGGAGACTGGCCACAGCAGGAGGGGCAAGCAGACAGATATTTTGTTCCAGCAACCAAGGCTGCAGATACAGACTAAAAAAGCTAGAGTTGGCAGACGGCATGAGCCGCAATCTCAGTAGAAGCTTTTGCAAGAGTCCAAATGGCAAGCAATTATGGCAGAAGTGATGGTCTGTGTAGAAAAGCAGATTCCTAGAACACATCTGTAAGGTTCCTCAGGTAAGCTTTATTCTAGTTACATAGTGAGTTGATACAGTGAACCACTAGGTTCCATCACCCGGGCTAGGCTGCTCCAACTGCTCACTCCTGGAACCTTCATGACAGCATTCACACCCAAGCACATTACAACACATCTCCCTCCTTTACACTCACACACAAAACCACAAAAGAGAATACACAAGGGACACACTAACACAGCATCTTTTTATACGAGAGATGCAACTCAGGAAAGACGGGGAGCGTCCTCCCCAACATACTCTGTATCCGTACACAGAAGGCGGCCCCCCTTTCTACACTTGCTGGCTTTAATGCAGCACTCTTCTAACATGTAGGAATGTGAACACATCCTTATCAACCAAGGTTGGTGCAAACATGCATGACCCCTAACTTTGTATGGATTCACTCCACAGAAGGCATGATCCTCCTACCTGGTGGGACATCATTCCCATCCACACACACAATGGAAGGCCTGACCCTCGTACCTGGTAGAACACCATTCCCACACACACTGTGCAGAAGGCGCGACCCTCCTACCTGGGTGGTACACCATTCCCACACACACACACACACACACACACTGCGGAACAGCGAGATTCTCCGACCTCCTGGGAAACACAAAAACTCCCATCCACTCACACATGCCAACTTCACATTAGGCATCATGAAAATACATAACAATTGCTAGAAGTCCATGCAGAGCAACAGTTCTAAACCTGAAATTCCTCAACAAGTTAGTTCTAGCCCACTTCTCAGGCTCTCAACACTTCAGGCACATTCCTTGCCCCTTAAAATCCGACCTCCAGTAGCATCAGCGTTGTCTGCGCATCATTTCACCTTAAACGGGTGCGGGCTGAGCCTCAAACTGATCCTGATTCATGTCCCTCATTGGCCTGCACCCTTTTCTCCGATCCTCAATGAAGAAAGAGACTCCTTGACGTAAGGTTCTTTTCTTTGATCCTCCGCACTTCCTACTTCGATCATCACGCACCGACATGCTAGAAGGTGCTTTTCTCAAGAAAAACGTCTGTTAACACAGAGATCAAGCCTCCCTCTTCGCTCACACTGTTTCGGAGCGGTTTACATTCCAGAATCAACCACAAGGCACTCACAGGCTAAGAGACGCCAGGGATTAGGGATTCCGAACAATCACCATCCTGCAGGACATAACGTTGACGTCATATTATCTTGTGCTTAAATGGACAACAGAGCTCCCGTCCGGCAACAGTGGCAACTGGCGAGTCCCTCAGCCTTGCCATACATTAGCGTGCCTCCTGTCAGCATACCTCCTTGGGCTGAAATGATTGCTTCGTGTCCAGGTGCTCCAGTCCTAACGGGCCTGCCTGCAGCTGTGCAGTCCCCTGGGAGATAGTTATATTCACATGCAGGCAAACTAAGTAAGACCTAACTTTGTGCCCTGAGCTGCGCAGTGCCTCTCACCTTTCAATATGCATCTGTTCACCAATGCAATGCTCTTCACTTTACTGACCAGTGCATTTGGCTCTGTGCTACTGCCCAGTACACCTAAGGGCACAACTTAGAAATGCAGAATTATGGCTGCTCTCCATTATTTGACTAGTAGCTTCCCTTACCCCTTGCACATCTTATTCACAGAGTACTGTAACCCTGCCTCTTCCCCAATGACCTCCCACTGTCCTTCTTCTGGGTGGGACGGTACTTAAATATTTTTGGCCCTCTTTATCTGACTGGCGCTCTGGGGCTTGGTCACAGCACCTGGATTTTCATCTGTCCTGGCCCTTCTGCATTTGCCTTTGGCCTCTTCTCTATCTTCTAAGGGGATTGCACTGGGGCGTCTCACCCCCTTATTGGATTCTTATTTGGGCCAGATGTTTCCCCACTGTGGGGTCCCCTCTTAATGGCCCTGGGTTATGGGACTTGCTTGGGGGGGCAGTGGTTCCTTTGTCTTCTTGCTGCACCCCCCACAGTAGACTGGTCTCTTAATACCAGAGTAATATGGACCCAGCAAGCTCAAAACCATGTGTCCAGAGAGTTGCCCCCAAGAGCCAAAAGTTTAGGCTAGAGCTAGGATCTAACAGCCTTCATATAAAACCACAGTTTGACCGTAGAAGACAATCCATTGCTCTCCAAAAAGTCCAAAGCTAGGCGTCATTGAAAAACAGAAGCTAGTGGGACAGCCAATAGGCACGTGTAAAGTTTGCAAAAGGGGATAACCGGCATGAAGACTGGGGGACACCACGAGTAAGGGCTGCAGATTAGAGTCGAAGTGGCGGGTGGGTGCAAGTTGAAGAGCAGCACATTGATCTGTTGCAGAGAGGAAGGAACTGAGCTAGGCAAACCAAAAACCACCCTGGGATGGTTGCGGCTATCAACCGTTGCTGAAAGGCCTAGAAGATTCAGAGCAGAGGGGGCCGCCTTCATGTTCTGTTGTGCTTACATCATCCATCAATGTGAGCAAAGGTTAGAAAGAATCCAGAAGATGGTTAGTCCACCCAAATGTCTAGATGGGCATAACAGCTCTTGGATCTCAGCAGAGGACTGCGAGGCTACAATTCAACTTAACATTATATAGTTACTGGGGATCAAGTGATGGCTGTTGTAAAAGTACAGTCACATGCATAAGCTCCACTGGGGCAATTCGAAACTTGAAAAAAGGAATCAAGGATCAACACGGTCTTATAGTATGAACTCCCAAGTATGAAGCAAAGGACAAACTAATTCTTTGACAATCGGAAGCTCCAAAAAAGACTTCTTCATATCATCAGCACCCGACTTGGCCATGACAGGCAACGAGATTGCTCAGAATACAAGCTCTATCTGCATAAAAAGGAATGCAATTAAGACCTTCCCAAGGACCACCCTCTCCCTATTCTGGAGAAAATATAAAGACGTACCTGATGTCTGTCTGCCTTCCATCGCTATTGTGCCTGTCTGGGTCAAGTCTTCTGCAACACTCTTGGTGCCACTATGGAAACAGAAAAGGGTCTCTTTCTTGTATGGAAGTATTCTTTTTATCACAGTGGCCATTTCTTTAAAAATCTCGTTTGCACACGGAATGCTTTTTGCTGAGCGGTTAAACAAGTTCGTCAAAAAGTTGCCTCTTCATCACCATCAGCACCATGGATGTTTGGGGAGGGATGCTTATAGTTATAAGCAACGTGAGGTCAGTCTGCACCTGGTAATGCTACCAGAGCAGATTGCCAACTCACCTGGTGTTAAATCACCCAATCAAGCAGTGTTGGTGCAGTTTGTGAATTCCAAGCTGGATTATGTTAATGCCCTCGATACAGGTTTCCATCATTACAGCGTAAGAGATTGCAGTCCGTCCATAAGGAAGCAGGAGGATTGGTACGCAGCATCAGGAGAAGCGATTCTATGTCTGACTTGCTGAAAAAAGTACACTGGTTGGCATGGAGCAAAGAGTGCCATGCTTAAGGTACTATTCCTCACCAGAAGTGTGCCGGTGAGCCGTCTCCAAAATGTAACCCAGGTCGTAAACTGCGCGCCACTAGCCGGGCAGTTATGCATCACCCTTTCGAGATCAATGTTTGGAACAAAGACAGCTGGTTTTCTGTACTTGGTCCTAAAATATGGAGCAAAAAAAATAATAATAATAATACAACAAGTTACTTATCTGTAACTGTGGTTCTCCATTCTTGGTATCTCCCTTAGATTCAAATACTCTGAATAATTATGTGTGATCAGGCTGAGAATCCTCTGTATTAGTAAAGCAATGTTACCTCAATGAAGGTAATCTCCCTTATTTTTTGTTTGGGGGGGTGGGGGGATCTGCTTCTCACAAACGGGAGAGCAATAATTAGCTAAATTTCACAAGAAGAAGAAACAAATTACCCCTCTCTCCACCTATAAATATAGGGTTGTGTGATAGTTTCTATTATACCACACGGGACATCATGTTTACTTAAAGCAATGTTACCTCAATGAAGGTAATCTCCCTTATTTTTTGTTTGGGGGGGTGGGGGGATCTGCTTCTCACAAACGGGAGAGCAATAATTAGCTAAATTTCACAAGAAGAAGAAACAAATTACCCCTCTCTCCACCTATAAATATAGGGTTGTGTGATAGTTTCTATTATACCACGCGGGACATCATGTTTACTTCACAACATCAGACTGTATCACAATTATAATCAGGACATACCAGGAAAAAATTGTGAATGTAACTGATAGACTACTCTCCACTGTTTACTTTATCACAAAATATTTTTTAATCAGTCTTACAAAAATACATAAACAGAATAATTATTCCCGGAAAAAACAATTAGACATAGTTAAAACACAGAAAATCTGTGAAGGGGTTGTTTGTCGCAAATGCAACACACCACATGGAATTGTAGGTTATGTTGGTAATGGGTGGTAATATGTATTCTAACCAAGAAACTACCTGGTTACTGAAGAATCAGAATTTCTGAAATTTGGAAAAGAGCACAGGCTAAAATCAAGCCGAGGTGCGCTCACACCTATATTTAAATATATATGCTATTCTTGTATAAGGGATATACAAAAGCAATAATATTACTTGGAAGAAATATACTTGTCCTGAAGAAGGCCATAATATCAAGGGTTCGATAGGTACTAGGGATAGTGTCCAACTTTACTCAAGGGCCAAAACATGTCGACTGCTGTAGAAGACTAAAAAACAACTTAAGTCTTTCATCCAAACTACTACAATTCCATGTGGTGTGTTGTATTTGTGACAAACAACCCCTTCACAGATTTTCTGTGTTTTAACTATGTCTAATTGTTTTTTCTGGGAATAATTATTCTGTTTTTATGTATAAACATGCATTTTTGTAAGATTGATTAAAAAATATTTTGTGATAAAGTAAACGGTGGAGAGTAGTCTATCAGTTACATAAACAATTATTTCCTGGTATGTGATTTTAATTGTGATACAATCTGATGTTGTGAAGTTACCATGATGTCCAGCGTGGTATAATAGAAACTACCACGCAACCCTATATTTATAGGCGGAGAGAGTGGTAATTTGTTTCTTCTTCTTGTGATATTTAGTAAAGCAATGTACATAATAATGAAAGCTTCAATACGTAGCCCATCACCCTCATTTTGGTCCTTTTGTCGCGAACCAACGAGGGCTAGTGCCTTAAGCTCCACCCCTGAAGGCCATCTCCAGATTCTGTGAGCTAAGGTGTGCAGCCCAAAAACATTTAGTATTCATGAGTATGCCTCAAGGAGGAGGCGGGTGGGTAGCATGAGATGTGGGGTTCTTCATCATTAGCATCTCTCACAGAGTCACATGATAAGTCATTTATAACGTTCCTGTACACAAGTGTTTCTAGGCGCGAGAATAGAGTAGAAAGCCGCAAGTAACAGGGGAAAAAAGGGAAGGATGTAGTGGCTATCTCAACTTCTCTTCGCAGTGTAGATGCTGGCATACAACCCGCCCCACTGTTGTCTCTGGCATCATCGGAGTCCAGACAGTAGTGTTTGGCTAACCTGTGCGTCATCTTCCGAGTGGCAGATCAACTGGATGGTGACCCCAGCACAGAAGGCTGGCGATAGCTGCTTTTTTCCCTTGAGGAATGTGCTGTTAGTGCACTGGTGAGAGGTCCACCGTCATCAGAGAGGCAGAATCTGATGCAAGAGGTTATCCACCGTGCAATGCCTTGTTCAGCTAATGCCTGCACCTGGTGGGCCAAAAGCCACAAATAGCAGGTTTATTCTACAAAAGGAAGGTGTTCAATGTATGTAGTAGTGCAGGGCCCTCCTAACTTTTAGGGTGTGTTGTGTGGTCTCCACTGGTATGCAACGGTTCTGGAAAAACATGGGGAGAATAACAGTATGATTGATGTGAACGCCAGACATTATTTCCGGTAGAAATTTGGATTGGGCCTCGAGAACGACTATTGACATGCAACAGTGTCAAGGGCTCTTTAGAGGAGAAGGATTGAATGTCACACACTGCTCTTGTGCACACGACCTCTACTAAAAAGGCAGTTTTCCAAGAAACATACTTTAGCTCGGCCTTGTGCATAGGCTCAAAAGTGCCTTTTATTTAGCATAGTGAGGACTGTGTTCAGTTCCATGCAGGCTCCGGCATAGTTAATGCCTGGGGGTGAAGATACTGCATACAGTTGTGGAATTGCTTTACATTGGGAGCAGCTAACAGATACAGGGTGTCCTCGTTACAAAATGAGTAGGAGATTGCTGAGAGGAGCACTTTAAGAGATGATTAAAGTAGGACCTATGGAAGTACTTGGGTGAAGTTGCACATTTGGGGTGTCCAGGTTGTTACCCTAGACCCATAAACAGAAGCAGTGCAGCTTTTGGAATGCATGTTTTTGGTGGATGCTGCTCTAGCCGCCACTAAGTCTTGTAATCAGCTGTGTGGCAGATCAGAATGCTGCTATCTGGTCCTCGGAGGAACAATGCTGTCAGAGATAGTGATAGCCGGTCAAGTGGCACAGCGAGTAGAGCGCTCGCTTTGAGAACCGTGCAGAGCTTGCTAACGCAGGTTCGAATCCCGGCAGGGCCAAACTCAGCCTTTCATCCTTCCGAGGTCGATAAATGAGCAGCACACACCGTGGATAATAATAAGCAGTGCTCAGATACCTGAGGGTTCATAGCGCTATATAAATGCCAAATTATTCTGCTAAGCTTGAATCTTGTGTTGGAGAGATGGGAGTGTTTTAAGGGTGGTTGCGGCTTGAATAAGCTGATCCCCGCATGGATCCGAGGAGGAAAAGGAGGCAGTGTAATCCACTGGAGCCTGAGACTTTGAACGCCTTTCTGGCTCCAGCAGGTCTCCTGCGGACACTGAAAGCTGATCCTGCAGTATGATGGCTGGTACCATTGGAGTTTAAGAAATAGGAGAACAATGCACACTATTCCTGAACATCTCTGCTCTTGGAGTCAGAAATCACAGCAAATCACAGATGCAAGATCCATCGACCATTTTCTTATGTACAATGTGTGTTCTCTGCCCGTGCGGTAAGCATCTGGAGAAGGCTTCTCCAGGGGTGAAGCATAAGGTATTAGCTCTAACTAGTTAGGGACAAAAAGGACCTAAATGAAGGAGATAGGCTGTATATTAAAGCTTTCATTGTTGTATAGATCACTTTACTAATAGAGGATTCCCAGCTTGAAAGGAGATTATTCAGAGCATGTGCCTCTAGGAGATGTGTAATGCTAGAGAATCGTGGACTACTGGTCAATCAGCAGCAACACAACTTTTTAGCACAGAGAACATTGTCGAGGAATCTTCATTTCCCCCTGGCTCTTCTTCCTGCTTTCCCAGTGCACTGTCGATTTCATTTGCAATGATGGGCATTATTAAAATTGATCCAGTGATCTTACCGAAAACTTTTTACTCGAGGCATTTTTTAAATACAGATTCGTTTTTAAATATGTATATATGGGGGGAGTTCGGGGGGGGGGTTGAAAACAGAGGGCGAGACCCCCCATATAAAAATAAAAAAATTCTTTTTTCCGGTACATTTTTTTCTGTAACAAATGACTCCAGCAAAATCTTTTGGTAAAATTACAGATCCTATGAAACAAATCAAGCTCTGGGGAGGGTAGCTCATGGCTTCTTTCTCGAGTGTAAACCATCATAATGTATTTTGTTGTTGGCTTTCACTGCTGTGTCGTTGATCGAGGCCCACTAGGACCTCTCACCCGAGTGCCCGCACTGCCCCCACAATGCAGTGATTTTTTGGAGTGCAGCAAACATTGCAGGATTGGAAACCGTGAAAAACAGGGGAGAAAAAAAAAAAGACCATGCTCCCCAATGGTGCAGACACAGCCAATCGAACAGGTGCCAAAGCTTAAGCTATCACACCCCACTTGTGTTTCAGCTATTGAAAAATCTATCATATTGCAAACTAGATAAGGTGTAAAGGATGACAAAAAGAATTGAAAACGTGCACCTGTGTAAGGACGAATCAGCCAACAGAAGCGCAGTTGATCACCTGTCTGTGCTTCGCCCCATGCGTCACGTGAGTCGCATTTGTTATGCGCACTGCCCTACTTTTACCGCTCACTCCGCGAGCAGAGGACGGGCGCTGCTTGGAGACCAGCTGGCTAAAAATACACGGCAGTAGCTTTAAAACAACCCAAAGCTCGGGCTATTTTTAACGGAAGAGATGAAAGGCTCTCGGAAGGGCCTTGCTTTGGAGAGTTTCTAGCAGGTTAAGGCACGCCTCATCCATGAGCTCGGACTTCTGACTGCCATTGAGGCCGACCACATAAAATATACATACCTTTGGAGGGGTCTTTGATGGCGGTCATCATTAAATGAGCAGAGAAAAGGCTTCCGAATTTAAATGGATCAAGTGCTTTCATCTGTCCAGGGTGTACCAGCTCCATCTGTACGTTGGCTGTCTCTTGCATCGCCTGTGCACGGACTGCAGCTCACCATCTTTTTATGCATGCTTTTGTCCAAAAACATCTTGCCGTCTTCCAGTTGTGTAACACATACAATATAAAAGAATCTAAACGTGTACACTCTGGGGAGATTTACACAGCGGAGTACTTATTTGAGAGGCACAGTGGCCAGCGAGGATTTGGCGGGAATTTCAATCGTGTTGCATGGAGGCTGCATGGTGTATTCAATCTAGGTCCTTGATCCAGCCACACTTAGCTTGGCACATCAGGACGCCCTCATTAGAGAGATGCACAGGAGATTGGAGTCTTACTTGGGCCCAGTAGGAAGGCGTGGGTTGGGGCGGGGACTGGAGGGGCAACTTCATGCCCCACCTAGGACTTTCAGGGGACTGCAAATCCCTTCCAAGGCACGGCGAGAAGAGTGGTGCTCAGGGCTTTAAGTGGGGTAAGAAATCGAAGGGGGGCCCTCATTTGGGGCGTGGCCTAAAAAGTACGCAAACCGTAGGGTATGCACACAAATGTATATAAATGTTATATATTTGTGTGCGTACCTTACTATGGTTTGTGTACTTTGCAGGCCATCTTTTCTATAACATAGAAACATGATAAAAGATGGCCTGCAAAGTACACAAACCATAGTAAGGTACGCACACAAATATATAACATTTATATACATTTGTGTGCATACCCTACGGTTTGCCTAGTTTTCAGGCCATCTTTTTTAAACATTTCAGGTTTATAAAAGATGGCTTTGAAAGTACACAATTCAAGCCATCTTTTGTAAAGCTTTGACTACGGACAAAATTGTCCGTCGGCAAAGCTTTATAAAAGATGGCTTGAAATGTGTACTTTCAAAGCCATCTTTTATAAACCTCGAAATATGTCAGGTTCGCCGAGGGCTAAAGACGCCTCGGAGACCTGGGGAAACAAAGGGACAGTAACTGCCTCTGGTGACCTCTCTCGCGAGGGGTCACCAGATGCAGTTACTATGACTGACAGAAGTGGCAGCCAGTCACAACGTCGCTGTGGCTGGCTGCCACTTTTGGCAGCTTGCCTGACTTCATTGCAGGCGCATTTCCAGTCACTTTAAGGTGGTGCTCTAGAACCCACTAGCAGAGGGAGTTCACATCTACCGAATACTGTGTGACAATCTGTAGAAATGTTTTTCATTGTTCTAGAGTCCGAAATGCTGAGTTATAGAGTAGAAATTTAGCGAACCTGTCCAGCTGTTTCAACATCTGCAGGTGATTTCTAAAATCTGCACAGGATTTTGAGAATCTAGAAATCTGCCCCAAACATCGGGACTTTCCCTACCCACCAGCAATGAGGAACTCTTGAGAAAGTCAACACCACCCTTATTTATAACGCAGGTGTACATCTCAAAGACTACGGCCAGGTAGGACATAATCATGTTTTGAGCGTTGTCTCTAGTACACTCAACTCAAGATGAAACTGTGACCATTCACTTATTTGCACAGACACCTATGTCGTGGCATGGGAAAATGAGACGGAAGCCATCAAAGGGACGTGGCCTAACAGCAGGTGGGTTGCCTGCAGCTCGTTAGGTCATGCCCCCTTGGCGACCCCAGGCTTAATAGGCTACAGGCAGCCCCTTTTAGAACTCAGCACCCTCACCCCGCTGAGGGAGAGGGGGCTGATCTCTGCATGTATTGCCTAAAGAGATGCCTGACGGGGGAGAGTGGCACACGTTTTCAGCCTTAATGGTGGCGCTGGCCCTCACCACCCATCCTTTTAGCTAAGAGATGCAGCAATCACACTTGGGTGATCGCTGCATCTCTAGCTAAAGGGATCCCTGCACCATCGCCATCAGTAGCACCATTAAGGCTGAAAAGGTGAGGCTGCGAATAAGCGGGAGCTTCAGGCTTTTGAAAAAAAAGGCCTCTGCTTCCCGCAGCCTCACCTTTTCTTCTATAATTGTGGCACCGGCCCAAGGGCATCGCTTGATTAAAGGGATGCCTCGCAGGTGCCGATGCCACCACTATGGAGAAAAGGCATTTGTTTCTGAAGCCTGAAGCTCTCGCACATGAGCGAGAGCTTCAGGCTTCAGAAAAAATGCCTTGTCCTCTAGCAGCCGAGGCTGCCAGGGGACATTAGTGAGTCCTGGCAGAGGCCCACCTTAGAACCATACATCCAAGTTTGCCGTAGCTCGGCCCCAAATAGCCCTGCCCATGTCAAACAAATATGCAAATATTCTCCAAAAGAATCTACCAAACGTAAATTTTTCTGATAGATATTCATTGCAGAGCTCCTAAAAACCGAACTGAAGGCAGTAGTGTTTCTCCTTTCAACAATGGGATACATTAAACAAGTTATCAGTAAAAATGAATCTGTTTTGGGGGAAAAGTACGATTACATTATTATGATTGTACTCCGTTATCAATGTTGAAGAAACTCAAAGTCCTTAATCCAGTCAGCGTTCCGTGCGTCATTTAAAACAAATGTCCCAGAAAACCAACACTAAGTGTCATGGGCAAACAGGTTTGTGCAATTTACATAGAAAAGGAATTTGCTCAGCACTTTTTTAACCATTCAACCACAGACAAAGTGATTGTGAGGGTCAACAAGGAGTCCTTCAGTCAAATCAACTCTAAGAATGCAAGTGTGTCTGAATGTGGTCCCAAGGTTCTCGAATTATTTGATAGAGTCTGACTTAAGGGCTGCTCCTTTAAAATACACCTATTCCAATAAAAACAAACTCCTCTAACAGAAGTTCGGGCACGGTTGCCTTTCATTTTTTAGCATTCTTCATTTTGATGCAGAAACTACACTGCCGGTCTCTACTTTTCCAGTTGGCTACATCCCATGTGTGGAATGCCTAGCATGACCCAGACCTACTTTGGCTAACAATCAAGCGTGTAGCCTGGAAGTCACCACAAATCTGCACAAGCCATGGCAGGGGAGGGTAGGAATTAACATACGTTTAGCCAAATAAGCAAGTAACTATCTCATTTCAAACTCTACTTTGAGACAGTGAATGATATTTTAGCTGTAGGGAAAAAAAGCAGAGATGTAAAATGGCAGGCAGTGAATCACCACAGCAAGGGTGTGTTATTAAAAGACCTTTATATGGGAGTCTGGTGATGAGATTTGTAAATGAATAAGGAACTAATGAAATGGAGGCCGCCAGAAGTCAATAATAGGCCCACCAAAATAGGAACATTGTGAACTAGTGGTGACAGCTATGCAGACAAAGCACAGCTCACCAAATGTGCAATAACGTACACTTTAGGCACCAGCAAAGTACACGCCTAGAGGAGTCAGTAAGGGAATAATGTTGTGATAATGATCTACCCAGTGTTGCAATTACTCACAACCTAACTGTGCCATGATGAACCATCAGTTCTCCCCACCTGGTGGATGCCTTAACTATCCAGAGGAGTCTCCTCATTGGGTATAGTTTGGAAGAGGACGACTTGCAGAGCAATTAGATGATTCAGCAAAGAAATAGTTCTCAAAAGCTAGCAACAGTCCAGCTGGCTTGCGGACCGGAGCATGATGGGGCACAGACAACATCTTCATGGATGGAAATGCACATTGTTTTTACATTCGACGTGGTGTCAGAAAAGTAGGCAGAATAAAATGTCACTCATGAAAAACTAACTCCCCACATAACCAGCTCAGTTTTAACAAGAACCCACCTCACCTTGATGAGCAATACAAAATATAAGATTTTGACAGGGAGATTAGCGCAATTGGCTCTGTACCCAAAAGTATGCAACCTCAATGTGCCCTTGGTCGTTTGCACACAAAAAACCGAGCTTCAGGATTGGTCGTAATTGTACATTTGGTAGGCCCCCAAGCAAGCATAGACAAACATGGTGCGGGAAGGGTGAGAAGGAGAAATGCGAGCAACAGACAGATGGAGCTTTGCAATAACCAAAAGTACTACAAAGTTGTAGAACATGGGTGTGAGAAAGCGCAAAATGTAGCTCCAGTGAGGTACAGGAAATGCTAGAACCAGCGGCACATATTTTGTGAAAATGGCAGAAAAAGTGGTTGCTTCTGGAGGGGGACACACACGGGACAAGAGATTAAACAGACACGGACAAAAGTAAAGTAAAAACCTTCATGTATTTGAAGCCTGGATATTGCTTGAAGCAATAACGGGGAAACAAATCTCGACAAGGAAAAACATGACCTTTAAGGTGAAATTAACAAAAATATGAAAACTATTGATGAAGCACCAGACAGTATTTGCTCTTCATTCATTACAACACTCGTTTACATTAGCGCACAGTAAGCAAAGTCAACGATTGATTTCCACCGGGGATGTCCTAAATTCACAAGAACGGCACCTTCCCTCATTCTCCAGGTACCATCAAGCACACACCCCCAAGAGGAGACTCCACTCTAATCTGCAGTACAGGGCCATATTCAGGGCGCCGTTGGTTTTGTACTCAACGCCATCAGTGGACAGTCTGGACATACTCCCTTTGAAAATGTTCCGTGAGGTATAGAGCCTACAGTGGTTCCGCTGCCGTCAAGCATCAAAAAACCCTTTACGTTTTAAAGAGTAATGGCACAAACCCCAAGCTGCCAAATGGAAAACTGATCACATGGATCACTGATTTGCTTTAGAAAAGACTCAAAGATGGAAACGGTGAAGCAACCAGCAAGTGCCCTTGGGTGGTCTTACATTTCCACAGGAGTCTTACATTTCCACGTGATCGCCTTTGAAAATGAACAATCTGCCACCACATTCTGAACAAAGCCTTACTGGAGGGATTTTTGAGATGGGAGGCAAGGACAATTTCCTAGCACAACCGTATCCAAAATCACTCCATACCAGTAAATACCCATGTGGGTCACACAATGTGATTCTAAAAATGACCAGAAGAGAACTTTACAGTTGGACAAAAAGCATGAAATATTTAAAGTTATGCCTAGTATACACTTCCAGGAAGCATTTCAAACTGAGGATGGGAGTTATTTGGGATTTGCAACTAGAGTAAATCATTGAAATTGCCTTCAACGTGTTTGCCATCCCTTGTGTATTTGCAAATATATGAGGTTGTACAATTGGAAGCTCTGCTATGTAAGACAGACACGTGCCGCAGTACATTCAGATCATCATGTGATGGGGCAACTGGCAGAGATAAAAGTCATAAGCTGCCACCAAGGCCGCCTCCCCCAAACCGCACCAGGAAGCAAGGTGGCTCTTCTTGGCAGCCGCTCCATGCAGACACCTCAAGATGTTTGGTTCTGAGGGGAGCTCTTCAACTGATGGGGACATTCACTCGTGCCGCGCGACCTTGGAAAACAGGAGGCGGAATGAGGAGCGAATCTTTTCAGTCAGGAAAACCACCAGTATATTACAAACTATAAATAATAAAAAAAATGATAAGTGTACAAAACAAAACCTGAAACTATTATTTCAGTCACATATTTCTACCAGTCTCTGCAGCTCTTGGACGTGTGGGCAAGCAAGGAGCTCTCTTCTTCCTCGGAGAGAAAAAGCTGAAATGCCAGGATGATGAAACTGTGCCACAGACAAAAACGTAGACATCCAACACTATTGCTTTTGATGAAGTCCCAGGATGCAGTGTGCAGGGGTTTCTGGACATGGGAGTGGTTCACATCCTGGAGAGCTGAACTTTCTGCCGCCCTACCCGGACCTTCCACCGGTGGCGGAAGCCCGCCATTTCTGCTTTCAGGATTTCGTCTCTTCACAGTCCTGCTGAGCTGAGAGTTCCACATCAGAAAGTCCCACTTCCACTGCCATGATCAATGAGGTGTCAGAATCACTGCTGACTGTCGGCTCCTGTTCACCTGGGGGAAGAGGAAAAGGCGACAATGAGGGCTGGGTACGAAAAAATGAGGCTTTGGTTTGTTGAAAACCAATGTTTACAGTTAAACTTGTGTAAAATATCCCAAAGCATACTTCAGCGAAAAAATAAGTGGAACGAATCGGTGGCACATGGCATCATCGCATACAATAGCTAGCCTGTTTCATTGTAATAGTCAGTCACACAAAAGCAGGGTTCGAAATTGAGATTCAATGTGCAGGAGCTAAAACTAGCTCGTCTGTGTCAGGCATCACTCAGTAGACCGGAGTCACTGCTGGGAAATCAGGAGCGAGTACATAGCGCACTGCTTCCACATGCGGTGCAGAGTTTACATTTTTTGGCCATTATTTATGTGATCAATTATATTTATGTGTCCTAAATGTGTCCCAATTCTTCTTTTTTTACATTCTAAAACACTCAAAGTTAAACTTTGGAAGGCCCCAGTTGGCCAGGGAAGCCTATAGTAGCTCCGGACAACTGTTTTTAAGCTAAGGCGTCGTAGGCTAGAAGCAGGAGCTAAATAAGTTCCAGCTCCCAGCAATTTCGAACTCTGCAAATGCCTTCAAATGTTTCGCACATCAACTTAAATGTGGACAAATCCTAAGCTGCAGTCATCCCATCAAATATACTTTTTATTTTGAGGTGGCATGCCCCCTGAACCCACCCTGCAAAGTCAATCCCACCTTTGTCTGCACCACAGTTAAGAGATGAGTCTTTAGTGCAAACATTTCAAGAACCTGTCGCAGGCATAGCCCTGCTCTTATAGCCCTTTGAAGAGAAGCATTCCCCATTGGGCACTAGACCTCAAATCTTCAAGCCCATCAGATACATTATGACAAAAGGTCTTCCATTGAGGGCCTTGCACACCAACAGAGATCTGGCGCTCACCATCAATGGTACTGTGCTCCTAGTAGATCACGCATTACACGCTACAGCCTTGTTGGAGATGTAAGTCACATTTTTCTTTTCTGTGATTTCAAGCAACAGCTGGAACTTTCCAGCGGCAAGACTGCAGTGCACATCAATGAAGCCAGTCGGCCAAATGTACACATATACACCAGAGGAACCACAACTACCACAGGCTCTCTCCATACAGTCTGCAATTTAAACCCAGTTAACCTTGTCGGCTCACAGTCATCTCTCTTTACTGCAAAGTAATAGGTCGGAAAAAGTCACTGGTGAAGGTACAGAGTTGGGTTCTATGTAGAGAATAAAGGAAATTGACCCAAGAAGATGTTGATGCTTTGAATACAAGCAACTTCTTACAGATCCAACTTTGAACGAAACACTGGAGTGACTCACAATCTAATCAATTTCACTCTCACCTTCTCCAAGCCTCCTCGTCCCAGTCCTGCGATTTGAGGGGCATCCACCACCAGATAGACGTTGCGGACAAGCCTTTTCTTAATTATCCGCCTGTAGTGGACTCCTCGACTTCACCTCCACTTGCTAGGCCAGGGGCATAAAGAGACCCTCCCTCCATGACCTCCTGTATTTTAGCTTGTCTAACGGTCCATGTGCAAAGTTTGGTCTTCCCATCTGGAGGGTTTTGCAGAGTAGGCCAGAGAGGGACGGTAGGGTAAAGCAGCCCGCTTAGCAGACACACCAAAATGTAGTATTGGAGGGTTTGCCGCTGTGCTTGAAGCAGGGGTTTCAAAAAGTAGGTAAAGTTGCGTCTAGAGTTATATGATCAGAATAAGTGTAATGAAAAAGTCTGCAATTTCCAGAGCACGGTTTTGCCTTCTCCTGTGCAAAGCAGATCAGGGCGACCTTGCACATCTAAGGACGTTGACAGAAACCATAAGCATACAAAGAGGCATTTAGAGCTGGCATGAAAAACTGCAGTGGTTTTTGTAGCTGCTGCACTCTGATCTACGGACACAAAAGTGGAGGCGTGTCTAAACTGTGCCTGCGTCATGACCAACTTCTACTTTGGTGCCTGTACCATTCTACTTATGTAACACTACCTTGTATAGGATTTTTTTTAAACATGTTCAGCCACAGACTGCTCCGAGTGGATAATGGTGGTAGAAAGATAATATCTGCTGAATTTGGACACTGCGTGTGATACACTAAGGTCTTCAGCGCTGGCATCAGATTTTACTGTGGGTGCCCTTCATCAGTTATAGTTTAGATTCCTTAAAGTTGACTTGGTCTAGAAAGCATCCTTTCTGTGACTTCTTTATTTTGGTACAAATGTATTTGGATCCAAGTTTGGATAACTACTAAAACAGGCGAAAGGAAGAAAACAACTTGGTCCAGTCAAACCACATCAACCTGATCCTTCATGGAAAAGAATCCCCCGCCAAACTCCGAAGTACTTTATGCCAAATAAGTCAAACAGAAGCAGAGGTCAAGTGGTCCCACATGGTTTCACATTCCATAAACTGCTGCACTACAAACAGCCTTTCAGACTATCCACGCAGACCCCCCCTTCCAATAGAAACCAATCGGGAGGTGGGATGATTTTTCTAGTACCAGTCAAGATGGATCTCTTCCATTTCAGACAAATGGGTTAATTATCTGCTGCTGGTCAAGTTTTTATTAATAAAAATAACAGGGAAAGCAATGCATTTCTGGCACAAAAACGCATACAGAATGTACAATTGATAACAGAGTGGAGGACATGGGTCATTTACAATGGGGTGAGAGAATGCAACTTCAAGACCAGATGTTGCAGGGGAAGGTGGCAACATAAACCAGGAATGAGGAAAGGACAGAATGACATAGGAACAGCATGGAGAACAGGTGGAGAAAGTGCTCAATTAAGCATGGAGGGGAGGCGCATAGAAAAGTGCTGTAGGGTTGTCCATGAAGGGTAGGGAGAGAGGTAAACAGGGTGATGCAGTAGCTAAGAGTGATAGAAAACAAGTTCTTCAGAAAGAAGGAAAGCTTTGAGGTTGGATTTAAATAGTGGTAGAGTTGGAGCAGTACAGAGAGGAAGAGCATTCCAGAGTAGGGGAGTGAGGAGAGCAGAAACGAGAGGGAGCATAGGGCGCTCGAATGATGGCAAGGATGTGAGCTCAGGATGATCCTAACAAGCAAGAAGGACAGAAGGGAGTGAAAGAGCAGATAGGTAGGGTGGGCAAGTCTATGGATAGTTTTGAAGATGAGATGTTTTTAATACTTAGCCCTTTGTTTCATAGAGAATAGCCAATCTGGCAATAGGCAGAGGAGGTAGAGGTAAAGCGAGAAAGGTTGAAAAGTGTGCAGACGGCGAAGTTGAGGACCTGCCCAAAGGTTAAAAAAAGCATAGTTCAGAAGGCCACAGAGGAGACTGGCAAAGTAGTCAGATATAGAAAGAACAGAGGAGGAGATTAGTTGTTTAGCATTATTGAAAGGTAGATGATGACAGATTTGTATGATATTGAGGAGGTTGAGCTGGCTGCATTGGCAGACTTCGAGATGAAGAGCCAGAAGTTGTGTGATGGGTAGAAGATGACACCAAGGTTACAAGTGGAGGCAGGGTATGGAAGGTAGTCAGAAGAGAAGAGGAGGAGAGAAAGAGATAGCATGTTTGGCTGGGAAGTAGAGAACTTCAGTCTCAGTGGAGTTGAGCTTGAGCGAGTGAGACACCGCCCAATATTTGGTTGTGGAGAGACAGTTTGACGACACCTTTTCGGATAAGGAGTGAAAGGAGAAGATGTGTCATCAGCGAAGAGTTGATAGGAGAAGCCGTAAGAGGAGATCAGGGCACCAAGAGATAAAGTATGAAGAGTGAAGAGAAATGGACCAAGGACAGAGCCATGGGGAAATTCAACAGTAAGGGGGTATGTGGAGAGGAAAGGCTGTATCATAACTTGCCCCAAACCAGCTTGTTGTCTTGAATAAAACCAAGGCAAGGGCGTTATCTCTGATGCCAAGTAGAGATAATGTAGCGAGAAGGTCAGAATGGTCGACAGTATCGAAGGCAGCAGAGAGGTCGAGGAGAATAAGAATAGATGAAAGGTTTGCATGCCGAGAGGAAGAGACGAAGTAGCTGACATTGAAAAGAGCCTCTCTCGGTAGAATGCAGAGGTTGGAAGCCAAATTGAAGAGGGTCACAGGGTTCTTGAGTATCAAGGGACTCAGTGAGTCGATTGAATACTACTTTTGCTAGGATTTTGGAATACTGTGATAGAATAGAGACAGGGCGAAAGTTGGCATGACATTTAGGATCTAGACCAAGTTTCTTAAGGAGAGGGCTAATAGTAGCCATTTTATTGGATGAGAGAAAAGAGGCATTGTCAAGAGAGGAGTTGAAGAGGGAAGTAAGATGTGGAGCAACACTGGGAGCTATGTGCTCTACAATATGCGGAACAATGGGTCAGTGGGGACACAGGAATGGTTAGACTTGAGGAGTAATCTCATCAGGTTTGGTGGAGGCAAAGGGAGACATAGTAGCAGGAGAGGAGGGCAGGAGTGGTTAAGTGATCAGGAGAATGGGAAAGAAGGTAATTAGCAACGGTATTGTGACATCAAAATTTTAGACACAAAGTATAGAGTAAGATCACTTACAGAAGGGGCAAGGGAGGTGGGTTTAGGAGGTGAGCGAATGGAGTGGAGAGATTTTTGGAGACGCCTAGGTTGGGAGGATTGAGACAAAATGAGAGATCGAATTCACGTTTGGCGGAGTCGAGAGTTTTGAAGAGCAGTGAGACAGAGTTGGAGATCAGAGAATTGTCTTTACCTTTGCCAAGTGCTAAGCCTTTTCTGCATTGTTGCTTTCATAGTGCGGATCGGAGGTGTAATCCAGGGCCGTGGAGGGAAGGTTTTAGGAGGGAGTGTAGTAAGAGAGTAGTGAGAGAAAAAGAGAGCATAAAGATGAGTGTTAAAGTTAGTGAAGGCTTTTTCAGTGGATGGAAAGGTGAGTTCAGCGTAGGAGGAGCGAGAAAGTGGAGTAGGGCGGAGATGTAGTCTGGGAATGGCCGCTTAATAATAGTTGTAGTAGATGGAAAGTGAGGAAGGAGTGGAGATTGAGGCAAAGACAATGGAGCGATCAGCCGGAGAAGGCGCGATGGAGATAGAAGCGAAGCATTGAGATGAGATAAGAATAAGGCCATGGGAGTTTCCATTTGAATCGGTGGGCGGAGAGAGGACAGAACAGAGTGAGTAGTTAAGTAGAAGAGAGTTAAAGCCAGTGGATAGAGCAGGAGAAAGAGAGGGGAGGTTGAATTCACCAATGACAATGAGTGGTGATCGGGACGGAGAGAGCTAATTAGTTGGGAGATGTGGTCGAAGAATTGACCTACCAGACTAGATGGCCGGTAGAGAGAGAGAGATAATATGTACACCATAGGTGGCAGTGATTGTGGATTCGAATGGGGGAGAATTTTTCAGGAGATAGGGGAGTAGGAGAGATGGGAACGTTTGGAGGATGAAAACAGCCCTACACACAAACCCCTGCCAGTGTGGTGGGGAGAGTGAGTGAAGGCAGGGTCATGAAGGACAGCAATGGTTGAAGAGGGAGAGATGCAGGTTTCAGTAAGGTTAATGAGGTCAAGAAGGAGAAAGGAAGAAGTCAGAGGTAAAGGAAGTTTTATTGCAGACAGACTGCATTCCAAAGAGCAACAGAACGAGTGAGATGTAGAAGCATAGCAACCTTTGAGTCTGAGAAATCGAGAAGTGTTGTGGGTAGATGCGAGAAGAGGATGTGTAATGGAAGTTAAGGTTGGAGTAGGTTTTGTGAATAGAAAGTAGTGGAGCGAGAAAAGAGGTGGTGTCGAGGAGAAGAGATGATAGGGATGGGGAGAGAATTGACATGGTTTTGAGCAGAGGAGAGCAAAGAGAAGTAGAAGTGAAAGAAAGATAGCATTAGAAATACATGGCGAGGATGCAGCTATGAAGAAGCAATTAAGGGTACTTTCAGACAAGTAGCAGGACACAGCAAAGCAAAGGCTCATAGGCAAAGAGGCAGGTCAACATGTGGCCTTCACCCTTCACTTTTCTGCACTTCAGTGAGATTTCCGAATGGAGAACACACTCTCTCGTCAACTGATTGCCTAGTGCAACAGTGGCTGGTCCCTGGTGTTGCTGGAATGAGGCGATTTCTTCCCAATTGGTGTTCCCAGAAACTCCAGCGAATTCAGTTACTGGAATTTATCGAAGTCTACTGCAATACAGTCAAAGTTTGCCTCCCACAAATTCAGGCCACAAAGATGCAGCCTCATTGAAGAACGCTGCTCATTCTTAAATCCAGGTTTGCTCGCCAATGTCTCCAGGAACAAGGAGAGATGGCAGCATGCAGACCTACAGTTTTGTGGGCAGGCGGAAATCTGAAGCCACCCCGTTTGTTCATGGGATACACAGTCAGTGTAGTTTGTGACACCCCTCCCAAGTCTGAAAACTGTATATCTTTCCTCTTCTGGTGGTTCCAGGATGAAACCATCTTCAGGGGCATGGGAATACCCCTCAACTATAACAGATGTCAGCCAGAAGAACTGGAGAGCAACCTTGGGCTCAACGTGGTGCTGACCAGGCTCATGGGGCCGCCATTCGAGTCCTTGCATTTGGCTCCGTTGAAGTTCCTGTCGTGGAAGATAGTGTTCCTTGTGGCCATCACCTCTGCACGACGCGCGGGAGAGATTCAGGCCCTTTCCTGCAAGCCTCCATACTTGACTGTGGAAAATGACGCACCCCTCCTTCATGCCCAAGGTGCCGTAAGACATCACAGTTGTTTGTGAACTTTGGACCTGTGAACCAAGGGAAGGCTCTCTCGAAGGCTTCCATTTCCAGATGGCTCTCCGGCTGCATCATGCACTGTCATCGGTTGGCAAACCGACCGTTGCTCGGCTGTCCGAGAGCCCATTCGACCAGAGCGATCGCTGCTACCACGGCGTTCTTGTCTGGTGTGCCCCTGCTGGACATCTGCAGGGCTGCTACGCGGAGGTCGACGCACACCTTCACGAGATTCTACTGCGTCGACCGGGATTCCAGGGAGGAGTCCAGAGTCGGCCAGGCAGTGCTGCGCAGCCTGTTCGCTTAAGGTGAGCCTGGTGAGGAGGTATGAGTTGCTTAATGTTGAGTTTTATGCAATGCTTAATGTTGAGCCTTGCCACCTCCTGTGGTTGTGCATGTGTGCTGCTATGTATTTTTATATTCATGAGCATGTGAATCCATGCCAGACCCCATGCTGGAGAAGGAACAAGATACTTACCTGTAACTGTTGTTCTCCAGCATGGGTCTGGCATGGATTCACATGCGAACCCTCCCTCCTTCTCCTATGAGGCTCTTCACTTGGTCATACTGCCACTTTGCGTGCTACCAAATCTGAGGATGGCTGCCAGGGGCGGGGCTTAGGGAGAGGGCAGTCATTGGCTGGGGCAGTATGACCCAGAGACCAGTGATTGGTTACTACTAAGAAAGACAGATCAGAAACAAAACTGAGACTGTTTTTTTTCTTTACCGAGGATTCCCAGCCTGACGACAGGGAATGAGCATGTGAATCCATGCCAGACCCCATGCTGGAGAATAGAGATTACTGGTGTGAAGCTTGCCGTGGTTTTGAAGCACTAAAGGGTTCTCTGTTTTAGCCCCTTTCTGAATCTACCATAAGAAAAATCACTATTAAGGTGGCATTTCTCTTAACGCCTGCATCAGCTTCAATGTTGGGGGAAATTTTTAACTGAACCCTAATTGTGCTTCTCTCAATTGGGGTTAATAATTCAGACACGTCCTGCATTTAGACCTAACGTTCACTTGGTTGTTCCCACTTTTGAGGAATTGCTATTTCTTTCTCTACATGAGGAAAATGCATCAAGCTTCGTGAATTTTGGTAGATCAGTCTAGATGTACCTAACTTGTACTGCACCTTTTTAAACAATGCGTTCTTCCGCTTCAATGGCCCTGGCCTTGGCTGTACGAAATCTACATCATCTACTATCAGTAGATGGATTGGAGAGGTGGGTTGGGGTTACAGTAAACCCTTCTTTTAGCTAATTCATGTAAAATCCCCCACAGTGTTGCCACATCCTGTGAGGAAGCACGTGGGTGCCAATTGCCACTGCAATACTGCCAGTTGGGTTTCTACCCCAACATACATCCTCCATTATAAAATCAATGCAAATAGACTCTGAGGATTCTTTTGGAACTGAAGTGCTTCTTTCGTCTTCTGCAAATTAAGTTGCATAATTGATGAAATATGCGCAGTAACTGCATTTTGTTTTATTGGTTCTGAGCACTTCAGCTTGTTAGAACCTCAAATGTCAGGACTGGGACGTGGAAGATTGGAGGGATATCCAAATTACTGACCGGTAATCTTCATTAGTCTGACCCATACCTCCACCGTCGCACTCTTTAGGCCTGTCCTCCCTGCGATAGGAGTTAGCACTTCAAACTGAGCATTTGCTTGCAACGGACAAGAGGTCTTGGGGTGGGTTCTACCTTTATACCCATCCCCTAGTGAGGGTAGGAGCTCTCCTCTAGTTTAAAAGAGAAAACATGCTTGCTCACAAGGTGGTGTCTGGGGTCTGCTGCCCCTCACACGTCAGGACTGTGATGGGGAAGATATGGGTTCAGAGAAGATTATCAGCCAGTTATCCAGCCATTTTTAGCTTTATACGGATGACCTTTCACTTACCGGGAGATTAACAACTGCAACAAAGAAATGCCAAAATTAGCTTACGGAAGAACTAAGAAATTTGATAGATTAGTTTAGGAAAGAGTACACAACATTGCTCACAGCCACAAATCCTATTCCACCCAAACGAATCCCCAGAGAATTTGAGCAATACAGTATTTCATCTTTGTCCATGAAGAGAGAGTTTGCAACTCGAGATGCATTCATTCGGGTGCACTGCAGGGTATTCAATCGCGAGTTACCAATGCTGAGATCCATGCACTGCTTTTTCCTTTACTATTGAAATACCCCCCCACCCGCAAATAATTGTGCACTTTTTAATAATGCTTTACTGCTATTTAAAAGATAAACCTAAAAACACCTACCGCTCTCACCCACCAAAGTGACATTTTACTGTCTCTGCCCATCAAACTGAAATAACAGTCACTGCAGAAATGATACAGTGTATCATTCCTACCGCTGCTCCACGATGGGACAACAATGGAGTTGGCACTCATTTTAATTTACTGCAGGCAATAGGTAGTTCCTGGTCCCTTCTCTTCACCCCAAATCTAGCAAACAATCATTCCTACTCGCTCATGTGGCAGCTCCACTTACCATGCCACCCCATGTTATGTTATTCTGCATTTGTATAGCGCCTTATATACCATTGGTATGATCTCAAAGTGCTAACCGCACAAGTGGACTTCTGCTCACCAATCTTCTATCTGTTTCTTTATTCAATCTTTTCTTCCCGTCCTCCCTCAGAGCATTGTGATATACTTTATAGTATTCCAACACACGCTCCCTTGCCTACGGTGAAGAACACGTGGCAGCGCACCAGACCACCGAGCACAGACAAAAAGCTCTATTCTTTCCTTCACTGGAATAATGAGAAGCATGGTGGAGCAACGAGTGTGACAGTGATAACCAGAAGTGCACCTACGTGTCCCCTCACTGAACACCATCACCAGTGTAACAAACTGCTAATTTAATACATTTATTTGTGGAACTCTAATATAACACTGCTATTATGCTTTTCCCAATCACCCCCAAACGCTCGCCCACATCTCTGAAATAATGCTTGCTGCAGAAACTGGTACTGTTGCTGATTCCATGCCCTGCAGTCACAAGGGACAGTAAGAAAGTCAGTGGTAATTTTGATTCACTGCAGACAAGAGCTACTCCCATTCCATTCAGAACCTAAAAGATGAAGCTAATTCAACCTCACACAGGTTATAGCACCTAGTGCCACTTTGCTTACACACACACACACACACACACCACCCCCCCACCCCTCTTTCCTTCAACAGAAGGAAAGCATGTCTGACAGAGTGGAGGCATGCACAGTCCTGATAGGAGAGCCTCAACGCGGCATCACTGCGATCATGTCGCTCGACCCGGCACCACACAGCTAATTTGTTGAAGTCTGATATTGCACTACCCTTTGCTGTCCTTTTGCCACAGCGGCAGCTAGAGATAGCACGAGGGAGACACACTCTCCCCACCTATTTCTTCCTCTCGCAGTAACCATCGAGGTCAACATGCACAGTATTTGCAATCCACATAGCTGAATGATCATGTGCATGCCCAAAAGTATGGTCTCTTCTTGAGAGCACTCACAGGGTCATCAATCTTTGGTGCTTTATCTGCCCCCCAGCAATATATAACGGTGATACGTATATGCTACTACCCCTATCGGACACAATTGGCAACCATTTCTCCTTGTGAGGACCGATATACATTTGTGAACAAAATGTGAATTTAAAATGCTACCTCCACTGGAGAAAAGAAGTGTGGAACGAAAGTGAAACATATGAAGTGTGTTAACTTTCACAATACCTCAGCCCAGGAAGAAAGCATTGGAGCTGTACGGGCATCTCAATCTCTGCCCTCATTGTGTTGGTTTATGGACTGCAGAGCCTGGGAATGGCCTCCGCAATTAGAATAAGACGATGTACATTCAACATATTACCAGGCCCATCCATGGGTACTGGGTGGTGGAGGGGGAGTCAGCCGGAAAATTGAGACCACAGATATCATAGGATGGGCCCATTATGCTTACTAGGGTCATTGAGGGGTTGGTGAGGACTCTTCTAAATCAAGTACTACAGACACACAACTATATATCCATACTTTAAAAGTGCGTGTGTGTGCACATGTGCGCACGCTCTCAGGGATGGCTGCTGGGTGGCGTTGTGTCATGTATGGGTTGGTAGCTGAAATTTTCAATTTTCCTCTCACATTTCAGGAAGAAAGGATTGTTCATGCCTTTTAAAACCCAGCAAAACATTCATGGAGTTTGCTAAACATGGATCAATGCTGCACTATGATGATCCCTCATGAGGGAGACATGTGTATGTTGTAGTTTGCATCTTTGAGAGGTGTTTGTCTCAAGTTGAAAAAGCCAGGTATAAATTAGCACGGCTTGAAGAAAAACAATGCATTCTTTTCCAGTTAATTTGAATACCCACAATGCATTGCTAAGTGGCCCTGAACTGAAACCGAACTTCCAGGAATGGCCACTGGTTGGTGCTGTGGCTCGTTAGCTGAATGTCTTACATTTCAGGCAGAAGGTTGTTTCATGCATTTTTTTTAAACTCACCACACCTATGGTGTTTCCCATATACACACACATTCAACCTACTAATCTTGCCAAATTAAAAATTTCAAATGCTCGTGCGAAATTTGAATTTTTTAAAACTTTCATGCGTAGAATTCAACTCACACACACACACACACACACAATATTGCGCACAACATAAATGTAAAACTAACATTTACACTAAACACTTAATAAATTCAATATTGGAACCGTAAGTCATCTTCACAAAAATGACAAGTAGGCAAATGAGACCAGCACATCGATATATCTTTACACTGCACACCACCAACATACAATGCACTGGAAGAAGGCACACCATATATACATGAATAGTATCTTTACACTGCACACCAGCAACATACAATGCACTGGAAGAAGGCACATCATATATACATGAATAGTATCTTTACACTGCACACCAGCAACATACAATGCACTGGAAGAAGGCACATCATATATACATGAATAGTATCTTTACACTGCACACCACCAACATACAATGCACTGGAAGAAGGCACATCATATATACATGAATAGTATCTTTACACTGCACACCACCAACATACAATGCACTGGAAGAAGGCACATCATATATACATGAATAGTATCTTTACACTGCACACCACCAACATACAATGCACTGGAAGAAGGCACATCATATATACATGAATAGTATCTTTACACTGCACACCACCAACATACAATGCACTGGAAGAAGGCACATCATATATACATGAATAGTATCTTTACACTGCACACCACCAACATACAATGCACTGGAAGAAGGCACATCATATATACATGAATAGTGAGCATATTACGCTTCTATTAAATTCTCTCTAAACAGACACCCCCAATTCCTAAGGTCCCCACATATAATCTTACTAACCTCTTCATAGCAGACCAAACAGCATCAGTATACAGATTAAAAAACAAAATACTATTAACAGATAAACACATTAATAACCCAATAAGGAGGCGGAGTTAAGCTTTCATTAATGCAGAATTTATTTTAGGTTAGGTTTAGCCTTCATTTTGGTTTTACTTTATGGTTAGTGTTTAAGGTTAAAGCATAATCTTTGCATTCCCAACATTTAGAAGTCAAATGTATATGGACAGTAAGCTTAACTTTATTTAAATTAGTTTCCCCCCTCACTATATATATAGCTTTTCACTGAAAATAAATCAGTTACATTGCAAAGCAAACCATATAAACCACCCAAGTTCGCAAGCGTAGCTGTCGCCTATGACAAAACATTAACTGTCAATCAAGCGTCAAGGTCACGCCTGAGCACATTGTGTCCATCACGCAACCATGTTCTGACCAATTCTAGTCCACCTTCCAAGCAGTGCTGGGTGCTGGGCTGGATTTTCCCAGATCCGAGATCCGTCAAAATAGGTCTCCCCAGATCTAGCAAAAGAATGTACTGAAATTCAGGGGGTTTAATTTGCTTTGTTGCCGAAGCCGGGATTCGAGCGCAGATCGAGAGACTTACCAACTAGGCCACGTCCACGTCTGGGCAACAAGTGAAATGCATTCTGCAGAAAATATTTAAGCATGCGTTGTATGTTTAAAAAGGTGTGCACCTTTTATACTTTGCTTGCAACATCCTAGGAAATACTGCTCTGTGTTATTTTTCATGTGTTAATAATCTCCTGAAATGAAAATGTTTATTTATGGAGCGCTTAGAAAAAATGGCTTGCGTTCGCCAACTGCCCTCGCCCCTCCCTCGCTGGTTGGATCCCCGTTAGGAATTTCCATTTGCAGCACTGCTTCCGGGTATTAGAAACTGCCAGGCTAGAACATGCTTGTTATCACGCGATGCTCCATTTCCCTGGATCCTGATCGGCATTCTGCTTTATCCCTATCCGTACTCCCGCGTTCCACTCCCTCTCACCGTTTCCCTTGTCTCGTAGACCAAGGTCTGGTTACCCAGGCCATTGGCACGACAAGTCTGGCGCCTTAAGACCACTATGGAGGTAATGGGCACAGAATGAAAGCTTAACATCATGGATTATTTCACAAATTGTATCATTATTGGCATTAGCGATGACAGCAAAATCATTATTGTCACACTTTATGAGCATTCGAAAAGAACTCACCCTGCAACTTTGTCACAGACTAGCCATGCCTGCAGCCTGATCCTGCTGTGTGTACTGTTTGCTTGCCATAGCTCATAGCTACTGACTCATTACTTTGGATCGAAAGTGCTGGAAGTTGCGTAGAACGTAGCTCCCATTTATAGCCTGGAATAGCCTCGTTAAATTGGCACGGACTGCTGCCATGTGCTACTTTCGACTCAAGACAAACTGGTGCCACACAAATAAAGGTATATGGAAGTACTCAAGCATGTGATTGATCAAGCCAAAACTTAGCTCGGAAGCGACAAAGTGCGGTACAGACGTTGTGCACCCAAGGGGTTACAAGTAGGGTGCTGGGGTAGCAGAGAAGCTGGGATGGAGCGAAAAGTGATTGACAAGATGCTCTCTGAAGAGTACGGTCTCCAGGTCGTTTCTGAAGTGTAGGATGGAGGGGGCCAGTGCTATCTGCATTGATAACTTGTTCGAGACAGGGTGCATCGCAGGAGAATACCCATTTCCGTTTTTATCCTCTTGTAGTTCTTTGTTTCCAGTCTGGCAATGAGGTCGCTTTTGGTTGTGTGCTGGTCTCCAGAGAGGGGAAGTTTCTCGGTAAAGTAAAGTGGTGTTTTATATACCTCTGTGTGTTTTATTTGTAGAAAAGCTGCACTAGGAATCATCTAAAATAGATTTAAAGCTGAACGGGGCATATGTAATGAAGACAAAGTTATAGTTTACATTTTGCTTGGATGTATTTGCAGCACCCTATGTAGTAGCTCCACGTTCTAAAGTGGAGATCCTGCTCACCGTTTGATGCCAGATACCCAGGAGCTACTTTTATTGATATATTTATAAGGCACCGAAAGGCTGCAGGCATCAGAGCGCCAAAACAAAAAATAAGCTTACAACATACAATAAACAAGAAACAAATACACCATCACAATAAATGCAATATGACAAAGTTAATCAAGTACAACCTTCTCATACAAGGGTACAAGCTTTCCGGCTAATCAACTATGATTTTTAGATTAGAAGATCCTCTGGGCAAATAATTGCAATTACTAAGGTAACTAGGTAAATTACGGGACCCACATCCGACCAGGACACAGTCCCCGTTTTCGTGTGTACACCACTCATCTATTTCCAACCTATGTAGGATTTTCAGGTCTGTGTGTCTCACCATCCCCGGCCCAGTTCGTTGACGAAGCCAGACCAGGACCTTGTTCCTTAATGCATCTCTGGGTTCTTTCCCTGTTGGTTTTTTGACATTGGTAATGATAATATTCCTTTTGTCCATGACAGAGTTTTGAAGTGTCTTATCCCTGGGCCGTGGAATAAAGGACTTCCTTACCAGAAGGTTTTTTGAAATAGGGATTTTATAACCTTTCACAGGGTAGCCCACAGTACCAGAAGCAAACATGGACTTCCCGGGGTCCACCGGAGGAGGGTGTAGATGACACACCCTGTCCTTTTCTCTAAAAGAAGGAACAACAGGTCCCGCTGAAAATTCAGAACAAAGGCTAGGAGCCAATTCACAAGATATTAAACAATGTGGAAGCTGGAGCTCGGTCCCCCTCCCTCAAAGGAGGGACCGCAAAGGAGGGACCGGCAGAGCGGGAAAAAGCCAGATATTTATGCATCAATGGAGTGGATAGGGGGTCCATTTGGCAAGAGGTGTCTACCCACACAGTGAGATAGTTCCCCACACAATTTTTATTTATTTATTTATTTGGATTTGTAGAGCGCACTACAGCCCAAAGGCATCGAGGCGCTCTAGCAGAACTAAAGAAGGCTTATTAAGGGTTACAGTGAAGCCACCCATAAGAAAAACTTGGTACATTACAGCGTAAGTGGTTACAATTGTCTAGGGAATCCACCCATTTAAAAAAGTCGTCAAAATTCTGACACAAATTTAGTTGGTTAATAATATTGTCCTTGAACATAATGCATGGGTCTCGGGTGATCTGCTCTTGGAGATTAACCTCCAAAATGGCAGTTGCTATAGACACAGGGCTACCTTGGGGTTGAGGGTTATTCTGGAGCCCTTCTGTGTCTAAGGTGGAGATTATAGACAGGGGAGATCTAAACATCTCCCCTGAGTTTAAAGGAACAATTTCAGAAATGGTGGCCTCATCCATTATCGGGGTTACATATTGGCGGGCTTCTTTACCGTTCTGTTCACTTTTATCAAAATACCAGGTGTTGGTGGGGCTAACCGTTACCGGCAAATCTATCCTTTTGGGGTAAATCCTTTGCCTTCTACGTAGGCTCAGCACCCAAACCCCAGACAAACGGTCCCTCTTCAATAACAAGGGGGAGGCCACATGGTTAGTAATCAAGGTTTGCATAGTGCCTGAATCTCCAACAGAAAGTCCTCTCTCAAAAATGTTGGGGAGGTAGCCATAGACTTCAGAACCCTGCCCACAATCACAGTTGGGGAAGTAACTGGGACAGTGGGCAAGGCAGGGAAGGCCACCTTTGTCAAGACTTGCCTGGGGGAGTCATGATGGCAACATAAGCAAAATGGGAACATTAGGGCCACAGGTTTTTTAACCGAGTCCTTTACGGTGCCCTTTTTCCCTTTTTTCATTTCCACATGCAAAATCTCAAACAAGGAGATAGCTACACTTGTCACGATGTTCTGCTTACTTACGGGTCGCTGCTATACTAAGGAGTGTGCATAGAAGTGGCAACAAACACAGCTCACTGAACACGCCGAGAAAGGGGACGAAAAGTCCTTGTCGACTCTTTGCAATCTCTAGATACCGATTCCTGCCCAGACTTACTCAGAGGCAACCATCATACCCCTTACAAACCCTAACACACTTGAGAACTACCGGCTCACCACCTTCCTCTTCGTGGAAGATACTATTCTGAAAAGAGTAGCCCTACCCCAAGTGTAAGTGTTCAGTGAATAAAGGAGTCTGCTGCATGAATGCCAGTCCGGGTTTCTGCCCTTCACGGGGTACTGAAATGTCACTGGTCATAGTGAGAGAAGCTTCTTCACTGCAGCTATTTCAAGCTCCTAGCCACCATCATCATCCTCAGTGTTGAGCTATCCACTGTCTACGACACAGCGACTCATTCCAACAACTTGGAATGGGAATCGGTGGTCAAGTGCTGAAATGTGTCAGTCTCTTTTGCAGGAGCTGTTCTAGCGCGTGAAACCTGGCATGGCCCAGTCTAGTTCCTGACTGTTCATGGCTCTGCAATATTAATGTAGCTTTTGATGAGTACATGAAGCCGCTCACCTGGCTCATCGAATCTCATGGCTTTCCATTCTACTCCTACACCAATTACATTCAAATTGTGCTCCACTAGGCACAGAAAGTATGATCCGTTAGGCACAGATAGCCATTCGGAAACCACTGCACACTACATTTGAGATCTTCAAAAGTGAATGACTGCCAGCATCTTGTGTTTAAAATGTGACAAGTCAGGGATCATTTTATTTGGCACTGTTCCCATCTGCACCATCCTTTTCACATGGCCTGAATCTCTGGCGCCTCTTTATTCCTGCCAAACTAGCTAGCACTTTGGCATACTCTTACATGTTGACCTGTTCTTTGTTGCTCCGATAAATACATCATGTGGTAAAAACATATCCATCTCAAAGACTTCCATCACAAGTAGAGCTTGTCAGGGCAAGCTCATCTAACCAATCTAAACTACTGCACGCAGAAGCTGCAAATCTAATCAATCAACGGTAGCAGATTCACAACCGGGTAGCCCATTTGATGACATCCTCTGGGAGACTAGAATATGTAGCCCCATCCGCACGGTCAACATTTATTCCTATGGACTAGCACATCACTTTAAAGGTTCTTTGCTTCACCTTTACAGTCTGTCAGAGTTTCCCATAGATACTTGCCCACTATTGCCTCTCCAAACGGCTACAACAAATAAGAAATGACCGACCAGTCCACTAGAAACAAGGGATCTACATTGTAAAGGGTATTCTTCATGATGGACTTTTTGCAATAAAACAAAATATGTTTTTCTTCATTTAAAAACAGTTTATATTTGTGTGGCATGGGCCATCTCTGACGGTGCCTCAGAAGATTCAATTATTTCAGTTATGATAATGGATGTCAATTAGTCCCAGCTGACTTGCAGTGTGGTAGCTCAATAGGCAGCGACCGTTGGTGGGGGCTGCGAATTACGTGGGTGAAGGGGTTGACGGGGCGACCGTTGTGCACCAACGTGCACGGAATTGTCATACGGAATGCAGTGGCTGGACGGCTCCCACTGGAAGATTCTCGACGATGTCTTTGTGAGGGGCGGCTTCACAGACATTAATAGGAATTCTTGTTCTCCCATTATGTTTACTGTTGCACCCAAGTCGACAAAGAAGCAGTAATGTCTGTTCCCTAGGTTGACAGTGACCCTGGATGCCTGCTTTGCTTCCTGATCATCTCTGATGTGGTCGACGTATTCATCCGCTTGAGCGTTATCATAGTGATAGGCGTAGTCGTACAAGAACACTGGTTGTTGCTGCTGTTGGTCTCCGAAGTATGGATACTGGTGTGGAGGCTTGTTGTATTCATCTCTAAACGGTGTGCTCAGATCATACTGATTGTAACTTGGTTCTGGGTCCTGGCAGGTCATTTTGTCTGGGGCTCTTACGATTCGCTGCCAACTCTGAAACTGTGTCGGCTGGGGGCGTGGTGTGTAATGTGGCTGTTGGAACTTCCTGTTGAAATTTCTTCCCTGGTGTGGAGGGTACATTCCTGGGGTGGGAAACGGCTTCCTTTCCTGACATATGGATTGGAAATGTCCTTCTCTTCTGCAGTAAGACAATTTTTGGGTGAGCGTCGGGCATGTTCCAGAGTGTGAGAAATGTATCCCCCACCAATAGCGTTGTCTTGGAGTCTGTTGGAACTTTTGGTTGGTAGGTCTTTCTGCGGGAGGACCCTGCTCTGCGATCCGCTGTGGGTGGATTGCTGCAATTGACTCATTTCGCTCCCATTTGTACCTTGTTGCGTTCTCAATGGAGGCTGCTTGTGCGTCAACTCTCTAAAATATCCTTGCAAGTTCGCTCACTTAGTCGATGGATAGTGATTTCTTGAGGAGTGACTTCCTGACTGTTGGTGAGAGGCACCCTTCGATCACTCGTAGTCTTATCGCCTCTACTACAGAGAATTAATGAAACATGCAGTGCATGCTCTTTAGTCGCAGGCGTGTGATGAACTTGCCTATGGTTTCGTCCGTCCTTTGCGAACACCGGTTGAAGACATAGCGCTCGTAGTCTCGATTGGGCTTGATGATGAGTTTGTTGACTGCCGAGATGAGTGATTAATAGGTGTCTTTCTCACGTGGAGCGATTGTCTTGATGATCGTTTTTATTTCTCCCCCTACAAGGTTGATGAAAATGTCACACAGCGACAGTCATTGCTCCTCTACTGCTGCCTTGACTAAGTAGTTTAAGTCCTCGACCCATTCTACCCACCTGGGACCTTTGTCACTTTGTGGAACCAGTGTGAACAAAGTGGCTTCCTCAGCAGTGCAGTCTTGGACGCTGAGGCCATGACTGGGGCTGAGTTCCATGTCATGGGGATAAACTTGGGCCATTCATGAGTACCCAAGTGTTGTATGGGTGTTTGCCACCTCTCTTCTCTGTTTGCTAAAGTGTCGCAGGTGGGGTATTTAGTTTGCTGGACATGGTGCCTGTGGTGTCCCGAGTGTTGGACTGGCCGGATGTGGGGCACGTGGAGTCCTGAATGTAGGACTGGCTGTATTTCCCTTCACTGCCACCAGGTGGCGAAGTGGCACCTCCCTGTCGCTGCTGCTTCTCACCTGGTACCTTGCTTCTTATCAGGTGTGTGTCGCCTCTGGGTCCCTCCTGGTGGTGATGTCGCCATCCCGGGGGCTCTGTGGTCTGCCTTCCATGGCCTGCTCGCCCACAGGATGAGGGACACCTGGCATGTTGCAGCTCCTGCCACATGGCTTGCATGCAGCGGGCTGTTTTCAGCGGAATTGCCGTGTTATTCATAGTGTATCGCAGGACAGTGCAGGTGCTGTGGAGGAGCAGGTTGGTGGGATCGCCCTCCCCTGGATGTTAGTGGACCGCTGTGCGGATGAGGATGCAGCGGGATCGCCTGGAATCAGGATGGACAGTGGATTACCGTTGTAGGTGGGTGGCATCACCCAGCAACTTATTTGGACCGCGGTGGGATCACCGGCGGATCAGGCAGTGGGGGGGTTGGATGCTGATGAGCGGGACAAACCTTCGTCGCCAGATGTTGTACCCAAGTACAATGAAGGACGCGTCACCAGTTTAGGGAGCTCCTTCCCTTTATCACCTCCTTGTGCACAATACCACTGCCAACCGCTGTTTCCCTGTGGAGCCCCTTTCTCCTCCTCCCGCTTCCTGCTCTGTTTTTCCCCGCTCCTTTAAAGGCACAATAGCCTCCAACAGTACCTTGGTTCCCTAACAAATGCTTACTGTGCAACACAGCCTACAGAAAAAAGTAGTCGGTGGGTACTAGGATCCCACAATGGTGGAATGCTCTATTGGAAGATTCAAGACCCCCAGAAACTCTCCAAAGGTTCAGGAAAAAACAGAAGGCTTTTCTTTCCACCAAGGCTTACCCGTCACCATCTACGTGATGGGCTTTCTGGCTGGAATTTGCCCTTCAGGACATTTCTGGACCCATTTGACGTCGCTAAGCACTTGAAAGTTTCCTTGGTGTTCTTATTGCCTGTCGATATGGAGTACTGGGCGGGCTAATTCCCGCTCCTCCTGTTGCTAGTCTTGTGCTAATGTGTGCTTAATTCGGAAATGTAACGTGGCTTCACACAAATGTACCCACTCTACCTCCTCAGCCTATCCCCAGGTAGCACTCATTGGCCCGGCACTCAAAAGCGGTTTCACACGTGGCACATTGCAACACTCCTGGTAAGTAAACACTTCACATTGTCACAATATGCCGAGATGGAGCACTCCTACAAACAATATGCAGAGAGAATGCCGTGTGTATGGCACCTGGGGCTTGGCCTGTGCCTATGCTCCAGGTGGACTCTGTATACTCTAGAACCCAGAGAATAGGGAATTATGGATGCGGCATGGGCCCCGTCTCCAGAGCAGTGTTTCGCAGGGCAGGGACTGCATTTGGGGAATGGCCTGTAGCATTCACTGTCCCCACAGTACTCACAGGTAAAAAGGCCTGTGGCAATACCCCTCCAAGGCTTGAATTTATGATTGACAAGTAGTTATTTTCCATGTTGAACATGTTTTCCTGGTGTAAAAGAAATGGGGAGATTTCGAAATTTCGAGTTTTAAAGCTAGTCAGAAGTGTCTGGGTGTGTAGATGAAAGGTCGCTGTGCGCCACTTAATTACGATGGGGGGCTACAGAACTTAGATGTGGGTGACCTCTTCTTCACTCCTACTCCACCACCCTTAAACTAGTACTGCGTGCGTGGCTGTTCTTTATGGCTCTGCTGACACACTGTCAGCAATGCGCACGAGTCCAGTCTGGAAGTAGATGCAGCCAGCCTACATATCGCAAATACACACACCATTGATTTATTTGAGAGCATGGTGTCGGTGAGCCAGAATGACGGCTAGGAGGAGGCCAGCGACTGTGTGCTCTGACTGCAGTGTAGCGAGTCATGATCGTGAAATTCCACCAGGATATGGGGCTTCATACATGTGTGGCAGGTATGCTGCTTGGGCACGTACTAGATGGTGGACTATGTAAACCACGTGAATCTAAAAGAAATCCACAGTCTACCAAAAAAAAAAAGAAAAAAAAACAGTTCTACAGATAAGAAACTATAGGGGAATCCCCTTCCTGAAGATTTGGGAAGTCCATTCTGCAGGAGAGCATTGGCAGAAATCTGCCGCCTGGCTGAGCAACAGGTCTAAGCTTGCTAGTGTGCCTGCGCAAATGGGACGGGGCGAGACAATTGGACCTTCTGCCTTTATGGGCAGGACAGATACTGGTCTGCATATAGTTGGCCATCTTCTATAATGGCACAGGTGGCCTAAGAGATGGTATAATGAAAAGCTAGGCAGAGGACTTTGCTATGTTTATAATAAATTGAAAGCTTCCAATCTATCACTTTTAGGTGTTCGGGATATCTTGCATGTGTTGTGACCTGTTTTTTAGTCATTTCATGCACCTGCTGCAGCAGATCTCTATGCAAACATAAGCAAAAAGGGGCAATACCAGCAAGATGTTATGTTGATGTATACCGCGCACGGCTACCACCCACGGGCAGTCTCCAGGCGCTCGCGTGGCTCTACAAGAGAGCAGGGTTGTGGGGTAAGTGAGAATAGGATGAGAGGCTATGTTCAGAACCAGAAGGCACTGGCGTCTGTGAGTCGTGTTTTGCATGTGGGAGTCGGTACGGGAGGCCCTGTGCGTTGTTAAGGATATGGTTGAGACTCAGTGTCTCGGGTGTGTGCTAGTGTTTTTGTTGGTGTTAGTGGGTCATGTGATGTTGGGGTGGGTTGTGGTTGTGCGCATTGTTTACCTTGTGTCCATAAGGGATCCAGAGTCAGAGGTGGCTGTTGCTCTAGGACTATGGACTATGTGGCAGGTGGCACATTCTAGGTGTGCTCCCAGAATCTCAGAGGTGGGGTGCGACTATTCAATTGATTCTTGGCGTTTATGTCTAGTGTGGCTAGCCCAAGGTCTAGTGTAGTGGCCTTGCTGGCAACATTTGCCACTTACATTTTGGCGGCAGTAATTCAAGGTCTGCAATACCCTGCATGTACGGCATCTGGTTCATACCAAGCGTTCATGCTCCAGAGAAAACAATCATACTCCCTGTAGCCACAGAGCACGACCTATGACTCCAGTGCTTCGCCTACTCTACCTACCCCACAGATCTCTTCCCATCAGGGTATTCACACATTGCTGACATGTGTTACATGAGATCTTGAACTTTGCATCACGGCATTGTCTTCTCACTGATGAATGTCAGTGGTCAGCACGTTTCTTAGTGAATTTCAAATGTTTCTATAATTGAAGCTGAACTATAATTGTACTTGAAAGTATTGTAGTAATTTGTGTTTTAAAACAAAAATCATATAGTTCAACAATGTGCGCATATGCCCGCCGATCACTCTGCCCAAGGCATGACCCTTCCTGCAATGCGTGATGGGCATAGCATGTGGACATGCCCAGTGGTGACTGTGGCATAGACAGTGCATTAGTCCATCAGTCCAGGGCATGAGCTTTGTGTATTTCCAAGGGAGTGACCCTACCTGATTTGCATTCTGTACCCATCTTTGGCGTGCAGTCACGCCCAGCAGGCACTATGCCCTGGGCCTGGCCTTTGGCCTTGCACAGTGCTCACTAATCCTGGTTTCTGAACGTGCCCAGTGATCACTGTGCCACATCATCCTTGCTCTCGCCCATCACACTTAATTTGGGGCCCACAGTAGGCAATATCCAATAGGCCGTCCACACATCAATTTAAGGTTCGAAAAGAAGCGATGGCCCCCTTACCCTGGAGACGCCACCGTTCTCGAGACTCTCTCTCCTTGTGGTAAGCCCTTTAGATTCACATGGAGGGGTTGTATCCTGCACAGCACAGCTCGTCAAAGTTAGCCATCACCCTTGCGCTTCATGCAAAACTGCATTGCTAGAGTTGGGGCTGCACAAATCCCTTCCAGAAAGAAGCAGGCGAACAATCCTGTGACAGCAAAGCTATCCAATATTTAAATAGCCCCCATGGCGTTGAATCATGCAGACAACAGCCAAGACCAAATCGGCCTTTTTTGTCATTAAAAACATCTATTTTAATGGCTATAATTTGTTTTTTTTTCTATTTGTTCTCTTCTGGCAGAAACATTATATAAAAAAATGCTTCTTTTAAAAATTCTCTTAGCAGTAGAATTACAGTAACATCAGATGCTGTGGCACAACACAAAATAAGTGGGGAACTCTGCTGAAGGCCCTCCACCCAATGTCCCACCCTCACCCCCTCCAAGCTCCTTGAAGAAGGGTATTCTGCACCAGAGACTCTTGAGCCAGGCTAGGCCACCACTCACGCCTAATGATTATGATGGCCATAATGCGGACTGCATACGGAGAAAGTCATAAGCTTTTAAATCAAATCTTGCACCTTACATAGAAATAACGGGGTAGCACACGACATGACACCCAAATGTTCCAGCCGCCACGGTGTGCGGCAGGTGATATTATGTGCATTGCAGTAGCGGATGCAGCTTTAGGGGCCGGTGGGTCGGGCGGCTCCTGAGGGGCACCGGCACTGTAAATGATTCAAGGCCAGTGGTGGCAGGTGAAGAATATCTTTAGTGCAGGAGCATTAACTTCTTCCAAAAATGAGTACGAGCAAGAGATCCCCCAACTATTGCAGGGGAATCTGGCGTTTCTCCCCAGATCAGTTTTAAAAGCATCTGTTGAAATGGTGCATTTTACAGCATAGTTGAGAGAAATGCGTATTACTTACCATTGGTTCTCTATGGAAGCACACGCACAAATCTAGCACGTGCCATGGCACCAACAGTACATAGGAGCATTTGACATGTTCATGATGTCGGAGTCTACAGCATATGCCAGCATTGCCATTGTAAGTTATTTATATGCATCTTTGCACACAATATACCCCAGCATTGCCAGTTAATCATTTCATGAAGCCAAGTCTAAATTAAAGGCCACCATTACTCGTGTAAAGCAGTTTGATTTTGTGGCCAGAGTCTATGACATTATAGCCACTGTAAATCATTTTTTAAGAAGCTGCCAACATAATCTAAGCTTGGACGGTCACTGCACATCACTTTTGTGAACCGGCAGTCACAATCTAGGTCAGTATGGTCACTGTAAATCACGCTGCGCAAGTTTCAGCAACAATCTATTCCAAAATTCTTAACATAGCAAATTGGATGATGTTGCACAAACACTTTTAGCCAGCACTGTCACTATTAATAGCTTCCACAATGGAGTGCTCTGCACCCAAACACATGGATTGATAGGGAATAACCACACCCTTCCCCACAATCACTCACAGAATTAATCAAAAAAGTGAAGCAAGGACTTTTGCTCACTTTCACTCCGGCAGTGCAGGAAGGCAAGAACCAGAAAACTCGCCTTCTCCGTCCACTCTTGCGTCTCTTCCCCATTAACACCAGACACAGCGACTCGCTTTTACATTTCAGGAAGCAGATCAAGACCCCCGCCCCCTGTTCACGGAATGGATTCTCCCGAATGCCTAGGGCCACATACACTGCAGGGGCCACCTCACCTGAGAGCGAGCAGTCTGCTTCCCACTGGTGCCTCCCCAGTTTACGTGTAGAGCCCTCGCTGCCAAGCTGCCTCCCTTCTCTCGCCCCTTTGGTTAAGACCCAGCTCCCTTGCAATCGGTTTCCCTCACTGTGCACTAAATAAAAGTGGACATAGATGTTTTTTTATATTTTACACACATGTTTGTATAATGATGTAAACATGCAACTATTTTGAGCACACAATGCAAAGTGGGCTTGGCTTTCATTTGTTACAGTATTCCCTGCAGCAGTAAAATGTCTGCACAACATGATGCATATATTGCAATTTGGACAGGATCTTCCTTTGGTTGCTAGGGTTGCAGAAAATAGCTTCTCGTTTTGTTCACATTCCTTAGACACGGAAATGGTTATTTGGGGACAGCAGCTCCGTTACTGAGGTCTTTTTCTGCAGTTTTTAGACCCCCCCACCACCCTGCACCACAGACGTACATTTTGCTAATATCCAATTTCTTTGGCTTCCGAATAGCTGTCGCCTTGCATTGGGTATCCATTAGCTCAACATTTCAGGCGCATAATGGAACATTCCCTTTCCCTTACATTGGTATAAATAATTCCAGCACATGTTCCTACTATATTTCTTGGCGCCATTCCACAATTCTCTTGCCCCGACTTTCTGCAGTAAATATGTAGTCTTCCTCCTACGCTAGGGGCTACGGCGAGTTCTTTTATTAATCCGATTATCTATGGGGTCCTTCTCTGATGATGCAGCCACTTCCAGTAAAAGTGAGGTGCAGTGGCAGAGCCAGGGGGGTCCGGCCACCACCACTAGCTTCCCCATGGTTGCTAGTGCCCCCGCCCTTCTAGCTGGTACCTATTAAATGCACCCCTCACCCCCTGGCACCAAAAGCTGCCTCTGCTACTGGGGAGATGCAATGGACAGGACGACCAAGTAGTTTTAAGGCAACCAAATAACAGCTACAGCCTGCTCCTACAGCTCGACATATTGCATAGACAATAAGACATCCACAGAGTTCAAGGTACACTTTTAACCATCTTGTTATCACGGAGAAGCTGCTTGGTGGAGGGGGCGACTGTGGATCATCAACTAAGCAGAATTGGTGAGATTTGGCCTGCGAATAAATTCAGCCATTTGCGTTCCAGTACTGGTATGGGCATTGAAGCAGTGGCGCTCGTACACAGGGTCCAATTACATAGTCGCTGCCCCACTCCCACGCATGAGTTTGCCATTGATGGATAAACTCTTTTCAATACGGAGTGGCGGAGAAGCAGAGATTTGGGCCTCAGGGATGAGATGCTGAAGGCCCAGAACTCATCAGCAGATCAGTGTCATGTAGACCCTTGCGATGAGGGAGGGCTTGTCTGGGAGTGGACTATGGTTCACTTGCATGGGGCGTTTCCATACCATATAGCAAGGAGGAAAACAGAGTAGGAATAAAATAAAAGGATGGAAAAGCGGGTGAAAGAGCAACAGACGAAGGGAGGCCGGTGATGTATTGGGAAAAAGAAGGTTTGTGATAGCTTGAGTGCCTGTAGTCCATGACGGTGGACCGGAAGCCTCGATTGTGGAAAGGAGGTATGTTCCAAGCATCTTTGGAATAATGCAAACGATGTGAGGCACCATCAAAGATCAATAGGTAGCTAATAACACAATGTTTGGTTGTCCGATGTCCTCTAGAAGTGCTCAAGCCGCTTAGTTACATTGTGTTGGTTTTTCAACACTGCATTATTTTTACATTTTTACATGGGCTGGACTCTGTAATAGCAATCCAGGAACTGTTAAAACAGGAGGCCAAGCGTGGGCGAATCACCAATAGGCTGTGCGAAAGATGAATACAACTGGAGAAGAAAAGGGCAAGTAGGGTGTTATAGATCAGCTCAGTTGACAACATTCCGGGATACGCTGCATGCCTGGCACTCACATGGGTGAGGAGTTCTTGTAGTCAGAATACCCTTTTCCTTCCTCGAGAGCACAGAATAGAGCATGGAGGTGTCGAACTAGTAGAGTAAAATAAAAAAAACCTGGCACCTTGATGTCAGAAAAGGTGTTAAGAGTTTGTTCCATGTCCTATCAGGGTACACTTAATTTTAGTTTACAATAGGACTTAGGAGGAGGCTACTAGGGAAGGGCACAATTGGCACAAAGTGCTCAAGTGCTTGCTCACCCTGGAGATGACGCCTGCCTTGGATAGGTAGGCAGGGAATATGCGCTATTGGCAGGACCCAGGTGCAGGTGCTCCTGGTGCCTCCCGTCCTCTGTAGGCACATTGATAGTCGACATACTTTAATGGGAGATTGGGGAGAACAGCTTCCCCAGGAGTAACAGAATCCTTTCCTGGGGTAAGGCTCGAGGCCAGTGTGTGCCTTCCTTCCCCAAAAGTAGTATCTGTGGCCTTGCAGAGCAGCCATCCACAGACAAGCAAATATTTTTCAATGTGACCATCACTTCTTCGGGTGTGGATTGTATTATTCAATCCTAGCTGGTAGGGTAGCTGCCCGAGGGCACAAACTTACTTTAGAGAGCTGTGTGCAACCTGCAGTCGCAGGCTTGAAATCCAGCAGGTCAGATTCAGTCCAGCACCTTTCCAAGAAGGACACATTGGCACGAGGCACTATAGAAATTATATATTGTGAGACAAAGTTGACCGTTCTCATAGTACCAACAGTAGAAGTGGTGTTGTTGAAAATTGAAATAGCAACCCAGAGAAAGCATCCTGACAAATATACCAAATGTAAAGTTATAACTGAAGAAGTCCTAAAGAAATGTATATTACTGACATTGACAAAATATTACATCTTTTTGAATTGTGGCCATTTATCTGAAGGAAGAGACCATAATAACCAGGGGAACAGACCATCATAACCAGTATTACCATTGGTGCTATTTCTTTTGCTGGAAGTTGAAAAGGGATCTTTTCATCCAGGAGCAAATAGTTGTTACCTGTGGATTTTTGTTTGATGAACTTTTTCAGTGACTTTGAACTTTCAAGAGCTGGTTCAAAACCTTTCTTTTGCTGAACATTTTGGTGTTGACTTTGAATCTTGGGGAAGGGATCTTACCCAGGACAGGGGACGGCCACTTAGAGATTGTGTTGATATTATTATATTGCGTTGCTATTTAGTTTCCTTTGTAGGTGTGTTTAGTTCGAGGGCCAGTTTTCCCATGCTGGAGAATGTTCCCATAGCCTTTAGACTAGGTAGGGAATTCCTCTGTAGAGTAGGTGTTTTCTTTATATAATTTCTTTAATAAAATGGCATATTTTGAGAAATCTACAAGCTGTTGTCTGCCTCGCATTAGTGACCCCCCCAACCCCCAGGCAATAGACAGCTACCAAACCAATTAACTACAGATTTCACCAAATAACATCAATTCCAATGTCAACCGAGGGCACAGAAACCAAGATTCATGTTTACGTCTATTCCATTAATTTTGGGAAAGACAGAACGCTTAACAGCAGAATGGACAACCCGTCCATTTGTTGAGCAAACTGGTGCCTGTCAAGGTAGCAGAACCTGCCTTATAATTCAGGTCTAATGCAAAGCCATCCCATGTGAACTTTAACTAGCAAACCAGGGATGGAGATGAAACGTCGCTTGTCTGCCAGGGATTTAGCAATTCCAGCAGGACAAGCTTATGCAGATGTCCAGGGCAGGAGAGACCCGTGTCACTAAGCAAAATAGGAAGGATTAAGATATAGAACAATGCCAACTAACTTCCCCAATCGCAGAGATGCATCCACTGCAGCTGGACTGACTAAAGCAGTGGGAATTCATTCTGTGCCTAGAACAACTTCAGATTGTGTCATAGAAGGAAATTCTGCCAGGTCTGGAAAGAAATAAACCCGGTGCAATTACATGTGAGAAACTACTACACCAGTTATCATAAAACATATTAGGCTGAAACACTGGTTTCAAATTAATGTTGTGTAGTACTGTTGAAAGAGCTCACTAGCACGTCAAAGCCGACGATGGAAACAGAATACAATGACGATTGAAGTATGTATTTTAAACAAATCTGCACACAGATTTTCTCCCCCTGGAACGTGGATCGCTTTTCAAGACCAGGCAAGCACTGTTCTGAGATGCTGTCTCGCGCGGTCTTGGAAAATTAATCTATACAGCTAAACCCATTCCTACAGAGACACAGATTTCCTCTGCTCGACAGACAGGTCACAAAACCTGGAAGGGACTCTGCAGGCCAGAAAAGCCAGTCTACCACAGCCATGAGCTCCTATATTTTATTTATTGTCCATGTAGTTTACAAAAAAGAAACCTTGCACAACAGTATCAAAAGAAAATTATATAACAGTCCTTTGAGAATTTTCAATTCATCAGATTACATCATAAGAACAATTCACACAATTACATAAAAAGCACCTCTAAAAATTCTTACTAAAGGAAAGAGGAGACTCTTAAATGAGCTACTTCTAGTCAGCACATGGTGGCAATTGCACAGCCGCCTGCACGTCACTGGCCTTGCCCCAACCTGAATGATATAGTCTTCATTCAAGACCCAGAATGCAAGGTTACACAATGCCCTATTTATCAAATCCTAAACCTTGGGTGCTACGTGCATTTGGGGGAAAGTAATCCCAACCATATTAAGACCATGAGTTTAGGTAAAAGTTACAGGAGCTCTGGGGATGGCCTTAGCCCCAGGGCCCTAAACCGTTATTCTGCTTTATAGGACACTCAAGATTGCCTAGTGTTTGGGAACAAACACAAACTGGACATGTTGCACCCAAGGAACAAGTCGTGCAGATCCCATTTGCCAAAAGATATCACTGACACTGCAGAGACATGCGAGACTGGAACCTGGTGTGAGGACAGAAAGACAGAACAAAGGAAGCTGCAGACCGCCACTGCAAGGTCCCACTGGCAACCAGGAATCCTGAGGGTGTATATGAAGTCCACACTGGCGAGGAAATTTCCAGAGCAGAGAGTGGAACAGAGAAGCAACCAAGGGGAGACGCTGCAGCAGAGAAGCAGGAAGGCAGGAAGGAAGGGGGAGGTCCGGCTCATAGTAAGATGATAGGCAATTGGATCCAGTCTGGTTTAGAGTGTCTGGGGCTTTTGGCTTGGTTCCGTCAGAGGAATGGTTAGAGAAATAGCATGAAGGCATGGCTTACGAAAGTGCAGAGCAATGCCAGGCAGTGGGGTTCCCTGATTTTGTGCCAATGTTAGATACCCTGGTCCTTTCTCTCCTTCAGTAACTCCCTTTCTCACATTTCCCTGATCTAATAACTCCATCTATTCAACTTCTCGCTCTGCCACGTCCTTCCTTATTCACTCCAGTCATCTTACCCCCCCCCTCTCCTACTATTCCTCTGATGCGGACTCCCTCGCCAGTCCCCCTAATCCTCTCTCCTCACCACTCTTGTCAACCATATCTTCTCATCCCATCCCAACTCCCTCGTACCCGTCTCATAATCACTCACACAATCTCTCACATTCACAGCGTCAAATTCACAAAGCAGTACCACTTTCTCTCAAAACTAAAACCTCACTTGCACTTTGCACAGACTCCACCATGCTTCTTGACCATCCTGGTCTCTTGGTCCGCCTCCATTCCTTCCGACCTCACCCATGAACCCCAGTCTTACTTGCATTCCTTTTCCTTTTATTCTGTCCCTCTTCTAGTTCCATCACTCCCCTCAACCCCCTGAATTGGTTCCAACCCTCACACGACTCTGCGGGCCAATCGATAGCTGCTCTTTCCCAAGGGGCCAGGTTACAAAGGTGTGAGACTTCAAAACCCCTTCAGTGGCTGCCCTCTTTCTCTGTGTGAGACATTCTGACGTTGCTGTGATGTGCACCGGGTTTGGCGCCTCAGGTACGCTTGGTTGCGATGAGGGGTTTGCCCAAGTCTCCAAACGTGTAATTGCTGTCTGTTATCAGTAGGCATGTCTTGTCCGTCTCTTTCTGCTCGCTTCCATTAGGCATCCCCGCAGGAACCTCTTGTACTTGCGGTCCTGCAATGAGAGAAATCTGGCCAAAAAAAGGTACTGGCAGTGGTACCAGTAATTCCAATCAAGGCATGCGTGGTGTCTCCGAATCGAACCTCCCCCCGCCTCTGTACAGGGCTGGCTCTGGCTTATGCGCTGGTAGGTCGCCTGCCCAAGTTGAGAGGGGTCCCTATTCCCCCTGACGAAGGTCAGTCCCGGACATGGTCACACTATACACATGCATAACCCATTATGACTTTGGGCTCAGGATGGCAATCGCCCCATTGTACATTTAGATGCCATGAATCCGTGCATTTGGGAATGTTTGTGTTGACAATGCTCAACGCACTTTGACATTAGTACTTTTATATTAAACGCATAATTGCAAGTTGTGATGTAACCACATCTATGCATTTGTTGTATACCCTGTTCTGTTATCCCTCTCATAAGGTGGGCATTTTGGATTACTGAGTTGATCGTTGGAGTCTAAGCTAGACCACAAAGAGAAGGCCCACAGGCAGTCCTTCGCCTGCCACACCTCAACCATCTGGCAATGCCCCTGCTATGCTCCAGTTCCGCAAAACGCGAAAAATGTGGCTTTTTCAACAATACTTGCCAGACAATTAAACCCCCCTCCCTCCTGCCACCAAAAGCACTGTGCTAGTGTATAAAATGCCAAGCCCAATGCCGGCACCTTCGCCTTCTAAAGCGCTCCACTGCTCTCGAGCTAGGTTCGCGTCATAAGCAATAAAATATATATTTTTTTTTAAGTGCAACTTTGCCATATTTTGCTTCTTTGGCTTCCCACTGAGACTACTGTTACAATGCAGATATAATGGCCAGCTGTCCCCCAGCACATACCTGCGCCATTGCCCTTTGCAGTTAGCTCAGGAGTTCATGGAATGGGAGTGACCTGGTTTGGCCACATGGAGTTGGTAAACACTATATACACTCAGTTATGCAAGCGCTTTCATACTTGGGATGTGAGGCTGCCTGCATCGAGCAAAGTGTTTCTGTCTACTAGAGTTGCAATTCTGCGCCCCAGGCAATGCCATCCACCTTCACTGGAAACCATACATCCAGGACGCTGTGTACCATCCTTCACCCATTGCGTGATCACACGGTTCTGTTGTCTGCACGCTCCTGAATTCACACGTGTTGCTTCCAGAGCTGGGGTTCTTGCAGACTACCCAAGATTTCGATACGCTGACCAGCTTGTCCAATAATGACCCCAAAACCATCCTTTCAAGCGTCCATTCACCATTTTAGACCTTGGCTTCCCGAATCCACGGGATCCGACCGTGGTTTAATTTACCGCGGCCGGAATGTTCGCATGAGGATGGTGCGAACTACCAAAAGTTTGCATCTTTCTCATGCGAACATACGTACATACACAGCCCCCCACCCACGCCCTCCACACACCCCCACCTACACCCCCAACACAAACAAACCCCACTTACCTTCGCTTCACGCTGGGTCCCTGCGGCGCCAGTTCCCTTTCACTTCCGTGATCGGGAACTGGCGATGCAGGGTCCTTTTCTGTTTTTTTTTCTTTTACGGTAGGCTGTAGGGGTTTCCCCCGCAACCACCCTCACTATACTACTAAGTATAGTGAGCGGGGTGTTGCGCGGGACGCCCCGCAGCCCCCTTTTTTTTTCTCCTCACCGGTGTGCTGTAGGGGTGTCCCTCGCAACACCCCGCTCACTATACCACACAGTATAGTGAGCGGGATGTTGCAGGGGACACCCCCGGAGCCCTGCGTTTTCTTTTTAAACTTACCTGCAATGCTAGCACCAAAAGTTCGAACTTTTGGTGCTAGCATTTGTAGAACTTTTTGTACATGCGACCGTTTAGATACGGTCTTTTTGTACAAAACCGGCTTCCCTCCGCCCCACCTAACAAAATGTACTGCATCGCCTATCATAGCCGGGGGCGCAGTGTTACCGTATCGCATTGGCCAGGGACATCGCCTATCACAGCCGGTGCCACAGTGTTACCGTATCACATTGGCCAGGGACATGAGGGTAATATATATTTGAGAGCCCAGTGGAGCGAATAACATCTTTTTAATATAAGGCGGTAGTGGGGCCATCAGTAGCCAGGATTTTTTTCTTCTTTTAACCATTAATATGCACATGCTGCGATATAGAGGATCTGGACTAGTTCACCGGTAAGTAACCTGGGCATTGTATACATTTGGTTTTTGATTGGTAAGCGCCAAACATTTTTAATGGTAGGTATCTCAGAAATAACGGACCAGTCACAAACAGTAGATTTTAAAAAGTGCTTTTTAAAATTCTTTCTACCCTTCTGTCCTTGCTGCCAAACACACACAGCTGTTTTCGAGCAGCGTGTAAATCATACTTCGCTTTAAATAGAAAGTGGCACTTACACCATCAATAATGATGCAGTGAGGTTTGTACTTTCGTGAAAATAAAGTGCTTCAGTTAGGCGTTTTCGCCAGTTGTGCCCTCAGCCGGACAATATCAGACATGACGTTGTAATCTTGACCCACCCACTTCCCAGGCTAAGGCTACAGGATCCAACACTGGGCAATAAATCCACATAAAACAACGAAACCGGAGTCCAGCAACGAGGCTGTGCCCTTCTACTCCTGTGAGCCAATAGGGGGAGGACCCGGTGCTTTCGTGCAAGTACAGCCAATGCGTGGAGTGTGTGTGCTTTTAGTGGTAGTAGGTGGTGTATGGTACCAGCCACATCATGCAGAGCAAACCATGGCAACACCTATATATTAGCCAACACTCTTGGCTTCGCCAATGCGTGTTCTGTGACACTGCTACATCTCACATTATAAAGAGGTGTTTGGGCACTACACAAAAATAAAGAAATAATGAATGACAACCCACAGGTAGAGATGAACAGTGACCATGGCGCCCCTGTGGACTAGAGAACGGAGGCTACAAGGGGGTGTTCCATCCGCCTCATCGCAATGTTCAGGAATGGTTACAGGCTGGCACAACCACTCACAGAGGACGGCAAATGGGGGTCAGGGGGCCATAAGTTCCCAGGCACCTTACCAGCACACCACTTACTTATACCAGAACACTCCTACAGGCAGAAGAAGGGGGGGGGTCTGTAGGCGACCAGACACCCACTGCCTGACAGTCCAGAACCAGAACCACACAGAACCTCATCCAGGACTTCAATGTAGCCAAGAGATTGGGCGGGTCACTAGATACCAAGACTGGTCTACTCCCATCAATCACACACTATTATTCCACGACACCCCCACCACAGCCCAGTGAATCAGCTACAACACTAGGCGGTCATCAGCACCACAAGGCCAGGCACCTTGAATCCCTGGCTATTTAGCAAGTACAGATGGAGCCTTTCTAATCGAATAAGATTCCACTTTGTTACGATACTTTCCACCAACTAGGTAACAGTAAATATTAAAACTCAACCTTGTAAAGCCTGTGGTCGTATTCTAAAACCACCAAGTAGTAAAAAGGCCTGACAAGAAAATGAATTATTCTTATTGAAGTAATTTAAGCCAACAGCGCGTTGCTTTTGCAAGCAGACCAGAGTTTATCACATGTTATGATAGATTCTGGTTGCTTGAGCGATTTCGTATCGGACAATGGGGCTCTGGAGGCAAAGCGCTGCTGGTTAGGAAGTTACCGCAGCCAAAGGTTTCGTGGAATAGTAGCGGGTTTCTGCCCCAGAAGGGCTGCACCCTTCCATCTCGTCAGCTAGCATCAAGGGCACACTCTATAAATAATACCCCGGCTCGGTGCCAGAGGGCTCTTCCAACCAAAGCCGCAAGTAATCAGCCTGCGAGCGGTGAGCGCAGCCGGACCATCTGCTCCCGTGAAAAGATGACGTACCCATGTGGCCAGTAGCACTGGGCAATGCTTCCTTATCCTCTAGGGTCCCCATTACTACCAGCAACCTTTCAGGAAACTCCAGCCTACCTCTTGGCTCCATACTGGCCACATATGGTTTTAATCTGCACGATGCTCTTCCATTTAGTTGAAATCCTAGGCCGCGTTCCCACATTTCTATTTTCCTTCAGCACACAAATTCTGTCGGCACTCCCTACATTAGATTAGCAAATGTCATCCTCTGGGAGCCTACGCAACGCGTGGCACTATTATCTAGGCGGCTGCGTGTTGCGTGAGGGCGAGCACCACCAACGCAGAAGGCTCCCTGAGGAAAAGTGGTTCTGAAGGCCATCCTTGCCATGCCATTTGTGGTCAATTCAGATCATTTGGGAAGAAAAGCCTCTGTGCACCAGCCTGCAGGGAACTCTGTTTCCTGGTGGGCTGCTGCACCAGGGTCCTCTTTTGCAGGTCTCATCATCCCCTTCCTTCCATCGCTCCCCCTCCTTCCAGGGCCAGCCTTAGGGGCAGCAGCGCCCTGGGCGAATTAGCGCCCCCCTTCCCTGCACGCCCCTGGTCAAAAGGGGCATAGCCAAGGAGTCATTTTTTTTTTTAAACTTTTTTTTTTAAAAAAACCTCCTCGCTCCGGCTTCCGCGGGCGCATTGACTAACAATGAGGCTCGCGCCGCCACTGTGCCAGCTCGGGGGAGCCCTTGAAAGACTCCCCAGAGCTGGCGTGGCGGGGGGCTAATGGTGCCTTTTGTTGGTGAAGGCGCCCGCGATGGAGGGGCGCATTTGGTGACAATCGGGTGCTGAGCACCCGATTGACATTGAATGCGCCCGCCTGCTTTGCCTTATCCCGCTACGCCAGCTCGGAGGAGCCCTTGAATGACTCCCCCAAGCCGACGTGGCAGGTATAATGGCACCCTGGGGGGCGCGGCCCCCGGGCGGTCGCCGGGCTCGCCCTCCCTCCTCCACATTCATTTGGAGTAAATAACTTGTTATAAAGCTTCCAGTATGTTATCCTCACTCTAAGGAAAACTTGTGTTCGTTTTTTGTTATGTTTAACGACTTTTTAATCTTTACATCGGGTCTCAACTAATTTTTCCAAATTTCCTTGGAGAGAGAACTGCCCCAAACAAAACGTATTGCACAGTGTAATGTGGGCCTCTTTCCAGAGAGAAACCTTGCGATCATGGGGTGCGAGGATCAATCGGCTGAGTGGTGTGGCATGTCAGATGCTTGTACAAGTGGAGTGCTGTGTTGTTTAAAGTGTGATGAGAGGGACCTTAACAGTGCAAATGACAACCTGTTTGGTATGCGCATAGTTCATTTGCGCATCCCCAGTCTGATTTTAGACGGACTTGGACTGGCCTATAAGCCAATAGAGTAGGCCCAACATGCTAGTGTGAGCTAGATTTTTTGGGTCAAAGGGGCACAGGATTTGGGCAAAAGTGGGCCAGTTTCACAGCTTAGCTAGTAGCTTGGAACAGTGTTCCTGAATTAATAGTCTTTAAAATGCACAGATCATATCACATTTCACCAAAACACTCTCCGGCGGTTACTACCCAAATGGTGAGTCACAAAAGTAATGAGTTGCCATTTGCGACTGCGTGACACTTTTTTCATTGGTGCAGAGCCAATTGTATCCCCCCAGCTAGATTCTGCATTTAGGGTGCAAACATTCCTTGTCTACAGCCATAGACAACACACAAGAAAACGTATCTAAATCAAACCCGTGTCTGCCTGTGCAAATGACCATGCAGGCAGTAAAACGACATTCATCGCTAGAATCCATGAATGGCGGCCTGAGAAACAGTCGGGCTCTTCAAACCCAGACAGTGTCCGGAAGCAATCCCTCAACGCGCTGCGCTACTGTACATTACCAAAAGGGTAGGACTAGGCCAGGTGACTGCAAAACAGGTTAATCCGATTTTTATGGTCTTTAATGAACTGTATTTTTTTATTAATATTTAGATAACCCAAATGACCTGTATGAACATTCCATTCTTTAGTGTCACAGTAAAGACAATGGAAACAATTACTTGATTATAATCCCTTTGTGCTAAATATATATTGCCTCTCGACCTCATTTTCATTTTATTGGTACAATTAATTCCCTGAAACCACCACATTTGTGAGGCAAGAACTAAGAGTCCAGTCTCTGAGATGGTTGCAGAATTCACGGGAGGGAAAGATCAAATCAACATTTTGATATACGTTGACGATCAAAGTCCCCGACAACAGGCTCCTCCAACAGGGTAAAGACAGAAAAGTGCCTGTAAATGAACATGGAAGCAGAAGGCCTGGAAAATCCGGCTTTTATCAATGCCCAATCTTACCAAATTAAAAGCAATTAAATGTGCCTTTCAGGCACCCACCTAGATCATCTTACCTATGACCAATCATATATGCATATACCCAGCCCGCCCCTCTGGATAGCTTTGGCATACACCACTTCAACCACAGATTGCGAGAAAGTAAGGACAAATACGGCATATATCTGAGGTATGTTAATATTTAGAGATACACGGATCATTAAGAATCTATACAGAATAGAGCCAGGACTTGCACAACAGGAAACTGCATACAAATATGCAGAGGACAATCAAACCCTGCACAAGAGAAAGGACTTAGTCAAGGTGTTCCATGTGGCACTGAACAGGGACATTCATTTCTAGGTGACGAAATAATGCACTAGTATTAGAGGGCGAAACACACACTGCCGACGGTAGTCAGGATCATGAAATAGCCACACGTTACCAGTACGCTATGCGTATGGGGCTTTGGAGGAAAAGTGATGGATATCTGAGGCTCCCGCCTGTCTCACTCGTAACATCATCAGACGTCACAGTCCTGCTACCCACTCTTGCCACCCTTTAGCGACTGCCACAGTCCTGCTCCTAGTCACCCAACCCTTCTAGGACTGCTCCCTGAAACAATCATCCCTGCTTTGCTGGTTGCTAGCGCAAACCTCACCACCACAACTCCTTGTCTTACCCTCCCTTCATCTAATGCAGTTTTCATGAACCTCTGGTCGACTTCAAAAGAGTGACGTCCAGGTGTAAATAATCAGCCACTGTGCCGCAATACGGTCTAGAGACTAAGGGCATTCCTTTTTTCGACAAAGGAGCACCTACAGGTCATGATATTGGCAATCAGTTGCTGGCCAGACCAATACTTAAGGTAGGCCCAACGCCAAACAATCACTCTAACAAAAAAACAAAAAATCTGTGGAGAGAAGAGGACCACATTCATAGAGAATGGAGGTGCTAAAGAAAATAGTCCTACAGATGAAGGTATGGTTTTGAGAATGGCGGTCCTTGGCATTTCCCGTAGCAGTAGTCTTTGCAGCCAGAAAGGCCTAAGACATATGAGAGGACTCAGAACTGATGTGTTGGACCAGCATTCCTTGAAGTTCCAAAATGAATACTTCAGAAACCCTAGACCGAAGGATGGAGACTGATGATTTAAGAACATAGACTTATGGTAAAACATTAAATCAATACTTAAAGGGGCCAGTCGTCAGTCTGTGATCCCTCAATGTACACCTGAGGGTGCATACAAATAAGTCACTATTAATGAAGAGGCACTCCTGAAAAGGCTATCACACAGACTATGCATTCATCTTAGATTAATTTATTCTTTAATCTAAAAAAAGTAAAATGGGCTACATACAGGCCACAGCCGTACATTAATATTCACATTAAACTCTTGGCAACAATTATGGCAGAGATTGCGTGCTTCCATTCCTAAACAAATTCTTCCAGATCAGGCTACTTTTATGTTTGGCAAGTCCATCCCATCAAATCTAATTATTTAAAGGGAAAAAGATCCAATATAGCCTGTTTTGGTAACAAACTGCAAAAGGTTTTGTAGCACAGTCAAGGTGGTCCTCTTTGAGAATTGGTTTTGGAAACTAATGTTGTCAACCCCTCAAATTCTGCACATTCACTCACCAGCCCCAGTGTGCATGAAAACAACAATATACGAGAATAATGAACAGACCAGGAGTGCATGACAGAGGTGTCCATTGTTAACAAGTCACTATGTTGATTCAGAAGAGCTTTCAGCATTGTGGCGATTCACTATATATCGTCACTTCTCCCCGAGGGGGAGTCCTTTTCCATGAGACTAGGGAGGGGAGGCTGCTACCCGATAGTCCCCCTGGAGGTTGGTATAATGAAGGAAGATCTCATAGGGAGGGACTCAAGCCGCCCCCCACCCCCACAGACCCCTAGAGAGAAGGATGACCATGTAAGGTGTATCCCTTATAGAAACATCACACCCATTCCAGCCTCTTTTTCCTCTGCTAATTTCTTTGTAGAGACTAGGTCTATGTGTTGTTGTAAAGTAGACTATCTCAAAGTCCTGGAAAGTACAGAGATGAAGAAGAACATCGGGAACATAGCTAACTCAAGAACTGGGACATGGTGGGTCAAGGAGCAATGAAGAAGAACCATGCTAAGAAGGAACTGCAGCGGTATAGACATCTTCAGAGGCATGCTGCTGCTTAAGCGATAAAGACCAAAAAAGGACTGCCTGAAAGAGAGAAAGCCAACCAGGACGAGACCGGGAAGCACTAAGGAGATGCATAGAAGGCCATGAAGGAGTCGAGAGCTGTCTGCTCCTGGATTCAAAAAGACAACAGGACTGTTTTATCCAACAGCACTGGGAGGCTGGCAGGCAGTGACGGGAATGCAGGAAGCAGCATCCATCCCGTCACTCCAAGGGCCGGGCAGGAGTTCTGTAAGGCAAATGAACAGAGACACAGAGAAGCCGCGCAATACTCCGAGTAGGAGAAGGACCCCAGGAAACACTGGCCACGCATCCCGGGTTCAGACAAGGTAATCTGAGAGGTGCGCGGACTGGTAGGGGCCGAAAGTTGAGGGAGAGACAAACCACATACTGGAGATTACGAGCAGGACCATATTCCTCATGTCAGTACATGGCAAGTGAGGCAGCCAAGGGGACAGAGAGGGGGCGAGACACCAGGGTTGAGGACCCAACCCAAGAGAGTGATACAAGTCTTCTTCCTCATGGCAGTACTTGGCAGGGAAGTGAACCAAGTGGGCCCAACCAAAGAAAAAAGAAACCATGATCTTGGACCCTCACAACACTGGTGTTGTAAGTGTGAAAACTATTGATGAAAAGACCAGGGGAAGTGACTCGTCCCCCCCTGGCTGTAGGAGACTGTATCATAACTACCAGGAGAAGGGAGTCATTCTCCTGGTAACGTGGACCAGTATGAAGGTCCAACAAGCCTGGGGAAGGGAGTCATTCCCCTAGCTAATTTGAGACTGAGATCAAACGCCAGGGGAAGGGAGGCATATGGCTTATGAAGTAACTACTATTTTGGAACTTTGTGACCTTGGGAAGGGAGTCACTGTGCCAGGTTGTTGAAGACTGAATACCAGGAGAAGGTAGGCATTCTCCTTGCCCACCAAGGAGACATTGTGTGCAACTTGGACAATACTCAAGGTGAAGGGAGGCATTCTCCAGGGATCAGCACAGTGCTTTGTTATTTATTAGTTTGCAGTGTAAGCGCCAAAACTAGGGTTTTCTTGACACAGGATGCTGGACACTTTAACAGACATCCTGACGGACACCTTAGATCGTTAGATGAGGCAGGGCACTCCCTCTTAGGAATCAGGAAAGATAGGTTTTCTGTCGCTTTACATTACCAATAAAAGTCTATAGCCCTGAATATGCCACCTTTGTGTCTTTTGCACCATTACAGCATCCTCTTATTGGCATAAAAAATACACTTGATCAATATAATTTATGTGCATAATATTATTGTACAATATTGTGGCCCCAGCATCTTTCATCAAGAGTCTCCTGCAGCACAATTATTGAGCTAATATGAGAGAAAGAGGGGCAGCACAGAGACGGAGGTTTAGTTGGTTTGCCAGATATTGGTGACTGAATTGTGGAGGAGCTGTTGCCGATTTGGAATACTGTTATCTAGTAGCATACGCCCAGTAAACGTGCTGCCCCACAACACTCAAGTTATTGGTGATAGTAAATTAAAACATGAAGTGATGTCAAAAAGCTCAGTTACTGTAAATTCCGAAACCTAATTCGCAGATTAGGTCAAGTGTTTGCAAAACATGCAAATCCGATTTTATATGACCTGAAGTGTACTGTATTTTCACATTAATGTTTAGTTAACCCAAATGACCTGTCAACATTGTACTCTGAAGTGTCCCTGTAAAGTCAATGGAAACTATTTCCTGATTATAATCCCTTTGTCCTAAATATATATTGCATTTGCAGGTGCACCTCATTTACATTTTATTGATACAATAACTTGACTGAAAGCACCACATTTTAAGCGGCTAAGAACCCAGTCTCTGAGATGGGTAGAGAATTCAAACTGTAGAGCAGCAGCAGGGAAAAATTATTGGATAATTAAGAGCTGCATCGTCTTAATGCTGCAGTGGAGAATTCTGGGGCATGGCCATTGGGTACTGCCAGCAGATGTAGTATGCCCCAGGTGCACTCTGTGCACATAGCCATGCCCTGCCTGTAGTACAGAGATACTGCACCCAAGACGTGGCATCATGCCATTCCCCTGGCACCCGGCCTACGGGGCATGGTGCAGGCTGTGCAGTCAGGTAGCAGTAGCACACCTGCATAATGACCACATTTCCTACTCGCCGACAGAGGTAGGGCCCATACTGCATTAGCCACAAGGCATGGCTGCAGGTACACACTTTCTGGCATGCCCCAGGAACTACTCCCAGGCCATACTCCTCAGTTTGTATATAGGCCATGACAATTGTATACAAGGTAAGCTCAAGCCAAGGGGAAAAACATTGGTAAGACAGGAACTGTGGGCCTGTTATGGGATATCCCATGCATCCGACCGCGTACCTGTAACAAGGAGTTGGCATCAATCCGGGATTATGAGGACAGAGGCAGTGGTCCATACAGCTTGCGGGTTGGTCAGCACACAATCAGCCAAACACACTTATTTTTACATCTGAGAACTAGCCTGTGAGAGGGACAATATTACAGTCTGTCAGAGAAAGTAGTCAAACCAAGTGGAAAAACAAAATGGCAGATGGACAACTTGCCAACTCTCCAAGCGAGGTGCTGTTGCACAGACACAGTGAAAAGACTACCACAGCTCGGGTCAATCCCGTCAAAGATCAGCGGGGAGTGACATATTGTAACCCAAGCAGGGATGCAAAGGAAAGCTGTAGGGGTATGAAAGAGTCAGAGGAAACACACACAAATGAGTCATTTGGGGTAGCAAGGAGGACGGTGCTAGCTGCATGCTGGCAGGTGGCAGCAAAGAAGCCGAGATGATCACTTGCCACATGAAGTGCTGAAAAGCCGAGATCTGTGGCCAAATGAGTGCCAACGTGCAAAACAGGGCTTTTTGCCGCAGCAGGTGCTGAGAAGACGAGAGAAACACTTGCCATATGAGTTACTGACAATTTAAGATACAATAATGGAGAACTTAAGACATGGGTTCTAAGAATGCAAAGATATGAATTTCCGGTTAAGAGGCTTTGCGAACTCTTCAAGAGCATGTGACTTACATGTTGATAGAAACGCTTGGCTCCTGAGGTATATGTGGCCTAACTAGAAAAGGGATATCATATTCCCACGCACACGTGTATGATCTGGGAATTTGTGACATTACCCTGAAGTATGTCCAAGGACAATGAAAGCTACTCAGGTTGGAGAGCATTGATCTTTCAGAAGAAAATAAGAACAAAGTTAAACACAGAGTTGGTTATTCTGGGACAAAGAAGTTAAATAAGATGGCAGATGAGCGTGAAGCCAAAAGCAGAGTCCCGAAGCAACAAGAAGGAATGGTAAGACTTGGCAGGAAGTAGTGGGACTAAAACAAAATCACAGAAGACCGCTCAAAGAGGCAAAAGGCTGTTAAAATAAGGATTTGGGAGATGTAATATAAAAGAGAAAACAGATTTGTTTTTAATTTGATCCCTATTTTAAGCTGGGTGTAAAGGATTCCTTAGGAAGGAAAAGAGTAGTTCACATTCCACATGGAGGCCTTTCACAGGTGAGTAAACCTTTTTAAAATCTAAAACTTAAAACTTTATGAAATCCACACTTCTTTCAAAAGAATATTTCATACAATTTAAACGATGCATTTTTATCTTAAGGTTTCTATTCAGGTCAAGCAGGAAGAAAACTAGAGCTCTTTCCTGCGGCACTGCACTGCTGGCTGGTTTGAACATATCCTTGGAGCTTTGCGTGTTGGAAGGAGGGAGCAGGCTCCTATATATCGGTTTTCTATTTGTTGGGAGGACTTGATTGTTTTGGGGAATTCTATTGGCTGGCTTGCCTTTTGTGCGTGCGGCTGCTTGAATGCAATGTTTTGCTAGCTCTATGCTTTAAAATGTAAAGTTCAGCATTATGGGGATTGTACCAATACCCTAAAATGGACTACAATTGCCATAATGCATTGTTAATATCTGTATTATTTTAAGCAAAACATGAGAACACTAGAAAACACTTCCAAATAACCTACTTAATTAATGGCACCAAACACTGTTGAAACAAATTAATTTATTTTTCTTCTCCTTGAAACTGTCCAGACATTGACACGGTCCAGACAAGAACTCCATTTGGAGTGTTTGTTATTGGCACGCCAAAAAAAACCCTAATAAGCTTGCGGCATCGAGAAATACGTCTATGTTCAGTGATTTGTGAACTGGCTGTTTAACCCCACAAAGGACTGGCCCACACAGTGGAGTGCAGCTGGATGTCGTTTTACACTAGCCGAAAGCCAATCCTGGGATATCCTTTTTACCAGAATTCTCACGGTCCTAGCCTTCCATGCCCCGGAGTCCATTGGATCAGCGGGCGTAGTGTTTCCCCCTGCCCAGTGCAGTAGGCAACATGTTATGTAATGTTATTTTGCATTTATATAGTGCCTTATATACCATTGGTATGGTCTGAAGGCGCTGGTAGGTTGAACGCCCTTGGGAACCGAAGTTCAGATCAGTAGAGAGAGTAGAGAGTCAAAAGGTGTGTGTGAGCACCGGCTATGTGTGCAGCTGGTGCGGTATTCGTGTAATAGCTGCTTCTTAGCGGTAGGTGTGGTGGTTGAGAGATCAGGAGTATGTGTTCGTTCTGGCAGGATTTATCCAGACCGAGTGTGGCTGCGTTATGCCTGAGGAGAACGCCTGGCTGGGGGGTGTTTAACCAAGAGTGTTTTACTTAGAGTGCTGTAGAGTATGCGGCGGATGTTAGTATGAGAACAGTTATACCGAATGGTGTCATAGTATCTCTGTGTTCTAGTTGAGTGGTGGTGTAGAGGGGAGAGTAAGAGTGGTGGTGTGATATGATGTGTTAAATGCTCTTTCAAAACGTTCTCTGCATTCCAAACCATAGTATATACGTCACGCAGTTCTATGCGCTCCAGTCCGTTCCATGCACTCCTATCCACTCCATGCATCCCAATCTGCTCGACGCACTCATGCGCTCCAGTCCGCCCCGCGCGCTCCAGTCTGCTCCCGGCATGCACTCTTGTCTGCCCCACGCACTCCATTTCCCTCGTTCCATCCACTCTACGCATTCAGTATCTCTGCGCAACTCGTCTGCTCTAGTAACAGGTCAGTTCCACTTTGGGCACTCGTTCGCTCTAGGCACTCGTTCGCTCCAGGCACTCGTCCGCTTTATGCCCTCACACGCACTATGTATTCACCTGTTTTGCTCACTCATCGGCTCTACGCAACCGCCCCCTCAATGCACTCGTCCCCTCTACGCACTCAGCCCCTCTACGCACTCAACCTGGTCTACCTTTGCTCTAGAGTTGCTTGCATCTTCTACTTCTCACAAGTCTAACAGCTTGTGGACCTACATTGATTCATCTTTTTCTTCAAAGACTTCTGAAACATTGTGCAAAGACTTTTCTACTTAACTTCAAGGAAGTGCTTCAGCCCATCTAGACTACTGCCTATTGACTTAGCTCGTTTTAACTGAATGACTCTTATTGAGGGATCTGAAAGTATTTGCCTGCTTAAGAAATATTTGTGGTAACTTGTTTGCTCTAATAATCTTTTTCCTTTTTACTTGCTCTTAACTAATCCTGAATGCCAACATTAATACATTAATGTCAACAGCACCCTAGCAATAGAAGTCACCTGTGGCTGTAGGTCTCTGCTGTATTCCATCCCAAATGGGGTTTATGGTCTTTCCATCCAACCGGCCTACATCAAAACCCCTTCCAACGAAAACTTTCCATCACATTCTTCTGCATCAAATGCATTTTTTTGCATTATTTTGGGGGGATCCCCCCCAGTCCCCTTTGTTTTACCCTTAGAACCCCACCCCAATGAAAAATAACCCTTTACCCCATCCATATATGCATTCGATGCAAAAAGATTTGATGCAAATTTTAGTTGGAAAGGGCTTCGATGGAAACCTTTTCGATGGAAAGACCAGATACCCCAAATGGGTATTAACCGATTCTGAAATAAGATTGTGTAATTTTGAAGTATATTTGTGTGGTGTTTTACAGTGCCCCATCTGAAGACGGCTTACATTAACTGATGGTAAATACATTAATAATTGTTTTATCAAGAAACCTTGTGTGCCTCTGTGTAACTCCCCTACAGCTCACATTGACCCCTCTTGAGATAAGTCTGGCTACTCCTCCACACTACCAACCTATGTAGTACAGACCTATAGCAAAGATTGGGTTACTACTGCCAGGAGGTCAGGGTTGTTGTAGTGCACCCTATGGGTACTGCATACAATCTTGCCTAACAGGCGGGTAGAGCCTGGTGAGGCCCGCCAGATATCGCTTAACCACCGGGTGAGGAAGAGAAGACTTAGTCGTGTTCTGTTGCATTTTCTGCGCAGTGAGTACAAAGTGAGTTATCGTGATATTGTATATACCTTTGAATATTAATTATATAAAGACTGTGTTGTAACCGCTATAGTGTGTGGACATTCCTCTGTGGGCGCTTGGGGACTACACTGTACTTAAGAACCAGCCCGCATCACCTCCCGAGAAGCTAGGCCTTGATTGCTCGACCATAGCTACCAAATAGAATCTTGGCTGGGGTCCTCTGTGCCTCTCCTCTACCATATAGAGAGCGGAAGTACAGACACCCCCCCACCGGCAGTCTTTACACCAGTCCATAGCGCAGGTAAACAAAAGCGACGACAATACCAAAGGGGCAAAGAGAAGGGAGAAGGAACGACATTCTTAAAAGAAAGGAAACCCCCAGATCCCACTCTCCCTACTGTGTAGGCAGGCCAGAAGGCCTGGCCACGCGGTCGACAGCGTCGTTCAGAACACCAGCAGGTGGATGGGAACCGTAGACATGGCAGCAGGTCTGCAACCTGTGGCTTTCTAGATGTTTCGGGTTATGCCTCCCATTATACTTTATTATGGATTATGATGGCTAGGGCGGATGTTAGTTGTAGTGCAAAACATCTGGGGAGCCAAAGGTCACAGACACCTGCACAAGTCCCTATGGCGCAAACCTCTCTAACCTCGTTGACAACCCTCCATGCAAGGTGGAGATGTTTTTGTGAGCTTGTATGCACACCTCACACAAGAAGGGATGCCTACCCCTAAAAGATGACGGTGAAAGGGAGGAAACGCCTGGCCAGATATTGGGTAAATTACATGAGTCCAAGGAGCAGACAGAAATATGGCAAGAGGGCGCCCTAAGTTCAGGATCCACTACGAGGTCGGCTACACAGTGAACTAACACTTTCAAAAATGAAGATCAATAAAAATGAAGAGGTAAAAACAAATTTTACTGAAAATAACTGAGCAAACCTGACGTTTCTCATTAAAAGAACCAGAACCTTCAGAAAAAAACACTTCTGCTCAAGAGCAAAGTTTTTGAGGGTGGAGAAGAGTTGGGGGGAATCCCTCTGCCCCCCCCATTTTGAAAATGTATCTGAAAGGTAAAAGCGTATATGCAAAGAAGGGGTGCTGAGGCAAAATGTGTGGATGAAAAGCGATTCCACCCCCACCCCCGCCCCCACTCCCTAATACTACTAAATTAGCAGGGGAAAAACAGTTTTGGAGCAGATAAACCCCCTTGGACAGAAAATATTCAAAAAAGTAAACTAGTAAGTTTAGACATTTTTACTTTCTTGATTTTAACATATCCGTTTGTTACTGCCTCATTTGCAGACCCGGTTATGTTACCTGGGATGTTACATAGAACCACAGGGCAATAGAGGCGGCTGGTTGTTTTTGTAAAGACCCCTACCTCCAAAATACGCTCAAAATCGAGAGCTTCATGCCTTTCGGGGCTAGCTCATACCAACACCATGGCACTAGTCTATGGGGACCGTCTGTCAGGCAATCAATCCTCTTGGGAGAACTGAACTAAGAGAAAGACCACAAAGAAGCCGTAGTAAAAGACGGCTTGAGAGGGCAGGGGAGTGACAACGGAATGGGGTGGTGGGTGCAGCAGGGAGGCTTTCGATATCTGGACCACCACTGGACAAGAGTCCTGTGGCAATGCACATTTGCAGGACACAAGTACAATCCAAAGGAAGAGAAAGGATGTAGGGAATCTAGCAACCTGGCGATTTCTGATTGCATTTATTGAATTTCTATAGCACTACCACCAAAGCACTGAACAATGAGTAATAGCGGTACAAACACATGTGAATATGGCAACACAAATTTAAATCAGGAAGGTACACAATTCAGGGCATTGAGAGCCAATGATTTTTCAGAGCCCTGCGGATGAGATGAAAAGAGGTAGCAGAGCGAATGGGAAGAGGGAGATAATTCCAGAATTTGAAAGTAGCGAATAGGACAGAAAGGGGGATGAGGCACAGGGAAAGAGAAGGTGAAGATCTCAGAACATGTAGGGATGTATAGGGACACAAGACGTAAGATAGCAACGGCCGAGACCATGAAGACATTTACAGACTATTCAAAGAAAAATAAATAAAAGTAGGTTATTAAAAGAGAAGGGAAGCAAAGGGTAGATGGGTCGAAATGGAGGACGAGCAGGAAGAGAAAGCATAAGGCGAATGGAAGATTTATAGACGGACTGAGGACGTTTGGCGAGCACAATGTAATTAGGTAGCAGGGTCAGAGTAGGAGAGTAAATGGAAAAAGGAAAGAGTATAACTAGAAGACTCAGAGGAAATGTGAGATAAGGCAGTGAGGATGATGAATCTGGAGAAGATGAAGCTTGATTACAGAAAGTGGAATGAAGATGGGCGATTTTAGAAAGGAAGAAGTCAGAGAACGGAGTTGCCGGGACAGCAGATGAGATGGAGGATCAAAGGGTTTTGGAGAGAGAATTCCAGTAAGGAGCTGAAAGACACCGAGGGTGATGAGAAAGGGGCATAGACAAAAGAAGACCAATATTGTTTTCTGGCATCGAGCAGGAGGGTGTCGCAGGAAAAATGGCGAGAGGAAAGAGGCAAGGTCAGTGAGAGAACATTATTTTTTCCACAGCCTTTTGGCCTTGCAGAGTGAAGGTCGAAGGCAAAGAAGAGAGGGCGACAGCCACGGTTGAGGCGGTCGCCATGATGGTTGAAAAGGATGAGAAGGATAGTGGGAATCAAAAGCAAATAGAAGAGTAATAGCAGAAAGATCAGGAGAGAGAGGGAGAACGAGTCAATATCTGGGCGAGAAATGTTAAGGGTAGAAAGGAAGACAGCACAGTTAAAGGAACGGAGGTTGTGCTGTAAAAAATGGTAAAAGTAGGGGCTGATAAAGGAGTAGAGGGAAGATAAGGGAAGAGAAAGGGAGAGGGAAAGGAGGACATGGTCAGACGGGGAACAGTGACCAATGCGTCCGTGGGAAAGGAGGAAAAGTTGAGCTCTAATGAGGAACCTGAGATGTGAGAAGGGAAAGCGCTGAATTAGAGTAAAAAAACTAGATTCCTGTTGAAAGGCAGAGAACCCCATTGACAAATGGCTTCCATCTCTCAGGATAAACATGTGACCAGGCGAACTACATTAATATTAGTCAGTAATAGTCCTAACACTGAAACTGCCAACATGGCTTTGAAAAGGCATCACTGGGGGAACAAATGCAAAAAGAATCCCTGAGAAGGAAACTGGCAGCAGGTCTGAACTTTCCACTTGACCAATCCAACAGCAGTATAACCCGCTAAGGAAAAGATTAGGTACAAGATGCATCGACCTTCCTCAGGATACGAAACCCAGCACACCATCTATCTGAATCCTGGGCATTCTCATGGTGCCCGACTCCATTTGCTTTCTTTTAGATACAGGGACCTATTCCCCAATAGTCACACTTTCAGCAGGAGCCAATAGAGTAGAGTGCGAGTGGTAATGCAGCCATGTGAGAGCAAAGGAATTTCAATAAGCGCTGTACCCCTCTCCCTAGTAGCAGATCCCTTCTGCCTTATTGGGGTTGCAAGAGAATTCTAGAGAGACACGGCAGGTGACTTCTGAAGGAGCGGGTATAGAAGGGTAATTGTCAGACCTTTGCTATATGACCTCACCAAGGCAGGCCCGAACAACTCCTATTCATATAGTCTCATTCAGGCGGCTCCAACATCCCTAGGTTGCAGTAAGAGCAGACCATGTGGGTTCCAGTTATGAAGTTCACTTAACATTCCCGCCTGACGCTCTTTTGCAAATGTTTTGTTACTCTTGTGTCCATATTCTTCTCCCTCCTCCCAAATGGTTGGGAGAGATTACACAGCAAAAGTCGTTTACTTGGGATGAGGTCCAACATATGTCAGGTCGCATCAAGTGAAAAGGGTATGAAGTACACTATGGCTAAAAGTGTCTTGCATAGAGTAAAAACATCCAGGGAACAGTGCTTACAGAACATGCGTTGAGTAGCCCATGTGCCTGCCCTAGAAATCACAGAAATAGGGGCCTGCCTTTGGAAAACTGCTGATGCGGTCTTAGATCTAGTGCAATGTGCATGTAATCTTTTGGGAACAGGAAGACCATATAAAGTGCATGCCTTTGGAGTGCACAACACAATCCATCTGGCCTTGGTAACCCTGGATACCTTGGCCCTGGGGAAACACCACCATGTGCATCAAAACAATCTTATTTGTGAAAAGGCATTGTTCTGTCCAGATAAAGCTTCAAAGTCCTGGCCCTATACAAATTGTGGAGAGCCTCTTTCTCCTGGCAAATCATGTGACCTTGCTTGCAAAAGAGATAAGTAAATGTTGTAGGTAAAATGGAAGTAAGGCAGGTCTTTAAGGATGAATGAACTACCGACTCGCCCTTTTAACCACTGTATCAGCATGGAGCACAGTAGAAGGCTCCTTGAAGAATAAAGCATAGAGTGACCACAAATAGGAAGGCAGCCTCCTCAGGGAGATAAGGTCAAGGAAGCCATAGGCACAAAAGGCTTCCTCAGTATGCAATCTAGTGACACGTTATGGTTTGGATCAGTGCTGGATATATAATACATAAAAGATAAGACAAAGTCCACGGATCCGTTATGAGGGTTGATAACCTCCAGACCCCAATAACTGAAGAGCATTCACTTGCTTTTGTGCTGCTTCCAACTGGAACACATCATGGATGTAAACTATTCAAATGCTAAGTATGAAATACGCTCTTAAGCTTTAACTCACGCCTCGGGTACCAGGCTCTCAAGTTAAATATTAGTAGAACAGGTTGGAGGGTAAACTCTCTCCTTTTGGGACAAAGGTGCTTTCCTCAAAGGAAGATCCAGAGACACGGCTGAGAAAAGCAGAAGATCCAAGTACCAAAGCTAGCTTGACCAGTTTGAAGCGATCAGAATCATTGAGTTCATGATGAGCCCGAATTTTTGAAGAACCATGAGAAATAACCACCTCGTTGGAAGGCATAAAGGACCTTGCCTGAACCAATCCAGCAGGAAGATGTTCAAGAAATTCTGACCATGTCCCATTCAATACCCGTAACACTGACGCTTCTTGTTGTTTATTGCAGGAAATCTATCTGATGGGCATTCCCAAGCAGAGAACATTTTCCGAACTAACTCTTGGTGGAGTTCCAAACTGTGGCGCGTGGGGTTGGGTGGGGGGCAGAACTTGTTTCTGGCTCAATACTCATGGCACCCTGAATATGTACCACTGTTAGAAAGTTATTGTTTTCAATTGACCAGACCCACAATTTGACTTGCAATAGGAACAGAGAGTGCATGCCTCCTACTTTTGGGCCTAAAACATAGCAGCACTGTTCCTACATTAACTTGAACCACTCCCCACACCGCGCAAAACCAAGAGAAGACTTTATGCCAAAAAGATGGCCTTCAGCTCCAACACATAAATATGTTCCTTCTTCCCTTGTGATGACCATAGGCTATGCTCTTACAGAGTGCCGCAATACGCTTCCCAATCGTATTCTGAGGCATCTGCTTGACCAACATATCTAAGGGGAAAGACTCTGAAAAGACTTCCAGACATTGGTCATCTTCCTGAGTCAGCAGAGCTTGCAGCAGCTGTGTGGAAACCTCCCAACAACTGCACTGAGAACCCTGATGCAGATCCAATTGGCTGGAGAGGTAAAAGTGCAGCTCCTGCAGAACCTGGGTCTCATAAGGAGCACCACATGACAGCAAGTTGAAAAGAAGCTTTTGAAATTAGATTGCTTGGATCATTGATGGCTCTTTCCTGAAAACCTTTGTGCACAACACGAAGGATTGAAACCATTTGAGGACCAAGCCAGAGGAACCAAGAGCGGGGAATGAGGCTAGCAGAATAGAATGATTAACAGTATTGAAAAGGGCAGACAGGCCGAGGAGAGGATTGCTTGGCGTGACTAGCAGAAGGAAGAGCATTAGGACATATATAGGAGGACTGCTAGTAGAATGCGAAGGACATAAACCAGATTGGACGATGAAGGAGTGAGTGAAGATTCAGATAGGAGCAGATGCGTGAATAGACAGCATGTTCTAGCATCTCTTTTTTATAAAATGGAGAAGGGAAATAGGTTGAAAGTTCCCGAGTACAGTGGGATCAAGTAGGTTTCTTGAGGATATGTATGACAAGTGCTTGTTTTCAGAGAGAAGGAAAAGAGAAATAGTCACAAGACGGGGGACAGATGAGAATAGACTGAAGGGATGAGGGAAGAATGAAAAGGGTCAAAGCCATTTTCTAAGTGTGGCACATCACGCCAGAAGGCAAGTCTTTGCTATTACAGCAACAAGATTAAAGCAAGGTTCGATGGAGGACGGGGTCTATTCACAGGAGGAAACAGTAATTGAAACGGCTACTTACTCAATTGGGGAACTCATGCAAGTTACAAATTCTGCCAAGCAACCTTCACAAACTATAAACAACTGGGTGTGAAAGAATTCTCCATTCTAATAAACCAATAGCAAAAATATAAATGGTCACACAGAGCAGATGAGCCCTGCCTAATGAGCTTCAGGAACTATGCCCAGTGGACTTGTAAGACTTCAAATTCCACAATCTAGTCTAGGGAGTGACAGTTTGTGGGGTTGGAGAGGCAGCGATAGCAATATACCGTCCTCCAACCTGACCTGAATACAGGTCTCTCCATAATGAGCTGATATGTTGTTCAGTGATTAGGTTGACATTTGTCCCTAGAAACCTTCATTCACTAGTTTCTCAGAGGACCACCGAGAATAATGCACTAGCAAGACTCATCGCGGGAAACCTGCAGATGCAGCAGTATTCACTGAGCAATTACTAAAGAGCATCAACATTACTCCAGCTCTTCAGCCACAATTAGGCTGATGATTCCAGGAAGCAGGTCGACTTGAGGGCTGTCTGAGACTCTGCATCTGGAGACCTTGCACAAGCACTTCAGAGTTCAGTTGAGCTTTCACCACACAGTATTTATTTTATGTATTTATGGGTTTATAACGCCCTGCAGCCCGCAGGCATCGGGGCGCACCATAAAGACCGAGAAAATACATATAAAAACAGAACAAAAGTCAGTTCAGCTAAAGGGGTGGGAATACTGAATACTTACTATTCACTTAAATAGATACATTTTCAGCTTTTTATGAAGCGGTTATGGTTCCTTTCGAGCCTTCGCTCGATCGGGAGTCTGTTCTAGTTTTGGGGAGCTACTCTCACAGGAAACGCTCTACCCAGACCGTTTGAAAGGTGGCCATTTAATCCGACTCAATGCCTCTGATTTTAAGAATCTTGTTGGTATATATTGGCGATCCTTTCTTTAAGATATGCTGGGGCCTGCCCAAACAAACATCTGTGTGCCAATGTCATGCTTTTGAAAAGAACCCGATCTTCAACGGCGAGCCAATGGAGGTCTGTTCTATACTTGGTGATATGCTCTCTCCTTGTTCTCTATTTTTTCTCACTGCGTTATTTAGGATAATCTGGCATTTAGTCAGGCATCCTTTACTGGCACCCAACATCAGTGCATTCCCATTTACAGTGTTCAAGGCACAGCATAGGGAAAAAGGGACACAGCTATCGCTAAGTCAACATCTGGAGCTCAAGACAACTGACTCTGGTATTGTTTGCAATGATTTTCTAAGTGAAGATGCTTCTGGCCCATACTGACATCAATTCAAAACTTATCCTGTAGAAGCAGGCACACATCGAAGACTTCTCTTTATGGGATTATCTTCAGTTTATACCATTGCTACCAATGTACATTTAAGACAAGGCCCTCCAATGTGAGATCCGTACACACTGCATTAAGAGTCCAAGATGCTTCGGGTTGCTTTCTCGTATGCTGTTCATCCATAATTCTAATGCACAGAACATCCACCGTTGCTATCAAACCTGCTCTCCTTCCACATTCCACTGTGTGCAAATTAGAGTACAGATGTGGTATTTTGCTTGCACAAGAAATCTTTTAATCTGTGCCAAGCGGAACCCTGCTGCTGCCATCCTCATTGTCTCGGGAGGATAGCACAGGGGTAATGTGCTCGCCTTGGAAGCAAGACAACACGGAGCAACACATGTTCGATCTCTGTGTCCGCGCTTAGAAAACTCTGTGTATAACCCAATCATATCATATCATGTCTCATAAAATTACTTCCAAGGAACCTGCGGCACAGTAATAGAAGGGAGCACTTTATTTTGGCCCCCACCAGATCGCATCTTTGCTTAATGATTGCTTTGCAATGTGATCAGTGCCCAAGATGCCCTGGTCTGATGGTCAACCTCAAACCAACGCAGTATCCCCCTCATGAGGTTCTTGGTATATTGCAGACGACGTTGGTCAATGTAGTCTGATAAGTAGATCACCTCCTTAAAGGGGTCCTTTTCCACGCATTATTGTTCTTTGACAGAAATTAGAGCCACTTGGGGTATGTCTAGACATCACAGGCAATGTCTTAAGGTGTAATTGCGATGCATCTGTTGCCAGCTAGTCTTGCTTTTGCATTTCGTGCCAACTGCTAAACTGCATGTTCATGTGTCAATATAATTTGTATGGCCCTGTTATTACTGGTTATACATGTTTAATTTATCATGTTATTTCCAATTCATCTTACTGTGTTTAGTTTAGTTTATTATTTGATAATGCGCTCCAGACCCTGGGGTAGCAGGGCGCAGCGGTAACAAGAATACTAAGCTTGGTTACATACAGTGGATATATACAGTGGATGCATTACATGTTAATTACAGTGTTTACAGTACAAATATACGAGATGTGGGTACATCGCATCACGCAGGAGGCGGAGAGATAGTCTATAGTATAGGTTTCAGGAATATCATGGTAGTTATATGCAATGATCCAGGACCTAGTGCAGGGGAACAGTTTAGTAGGTGTCATTGGTCCAGAGCCAGCTTTTCACATTACGTCTGAATCTAGAGTAGGGTTGATCAACTCTTAATGCAGTAGGGAATGCATTCCAGGCACGGGCAGCTCTAACAGGGAAGCTTGCTCCACCCGCTTTAGATAGTCTGAATCTGGGAGTTTCTAGTAAGAGTTGGTGAGAAGCTCTGGTGTGGTGACTAGTGGATTTTCTGGTCAGTCTAGCCGAGATATAAGGGGGGACAGTATTGCTCAGTCCTTTATGGGTGAGAGATAGCGTCTTGAGGAGAATTCTGTCACTCATTTTTAACCAATGATGGTCTTTCCTGATATTGGATATATGCACTCTGCGGGGTATGTCCAAGGCTGCTCTAAGAGCATTATTCTGCAGTATTTGCATTTTGTTTATAACTTTTTTGTTGGCACCTGCATATAGGGCGTTGCAATAGTCCAACATAGGCATTACTAAAGCGTTGGATAGTGTGATACAGTTGGTTTTGGAAAGGTAGGGTCTACAGGCCCTGATTAATTTGCAGGTGTAGGCTGTGGCGGAAGCCAAAGAATTGACTTGTTTTTTGAGAGATAGTGTGGAATCAAGGTAGAAACCTAGTGTTTTTACCTCGGTTACCACCTTGATTACGTTGCCATCTATATTAAAGGCAGTATAACTGGGGCTAAGTTTTTTGAGGTTGGATTCGGAACCCAAGATCAGTATCTCTGTTTTATCGTAATTCAGGCAGAGGCCGTGAGAGGCCATCCATGCCTGAATGAGGAGGTAAATCTTGTTTATTAGAGCTGTGTCTTCAACAAAATTGCCAGAAAGTGGTATGAGGATCTGCGTGTCGTCCGCATAGTTAGTATAGGTTACCCCCAGTCTGTCAAGTTTGTCGAAGAGTGGCTTAGTGAAGATGTTGTACATTGTGGGGGAGACACATGAACCTTGTGGGACACCACAGGTGATTTGTATTGGGTCCGCTGAAGCCAAGGGGGAGAACACTCATCGAACGGTTGGCTAGGAAGGGTTGTACCCAGGCTATAGCTTCACTTGAGAAATAGGCGGCAGACGCTAGATGCTTGCATAACACTGCATGGTCCACCAGGTCAACGGCCGCCGATAAGTCAAGGAGGAGCAGCATAGCTGTTTTACCTTTATCCTTCAACTCGTTGATTTGTGTATTGAGGACAATTAAGGCTGTTTCAGTACCGTGGTGTGGTCTGAATCCAGATTGGCGTGAACCTAGTAGTTGGTTTGTCTCCAGATAGTTTTGGATCTGGAGGTAGGCTACTCTGTCAATAATTTTAAGGAGGAATGGGACCGTGGTAATAGGCCTATAATTAGTTGGGATAGCTGGGTCGAGGGTCTGTTTTTTGAGGAGAGGCAGTACCCAGGATTCTTTGAGGTTAGTAGGTACAGTACTCGATCTAAAGGAGGCGTTGATTAACTTAGAGATGAAGGGTGCTAAATCTCTAGCTTTGTCCTTAATAACTTGTGCCGGATAGCTGTCGCCTTGGCAGTTCGATGGTTTCAGGGAAGATATAACCTTTTCAGTTTCCAGCATGGATATGTTGGTAAACCTGAATGGTTTGCGGCTACTTGGTGTATCATTTTTGGTGTATCTGTCAGAGGGGTGGTATGAGTTCTGTGGAGCTCAAGGATGCTTTCTTCTTTGCAATTTTGGATTGTAGAGGTGTTATTTTATTTGCTAAGGCATTTTAGATGCTGGTGCACCATTGTTTGTCCTTGGGGATATTATCTGTGGGAGCAATTGGGTTTTCCATTTCCCAGAGGATGGAGAAGAGTTCTTTGGAGTTAGAGTTAGCTTTGCTAATTCTCTCATTAAATGTGTCTTTTTTGGTTTGGATTATTTCTTTCTTATACTTGTTCGCAAGGTTGGCACGTAGAGTTTTATTCTCAGCTGAAGGTGTGTGCCTCCAAATAGCTTGGAGTTTACGTTTTTGGATTCGTAATTCTTTGAGATGGGGGGTGAACCATGAGTTGAGGTGAGATTCTTGTTTACTTTTACGTAGTTTGATAGGTGCAATCGTGTCCAAGGCTTTAGACATAGTGTTGTTGAATGTCTCAACGTCGTATTGGGGTCAGAGTTAATAGCGCTAGCAGTGAGAGATGGTAGGAGGAGTGGGAGTAGTTTTTCTGCACGGATTTCTTTTTTGTTTCTGGTTCGCAGGGGTGGTACTATTTCACGAGTGTCTAATTTTAGAGGCTCTACGATGGATGAGAAACAAATAAGGTGGTGGTCAGTCCAAGTTTGTGGTGAAATATTAGAGATATTAGAAGTGTTATCATTGATTTTTGTTTAACCATGACTGTTATAAACAACACCATTTCTAGCCCGCAATCTTTGCATGCTTTGCCTTTATGATTATGGTAGGCAAGCCATTTTTACCCATACTGGTACGTTATTTTCCAGGACAGACATCCTCATGGTGCCTGTCCAATATTTGTATTTTTGGCTGTTGGTCTTCTTAAGAGTCAGTCGATGTCGTGGTTGTTTTTGAACAGGTAAGACCATCACTACCACATAATGCACTTTTAGCATTCACTCACAATGGCATGCATTTGTCTATATCTATCTATATCAGTCTTACGCAGTAGGGATATGTGGCGACCAACCACCACAACACTGTTTGAGGCAGCAGGAGTGGAGACCATTGGTGCCTGCTTAAACACGGCGAGTGCTGGGAATACCTCATGCATAAGGAAAAACAAAGAGGAGGAAGATCACGGGTGTGATGAGTCGCTTCCAAACAGAACTAAAAGCCTGCCACATACCCAGGCTCCCAATTGCGCAGGACAATGGAATGATCATATGGCAATGACGTAAGAAGCGATCTCCCTTGGAAATTGCCTGGTTCACAAGTGGCCTGCAGTAGCCTGGAATAGCTTCACCCAGGCAGAAGAGTGGGAGGACGTTGTCAGTAGAAAACAACAACAGCCAAGAATCAGGGGAAGCCTGCGAGAAATAAGAAATCATTGTGGAAAGGGAGCGGCGTAGAAGGCGTAGATACAGGGCCAAGGGCCGATAGGGTCTCATGAGTGGGTAAATACTTACAATGGCCAAGGTTAAAAACCCCAGAAACCACAAACTCACAACAATTCTAGAACTACGCACTCACTAAAAAACACCATTTTCAAAATAGTTTGCCTCCAGGGGTTTAAAAAACTTGGTGGGCCAAGGGGATGGACACCCCCACCCACAGGCACACGTCCAACAGGAAATCACTACAGAATGAGGGAAAATAAGGGACAAGTTCAAAGACAGGTTACGCATGGGGGATATTGCACATCTTTGAACTAAGTTTCCTGGACCGCCACTAAAGAAAACTACTCAGGAAATACCACCCAGAGAAGACCGCAACACAGGAGGATGCTGGCGGGGAGTGCAGTGGGTCCTGAAGACAGAAGTGCTGGACCAAGTACTAGGTTTGTGAGGCGGGAGTATAGGTTGGGGAAGGAGAGCGTGTGCGAGTTGGGTAAAGGGAAACAGGGGCAAAACCAGGAGGGTGATGGTGGCCGAGGAGACAGCGTTGACAAGGCACAGCACGGGATTCAGGGCAGGGGTACACCACATCAGGGTTTCGTAGGTGAAACCTCTACAGGAGTCAACATCCCACCACGCTTGGAGGTTGCTCTCAGGTAGTTTAAAAAGGCAGTCTTTTGTAGAAGCAGGCTCAAATGTGTGGTATTGACCTAATACAAGATAAACAAAGGTTCAGGATCCCAGAAGGCCAGCTGCTTATATGATCCCCTTTCCTGCAGGTCAATGCAAGGGCTAGGAGGAAGGAAGTGTCATTCTTCCCAAGGAACTGGAAAATCCTGCAGCAGTCTCTACCTCTCTTGTCCCTTCCCAGGCCCCCTGCACGGCACTGGCTTCTCATTTCATCTCTAAAACTCAGGACATCCTGTCCTCTCTCCTCCTCTCCCCTTCCTCTCTCTACTCCCTCTACTCCCTGCTCATCCTCCGGCCCTTCTTCGGCCACTTCTCCCCCCCCTCCTCCCCAGACGAGGTTTCTAGACAAGTCCGATCTATGAAAGTCTCATCAAAACAGGTTCATCCATGTTCCTCCAAAACCATCAAGGACCACATTGACGCCATGGCTCCTGCTCTGGCTGACTTCTGCAACCATTCCTTTGCCACTGGAGTCTTCCCCTCCCCCCTGAAGCACTCCCTTGTGCACCCTCTCCTTAAGAAACCCTCTGCCGACCCGTCTTGCCCGGCTAACTATCGCCCAATCGCCATCACTCCTTTCCTGGTCAAACTCTTGGAAAAGCTGGCCATCTCTCAGCTCAACCTTCACACCGAATCTGTCGGTTGTCTCCATGATCATCAGCTGCCAGAAGCATGGAAACTGCTCTCCTGAACATCCGTGAAGACCTGCCCTCCAACCTTGAATTCCAACACCCCCTGTGTCCTTATCTTACTTGATCTCTCTTCTGCCTTTGACATGGTCAACCATGCCATCCTGCTCAACCGTCTCCGTGATAACCTAGGGATCACCGGTCAGGCCCTGGCATGGCTGACCTCTTTCCTCTCTGATCGACCCTCCCAGGTTCAACTTGGGTCCTTCCTCTCCTCTATCTCTAACTGTGGTGTTCCCCAGGGGTCTAACCTCTCTCCCTGGTTGTTCAACCAATACCTGGCACTTCTTGCCCACCGCATTGCTGCGCTCTGCCTCAACTTTTAGTGCTGTGCGGATGACACTCGGCTCATTTTCAGGCTACCCTCAGCCACCTCTTCTCCCTCTCTCATCTCCGACTGTCTGTCCGCCATCCAGGAGTGGTGTGCCGCCAATGATCTCTGCCTTAATGCCAGTAAAACCGAGATTACCCTCATCAGCACACCCACTCCCTCCTTTCCGGTAACTCTCTGGCCGGCCTCTCCTGCTCCCACCTGTGAGGTCAAAAACCTCGGGGTCATCTTCGACTCCACACTCTCCTTCTCTCCTCACATCTCTGACGTCTCTAAGTAGTCTCACTACCAGCTGCACCTCCTCAGAGGTATTCTCCCTTTCCTCTCCATCCCCCAGAATTTCACTGTCTCCGGAGCTCTGGTTCTCTCTAGGCTAGACTATTGCAACAGCTTCTTTCTAAACCTTCCTGGTTCTACTCTCCACCCACTGCATCTCATCCAGAACAGGACTGCGAGACTTGTCCTTGGCCTCAAGCCCTGGGATCATCTCTCCAGGACTGAAATCTCTGCATTGGCTCCCAGTGGCTGCGAGGATTAAGTTCAAAACCCTCTGCATTGTCCATAAGGCCTTCTGAGGCCTGGGGCCTCAATACCTTCAACTCTCGCTTCCTACATATCTTCCTTCTCGAGCTTTTTGCTCATCCGCCTCCAACTCCCTCTGGGTCAGACGCTTCTCCAAGCACTGAGTTGGTGGTAGATCTCTTTCTTCGGCTGGGACCTCCCTCTGGAACAGCCTCCCTGAAACTTGAGGAGAATCATCTCCGGTTCCGGAAGCACCTCAAAACCTCTTTGCTTCTGCTTTTTCTCCTCATCTCCCCTGCTGACTTCCTGGCTGATACTGAAACTGCACTGGTTACCTGGCCACCCTCTGATCTCGGGCTCAGGCCCCCTCCCCCACCAGTCACACTCCTGCACTGCCTTCCTAGCAATCCCTGCACTTGGGAACTGTTTTCTGTATCCCGACAGTCCCACTACCAGCACTTGCCACCTGCTGGCCGTACATTTACTCTATCTTATTATCCCATGTACTGCACTGTCCCCTCCCCCTCCGCACTTTCCTCCTTCCCCTTCCCATGCACGATTTGAATGACACCTGGCTTAGTAGGATCGTTGTCAGTCTTCCCTCGGTTTCCCCCTCCCTTGCCTCATCGCGCCTTGAATCACTTGTGTATAGGCGCGTTATAAATGCCATATCATATCCTCTCTTACTGCATACCTTGTCTCTCTGGGAAGTAGAAAGCTATGAGTGGTCTGTGAACAGGCAATTAAAGGAGGAACACTCAAACAATTTGGAGGCAATACCACAGCAAGCGTGAATACAGCCCCCCCTGGTCCCCAAAAAGGGAAATCTCTTGCTCCTTTCATCCCTTGGTAGCAACCCGCACCTGTTACTGTCAAATCTGAGTTGTGTTAGCCAGTAAGTTGGTTTTAAAAATCAGTTAAAAAAAAGTGTTTTAATTCTAATCTGTTTCCAATGTTGTAATTATTACATTGGATTTTGTGACAAAGTCTGCCGCCTCGCTCTGGGGAGCTGCAGTGAGGTGGCTTAGTTGACCGGATGTTTCATCAGCCTAGCAGATGATAGTCTAAAGAGCGGAATTGGAAGGATCCCCTGGTCACCATCCCTTCGTCCACATTTCAGGACAGGGAACAGTCACATGTAGCCAACTAGGGAAAGGGTCCTTTTGCGGGGCACAGCCCCAAGACCTGGGAAGCAGTGCCCATATGGAATCTGGGAAATAAGGGTCTTCCCCCCACAAACCCTAATGTATAGAGCTTTCACATCTTCTGGTGTAGTGGGGCTGGTGATGCTGCAACTACTGGACCTTTAGGGGAATCAAGGATGGTTTTCCTGCAGCACCTTAACACTCAGCTCTCCTCACACAGGGGCAGTGGAACGGGGGCTCTGAACTAGGAAGTGAACCAGTCCGTTCATCCGTCCAGCATGAATCTAGGACCAGATAGGCTCAAGGACTCTCCACAGGAGGCAAGGTTCGGGCGAGGCAACAAGGAAAGGGCCAGCTAAGAGGAAGGGCCACCAGCCCCAGATCCACATCAGAATTGAGAGCCATCTTCATACATGGGGACCATTAGACCACATATACACGATCTTCCTTAAGTGGGACATCTGCATTTCATTTTCTAGAGAAGCTGGAAGGCAGGACGGGACCCCGGCAGATAAAAGGGAGAATCACCCAAAGAAAGGGCTGAGTCAATTCCAAGTCTTACAGCAATGACACAAGCCATCCTACAAAGACCAACAGCCAATACTCATTGCAGCTGACACAGCTGAGTCCCCCCCTTTCACCAGAGAGGGGCAGCAGTAATGACCTATAAAAAAAAAAACAAAGGGCTGAGGCTGAAAGCCGCTGGTTTACCAGCTAAAGACAGACGATAGCAGATGGTTTAGAGCAGGCTGGAAGAGAGACCAATAGGACCTGGAGGGGGAGCAGAGCCCAGGATGCTGGAAGAGAGTTCTATATGGGTGGGCTACACTAGAGCCTGGGAACTGTAGGAGAGATCCATCCATGAGACTAAATAGAGGTGCCAATGAGCACTGTAGCTGCTGCAGAAAGGTGTGAAGAAGTGGTGGCCAAAGGCAATAAAAGTAACCTGAGAGAGGATGGTGCACAAAGGTGTGAAGAAGGTGAAAAAGAGCATGGTCATGAAGTGTCAGCATCTGTATAAATTAAAGTTTAGCCTCTCCGGATGGTCGTCCTGAAGTGGCAAACACCAGACGACCATCTGCAGAGTCTAAACTTGCTATTTATACAGATGCAGACACTTCATCGCCAGATATGGCAGCTCACCAGTTTAGCGACATCGCATGGTTTACCGGACCTTAACATTCTATGATTTATCGAATGCACTGCATCCATCAGATTTATGGGAACCTTCCAAACCATTACCATTACTATGGGCATTCTTGAAAACGACCAAGGGTCGAAACACGTGCCGGCAAAGGCTAATATGATTATATGATCAGAATAATTAAATCTCTTTAAAAATTATTATGTTATTTAACACTACTTAATAGCCAATATAATTTGGTCGACAAGCACGCACACACCAGGAAGTGGTCAATACCATTTCATTTAGGAGATGGGCAATACCAACAGGTGCAAAGAAAGTTTGAGGAATATCTGTGAATTGGAAAAGGGCTCTGACGAAAGGGGTGGTGGCCAGATGAGTGAAGATTGTACAATAAATAGTTATGGGGTTGGAAAAAGTTATTGATGAGAGGGGCGTTGAAGGAGGAGCTAAACAAAATGTGGAGAAAAAGGGTCACAAAGAAAAACATGCCGTAGGGGTATAGAATCTCTGAGATAGTGTGGGTATATAGATTTGGGACTGGAAAAAGGAAGGTGCCCAAAGGTGCAGGGAAGGCAAGGAAGAGCGTAAAGAGGGGAAAGTCAATGATGAAAGGTGGTTCCAAAGAGAGAAAGGACAAGGAATTGGTCAAGGATTTGACACTGGAAGTGGCAGAGTGGAGAGCAGGAGGGCGATCAGGAGAATAGGGGAAGATTTCATGCAGGAAATCAGATAAGAGATAGAGGACTGGCAAGCCGGTATAGTTACAAAAGGACATAGGCCAGCTCTATCTGAGCGATCTTGAGGACCAGAGGAGTCAGGTACGAGCTGGGGAGGAGGAGCCATGACACACAGGAACCTTAAGAGGGAGAGTTATAGCAGTTGGTCACTACGACCTCCCACGCTGTCCTGGTTCACACCCAGGACCTTGGGACCTACCACGCCAGCTCCCAAGCCTCTCATTCTCTGTACAAGATATTGAGAGGCTCCCGTGAAGGACGTGCCTCAAGGTGCAGAAGCCAGAGACTCAAGGAGAGGACAAGAGATCAGCAACTGCAGGACAAGAAAGGATGAATTTATTAAGATATCTGACATCGGATGATATTGACCGCATTAGCTTCCCACTTTATCCTGATCTCTCCTGGACTGAAGTACGGATGAGATCTAGACTATTGTTGTAAACAATGATGGACGCGAAGGAGGACTGGCAGAAAAAGGGCTACATAATCTCAAGAACCTTTCCTATGGTGGTGGAAAAGCCCCCTATTAAGGTACAAGTGAATCATCAACAGTTGGTGCTTGATGGAGTAGTAAGTGGTGGTCTGCCGCAGATTGTCAGGGCCCTGGTTCCAGAAATAATTGCTCAAGTAATTCAGAAGATTAGTCTTCCACCTCAGAAGCTTTAGTTAAGCAGGAGGTTAGATGCCTCTCCTGGAATACCAGAGGCCATCATTCTTTTATAAATGACACGCAAAGACAATTTATTTTTCAAAATTTTGATATGATTTCTTTTCAAGAAACATGGTGGCGGGAGGATCTGTCTATTGAAGGTTTCTCTGTTTTTCAGCAATTTGCTAAATATGGAGGGAGTGGTCGTCCTAGTCGGGGTCTTCTGCTGGCTGTTAATAAGGATGTTTTTATAAACTGCTCCTTAATTTCCAACTCAATACAAGGTTTGTTGGTGGTTAGACAACAATTAATAGATGATGTGATTATTAAACACTGGGTAGTCATTACAGTGTATTGGAACCCTTTGATCAATGATTTAGCTGAGTTCTTGCAATCACTAACAGATCTGTTGGTAGTAATTTATTCTCAGTTTCCTTCTGATGAATTGTTAATTTTCGGAGATCTTAACTCGCAATGTATTCATACAAAATTTTAATTATTACCACCTAAAAGAATGACAAAAAAATGGGAAAATGTGGGTGGACTTCATGGAGGAAAGGAATCTTATAATGTTGAATGATAATGTAAGGAATGACATCCCAGGAGCCCCTACCTGGTGGAGAGGTGCAGCGTTTTCTACAATCGATTATGTTTTTGTATCCCCCAATATTTTCCATAAGTGTATTTCTCTGAACCTGTTACAGACGAATGATAGTGATCATGCTATGCTGGACTTTGTATTAAAATCTGAGAATATTTCTGGAAGTTTATGTTACACACAACGATTAGAGATTAATGCCGAGGGGAATAGAATTGCGAAATTTAGACAGGGGGTCATACTCTGACTGTTAATGTAGAAAATGCATTTACTTCTCTAACAGTCTCTCAATTGAAGGTACATTGTAAACCAGTTAATTTTATTAAATTCTTGTGGGGCCTAAGTGTGCCGGTATGTGGGAATGAAAAATATTTTAAAATCCATGAATATCGCATTGATAGTGAAGTTCATGAAACAAAGAAGATACTTAGAGCAGAAAAATATAAATTCAAGAAATCGATGAAAGATAAGAAACAATGTGATATCTATTTAACTAACAGATATAAAAATTGGGTTAGGTCTCATAGGTTTATGTTGTCTCACAAGGACGGGGAAGACATGCTAAAAGCTATAATGCAACGAAACTCAAAGAATTTCTGGTCAACTGTAAATTCTATCCCAACCGGTGGGGATTTTAGACAATCAACATGTGTGGAGGAAAATGCCTGGGTAACCCATTTCTTAAAAGTTTATGCTCAAGTCGAAAGGAATGATTATCTGTTTTTGAATGAGTTGAAGTGGATGCTGGATTGTAGGGTTGAGGATATTGAAGATCTAATTTTGAAAGCCTCTAATTCAAGAGCACTGGGGCCGAATGGGCTTTCTAATTGTATTCTAAAGAAAAATCCCCCTCTCTGGGTGGCTGTATTAAAGCTTTTGTTTGATAATATTCTAGATTTGAAAGCTATCCCAGAATCATGACGGAATGCAATAGTAATTCCTATCTAAGGAGATCAGGAGATTGTTTATTACCAACCACCTATCGACCAATATCCCTCCTAGACGCGGATGGCAACATTTTCTGTGGTCTTACTTTGAAGGAACTGTAGACATGGGCACCAACGAGGGAAATCCTGCCAAAAGAACAGACAGGTTTTAGAAAGGGGCTCTCAACCATCTTAAATATTATAACATTGGGGTGCATATCCTCCACTCTTAAATGCAGAGGAGGAGTAGCTCTCTTCTGTGCCTGGGTGGATCTCTCTAGTGCTTTTGACACGTTTAATAGGAACAAACTGGAGTAAATTGAAAAAATGGGGATTGCCCGATCATTTACTTAATATCATCATTCATATACATCAGGACTCATCTCTGACAGTTAGATTAACCACATCAGGTCAATTGTCAAAGCAAATTTCTATGGAGAGGGGTGTTTGCCAAGGCTGTTTGTTGGCCCCTTTTTATTTTATTTTTGGAAGCGAGTGGCTGCTAGCTCCCAGGTTAGGAAAGGGTTATATAAACTGGCTGGCATACGTGGACGATATAGTGATAATGGATCACCCCCAGGTTGGTCTTCAACGACTATGCAATGCCTCGCTGAATATGCTTCCCTGAATGATTTGATTATTAATCCGGATAAGTCCTCTATTATGATTTTTAGGCATCCAAAGAAACAGGTCAAAGGTTATTTGAGGACTCTAAATAATCTGATTATCCCAGTGGTGAAAGAGGTGACATATTTGGGTGCGCAGATAGTCGGGTGTCCGACGCAGAATGGCTTTTTGCTGAATTTGGACAACAAGCTGAGAAAGCTGGATGCCCAAATGAGAAGGTTATATATTAAATGTTGCCGTTTTTCACTTCTCCCTTTAATCAAGTTCTATATGGGAAAGGTGACGCTTTCCCTTGCATATGGCTTAGAAGGTAATTGCCAGGCCTTTGAGGTAAATTGGGAGAGAATAGAAGGAAAATATGGAGGAAGGTACTGCATCTCCCCACTATCCCTATTTCGTGTGTTAGGTTTGAACTGGGTTTGGGTTCTTTGCTCCCAATAATGGAGTGGAAATGGTTATTTCAGTATAGACTGATTTTGGGCCCTCCAAAAAAATCTTTATATGAAGAGGTTGCAAATCAGTCAAAACTGAACAATGTGTTTTTAATAACTTTAGTCAAAAAATGTCAAAAGATACTAGATAACTCGGATAGCACGGGTGAGATGCTAATCTAGAATCCATTGAAAGTGGAAGAACAAGTTAAAAGAATGGACTGGTCTAGAACAATCTCTGAAATGAGAGACTCAAAACTTTCCTCCTCATGGTCTGAATAAGACACACCTAGAGGCTTCCTTCCGAATTATTTGAAAAGAAGTCTTGATCCTAGGATGAGAATGGAGTTCTTGAGATTTAGGTTAAATGTGTTACCAACCATGGAAATTAAACATATCAGAGATCCTATAATGTATCCCACCAATCTTTGCAATCTGTGTGAAGAAGGGGTAAAACAAACCCCGATGCATATATTATCAGAATGCCCAGGGACCTGGCCTATTAGAATCAAAAGGTTACAGAGGTTTGTCCATGACCCCAGATTGTTGAACTCAAAGATGTTCTGGCAGAGGCTCAATCAGGGGCATGAAACCTTCCTTACAGCAGAAGTATCAAGTATACTAAAAGATTTGAAAATATTGGGTGATATAAATTAGTTTACTGTGCTGACGGAAGATTCTAATTTCTCCCTTTCAAAAATTGCTAAGGGTTATGTGGAGTCTGTTTTGTAAGTCTGGGTCATGATCCATTATTATTATGGTATGTGGTGCAGATAGTTTACTTGTGTAGACTTTTTTTTTATTGATTCAAAATACTATCTGTCTTTAAAAAAAACAAATTTGTAATAGCATTCGGTGAGATGTATTACATGTGTTTTTATTTTTATTATATTTTTTCCATTTCTTATTTATTTATGTTCCCTTATTCATGTTTTTGTACGTTTGTGTACAAAGTTTAAATCATTGACTAACATGCACAATAAAATTTTAAAAAAATAAAAATAAAAAGAAAGGAGAAAAAAGAAGTTCAATGTCACCATGGAAATCATTATTGTTGATGACTATCTAAGGAGGCAAGTAGCAGATGCTGGGAAACCAGAGACTTTGTTTAACAACATATTTAGCTTATAACAAACCTTGGCACATTCGAAGGATACGGGAAAGCCATTTTGAATGTTTAGTTTCCCTGCACATTTTTTGTCAGAAATCACAGGACCTATCCTTACAGGATTTTTTTTACCTTTTAGGCCATTCCAGTTTATAATTGTTCCCCCACACACTGCTATAGTTCCCAAATAGACCACTTTGACCTTAAACTTTGTGTCTGTCCAGTCCTTGATCTCAGTCACCCATCTTATTGCCATATTTTTATATTACTTTCACATGAGAAAGTTCCCCGCCAGGGACTTACACAAACAATTGACGATTTCATATGTTTGAGTTAGAATAATTTTAATGTGACATGCAACATGCTCAAATTATGCATTCTCCGATTCCTTTTACCCAACCAGGCATGGCTAATTTTTGCACCGGCCGAGGCACAAATTATACTAGCTGCAATTTGCTTCTGTTCTCAGATTTCTTCACGAATCTTTATCTAGAAGGCCCTTATAAACGCATCTCTAAATATACTTCCAGTTTCTGCCCTTCTTTTGTTGGGGAGCCAAAGGACATAGAGGACAGGACCTTTGAAAGTTATCCCGTTTATTTTAACCCAAATGCTTCTCACTAATGGCAACACAATCTTTCCAGTCACGAAGAAAAACAAATCCACGACGGCTGTGAAACATTTCCTTCCTGTGAGCTCTGGCCAACTGCACTCCAAGCAGTTCCAAATTTTGTTCCCAAGAATTTAGTAATGCACTGCTGTTCAATTATACGGCAACAGATTGCCCAACAGCAATATAACATGTACAAAATTCAGGGGGGGGTTAGGGGTGGGGCGGGGGGATGGAGAGTGTATGGTAAAAAAAAGAAATCAGGCTAAATCCGAAGTTTTTTTTTATCTTCAACATCGTGATTTTCAATGACAAACTGTGAATAACGCAAATGAGTAAATAGGCCCTGTTGGCTGGTAATCAACTGGACTGCCATGCGGTTCCAACATTCGTAAACGGCTCTCGCAGTGACTCAGCGTGTCTTTGTACATCTGGAAACCCTTGGCATTAGGTACGGCATGGGTGACGTTATAATACATAATCTCTAAAGGGGATTACAATACTTTCCTTTATTTACGGACCGGAAGCGCCGCCTCATGCCATAATGTGCACAGAGATAAAAATCAAAAGTAAGTCTTTGAATTGGGTAGTTTGTATCCCCTCATGTATCCAAACCCACTTTGGATTTTTTCTGCAAAAAGTTTTGGTTCATAAAGTGCCAAAATGAGATCAGCAGACAAGCAGATTATTTAAATGCACGAGGTTGGTCAGTGTCGCATTTTAGGGATCCAATCATTTTCGTGGGTAATTAGCATATTTATTTTATTTTAACATTTTTAAAGCGCTCAAACAGCCCACAGGCATCGAGGCGCTGTTACAGGAATCATTTGTTTTGTAGTTGCGTAATTGTTTTTCTCTTAGTTGCGTATTTATAAACGCTTAAACACCCAGATGTTTCTAAGCGCAGATCCGGGTTCGAACCTGTGTTGCTTCGTGTCGTCTTGCTTCCAAGGCACGCACGTTGCCGCTGTGCTATCCTCTCTAGCATATATCATGCCATTGCAGGAGTTTCCAAGCAAGAATGTGTAATAGAATTTTAAAAAGGGAATAAGTATTTTATGCCATCCTACTTCTCAAATCAATACACCACGAACCATGCAGTGATCAACTTTGAAGAAATAACGTATCAACCTACCCGGCTTGTGTCCAGATGGCAAAGGGAAAAGAACACGGAAGTGAAGCACCCACATCGACACCCGTTCCTGACAGTGATGCATCTGGGTTCACTATCAATTAAGAACATCAATGGGTATAATATTGGCTTGCCTTTTTAGGGGTAAAGGCCAGCCAGTATCGGGAAGAGGTGGGGGCGTGGGATGGGGGTGAGGGGGACTAGCCAATGTAACAGCCTATCCCACTCGAGATCACCATTCCCCCCTTCCAACTCCCATTTCTCTGCATGTGAACCAGGTCTTCATGTTCACTGGGTGCCCGGTGCGAGTCAAGGGCGGTGCTTCGTTTTGTGCCTATGCTGTTTTGCTGCTGTGGCTCTGGTTTGGACTACAGACCGTTGGAGTTGGAGTTGGAGTGTGAGCTACAGCGCTTTTGATAGCGTGTTAATTTTCGAATTTTGAACTTTGAATTTGGCGAGCCTTTCTCCTTTAAGGCTTCTCGAACAGCAGGCCACGCCCCCTGGAGCCAGGAAGTAAAAAGCAGTGTCCTGAGCCCTTGCGGCGTGAAGCCCGGTGCGAGTCAAGGGCGGTGCTTCGTTTTGTGCCTACGCTGTTTTGCTGCTGTTTGGCTCTGGTCGGCAGCGGAAAGTAAAGTCGCGGAGTCCAGCCTGCCCGGTCCACCTCAGAGCGCGTCTGAGCGTTTGTGGCTGTCTGGTGAGTGGCGTCAGCAGCTCGGGCAGATGGAACTGCCCCCAGGCGAGGAGATCACAGGTGTGGGAGCACACACGCGAAACCGGCTGCGGAAACAACACTCTAAAAAGGAGCCAGGTAAGACAAACGAACTCCACCTTACATCAAACGTGGTGCCACAAAAAGCTGACCTGTATGCCCTCGACCACCCAGTAGCAATCCCTTCAGAGACTTTGAACGATGGCTCACCTAGTGCGCAACAAATCGCATCTCGAGTTAGACAGGTATTACCATCAGCTGTCACACGGCCCCCCTCAACGGCAGCCGCGCACACCGGGTTAGCCGTGGATGAGGTTGAGGCTGTAGTTGCGATAGAGGCAAGAGTGGGTGTCGGAGCTGCAGGGGACGAAGCAGCTGACGTCCCTCCCGCATCGGTCCACTTTGAGGCAAACAACAAAAATCGTGCCGCTTATATCGGCCCAAATTCTAAAGTGGCCCACCGCCTAACCGGAAATTCCAACTTGCAGCCTGTACTGTTCCCGGTGTTCGACCCAAAATGTACAAAAACTATAGAAAGTCATAATGAGCACCCAGTACAGAACAGGATTGAACCCACAACGCGCTCGCCTGTTCCACCTACACTTGCGCAAATTGATCTCCCAGAACATCCTCCAACAGCATATCTAGACGCCTCCGAGACCTTCTCATTTGACATTACTGATGCAGATTTATTGGCACTGCGATCTCCATCAGTCGGAAACTTAAAAACTCCTGAACAACAGAATAGTTCCATCCAGCCTGATGACATATCAAAAAATACAGGAGTGCTGCAAGGTTATTCCAATATACAAGACCTTCAAAAAACAACCAAATCATCTGACACGAGGCTTTCTATTCAAGAAGATGTTTCTCAAATGCACATAGCCACGATTGGAACAACATGCATTACAAACAAGGCAGTTAGATGTTCCCCTAACGACACGGTTAACAAAGCCGCATCAGCTGTCCGGGCAAGGTCTGAAAACAATATGCCCAAGTTAAAAGCACAGCTGATACCTAATGTGAGCACATCCATGTCTTTCGACATTGCTGCGCGGGAAGCACGACTAACAGCCCGACTCAAATCAGATTTTAATCTAATGCGTGAGCGCCTAAATGAAAGCTTTCCATCTAACAACGCTAGTATGGAATCACCTGGATGCAAGGTAAGCACTCTGCGCAAAGAAGCAAAACATATTTTTCAAACAACACCATCTTCATCACACCCTGGTTCCATAGTATGCCATTTGAACTTAGACGCACCTGAAGTCCATCAACTAAGTAACAAACAGAATAAAACGGAGAACAAAAAACACGCCGAATACAATGGTATTCACACTGCAAATAACTCGACAGAAATTGGGCCATTGGACATAAATGAAAGTAACGGTCCTGAAAACTACACGAACACCAAAGGTAACATTTCTATCGCGGCCGGAATTCAGATTCACAATAATGTCTTAGCGGCCACCTCAATAGCATTAATGCCATTCATGAAATTATATGAGACCCTAAATGAATCCGTACAAGACCAAAACGCCATTCTGGCAGTGATAAACAACAAAATGTTGACCTTAGAAAAGAGAAATGAACATCTAAGCAATCGTTTGGACCTTGAAGCTGCGTCGACCCATCAATGGCACTCTCGTCTAAATGAAATCACACGTCGGGAGGCACATGAAAAATTAGATCTCGCTGAAGCACTATTAGAGTGCACAAAATGGCTCAGACATAATGTCACTGTACAACCACTCATCAACTTAATGAGAGAGCCTGCTGCCGGCAGTCAAAATCGTGCCGAACATGGGAGGAAGAATACGCATCAAGGGAATAATGATCACCCACAGACGCAATCAAACGATCTAGAGAAAAATCTCACAGACACTGAGATTAGCGGTGAAAAAACCGCAAACAGGAACGAGGAAAGCATCAGACTCGAGAAAGCAATGCCCTCTACTGATGAATCTACCATCAAAGTAAACAATACAGTGGGCTCCGCAACCTCAACTAACGCTCAACGACGATCGACCGCAAGAAATGAGGCAGCAGACATGGCAGTCGGAGCCGGGCAAAACGAAGAGCCCACCACATCACTGATCACATCGGTGAAACAAGTAGCATCAACAGAAAAGAAAATCTCTTTTGATATTTTTTCAGGCACAGCGAGAACAATACAAACAGCAAAACTATCAGATAAACTGAAGCCAATTCAATCCTCCACTCTGAAAACTTTAAAGAGAGGTCCAGCTCCAAAACGTCCACGAACTAACGAGGCAAAAAAATTCATAAGAAACTTAAATACACTGCCACGTCTCGCGGCACAAAAAACCACAATCGCGCCGAAAAAAGCTGACACACAAGAATCTGTTAGGCCAGGAGCAGCTTACCTTACAGATAATAAAGAACCACCCACCAAACGCAGAAGAGATGACATCAGTCCATCGGTTGATCGATCCATAGAAGGGGAAATTGAACTTTGTGATCTATCGACTTACTCTGTCGACAACGAACAAGAAACTGATGACGTCTCTAAGAGGCGCGACTCATCAGAAGGAGAACGAGTCACCTTAATACCATCTATTAGAGAAGTAAGAGACGCACACTCAGATCGCTATCCTTTGGGCCCTGTTGGGAGAAGGACTAATGAAGCTGAACAACGGCGAGAAACGTTCGGCATGAACAGGACAGAAATAAAGAGCCGATCTCAAAGATCACCTGAAAACTCACTACTAAAATTAAACCCGAAACATACAAAGGCCCAAACAAGAATTCTAAAACAACCTGGTACACAATGTAGAATTGACCAACAGACCCATATTACAGGTTGTCTGGATAAACTGGAGCTCGAAAACATACTAGAGGAAAAAAACGAAATAAATCTCAACAGAACAAATGTGATGAGACTGCTGCACAGTATACCTGCCTTGAGAAATATTCGATCTGATGATATCAATATCGTCGAATATAAAAAAGAATCCAGATCAGATTGGGTAATTTTGCACATGCGATCCAAAACAGTAGCGCGCCCAATTCTTGAAGCAAAAGAAGATCTACTATTCTATGGCTTCAACTTAACCACAGCAATCGGCTCTCCAGTCTCTACTAAATCGACACATGGAAAAGACCAATATCAAAAGACATCTGCTACAAAAAGAGAAGACCTGAGAAACCAACTCAAACAACAAATGTCACAGGTCCCTGAAGCTTATAGACAAAAAAACAACGTATAGGATGACGCAGGGTCCAGGCATGTGACCCAATTATTAACAACTTGGAATACCAGAGGATTTGCCCATCTATTTCGGGAAGGAAGAGCGCTAGACATCAGAAGCGTGTTTATTTGTTTCCAAGAAACATGGCTTAGAAAGACGCCCTCCTGTGACGGATATACAACATACCTAAACGAAGCGGGCAAAAACACACTGGGACGGCCTTTTTCCGGTCTTCTTGCCATGATAAAAAATTCGTCAGGATGGAAAGTAACCGGCATCCAGAATCCAAATTTATTTGTTCAAGCAATTACCCTTGAAGCGTCGTCATATACCCTACATGGATTAGAAGGAAAACAACATCTGTTGCTGGTAAACACATACTGGAATCCCGCAATGATTACCGACGATGACTACCTGCGGTCAGTAACCACCCAAATAGACAGCTGCTATGCAGCATTTACTGCACCATTCATACTAATCTGCGGCGATTTAAACTTTTCATGGTTCACAAAATCCAATCAGTCCAATACGGACGCCATACAAGTGATTCCATATGAAGGGTCGGATCGTAGTATGAAATGGACATATGAAATATCAGCTCGCAACTGCGTGCTGCTGAATGGTAGCACAAAAGGAGATATCCCCGCTGCAGCAACGTGGCAACGTGGTGATATATCTAAAACCCTAGATTATATATGGGTATCCGATAACCTACATGCCCTGATTTCCGGCCTACAAGTAAAGAAAATGCCCAATAGTGATCATAACCCACTTATTCTATCATGGTACATGGGCCCTACAACAACGCAGCAATGCTATCCTATGCAATTGGATATCAACTCTTCCCAAAATCGGCTAAAAATAACCAATAAGCAAATTGATACCATAACCTTGGCCTTTATGGAGGCATGTTCTACAAATTTATACAGAGATTATACTGCTTTCCTGGATCCATACAGAAAGACAAACAAGATAACGATTCGAGACCACATCCATCCATTCAGTCCAGCACTAAATGAAGCGAAAAAAGTACTTGCCACCGACTTAAAAAAACTAAAATCTACCGGAGGAACTAATCTACCATCACTAATAGCCACCAGACGGCAAAAGTATCGGAACTGGTTGAAATCCTTCAAAATCAATAGAAGACAGGAACAAGCAGAATTAATGCTGCGGTTACTAATTCAAAAAGACAGCTCCAACATATGGAAAATAATAAACAATGGTTGCCTGACCCAACCCAATTACCTAGCAAATGGCGTAAACGCATCCTCCTGGACAATTCATTACGACACAGTTTTCAATAACACTGGCGATGATAAAACCCCAAACCTAAAAATAGATTATTGTTCCTGGGATGTAAGAGAATCACTTGAGAACATCTTACACGCAATCCAAAAGTTAAAATCATCAAGAGCCGCAGGCCCTGACGGAGTATCCAACATTATGTTAAAAACAAACAAAGCAAGTTGGGCAAATCTCATCAAGGTGCTATTTGATCAGATTGCCCGAACATCAAATATTCCCCACTCATGGACGAAAGCAATAATCGTTCCAGTATTCAAAAGAGGAAACAAAGATGATCCTGCAAATTATCGCCCCATAGCGCTGCTTGACACTATGGGAAAGATATTTGCCACATTCCTCCAAGAAAAAATTGAAAGATGGGCAAAACTAAATAAGATCTACGATGAGAGACAAACTGGATTCACCAAAGGAGTCGGCGTGGAACTCAATTTGGTATTGCTAAACCTGGTTAAACTAAATGCAATAAAACAGAAAAAAAGGCTGTTTTTAGCGTTCATTGATCTAAAGCAAGCCTTTGACTGCATAAACCGGAACTTGCTGTGGCATAAACTAAAAAAGTGGGGATGTCCCAATGAATTACTAGCCCCACTGGTGGCATTACATACTAAAACCAGTATTCGTGTACGTCTAAACGCAAAAGGAGACTTAACTGATGAAATAAAAACTACACAGGGTGTGAAGCAAGGTTGCCCACTTGCAGCCACACTGTTCAAACTTTTTATTTCAGATTTACCCGAAGCTTTTGCCATAACGAGGTGCTTTCCTCCAAAAATCAACGGCACGCTTGTATCACATATAATCTATGCGGATGACATAGTGTTGCTTGATAGCACCGAAATAGGCCTACAACGATCATTAGCAGCTCTGCAAGCCTACCTAACAACAAACCATCTAATGATAAATGTAAACAAAACGCAAGTGATGGTTCTTGGACCAAAAAACAACTTAAGAAAAGTGAAGTTCAACTGGTACATCAATAAAGAAACACTATCATGCACAGAAGCCATCCGATATCTGGGTGTTTCATTCAATGGTTCGATCAGAGAGTGGAGTTGGACAAACAAAATCATCTTGCGCACGAAAATGTTTGCTTTACAAGGTCGCAAACTGCACTTAAATTACGGGAAATTTTCACTCCAACCAGTAACGACCTTCTACTTACAGAAAGTGATCCCAGCAGTATGCTTTGGGAGTGAAACAGGGTGGAATATCAGGGCAAGCCTATGGGCACAAGTCGAAGGCTGCTTCTGGCGTAAAGTCCTCCAACTACCACAATGCGTTTCAATGGTGGCTGTGAGGCATGAACTTGGTCTCGACTCCCTGCACTCCATTGTACTATGGAAATCCATACTACTACTGAGGAAAATCAGAATGGTGCCAGTAGCAACTGCTTACACAATTCTGGCCAATAAAAAAAACGATACCTCTGCATCCATGCTAAAAAACTGGGAAGAAAACCTATTGGACATCCTGGAAGAAGCAAATATAAAATTGCCTCTGGTGCTACGGTCGCCGAAACTGGCAAAAATAAAATTCATGCAATCCAAGTGGATTAAAAATGCAGAAAGGCGAGCAGCACTATCCACAAGCTTAGACTACGGAATATGCGAACAGGAAAGAGGCATTTTACCGAAATATCTGTCTAAGTTTCCCTCTCATTATCATCGGAATCAATTTTTAAGGCTCCGCCTTAATTTGTCCAACACCAGGTTATACAAAAGAAGAATAAAAGATCCCACGACTACTGATGCCAACTGTCGTTTCTGTAACCAAGATCCTGAATCGATCAAACATCTCATAATCGACTGCACACAGATTAATGAACAGCGTACCCTCCACCTTGAACGCTATGCACCTAAAAACGGCAACATGGATGAATGGTGGTCATATTTGATAACGGGACGAAATGTACAGTTAACCTGTAATGTGATTAACTTTATGGACATGATACTGGCATAATCCCCTATAAAATACTAGCTTTCTAAGAAAAAGGAGTTAACGCAGATGATCCATTATGCCCACGCCTGCCTAACTTTAAGGAAAACACATTAATGGCAGGACGTGGGTTGGGGACCGCAAGTGATTTGAAACTGACAAAAAAGTTTGTTTTTCTTTACAAAACTAAGTCAATAAAATAAAATTTAAAAAAAAAGGGCCAAGTTGCCAAGGAGGGAGTCGCCATTGCCATTCACTTAATAGCAGTGACTCGCTGGGCTACAGCAAAAACTAAATGTGTACATCATTTTAACTTGCCAAAAAATGGGCGTCAGCCCCAATTAAGGGTGGCCAAGCCCATTTTTCCCCTTCACTCTTTCCAGCTCAGTGATCACTTACGACCAGAATCTGAACATCAGAGAGAAGGTCGATGTTAAGTGATAAAAGGTGGCTATAGGATCCTTACTACTATGGCATACTGGGGAATAGGTGTGATCTAGGTTATGTTTTGTCACTGGGGAGATGTAGGTCTTATATGTAATTTATTAAAGTGTAGTTGTTTGAGTCAAGCATTGCGAGAGATTAGTTTGGCATAATGGCAAATACAGGCTCAGTGACACCTAACTCAAAGTGAAAAATTTTTTCCCATGCCTCTCAAACGTTCAGTCGATTCAGGGTTAAGTCTGAATACACAAGTCTAACCGCACTAGTAGGGTTTGGCTTATTGGGAAACTTAGACAAACTCTCCCTAGACACCTCGGTGAGGCCTGCAAACTGCAGAAAACATCCTTAGTTTATATTGCAACCCATGAGACTAACGCCAGTCATTGCAGTCAGTCTGCAAAACTAGGCAACTGCTACAGTGGGCGATTATCTGTGAATGGTGAGGTACAGTCCAGTTTTCTTGGTTTACTCAGGGCCAGATTCTACAGAGAAAGTTGAATAAATTGCCCATTGTTTTATCCCGGCAAGGATTGTCATGAAAAACTCCCCGGTGGCGAGAGCAGTGTCCCCTACTTACCAGAGAGCGGTGTCCAGAATTTGCATCATCAGAACACGGGCACAAAATGCAGGTGTGTCGATTACAAATTATTGTCGAAATACGGTGCACTCAGTCGACCCTCATATTGCTTCCCGAGAATGGATTCGCAATTTACACCTTCCCAGATCACAATTTCACTAACATTTTATTGAACTTATTAAATAAAGGAGTAGGCATGGTCAAGTGTAGCAGGGATAAATACTCAAAACTTATCCAAGTTCTCAAGTGACTATTGGTAAGGAAACCGTGACTACGAGGATGAAGTGCAGAAAACTTAGGGGTGGATTACCCAACAGAAATGAGCATCCTCTTCCCTATTTCTATAGGCTTTTCAAATCATCTGTGGCATTGAGTCCAGATGGTTTCCGTCAAGACGGCGTGCTTTCTGACCAAACGGGGAAAGGTAGTGTTAGGCAAGTATTGTTCAACTTTGTATGACAAGGGGAAAACTATCATAAGACTTTTCAAGACAACTCCTGGATAGCGAAAAAATAAACCGTCTGTATTCAGTCTTTGCAGGAATCTTACAGTGCTACCTGAACCATTCATTCTCTTTTGCGCCAAGGGGTGATGCCTTCATCGGTTGGGTATGATGCAGGAGAATTGCTCCTCTCCCCCTCCAGCTGAATCCTCTAGGTAAAGGTCCAGCACTGGCTTGTAGAGCTCGATCAAATGGGCCAATAATTTCTGGCAGAGAAGGCCTCCTTGCGTATTCCACTGGCTGTAGGATGGTGGAAGCAGAGTTCTACGCCGACTACACCCAACTCTTTCTCTCCTTCTCTTCCTTCACTTCCTTCCCTTCTGACCTCCACCACACTTTCTTCCTGCCTTACGGGCATAGACAACTGGATGTCTTCCCATTTTCTTTCCCTCAATACTGACAAGACTGAAGTGCTTTTCTTCCCCCCAACACTCTCCCCACCCCCCCTCCTTTCATCCACTTTCCCCCTTCCAATCTCCCCATCTCGTCCCATGCCCGCAATCTTGGCTTCCATCTCGACTCCTCTTTCCTTTTCAAACCATATCTCCCTAACCTCTCGCACCTGTCGGCACCACCTGTTCAACATCCGCAAGATCTGCTCCTCCCTCACCTTTCACGCCTCTAAACTCCTAATTTCCTCCCTTATTTACTCTCACCTTTTCTACTGCTCCTCTCTTCTTTTTGGACTCCCTGTCTCTCACCTGACTCCCCTAAAATCCATCTACCACTCCTCCATCCGTGCTCTATGTCTTCTCGGTCCTAGTGACTATTTCTACCTCGCTCTCTCAACTCGGCTGGCTTCTCTTCCTCTCGCAATTGAAATTTCAATTCCTCTGTCTGGTCTACAAATCTCTCCATGACCTCGCCCCCCCCTATCTCTCTTCCCTCTTCCCTCCTCTCATTTTACCATCCCTCCCGCTCTCTGATCCGCCAATCTCTACCTTCTCACTGTACCCCCTGCCCCTTGTGCCGCCTCACGCTTCCGCTCCTTTCAACTCTTGGCCCCACTCCACTGGAACTCCCTACCTCTCTCCATCTGCTCCTCCCCCACCAACTCATCCTTCCGCTCCTCCTTGAAAATCCTTCTCCACTCCCCTCCCTGACTCTTCTCACCCACCCCCTCCCACTCAAACCCCTGCCCTCACCTCCCTCCTTCCCCCTCCTCCCACTGACTTCACTGGACACTGCTACCAAGAGGCGTAGGAGGCCACCTGGGGTACTCCCCACCCCCCCTGCCCTCCTCTCCTTTTCTCCCACCCCGCTGACCTCTAACCTGACTCTCATACCCCTTAACCTTCCTCCTCCCCTCCCCTCTTCTCCCTCCTCCCTCCCCTCCCCTTGAGTAGATTGTTCCATATACTGTACTTCTGGTTTGTTTCACGTTGGTAAATATGCTTCTTTCAATTTTATATCTTGTTGTTACTCTGTAAAGCGCTTTGGCATAAAGCGCTATATAAATTCAACATAAGCATAACATAAACATCCTTTTTGGCCTCCCATCACCCACCTTAAGGGTCAGGCTGGGGACCTCCACAGCATACACGCGAGAGAGCCAGCAAACCCAGAAGCTTTCAAAGTATCAACATCTTGTTAAATGAGACTCCTCCTTCCAATCATTAACAAGATCCAAAAAAGTGATTTAGGAAAATTATCCAGTTCTTTCCCAACTTTACCCTCAAAGAATACCAGGGGGTCTATGTACATATCAATCTCTAAATATTATTGAGACTCTTGGGCCTATGGCTGAGACAGCACCAGCAACTCCCTCTTTCGGGGGCAATGCCAGAGATCCTACTGTGAACACGCATAATTTTGCATAGTTAATCCACAAACTACTGCAGATCCCATAGCTCAATTAATTCAAGCTTTTTGAGAGCGGTGTTTATTGGATCTTTCATGTATAAAGAAATGTCTGCATACACTGTTAGACATCTGAGATTATTATACCTTTTTCCATGAAATCCTGTAGAGCGTGCACCAGCGTATCTACTACTAATGCAATGGGCAAGGGGGAGAGACATTATCCCAGTCTAGTATCCCTCTCCATCACCCATCTCTTGTAAATTATATCCCGTGTGTGAATTCTGGCTATTGGGTCTGTGTAGCACAAACACATTTCTATAAACCCAGAACCATAATTCATACACTCGAGAATTAAAATCAGTTAATCCCATCCCATGGAATCAAAGTTTTTTTTGGCAATGAATGAGGCAATGGCCAGCTCCTATATTGCCCCATACAACTCCAAAATCACATGGGCTACCCGCCTCCAATTAGATAATGAGCTCCTGCCAGGGGAGAATCCCATTATAGACAAACCCAGTCAGGTACACTTGCAATCTAATTGCCAGTGCCTTAGCACTGCAATCTTGGAATGCACATTAAGCAATAACAGCGGCATACGCACTGAAGCAGAGCTTTATCTGGTTTGAGTAGGACTGCCTCCCTAATAGTGAGAGATCTAGAACCTGTCCCGCTTCCTTCACGTTGTCAGCCAACGCTGGAGCCAGCATTTTATCAAATCTAGAATGAAGACTGACTGTTTGACCATCTGGATCTGGTGCCCTTTTCTCTACTGCAATCTCCTGAGCACTTTTGGTACCCTCCTGAAAACCTCACTGATCGTTGCTTAGTTTAGCATGTGTTATGTCCACAATTTGTTAGTTATCCGCCAGGGACTCTTGTGAGTATACGCTCGGAGTGATACCCAAATAACCTGTCAATGTCTTGCTGATTAGTGACTGGTTAGGCTGCCTAGATCATCTATAATCACTGTGATAGCATGTCGAATCTCACCTGCCCCAGCTCATCAGGCCAGCAGTTTTCCCAAGTTAGCACTGTGCATCTGTTGTTCAGTGCTGCAGGACCGATATTTAAACTTTTGGAGTGCCCCAAGCACTTCAACAAGGCCTTCTATATGCTCTGGATACTTAAGTTGTCGTTGGGTCTGAAATGTTATTCAATGGGTGGATCACATCTTGATGTTGGAATGGATGATGTTATGCCTTGCTGCTTCCCTCACATTTCGATCTGAAACGACCATGCATCACCACCTTGAAGACATCCCAGATCAACCCTTTTGATTAAATGGACCCCTTGTTTTTGTAAAAAGCATACCACAATCTCATTATGGAGAGCCTCACAAAAAGACAAGTCATCTGGAGAGTCAGCCCTGAGTTTCACCTGGGGCACCGCTGGCCTAGCTATACATGACCTTCTCTCTCTCATAGCAGCGAGTGGTCAGAGATCACCCTTGCTAAGCATGGCAACTCCAAGAGCCTGTGATACAGGCCCCCCGAGTGCAAATAAACAGCTAATTTACGGGGCAAATGTCTTCGACAGGGGAGCAGTAGGAGCATTCTTGCGTCTCATGAGGTTACTCTCTCCACACATTGAACATCCACTGCTGCTGCAGAGAACGTTTCAGAACGGCAATCAGGCTAGTTGGGATCTATCTTTAAGCTTAACCGGCATAATGTTGAAGCCACCCACCCAGATTACTTCTACAATAGATTGTCCAGAGTGCGAAAGAAAAGCAAATAGTTGCCTTGTTCTCTTCGTTTGTAGCATTTAGATTTGCTATTCAAATAGCCTGACCATTCAGGTTATCTGAGATTACCCAATATCTAACTGCTTTACCAATTTGTACGTTATCAACCTCTATGGGAATCCCACAATTTACCAAAGTCAACACCTCTAGAACAACTGCAAACGTTTGTACCATATACTCCCACCCCCAAATTGCCAAATTGCTTTTCTAATTCAAACACCTCTGCGTTAATCAAAAGGCACTCTTGGAGATGGGCCATTTGTGCTCCATGGTGCCGGAAAAAAAAAAACTAGACCCTCAACATTTGAGTGCAATCATTTCACCCTTAAACATTCCATGAGAACAACACCATCTTCTCTCCTAAGCTAATTAATTCCATTGTGCATCAAAACAAGAACTGGCCTAATTTATTTCTGAATTCGGGAAACCATAACATGTAACAATTGACTCTGCAGCTCCCTTTCCCTGTCCAACACTGGATCTACTGCGGATCCACACAAAACCTGCTACGCTCCACTCATGTAATTGTATGACACTTGCAGTAAAGTTAGCCTACATTCACCAACACCATCAATTCCCCCTCTGCTCCACAACTGACCAAGTGATCCATGGGCTAAGGAAGGAAACCCACTTACCAAAAACTGCTAGATACTGCACTATATGTGTTCCATCAACCGGAGTGTATAACGTGACACATAAGGGAAGTAAATTTCTCCTCTAAATCAGATCAAATGGGTTAAATCTCAATAACTGCGATGTCTGCCTCTGGCAAATATCTGTTCTTATTCCAAATGGTCCCGCGGGCGGTCCCGTGGTCCTTTTTTGATGAAGTGAAAGCAGCCTTTTTGAAATTCTTATGGGCATGGGCGAAGCATAGAATCACATACAGGGCACTGTTCTACAGAGGGAAGAAGGGGGTGGACTTCCCAGATCGGCCAACCTACAAAAAGGCAGCCCAGCTCGTTCTGGTGGACGACCTGGACCCTCAAACTGATAAGCGATTGGTGCTGATGGATAATGCGATTCTGGCCCGCTCTCTTTGGGGGAATGGTTGTGGGTACCCCGAATCCTGAGGAGTGTTGTGCAGCACACGGTTCTGGAGGTCGTGTGGTCTCTTTGGCGGGAGGAGGGCGGATACTCTATGGCTCTCCACATAGCCATCTCCCTTCAGTTGCATTTGGACCCCTCCGCTGCGGGATGGGGTGGAGGAGCTGCTGACATGTCAGCTTTGGTATGAGGCACGACTGAGTAGAGCTGGTCAAATGTGGGAGGGTGGGACTTTCATTTCCTTAGGTAAGATGGAAGAATGCCCGGGTATTGGAAAATTGTCCGTATTCCGCTACCTTCATCTGAAGGGAGTTCTGACTGATCGCCAGTGGGGTGAGAACTTAGAGGGGATTGACAGACTTTGAACAGCTCTTGAATGCGATGGGGGCTCTCAGGGGCTTATCACACAACTATATAGGGCAATACTGTTGGAGGAACCCAGAGACCTGCTACCTGCCAGAATCAGATGGGGACGAGGCCTGGGGAGGGAGGCTGACTGTGCCCTGTGGATGCAGATGTATCTGAAAGCTGTTTCGCTGCAGTATAGACACCAGGCCCTAAAACTGCTACACAGTTGGCACTACCCACCGGCACTGTTGGCCAAGATGTACAAGGGATATGACCTGTGCAGCCAAAGTGTCACTGGATGAAGGGGGACGACAGCCACATATGGTGGGGTTGCCCTAGGGTGCAATATTACTGTAGAGAGGTCCCATCTTGGATAAAGGGTGTGGCTGGGGTCCACGAGGAGCGCTAGCTGTGGCTGCTCCTCTTTGGAGTGAGATTAGAGGAGGAGAAAAAGGTGGTGATGGGCACATTGTGCAGGTCTTGCTGGTGGCCACCAGATGTTGCTTGACCCTGTAGAGGAGCAGCTGCATGCCTCTGCAGGAAATCCCAACCCCCCTACCTCTTGTATATTGGAAGCCTGAGATTGCGCCATGCTTGACACCAGCAGTTGTGACCATACCACTCCGAATATTCGAAAGAAGATACTCACTGAGAAAACCCTATCAGACGGATTCCCAAAGAGACGACAATCTGAGGGAGGAACTCCCTGAAGGAATATGACAAAGAATGAAAGAGAAGTTAGTGACGTCACGAGAGACTAGCGTGACACACTGAGGATACTGGGTGAAGAGAAAGCCTGGATCTTATAAGAACTGATGACGAAGTTAAGAATCGAGTAAACGTTTGAATGCGAAAAAAGATTGCACGTGCGCGAAGCACTGCAGAAAATGCAAGCCTTCAATAACTACATATGCTCTAACGCAAGTAGATTAAGTAATCTTAGAAGCTGGCTATACGTAGTGAATAGACTGCAGGCAAAGCAGCCATTGTATAGAAGCTGGACATCTGTGTCATGAATTTTAGTAAGCCGGGACCCATGGAGAGGAAAGGCCAAGAATTGTGTAGCAGTAAGAATTAGCTGAGATCGTATATGAGCATGGCGAAGCTGTCTGGCCTAGTGTCAAATCTGAAGCAAGCAAAGGTTGGTTAACTATTCTCAAAGGCAGTGAACGTGAGAAGCTGAATCAGCCCATGTTAAGGTGCAAAGAAAGAACACCAAGTGTGCCAAGTTTGTTTCATTTAAGACATTTAAATGCTGAAACATTGACCAAATCGTGGTCTCCTGTCGCGTGAGCCAAGGCTGGAAAACTAGGCAACTGCTACAGTGGGCGATTATCTGTGAATGGTGAGGTACAGTCCCGTTTTCTTGGTTTACTCAGGGCCAGATTCTACAGAGAAAGTTGAATAAATTGCTCCATGTTTTATCCCGGCAAGGATTGTCTACATTTAAGACATTTAAATGCTGAAAAATTGACCAAATCGTGGTCTCCTGTCGCGTGAGCCAAGGCTGGAAAACTAGGCAACTGCTACAGTGGGCGATTATCTGTGAATGGTGAGGTACAGTCCCGTTTTCTTGGTTTACTCAGGGCCATATTCTACAGAGAAAGTTGAATAAATTGCTCCAGAGTTCAGTTTAAGAGTCCGAGAACAACGATGGTGCATGCTCGCACTCCCATATATTCCCAGAGACAAGAATACTTTGCAAGGCCAAGTTAAAAGACAATCTTCATGGCAGAAGGCATGGGTGATGAGAGATGTTGGGCTAATTGAGTGGGGAGGTAATGTCAAGTCCACCTCCTGCCACCTTGGTGTGAGTTTACTTGCTGCTAACTGAACCGAATGTTCCAGACATGGCACGAGTGTGCCAATCAATTGAAGAGGGCTGTATAACGAAGGGCCTTATAGTTTGAAGACCAATGATATACCAATGATAAACCGTGTACTTAATAGTGTTGAGGATTACATGTTTTAGAGGTAGGCATAAGTTGTCCACCTGATAGAGAGCCAATCACAATCCCAGCCCTTATAGAAAGTATACTTAGAAAGTATACTTAGAAGTATCCCCTTTATCCTATCACAACCCCTCATAGGTTTTTCTCATTTGCCACATAATATGACGCTACGACTGACGTATTTCTTATATAAAAGGTTTTTATATGAAATGCATTGAGAGCTCAAGCAAACGTCCGTTGATGTCCATTGTAACTCCCCATTTTAGATAATTGGTATTAAAACAGCAACCTTTGCCATGTCCCTGAGTTGGTTAGATTATTTGGTGTCAGAGTTATTCTGCATCCCCATCCATTGCATGCACGATATCCAAAGGGTCATATGTTCAGCCCAGTTGTGGAAGAGTCCATGACTACCCACGAAAAGGAATTGGGTGGCGAAGGTTCGAGCTATACATGACATGGCGTTCCCCTCCCACCTTCTGGATGAGTCATGGTCCAAAGTTGAGGGTCTGTGGCTGCCATTTTTAAGAAGTATCGCTGGTGAACAGTGCTGGGGGTTGGGACCGGTCTCCCTACTGGGCTTTGAGTTTAAGCTTGATGGAGCCTCCATGTCCGAGTCCACAGCTCTAGAGGTCACTTAGTAATCAGGCTTCATTGTGAAATCGATGCAAAGCCAGTCCGGGGGTTTTGAAATGGGCCTACCCGGAAGGGATGGATACCCTTGGTATGAGTTAATTGGGGTTCATCCGAGTCTGCTCAATGGGGGTGGGATGAAGGTGATGTGGGGGCAGGGGGCCAGCGGGGGGGGTGTTGCGCCATGTTGGTTATTGAAGAGGGTCTGAGAAAGGGTTTGTAATGCTTTACTTAAAATGCAAATAAAGATCAACTTTGAAAACAAAAAGTGGGACACTTTACAATGATTGCTTTCGGTGGGGATCCTGAAGGATTAAGGATGTGTGTACTCTCTCTGTGATGAAGAGGGGCAATGGAAGAGAGGGAAGCTTTCCGGGGGAGGATGAAGCATCTATGCCCTCTTCTACCTCCCACAAGCCAATCTCTCAAGTTGATGCGCCCCTAGCGACTGAGTCTTTCACTCTTTTTTTCCCATTATCTGTGGGATAAGTACTTGCACCATTCGAGCTTGCAATGTCTCCACCACATCTCCCAGACTGTGTATTTTACTTCATTGCACCCCTCATGCCAGTGTCTCCACTCAACTCTGACATTGTGTTAACGAGACTCTTTGGAGTATTTAACGGCCTGAAAGGATTCCTGCATTGATGCAAATTCTCAGGATCTTCTTCGCGTGCACTTTGAAGTTCCACAGGTCTCTGTTTTGTGTTGGTTTAGATTGCTTGGAGCCATCATCATGCTTTTGGTAGTTACAGGGTAAAGACGTGGCGCTGCAGCGATTCAGCAGTACCAACAGGCAGAAATACAAGCTAGACTCGGATCTAGTTCATGTGCTCCGGGAAAGACTGGCAAGCGCTAATCCAGAAACTTATTGGCAACAGTGCATGAACTGTCTCCAAACCAGGTTTCTGCAAGGGCCCGTAACCAAGAGGCTTCTTATTCATCCGTTCACGTGTTCAGAAATACTTGCGGGCAATCGATTTACTCCGTAGCCTGATTAGGAGCTTGTTACGTTCAGAAGAGGGCCCGACCATAGGGTACGTGTCTTAGTTTAGAGGAGTGGTCGCTGCAATCTAGCCGCATATTAAATGATGGGGGCTGACATTTTATGGAGCTTTAGTTTGGGTCTGTGGCTGGACCGATTCCTTGCTTGGGTAACTGGTGCGCTTATTCAGATCGTAAAAACACAATGAGCATACTCATCCTTGGCACTTAAAGGGTTAAGAATGCTAAACAGCCGCATAGAAGGGATAGGAGTAAAGAGTGGGGCCAAGTTGCTGTTTTTAGGGACTTCTCACAGTGACGTTGAGGCAGCAGGGAAATATGTGGAAAGGGCCCAAACAGAGAAGAGGCAAAGTCCGATTCCGGCTTGGCCCTTTCAGGTGGCTAGAAAGCAAGCGTGACCGATACCGTCTGTGCATTAAGGAACAAAGGGGTAGGTGGAATGGTAGGACTGCAAACAAACAGGGATGGTGTTCCTGACAAAAGAATTATAATTGTATAAACAATTGTAGGCTAGTTTTAAATGTTTATGTCGTGCACAAGATTTAATGGATTCACTAAAAGAAAAGACACACTAAATCCAGTGTGCTCTGAACCAAATCCTAAACTATACTAATGAACAATAACTGATCATATGTAAACAGTACAAGTTATTCTTAGTAGCACCACAGCAACACCTCAGCACAAGGAACAACACGACAACAAGTGACACGTAGCTGAAAAGTACAAATAGAAAGGACATAGAGATAAGAAGTACTTTACACAGGGCCCTAAAACCGGTGGGTCGCACACCGAGGACTGCATAGACTTGTCAGTCCAGGCAATTCGGATTTAATCAAAATTGGCAATTCTGTGGAAAGGGTAGATACTGGCAAATGAACATGCCTCTGTCCTTGGCTATAATTGGGCAACAATCACTAAAAGCATGTCTACAGACTTGGTTGACTCGCCTACAGTTAATTTATACATTCTTGTCAGAAACTCCATCCCTGTGTGCGTTTTTGTTAGAGTCCACTTGTGTTTCTGCAAAATCATTGTGGTTTTCCTCCTTTATTTTGTTTATCCATTGGACTGCAGTCAGCAGGGTTATTCCAGATCATGCCATAATTTAAATGGGGGCCATGGATGCCTGGGCCCACTGAGCCCTGTTAAACGGATCAACTGGAAACATATGGCATTTATTGTAAAAACAATTTGTTTTCTTATTTCGACCCCACAATTTAACACACATACTAAACATACAACATAAGAAACCCTCTGCTGACCCCTCCTGCCCGGCTAACTATCGCCCAATCACCATCACTCCTTTTCTGGGCAAACTCCTTGAAAAGCTTGCCATCTCCCAGCTCAATCTCCACACTGAATCTGTTGGGTGCATTCATGACCATCAGTCTGGCTTCAGAGTTGCCAGAAGCACGGAAACACCTCTCCTGAACATTTGTGAAGACCTGCTCTCCAACCTTGATTCTAACATCCCCTGTGTCCTCATCTTGCTTGAAATCTCTTCCGCCTTTCTTGCTTGAATTCTCTTCCGCCTTTGACACGGTCAACCATGCCATCCTGCTCAAACGTCTCCGTGATAACCTGGGTATCACCAGTCAGGCCCTGGCTTGGCAGACTTCTTTCCTCTCTGACCGACCCTCCCAGGTCCAACTTGGGTCCTTCCTCTACGCTATCTTATTCTCTGCCTGTGGTGTCCCCAAGGGGTATAACCTCTCTCCCTGGCTGTTCAACCAATACCTGGCACTTCTCGCCCACTGCATCGCCACTCTATGCCCCAACTTTCAGTGTTATGCGGCCGACAACTCATTTTCAGGCTACCCACTACCACCTCCTCCCCGTCTCTCATCACTGACTGTCTATCTGCTATCCAGGAGTGGTGTGCTGCCAATGACCTCTGCCTTAATCCCAGTAAGACAGATTCTCGTCATCGGCACAACCACTTCTTCCTTTACTGTCTCTCTCTGGCCGGCTTCTCTCGGCCCTCTTCCTGCTCCCACCTGCGAGGCTAAGCACCTCGGGGTCATCTTCGACTCTCACTTTCCTTCTCTCCTCACATCTCTGACGTCTCTAAGAAGTCACACTACCAGCTGCACCTCCTCAGAGGTATTCTCCCTTTCCTCTCCTTCCCCCAGAAGCTCACTATCTCCAGAGCTCTGGTTCTCTCTAGGCTGGACTACTGCAACAGCCTCTTTCTAAATCTGCCTGCCTCTACTCTCTGCCCTCTGCAACGCATCCAGACCAGGACTGCAAGACTTGTCCTTGGCCTGAAGCCCAGGGATCGTATCTCTCCAGGACTGAAATCACTACACTGGCTCCCAGTGGCTGCGAGGATTAAGTTAAAAAAAAAAAAACTATGCATTGTACACAAGGCCTTCCGGGGCTTCAATACCTTCAACTCTCTCTTCCTAAATATCTTCCTTCCCGAGCCCTTCGCTCATCCGCCTCCATCTCCCTCGGGGTCAGTCGCTTCTCCAAGAAACGAGTTGGTGGTAGATCTCTTTCGTCAGCTGGGGCCTCCCTCTGGAACAGCCTCCCTGCCTCCCTGAAACTTGAGGAGAACCATCTCCGGTTCCGGAAACACCTCCAAACCTTTCTCTTTGCGTCTGCTTTTTCTCCTCCTCTCCCCTGCTGACCTCATGGCTGAAACTGTACTGGTTACCTGGCCACCCTCTGATCTCTGGCCCAGGTCACTTCCCCCGCCAGTCGCACACCTGCACTGCCGTCCTGGCAATCACCGCACTTGGGGACTCTTTTCTGTATCCCTACAGTCCCACTACCAGCACTTGATACCTGATGCCGGTACTTACTCTTGCACTTTCCATCGGCTGTCCTCACCTTTACGATTGTTATTTATTCGCTTATCCCATGTACTGCACTGTTCCCCTCCCCTTTCCCCCATGGACTTTCCCCCTCTATCCTTCCCATGCACTTGCGCGATCTGAATGATATCTGGCCTAGTAGGATCGCTGTCAGTCTTCCCTCTGTTCCCCCCTTCCTTGCCTCGTCGCGCCTTGAAACACTTGTGTATAGGCGTGTTATAAATGCCATGTCATATCATAATATAAGCTTGTGGATCATGTAAATGTGGGATATAAATGGTTGTGTAAATATAGCACCCCAGTGAACAATTCAAATACAATACGCACATCAGGAAGATATTAACTTAACATGTATCACATGTGTGTAATGCAAACCTAAAGAAGGGTCTTACTGCTTGTTGTAAAGTTGACTTCCCCCGCCTGAGGGGCGGGCTCGGCATCCGGGATGACCTGTAGGACCCCCACTGTACGAACGGCAGGATCCAGCACCACAGAGCTTTCGTTCACAGTTACGTCACTAGCTCCTGTGATTTGGTTGGTTGGTGGTCCTCCAATGGATGCTTCGAAATCTGGAGGGATGTCGTCCAGGCAGTCTGCGTTTGGCTATAAGAAATTGGAGGGGAGATGAATGTGAATGTTAGCAAAGAGAACCAAGCCTCTTGGTCAGTGCAAGTATTACAAAAGCCAACATCTTTTTTGCTCCCTAGGCATCATTCTTTTGGTCCTGGTGGTAGGTTTGTAGGGGAGAGTGAGTGAGCCGACTGGCATCATGCTGGCTTTGATGCATACAAATCCTGGGCGAATGTGATGACAGATCTGGGTATGGCTGATGGGATGGCGACTAATTACTTAATGCATTCTAATAGGAATAAGAAGGATGAACTACGAGTTGGGGTTTATTACCAATGGCTCCAGCGTGCCCCATACAAGTGAAGTACTTCAACTGGTTTTTACAACACATTTGTAATATCTTTTGACGGAAGGCATTCGTCTTTCTAGTCTGTACGTCTGACATTTGAGTTTACACTTTCACAAAATACAAAGGCTGACCACATCCTAGCTCTTTAGAACGTGCCTCACTTGCACTACATGAAAAAGGATAGCTCAGGTGCAACGTGCTCGCCTTGGAAACAAGACGACACATAGCACCACATGTTCGATCCCAGAGTCCGCGCTTAGAAACCTCTGGGTATTAAGCGCGTTATAAATAACCTATCATATCATAGCAAAAAGACCCATGCCCTTGGAAAACAGGCTTTTCTTATTGTGCGTTTTGTATCATTACCCCCTTCCTTCCTCCTGGTCGTAGTAATTACTTGGGGAAGTGAGTCTTCTCTCAGAGGCAGTGTGTTTTTTGGAATAGATCCTAACCAAAAAAAATATAGTAATAAGCCAAATACCCTCTGCACTCAGGCTCCTGACCGCTTAATACCACTGGTTAGCTCGGCCAGTCCCTGCGTTTTTTCTCCCTCTCTCTAAGGCAGAGATTGGTAAAGTTGAGGCTGCATGCATAAGCCTCATGTGGCAGGCGGCCCATGCAGTTGCGCCGTCCCAGGCTAGGGGTGATACACCTTGGATAGCGGTAACCATGGGCCATGGCTATGCAGCCTGGGGGCAATCTAAAGGAAGGAGCAGTGCCACTGCAGGCCTAGATTGCACGAGTTAGAATAATCTATTGGCCTGCACTAGGATCTGAATGAGCGGTTATATTTTCCGGTTAGGGGGGTGGAGGGGAGATAAGATAGTCTTCTGCATGAGAGAGCAAGGCTGAATTTCTTTGCTCTATCTGGGGGAGAGAAATGAAAAATGAAAAACAAAATCTTCTCATTCACCCCGATTACAATGACCGGTCACCCGAATAGTGGCATAGCACTATAGCATCCTTTATCCAAGCTATTTACACAAAATGTATTTAGAGTTACGCAAGCAAGACAGAGCTTGGACCGGCTCAGTCATTAGGCTTGCTTGAGATCGACTCAAGATTGTGCCCAGTGGCTGCTAAAAAGAGAGCCAAAGTCCTCCTTCTCATGCAAGGAGAAGAAACTCTTGCCGCAATCCACAGGCAGTACAGGGACTTGCTCCCGGGCAACCTTGCAATACTTTCCGACACTCTTTTCAGAGACCACATCAGAAGGAGGAGGATGGTGTTACCCACCTCCTTAAGGAGGCCCTGGCAAGGGTGCCTCACAAATCTTTAACGTGTGTGTGTGTGATCAGCAGCCCATTTAAATAGGAAGTTCTTGAAATGGACCGCAGCAGACACAGCAGGGTGCAGGGAATTAATCATTCTCTTCGGCAGCAAGCCTTTGGGTGATGAGAACTGGAGAGGGGCACGTTCACCGGATAGACCCCCGCCTCTCCCACGGCTCCAGGTAACTATTCAATGTGTTCCTTCTTACAAGACATTTTTTTTAAAAAATCACAAAGTAGGCAAAATGTTACTTATTGTAACAGAATTTTTGCAACCTGAATCAATTTTAGATGAACATGCTAATCCTAACCCACGGATCTAGTGGTTGGTGTGGAGTATTTGCTTACTTGAAGTGTTGCTTGTCAAACTGTCTAGTTTGACAAAAAAGTGTTTGCTTTTTTGTGAAACTACACATTAATTATTGACGTTACAATCACATCATGCACAATAAACAGAATGTCCATCACATGAGGAAATCGGGCAGTTAATGTGGCTTAATATGTTTCTATGTCTCAGTCTTGACAGTATAAATTAAAAACTCTCGTTTGGTTTTTGTCAGTCCGTCATTGTAACGTTCCATTCAGGATATTGAAAAAACCTACTATCCTTTTTGTGTAATATTTTTCAGGTTGGTTTAAAATGTAAGTTGTTTCGGATTCAGGTCATCTTTGTAAACAGAATTGGTCTTTTCTAAATATGCGGTCAAGTAACTAAAGAGCAGATGAAGCTCAAATTCTAACTGCACCACTTAATTAAAATGTGCGATTGTGGGCAAATCATTTTCTCGCACGGTTTCACATCTGTCAGTTTTGTGAAGCAAGGTAAGAGTTTTGGGTTGCGGGGGTGGGGGAAGGGGGTGGTGCAGAGGCAGGTTATCAGGTATAGGTTGTTTGTAGGCATCTTTGAGCCAAGCCAAGCCAAACACCCTCGCCCGGCTCTACCTATGAATTCTCTGCCTCCTCCACATCTAATGGCAACACCTCGAAGGGTTTGATGAAAAAATGTCTGGCAATCTGAAAGCCGAAACTCAGACTGGAGACCCAAATGGACAATAACTGATGCAGATGACAAAACAGAAAGCTCCCTTAAAAAGCACATACTCTACCATCAAGCCCATCAAACAGTAGGTCCAGGGCATATTCAGGTTATGCAGTCCAGGCCTTACTTGATTTACAGGTGCTCTATATGGTCTTCAGGAGGGTAACAACTGCCACAATTTGCTGGATATCAGTGAGAGGTAGTTCTTTTATATATCGGACCCGACCCCAATAATACGAGAGGTACAGCTACTTCTGAAGCCTCTACTATTAGTGGCAACGGAACAGATGCATACGTGCAAGGTGAAGGCTGAGGCAGCATGGCAATGGAGCGTTCCATGGACTTCGCTTCTGGTTCCTTCCCGTTTAGATCATAGTTGAAGTATTTCCAGGAAGTATCTTACAAGGACGGTCAGGATTGCCTTTAACCTTTTCAGGCAGAATCCACTCCTTTACATCCAGGGCAACAAATTGTTCTTCCCAACCCAGAGCTAAAATGTTGGCAAGTGGAGGAGATCAAGGGTAAGATCAGTCCCTCACACTGACCTCCCCCACAACTCATGCCTACGCCTCGTTCCAGCGACCAATAATAGGTCACATCCAGCATCTCTTCCACACAGGATTTCCTGTTCCCGATACATGGGGCTGGAAGTCTTGAAAGTCTATTTTGAAGGCCAGACTCTGGACTTTTTTCTGAATCACTTCAAGGAATATACATTGTTCAATGCAATGGAGGTACGAGCTCCACTGGGCAAGGCACTAATTTTGTAGTTGTAGTCTGTAGATTTTCCCTGATTTTAGTCAAGAAACCCTTTTCGGATGGTCTTGGACTTCAGGAGAAAAGTCACTTCAGGACACATAATGGGTAGAGTGACCACAACTTGTGATTTCCCTGATCTGAGGGCATGGAGGGATGGGGGAATTGTTTGAACACCATACCACTGGAGGATGTCTACTTCATATTCGAATTCTAGATAATTCTCGGAAGGCCTTCAATTTTCCATCAGGAAAAAGCCTTTTCAGTTCGGAGAACTCCTTTTCGGTGTGTCTTCATCCTCTAGGTGTTCATAAAAATATTGGCTCGGTTTGTGGGGCTCTTGTACAAAGAGCAAGCAAGCGTGACCCGATCCACGTCAGGTGTTTTCAATGCAGGCACACAGATTCCTCATCAACGTCCGAATATCCAGTCATGTTCCTGCCCAACAGTTTAAGTTAACCGGGTTCAATCTGCTCGGCAAGTCTAAAGCATCTTCAAGAGCCTCAGTGAAAGTCTAACAAGGAAGATCAGGTCACATGGCTATGGCACAGTTACAGCAAATTCCCCTGGTAAGTCATCTATTGTATTACTGGTCTACCGATTCCCACCAGAATAGATGTGTGTTGACTTCAACTGCTGGTAAAATTCCAAGAACCTTGTGACTGGAGCTGATTTGGCCCCTCAAACCAAAGTGGTAATCATCACAGCTATCAGAGGGAAAGGATGGGAGAGACACCAGGGGACTCAAGGATATATGGTCAATGGTTTACTAGGCGATATTTGCACACACACACACACACAATCACGTGCACGCGCGAACGCACACACACGCACACACGCACACACGCTCATGCATATACACAATAGCCATGAGGAAAAAACAGGAAACCCAGCATTCATAATGACTTGTGTTCACCAATCAAGTTTTGATCTGACCTTCTACAACATTTTTCAGACTATAGACACTTGCACAGGTAGACTTAATGAAGTGTAATTAAACTGAGCCGTCTGTGTACACAAGATGGGGCCATCATCAAATTGGAGAAAAGTTTGTGCCGCAACTTTTTTATTTGGGGAAACTCTTTGTAGAAATGCACCTGGACTCTGTCTGAAGCATAGATCCCAAGTCGACACCATATTCAGAAAGGTCAGCTGGGCCTGATTTTCCCAGCTTTTCTCAAGGGTTGTATGAATCTCTGACCGATAGGCCTATGTAGCGCTCCATATGTTATGCCCGTCACCTGACAGAGCACTATGGATGGTAGATGTATTGTTCTAACGGGGGCCAACAGGTTTTCTGCATCCCTTCCTGTAATAGCTAGTGACAACTCATGCCCAATTATTAGCTTCTACACTTCCCTTGAAAAGGCGCTACAGAAAATCTGCAGGGAGATGGCTATGGTGCTCCAGATCAAACCATACTGGTAGAGAATGTCTGATAACTCCACTGAGTGTTTGATCCCACGCTTCCATGTTCCCTTGCCTACAATCTTTGTTTTCTCTGCTCCTGTACCTTCTACTCCATGTGTTCCTCCGTGTGCCTGTTCCTCCTTGTTCCTTGATTCTGCCCCCCCCTTGTCAGTCTGAATCTTGCCTCATCTTTTACTGCCCGATCTCCTGCTTAGACCCCTGCCTGATTCTGGACTACATTTGGATTGAGTCTGGATCTGGATTATTTCTATGGCCCTCAAGTTACAAATGTGGTCTGCCCTTTGGATTTGCTGCTGGATTACATTTTAACTCCGGATGTCCTGGTATATTTGCTCTGTACTGTGACTCTCTAGACCTGATTACAGTCCCACATTGTTCCCAATAGCGTGTCCTTGTGCCATCGAGATAGGTCCTTGCATATTTTTGTCGCACCTCGTGCTGTCCATGCAGGTTCCATGGCCTATGGACTCAGTGTAACAAAGGGAGTCACCCACTAGGTTTTTAGTGGGCCATCTCTTATCCCTAGGTAGGCGTCTCTTTCATGAGGATTTCCAATTTACCATTGCTTCTCAATAGCAATAAGCAGATTTCCCTTCTTTTCTACAGCCCGGGGGTTCGAGGCGTCAGTGCTGCTCCTTCATCCCACCTTTTTGTCTACCACTTCGGATAATCTCATGATATCGAGATGCTGGAGAGATGAAGTGTTAATGTGGGTTGGGTTAACTCTCAGATTCTGTTTTTGGTGTCAAGCCACCAGGGATCAGGGGAGGTATCCTGGCATAGTCCCTGTGACTCCCCTTTGCTCATTTTTTGGGTTTGGAGTACATGCAAGGAATGATTGGTAGCCACTACGATTTGCATTTATGTGAAGAACAGTGATGTCAATTTCAAACAGTAATTGTTTGCAATAACACATTTAGAAATGTCTCCGGAAGGGTGCCTGTACAACAGCCCAAAGAACAGAACATGCGGTGAGCCAGTTTACGAGCATATGAGCAAAGTGGGACATACATTTATTTTGTTCGTTTTATCCCCTGGTGTAACAAATATGTGTCTCAAAATGGGAACATTAACCTGGGAGGAAGGGAGGGGATGATGGTGTGGGAGTGTTTCAACATAAAGAATACTATACAAAACAACATTATTGCACTTGACTGGTGGGAGTGCTGGGTTCAGGTGGGGGAGGAAGCAGGGGAGAGCCCCTTCTTTGGCAAGTAAGTGAAGTTTAAGCCGAGCTGTGAAGAGAACCAGATCTATGAGATTACTGCGACGTTTTTACTGTGCCCCCCCAAAATGTCTTTATTTTGACACCCTTTTAACCCCATTTATATATATGCCCCTGCATCCTCCCTATATTCATTATATACTATACTCACCCTCCCACCCCCACATATATTAGAGGTGAAAAGGGGTATAGAATAAAAACATTTTGGGGACTAAGAAAAGCAACTTGAAAAGGGAGCGCTTGTGCATAAAAGCCAACCACCAGAGTGTTGGTAGGTAGATGTGTGGCCAGCCATAGGTAGGCTGCAGAGTGGGCAGGTAATGAAGTTGAGAACGTTCTCTAGACAGAGAAGTAAGTAGAGAAGAAGGGTAAGGCATAGGCACAAGTGAGTTTTGTGGGCACGAGGGCGAGGATTAGAGTTTTTGTAGAGCAGTGAGTAACAAATTAACCCCATTTTCCGAATGTTGGGAAGGTTAATTCAAGCAGCAGGAGGTGGTAGGGATGAATTGTTTTAGTCTTAGGTCACTATCAAAGAAGATGGTAAGGTTGCAAGCTGTGAGCAAGGGAGCAAGGTAAGGCAGGAAAGAGATAGGAGAGAGAGAGATGTCAGGGGTGTCGGGGATGGGGCTGAAAGCCGGGAGAATGAGGACATCCATTTCTTTTTTTTTTTTTATTTTAGATTTCAGCATGAGTCAGTAGAGAGGAATCTAGTGACGGCTTGCTATGAAACAGTTGATAAACTGTTGCGAAATGGCTGGGGTGAAGCAGGGAGAGGAGAAGAAGATGTGAGTGTTTGTCAGCAAAGTGGTTATAGTGAACGCCAAAGGATGAGATAAGTCTTCCTAGGGAAGAGATACAGAGGATAAAGAGTAGAGTTCCAAGGACTAATACTTGGGGACAACAAAAGGGAGATGGGTGGGGTTAGAGCTTTCCAAGTTCCAGGAGATTTTAAAGGAGCAACCTTCCAGGAAGGAGGTAATTCAGGCGAGAGCAGGCGTGAAAAACCCAAGGACATGGAGAGTGAGGAGGCAAGAGTGGATCACGCCAGAAGTGGCAGAGAGGTATAAAAGGATGAGCACACAAGAGAGTATTGGTGGTAAGCATCAGGGAGAAAGTTGGAGACATGCATGTGTGTAGTCTTTGTGGAGTGTTTAATACACAAGCCAGATTGAAGTGGATCTCCATGGCCATTATACTTCAGGTACTTAATGATTCGGTTGAAGAGAACTCGCTGAAGGACATATGAATAATGGGGAAGGAAAGAAACTGGGTGGTTGGTTGAAGAAAACCTCTTCTGATTCAAACGTTCCGCCAAAGAGGGTAGGACAATTGCAGATTTGAAGGAGGAAGGGAAGAGTATAGCGCCCAGATGCAGTTTCTGCTCGGTCCGTAGGGAATTACGCCGTATAACTCAAATACAAAAAGTACAAAAAAAGGAAATCGAAAGAAAGGTGAAAGTATTCTGAGAGGCTTATTAGGATTGAGACCAAATCAGACCATTTGAGGGACAAACTAGTACATTGGAGCGCAAGCTGGATTGGTGCTGCAAGTATGGGCATACATTTGGTAGCAGTGGTATGGGAGAAGTAGCTGAGATTAGAAAGATTAGGGGGAGAGGTGGTGAACAGAAGGAGGGGGATAGAGAGGAATGCTGCAAGGGTCACATATTTTAGAGATTTTAGAGGAAAAGTAGCAAGTGAAGACATTAGCAGAAAGGGAAAGGGCAATCGCTGTTGGCTAGGGGAGTGTAAGCAAAGGTTTGAGGGTAAATGAAAGTTTGCATGGGTGATACCAAAGGGAGAGGTTTAGATTTGTGAATTAGGAGGATTTGGAAGAGTCCAGAGGTGAGGGCAGCATGGGAATGTTTGTAGGATAGGAGTGTGGTGGGGGTTCATGATTTGAACAGTCAAAGGTCATGACCCATGTTTACTTCGAGCATCTAGATATCAGAGTTGATACATGATTGGGGTCGGGAAAATGCAAATATGCATGTAGGATAGTGTCTGTCAAAGTGAGTCATAAGTTCATAGTGAAAGTCAGAAAAAGCATGGTCAATGAAAGAGGCATGAATAGGAGAGAGACACAGGAGAGAAGTCTTCTCATCAACAAGGTAAGGAGCAAGCGAGGTTCCTTTTAGTCATTGAAGTGAGGAGGATTATGTGGTGGAGGGACCGAGATGTTAATGTGAACAATGAAGTGATCAGATGGAGAGAGGTTAGAGGAGGAAGGGAAAGTACAGAGATAGACCAGGTAAAAAGAGTTCCCATCCGAGTGGCTATGCAGGCTGTGGAGCGGTAAAAGGAGTGGTCCGATAGGTTGGAGTTAACTTCAGCAGGCTCAGGACATTTACAGTTCCCCAGGACAATAGGGATGTCATTGACTAAAGGAAAAGGTTCAGATCAGGGAACAATGTGTTGCAAGGTCCAGAGTTTCAAGATAGGCTGAACAGTGAGAGCAGTATGAGGGAGGAGTTGGCTAGTGGCATATACACAGGCTGAATAGATTATATCTGGGTATTAACTTGATATAGCCTGACTCTTAGCTCCAGAGCAATGCTCAAATCCTATTTACGGAATTAGCGGAAGAGGGGGAACCAAGAGATATCCTGGTTGGGACATATCATAGCAGTCAAAATTAATATAATGCCTAGAAATTTGCATCTAATGCAAGCAGTTCCTGTGCGAATTCCTAGGCCCCTTACACACTTTTTGTAGCACAACACATTTGGTTTTATTCTGGGCTAATACAAGACCAGAATCCTTAGGATTGTTATTTATAGGTGTCCAATGTTAGGCAGTATGGCAGTGCCAAACATCCACAATTACATATGGGCCACTCCAATGTTGCACTTGCTTGATTGGCCAGGAGGCGGCCCAAGAGGTGAAAGATCGAACAAGGAGCCACCACAATCCCACTCTCCCGGCTCCCATTTCTTGATCCAGCTGACCAATCCTCAGGGGGCAGGTGGGGCGTGTTAAATTCCAGATCAGCCACTCTAAACTAATGGGATGGTACTAGGAGTTACACAGGCTGAAAAGCAGGGGCAGACCCTGGTCTTCGGGCAAATGAATATGCACTATAGATAAAGAGGGGCCTACAGACTATTTTACAGCTATATTTTCTGAATGCTCCACTCGCCTATGAGTAATGCAAAGGTGCATTTAATATGGATGAGAGCAAAAGGCGCAATTACAGCACTTGGCGCGGAATAAACAAACGAGCCTGCCATTGCCATTGAGGACATTAGGAAAGGTAGGATTTCCAGGCTCTTATCAGCTTTTGGAAAATAGAGACATTCCAAGGAAGCTACTCTATATGTATAGGTTGAAGCAAGAACTTTGACCCCAAGTAGATTCAGGCTTGTGGTTGCACATCTGGACAACAGCACCTAGATCCTCATGGTGTATCGCGAAAAGGGACAGTTTTCAAATAGGCTAAAAGTGGTATTTGACACTTTCAGGCATTGTAAAATAATCAGCAGTGCATCAACCGGTTTGCTGCAGGAATTATGGGAAGTCTAAAAATGTGGCCCAAATGTGGTCGTTTTGCCCTAGATTCCAAATATTATGGAAAATAATACTGGCTAAGATACATTCAATCAATGGAGTCCGCTCGCAGTTATACTTGGACATGTAGACTAGAGCATTTATCTGGCAACAGGTTTGCAAGCTGATTCTATGACTCATCATTTACTATTAGCCGCAAAAACTGGTTCTGGCAAGAGGCTGGAAATCCCTGCATGGTCCACCTTTTTAAACGTGGTGGTGTGTAAAATGTGGTAGATCTTTGCTTCAGAAAAGAACAGGATACCCTGATTGGTGAATACATGGAAACCCATTTTGTGATCACTAGGCAGCACGCACAAACATAGCATCTAGGCTAACACTATTTAAAACAAGCATTGGTAATGCCAATCGTTTTGGCTTTTGTGTAGACATGAGAAAGCCATTTGTCAGGTACTGCCGCAGTTGTATTAACTGGCCAGCGATGGCAGCGGCTGCAGAATGGTGGCAGTGCATGAGCATTTTATAACAACGCCTAATACTTATACAGAAGCCAAAACCTTTCAGTGAAAGGTACACAGTGCTTATAAAATGAGTGGCTGAAGGCAGACCTGGTTAGACATTTTTTATTACACCAGTAGCATATTTATCTCAGGAGACTGCTTTGAAAAAACACTTGCAGGCAGTACGAGAACACACTGTGATGGTAAGGCTCTAAAATGCAAGCTCAAAAAGATCCCAGGAGGGTGTGTTTTGGGCAGGACGAGGGTGGGAATGGAAAAGGAATTGACTGCCTATAGGTCGGTAGATGATCAAGCAACACCTACATGCTTCGAGTGCCTCCTCATATGCCATTTCTCCCTAGCTGAACCCAATGCAATAGTTTTAGAATTGTGGGTGGTGCTAAAGCGCCACCCAATAGCAAAACTAAAAATGCTCACTGATGTAGCCGACAAATTCGAGGTGATATTCAATGAGGAATAGTTGAATTTTGATCTAGGTCAATACAACTACTGTTTGTCTTTTGCACATTCATTTGTATTTGCAATAATAGATTAGTACAAGCGCGTGTTTGCTTTTGGATAGGATTCATTGAAATCCCCCTGTTAAAAATTTAATAAAATAGATTTTTTTTTTTTAAACACGCATTGGCAAAGGCAATAGTTTAGGCTCTTTTAAAGGCATTAGATGAGCATATGGCCTTTTGCCATGCACTGCCATATTAGGCCCAGGTGTTAACATCATTTGCCTGCTAATGCCATTGTATGGCCCTGTGGAGACATAATGGCAGCGCCAGGCAAATGCCTAGCCCACTCGGAAGCCAATACTGTTTTTTAGCAAAAAGCGTTATAAACAGCGAGGAATACGTTCTATGCAAAGCCGTGTACTAACTCTTTGTTGGGGCCATCACTCCTTATGAGATGAACATAATGCAAATGTAATGAAATCCTTCTTTCACCATCTGTCGAAATCCAGTCGGCCAGTGGAGACATCTACTGAGGGGTGATTACCCAGGAGCAGCTTCCACAGAACGCTAGCCTCATATCCTCATCTAGCCATCAGTCACATAAGTTCTTTTCTTGTACGCTTGAAAAGATACTGCTTACAGCTTTGGTGCATTAAAAAAATGGCAAACAATGGTGCAGTGTTGGAGAACTGGATGAGGAGAAGGGATAGCTCAAGACGGTGGCCATTGCGCTATTGCAACCCTTGCCACCAGTCACATTACATCCAACTCCAGACAGATGCAAGCATTCATTAGCCAACGGCCCAACGCCAACTGGGTTTTTCAAGCGATAAGGCACGTGCCGAGCCCATGCCCGTGTTATGTCGGCACTACAGCGATGCCCTGCACGCAGTTACAGAGGAGAAGACCGGAAGCGGAGTCTTGTCGGTCCAGGCGATAGCATGGCTCTGCCCAAACCACTGCCGCCACAGACAGGGGTGGACTGGGAACCAAAGGAGGCCCTGTCGAGTGGCACCATACTACACATTTTTAGCAAGCCAATCAGACAACGTGTAAATCAAATAGTTCATCACGCACAAGTGGAGAGGCCTACTGGGAAATCTCTCGAGTTCCCACTAGGCCACTCCACCCATGGGCAAAGACAAGGATACCCAATTCACCACTTCAGCAAACGCCAAGAAAGGGCAGGTTATCGTCCATCTTTAGCTTCGTGCCCTTTGTCATCTAGTGAGTGATACGAAATCAAACACGCATAAAACGGATGGGCGATAGTACTCGCCTATGTTTCTTCTTCCCGTTCCATATCCCTCAAGCAACATTGTGTGTGGTTATGTTCGAGTAACATTTTGGAATTTCGTTTGTGGCAGGCGTTGTGGCTGCTTGGGTTTCCCCAGGTTGATATAATTCACATGTACATTCGCAAGTTCAGCGCAGTTTACTTTTATGTCATCATAAAAAGACCAATTACAAACACTTTCACATTTCAGAAGAAAGGGGAAGGGCCAGTGAAGTCGCGCGCTCACCGGAAATCCAAGCGCCTTCAGGATGTTCATTTTGCACATCGGGCAGGTGCGATGGTCCAGCAGCCAGGGGTCCACACAGGACTTGTGGAAAAGATGCCTGAAAAGAACAGACAGAACACGTTAGCACTCTGACTTCCTTTAGTCCGGAGGGCTTTCATGCCGTTCTGTGTTTCGCACATGTCGACATGTGTGCTCAAACCACAAACGCTTATTTCACAAGACTTGCGTGCGTCACTTCTGACAGGTGGTCACAGTGTCATATTGTAGGTGATTTGTGCGCCTGCACTTAGTGGGTGTAGGACAGTAAATGCAAGTATATTAGTACAGAAAGCTAACATTTTTTTTACCACATATATTACACGACAATAAGAGTTCAGATGTGCTTAGATAATTACTTTGTTTTACTTTTCAAATTAATGGCGGGACAGTACTGTGCGAGACTTCGAGATGGAGTCTGAGCTATATATAACCTCGATCTCTGCTATTGCGGTTCTCTCATTTACAGAGTACAGAAATATGTCTTCTGTATTTGTGACATATTAAATTAAATCAAAACTGGCCATTGTAATTTAAATTGAGCAATGTGCACAAAAAAAAGCTATGTCCTCGAACGCTCTTTGTTCTTTTCGATGATGAGGAGGACATCCGACTTTTCCAGCTACAGTCGAGCAAAGCCGCCAATTCATTTTTCATGGCCAACCCTTTCACTTGATTTCCAAAAGGTTGACAGGGCCTTCAACTCGAAGCATGTTGCTCACCGAAAACCCTCAATAATATGCAACTATAGGCACCATTTAAATAAAATGTAATTCGGTAATGTATGGTTTTTAATATCTGAATGGTACAATGTTGTATATTTGTACAATTAGTTTGAACTCCCAGGCAACCATTTTTCCCTCCACATTTTCCAATATTTTAGCATGGTCCCACAAGGATCTCACTATATACACTTTCAGATCCATCTGAGCTTTCCAGTGTAATGTGACGCCAATATGGTATAAACCCAAAGATCATTGGAAAAGGATACTACAACCACAAGGTACATATTATTCCCACCCAAAATATCGCCGTATATATGGTCGTCTGGAACGGCCATAGGCAATATTTTTGGGGGGGATAATTTGGGTGTTTTTTGGGAGCGGGGGCTGCAGGGGTGTCTCCCGCTCCTTTAAAAATAATGCGGGGTTGCAGGGGTGTCATGCAGGTTCCATGCCTTAATATTGCTGCAAAAATATGGCAATATTTTTGTATGTACAAAATACAAAACACACAAGAAGAAAACACAACATTAGAGAGCTGCCTTGGTGAAATCTACAACTGAATGAACTCAAACTACCCCAAACACAACTCGGGCAAAACAGAAATAATGATCATCACAAATCACAAAAAGTGGAGGAGACAACCACTACATCCCCTGGCCAACAGAACTTGGTACACCCCAGCCCGATCGTCGATTGTAAAAAAACCTGGGAGTCCTTATGGACAAACTTACTCTAGAGCCACAAGTAAATGCTCTAATCAAGTAATGCTTCTTTCTCCTGCGAGCAGTAAAGAGGATCCTACCATTCCTGTCATTCGCCAACAAAACACTCACCGTCATCACTCTCGTCATGTCCAGAGTAGACTACGCCAATTGCCTATATCTGTGAATGACAGAACAACTTCTAAAAAATGTTTTAAAAAATCCAATGCATACAAAATTCGACGGCCAGACTGCTCCTCGAGCTGCCTCGTAGAGAACACATCACACCAGCACCCAAAAAGCTACACTGGCTACCAATAAAACTGTGAATCAAGTTCAAATCGATTTGCATAACGCACACAGCAATCCATGGCCAAGGCGCAGGAGTTCCTAACAGAAAAAATAAACGTACACTGCCCAACAAGGCCACTCGGATCCAGCAGAGACATCCGAATGGAACCAAAACCATACAATAAAATAACTTTTCAGAGGATCCTCTTTCTCTCACCTCGCCCCAAAAACCTGGAACGAGCTACCAAAGAACATACGTAACACAAGAGATCAACTCCTATTCAGAACTCCTATTCAGAAAACTCCTCAACTCTTGGCTCTTCACCCCATAACTAGAAAGAGTGCATATGGGGGCTGAAACAATGTTGAGAGAGGAAACTGAGCGTCCCCATCTCCCTAAAATACCGCCCATCAACTGAAGTAAGGGAAGAACAATCTACGGCATATCAACTTACTAAATGAAAGATAGATAAGCTAGAATCATACCAAAGAACGATCACAGAGATCGGAATGGAAAGGTAAGGGTGATCGGTCAATTACATCTCGGCCTACAAAGTAAACACAGGCAGCAATGGATCACCAACAGGAAATAGATAGGCAGGGTGCCGGTGATTGTAAACATACAGCACCAATACCGGAGTGGGGGACAATGCATGCCTCAACCTGGTAGACGCCTAACAATTAGATGGACAGGAAAGAAAAAGAGAAAGAATATGCCTACTCCATATGACAACCAATCCATAGAACAAGAATTATAAGGACTAAGAGACATAACCCACTAACCCAAAAGCTCAAATATCTGCATACTTAACTCGCACAAAAATCCACACAACCACCTTCTTGCACGGCAAACTGCTCGCACTTCACCACACCGCAGCAACAAACAAACACATAGCTCACACCAACTGCCCACGAAGAATCACATCGATCCGATATTCACATCCAAGCTCCGCGCACAGTGAAAAACAAACTGATGCTGCCAACAGGACATCACCTTTCTCATTTTCCTACTCCCTCTTCACCCGATTAACCCCCCTGCCTTCTTGTTTACAGATCTGCCTGAGCGCCTGGGGACCAATTCCGTTGGTGACGGTGCAAATACCTTTAACATTAACTCTCAAAAGGCTGTTTTGAAAAAAAAAAAACAGAAAGGCACTTTGAGCGCAGAGTTTGATAGTAAGGCTTGAATAAAGCGACTTCAGAGAGTTAACATGAGGAGGTGTTTTGGGCGGGAAAGATCTGGGTGGAAATGGCCATAGGGATTAGCAAGGCCATGGGCGGTCAATGGATGGGCAAATAACCAAACAGCACCTACAAGCTTTGCGTCCCTCGAAATATGCCATTTCTCCCTATCTGTACTACAATGCAATATTTACGGCTTCTAGGTGGCGCTGCCACCGAATAGCCCAAAATAAAAATATGTAGTGGAGAGAAAATGTCTCTAAATTAGAAAATGACTCAAAGAATATTTTGATTTTTTCCTCCGAATGGCCCTAAATCAGCCACTGATGATGGAGCAAAGGTTCTCTGGATAAACACTGCAGAGCTATTGTGCGGATATTCGTTTTCTGACACAGGCCGTTTGCTTTTCAGAGCCAACCATTTTCAGCACAGAAGGAACTACCAAGAACCAAAGATTCTCAAATGTGGGTCTTGTATATTTGGAAAGGTTTCCTTTGAGTCCTGCAGGATACCGCAATGTGACAAGAGGACAAACAACACAACTTGTATCAAGTGCCCTAAGTGGCACCGGAAAAGGAGCCGGGTCTCATCAAGGGTGCGTGGCTTAATGGTGTAGTGTGGGGCGACGGTGGGGATGTGTTAATCTCACATGCTAGCTCATTAGGCCATGCCCCCGTGAGGAGCCCCAGGTTAATGGACTACAGGCAGCCCTTTGTAGATATCAGCACCTGTCAGGGTGCTGATCTCAGCATTTATTTACTAACAGCTTGCATCATGCCTGGGAAGGGACGCCAGCACAATTAATGCAGAAAAGGTGAGGCCACTGTAAGCCGAGGCACATTTTCCTACAGCCTGAAGCTAGCAGGAGCTTCAGGCTTTAGAAAAAAAAAAAAAAGGCCTCAGCAGCCACACCTTTTCTTCGATAATGGTGGGGCCATACCACGGCCATCACTTGAATGAAGGGATGCCTCGCAGGTGCCGGTGCCTCCATTATGGATTGAAAGCATTTTTTTTCTGAAGCCTGAAGCACTCGCACATGAGCAAGAGCAGCAGGCTTTAGAAAATAAACCTTGTCCTCTAGTGGCCGGGGCTTCCAGTGGACATTAGTGAGCCCTGGCAGGTCCCCGCCTCAGAACGATATCTGAGACTGCAGGGGGATGAGCCCTGGCTAGCCCCTGCCCACTTAAAGCCTTGATGTATAGGTCAAAATGGGAGCATGGGACATTAGCCCCGCATGCCTGCATGGGCTTCTCCCTACATAGCATGCACTGCATCGAATACCGTACACTGCCGATGCCAACCACGAATAAAATGACGGCCTTAAAGAGCGGTCGGGATTTGTTTTCCTAATGGCACATGTCTGCTACTTAATCGAATAAAAGGCCTGCTAAAAAGATACAGATCTGCCCTCGCTTGTTTTCATTCCCTCAATTCAATTATTGCATTCATTATGATTCTTCCAGCATGCTTATTAAGGACAGAACGTACAAGCAGACTTTTGTTTAAATGGATGCTGCCTGCCCACGGATGGCTTCCTTGTTGCTGGGGAGTTTCACTACCGCAGGGATTTCTTTTCTCCCACTCGTATCTCTTGGAGTAGAATCAAAGGAAACCGGTTTAGAGAAGAAAAAAAAACACGCCTGTGGGGAAAATCTAAGAAAGAAATGATGTGAAAGTAACTTACCGGCAGGGCAAGATCCGAACCACGTCGTTCGGCTTGTATCCTTCTATACACACAGCACAGTTGTCATAATCGGACTCGGTTTCCTGCAGTCAAAAGAAGAAGAATTACTGACATGGCTGGCCTTTCACAGGCGTATGCAACGCTGCTTCATAGCACACCTGGCGCTTTAGTTTTAGCGCGCGCTAGAGGCACTTTAGGCATAGATAACTGTGTAGGGAGGGAAAGAGAAGAGCCATTACCGCAGGCGAAAATGTACCGGCCGAAGGAGTCCTAGATATGTGCGTGTTCAAGGGTGTAAGGGGAGCTAGCATTCTGGGATGTGGGGAAGGAGGGTGCTAAATCAAACTGGCTTGAACCCCCCCCCCCCCAAACCCCAATAAACAGGTATATTGTTAGCTGTATTTTAAAAACACCCAACTGTCAATTTTACACACAGCTACACCACAAATGAGCTGCTATTTGTTCGCATATTGTGCAATAAGAATTTAGACAAAATGTGATGTTTCTTGCAGATTTTGTTTACTCCAGAATGCACAAAAGCACTCACTACTGATACCATCCGATTAAGGATATTCTCATATTTTGTGATCAAAACCTCCAAACCTCCCCTTCTGCCCTTCGGACAGGGAAGTGGCTACACACGGAATGGATTGGCAGATCAAACCCGACAGCATTGCCCACAAGAGGCTCTAGGAGTCGATCACATTGTGCTCTAGGAGTCAATCACACTGTTCATCTCGGACTGTATGAAGCACTGGATAGCCCTTCACTATGGCTCCGGGAAGTGGGACGGATAAGACCCCTGTAACTGCCCTACTCAGGAAAGAGGGTGGAGTTAAGTCCCCCAAGACCCAGCTCATAACCCTCATGCCCCTTGTTCTGACAACCCTGATGCGTGTTCATATGCCGATTCCAGCCCTCCTCCAGACACATGGCCATGTCCTCTTCTAACATCATCCCCCCTCTGCCTACTGCACTGTCCTGCGGAAAAAGAAATAGAAGATGGACGCCCGGCTCTTGCTACCCGTTTGAGAGAAGCCAGGGAAACATCCACTTGCCGCTGGCCACTGCCATCCATGTGCCCAGTGTTTACTGAGGCAGTTCTACGGGCAAAGCCCCGACCATGACCAGGTGGTCATCAAGCCAACGAGAAGGCTGAGGCAGGGCTCTAGGTTGGGAGCATGGGTTGCATCTCAAGCAGTGAGATGGTTGTGCATCCCTGAGACTACTAAAATGCTGATTAGGCATAAACATTTTTTGTAACAAACGTATTTATTTATAATAATCACAGAGAAAGTCTTGTATTGTCACTGGCCAGGAGTGCATGATGTTGGAATGTTGATGTATGCATGATAGGCAGCTCAGGAGAATGTTGAGTGGGTCTGTGAGTGAGTGTTCCATGAATGTTAGTTGGGGGCCTGAGCTGGGTGTCTAAGGATGGCCGGTGGGTCTCTGTCCCGGTCTTTACCCGTCTGTACCTATAATGTCCACTGTGACTACCTGAACTGGTACTGTACATATTGAGAGTAACTAGATCTTGAGAACAGAAGAAATCCAAATCTTGGAAAGCTGCGTCCCCTGCACACTGTCAATGAGACAATAAGCCTAAGGAGATGTAAAAACAGGTCTGAATGGTTTCGAGAAGACTTTGTATATTTTACACACATACAGTGTATACAATTTTAGAATGACAGTGATATGTAATTCAATACATCCAAAGAATGACATACAATGATTCTGTTAGTTTTTGGAGGAAAAGATGTCTTCTCCTTTTTTATTATTTTCAGGTTGGCCCAACGCGTTCGAGATTCATATTCTCTTCATCAGGGGCATAAATCTTCAATAATTCTTTCACTTTAATCTACAAATAATTAATCAAGCATTAATTACTTTTTACAAAAGGTCAAAAGAAAAATAATTAACCAAGTTGAATCACTTTTTATAGAAAACAGTAAAAAAAAACACTTTATAAAGAGGGACATCTCCTTACAAGTTCCTCAATGAACCTGACCTTGCTAATGTACAATTGTTGAGAGTGCAATGATTTGATTCATGTTATACATTTGATACCGAAATATTATGTCATGCGAGACCAAGATTGAAAATAATGTAGTTTTAACAAGATTTCTACACGTTATGAACCTTTAATTTACATGGATATACTATCTTGAGACATAATAATGCCTAGAAAAAATTTAAATAAAGAAATAGAGCCTGAATATAAAGTAGGGAAGAGGTGGGGAGAAGGAGAACTCACCCTTCTTCCGGTAAGATAGTGGATTGAAGTGCAGGGAGAGAGCAGTGGTTGCTGACGGTAGTCTAGTGAGGAATCTCCGTTCTCCTATGGGAGAATAAGAGCATAAGTGCCTGCAGTCCGTGTAGGCTTAAGAAATAGCTCTATGATGTGAAAGAGAATTACTTTCAATTTAGATGATAGAAGAAGCAACAGTCCACGGCAGGATTGCGGTCAGGAAGCCCAGCTCTCCGACCGCATCTGCCGCGGACTGTTTATTTATACTCAATAATGGAGCCGTGACGCCACTCGCGCATGCGCGAGCGGCGTCACAACAACCATGACGTCACTCGCGCGCGAGTGGCGTAATGTCAGGAAATATCAGGATGCGTGTGCGCGGGCGGCGTCAATAACACGTCACCCGACACCATGTAATCAATATGAAGGTAAGTAGACGAGATGTGATAACATAACTGTTGTCACGCGCTGTTAAGGTCTGTGAAAGTAGAATGTTATAAAGGCTCACTATTCACTATGTGTCTATGAAAAAAAGTGAAAAGAAGTAATCTAAAATGTATTATGTTGCATGTCAAACTGCAACAGCCTACTGCCACAAACTAATGGTTTAAACGGCTAATCCTGCCGTGGACTGTTGCTTCTTCTATCATCTAAATTGAAAGTAAGTTCTCCTTCACATCATAGAGCTATTTCTTAAGCCTACACGGACTGCAGGCACTTATGCTCTTATTCTCCCATAGGAGAACGGAGCTTCCTCACTAGACTACCTTCAGCAACCACTGCTCTCTCCCTGTACTTCAATCCACTATCTTACCGGAAGAAGGGCGAGTTCTCCTTCTCCCCACCTCTTCCCTACTTTATATTCAGGCTCTATTTCTTTATTTAAATTATTTCTAGGCATTATTATGTCTCAAGATAGTATATCCATGTAAATTAAAGGTTCATAATATGTAGAAATCTTGGTCTCACATGACATAATATTTCGGTACCAAATGTATAACATGAATCAAATCATTGCACTCTCAACAATTGTACATAAGCAAGGTCAGGTTCATTGAGGAACTTGTAAGGGGATGTCCCTCTTTATAAATTGTTTTTTTTGGACTGTTTTCTATAAAAAGTGATTCAACTTGGTTAATTATTTTTCTTTTGACCTTTTGTAAAAAGTAATTAATGCTTGATTAATTATTTGTAGATTAAAGTGAAAGAATTATTGAAGATTTATGCCCCTGATGAAGAGAATATGAATCTCGAAACGCGTTGGGCCAACCTGAAAATAATAAAAAAGGAGAAGACATCTTTTCCTCTAAAAACGAACAGAATTATTGTATGTCATTCTTTGGATGTATTGAACTACATATCACTGTCATTCTAAAAATTGTATACACTGTATGTGTGTAAAATATACGAAAAGTCTTCTCGAAACCATTGAGACCTGTTTTTACATCTCCTTAGGCTTATTGTCTCATTGACAGTGTGCAGGGGACGCAGCTTTCCAAGATTTGGATTTCTTCTGTTCTATAGTATATTCCAGCCTAGATACCAAGTCTGAGTCTTTCTCCCCTGCACCTCAAATTCTTGTCTGAAGTTATTTATCATTAAGCATTATAAAAGATCGGTCTTTAATTGTCTTTAACAATTTAGTGTGCAAGTGCATTTCAGCATCTTGGTTAGTAACTGGATCTTGCACAGAGGTACATACGCACACTAAAGCCTTCCAGGACTAAAGCACTTGGGCTCTACAACTGGCCTGTGTATATGATGTCAGAGCCATACATCAATACATAACAGGGCACAAATGCACCATTTCTCGGAAAAGCCTTTAGTACCTAGACTACTAAAATGCTGATTAGGCATAAAAAACTTTGTAACAAAAGTATTTATTTATAATAATCGCAGAAAAAGCGATGCATTTTCAGCACAAAACGATTGCAAAATGTACCATTGACAAAAGAACGTAAGACATTGGCCCTTTACAATCGGGTGAGAGGATGCAACTTTAAAACCAGATGTTTCAGTGGAAGGTGGAAACATCAACCAGGGACGAGCACAGGACAGAATAACATAGGAACGGGATGGTGGAGGAAGTGCTGAATCAAGGATGGCGGGGTGACAGAAAAGTGCTGTATGGTTGTCCATGAAGGCTAGTGGGAGAGGAAAACAGGGTGCTGCAGTAGCGTAGAGTGCTAGGAAACAGGTTTTTCAGAAAGGAGGAGAGCCTGGAGGTTGGATTTGAGTAGTGGTAGAGTTGGAGTAGTACAGAGAGGAAGAGCATCCAAGAGTAGGGAGCGAGGAGCGGGAGAGAGCGGAAACGAGAGGGAGCACAGGGGGTGCTGGGTTCAGTTGTACTGATTAGACATAGTAGTCCAGCAGTAACACAAACCAGTTCACTAGTTTGTCTGCTCTCCTTTCTACTGTTAAGATTAAATTACAGACTAGAGGTTGTAATCTGACATTTCCAATTCTAACATTCATACTTTTAATGGGGCTAAACTTGTGAGTGGGGCTTCTATAATTAAAAGGAGCATCCCAGAGCTTAGCAGCACAGATACATGATATGGGAAAGTTGTAGTACTTCTCAACAGGGGTAAAATACAATACACTTCTTCCAAGATCTGCTACATTTTTCTTGGAACATTGACAGCATTGACTGGACGCTTTGAAACTGTTTTTACTTGCTGTATAAGCGCCTAACAAGCGAGCAATAAATAAATAAAATGAGTAGCAGCACCATTATACATTACATGAAGGGGACCCAGCATTTCTCTGTTGCCAATTCCTTGTGCTAGAGTACACATAAGGCTGACTGTAGAAACAAATACAATAATGCATAGTTGTAGAGCCTTAACTTGCGAAGGACAAAACTATTTGCCATAATGCCCAACAAGAAAGGTAACATTGACTGGAGTTTTCCCACCTTACAATAGTCTTAAAGACTGTGACTGGTCTAGAAATTGAATAAAATAAATAGAAAGTTATAAAAAAAGGTCTCCCTTTACAGATTCATGCTGATCAATTAACTGAGATGCAGAGTGAATAATTTGCTCAATCGAACCCGAAAATAACATGCAGCTATTACGTTAGTCCTGACGAAAGCGACGTCATTTACAAGTCGCTAAAACCAGTCGACCTTGCTGGTGTGGGATCTCCTTTTCTATTTTTTAGATACCCGAGCCAAAAAGAGACAAGATATAGGAATGTAAAAATGGTTAAAACTGTGATGGCTACATATTCTGAGGAAGGTCAATTAAAAAGAAAAATTCCCATTTAACTACCTGTGCCAGTAGGCCTTTTTGTTGTGAAATAAAGATATTCATCACCGTGGAGTAAGGGTTGCTCTTGGGTAGAAATACACAGTTTTTTAGAGAAAAAAAAATTCAATACGGTTTCTGTCTTTTCCTATCCCTTTTAGATAGGCAGCACACCACCGCATTCTAGGGACAGTGCTGCACATGAGGGACAGGACTGGTCGTCTTGAAAGATAACCAAGTGATGGAAGCACTCTGAAAAAGGTTGATAGGAGGAGTCCTCCTTTGTGATTTAGCAATTATTTTTTTTACACGGGTGATTCCTTATAAACCGATACTCAAATAATTCTTTCCCCTTTCTAGTGTGACCACTGCCCAAGCTCATACAGGCACAGAGGGGACAGGAACGGGTGCACTCCAAACAGACACTTTCACCATCTGGGGTAGGAATTGCTCTAGCTTCCACCATGGTAAGTATCCCACACCAAGCTTAGAGGGATCCCCGTCTCCTCTTGAAAAGGTAAGTTTACTGACCTGGTCAAACTGCTCCCTCCCACTAGGTTATCACAAGTCCCGGGTTTATGCTCGCGTTCTCTCACCAGGGCACTCTAATCCCAAGTTGCATGTTTCTCCGTGTGCTCTCACCCCAGATGTCACAAGTCACAGATTTCTCCTTCAGGCTTTGTCCAGTGTCCTCCTCTCCAGGCCATTTAAGTTGGCTTCCACTGGACTCAGTCTCCCAGCAGGCACCTCCTCTAGCTCTCACCTTCCAAGGCCTTAGATGCCAAAGTCTTTGTTTCACAATCTCCAACATCACTTCCACCTTCTCCCGGTTGGGGTTTTCCTCCTCTGCCATGGTTTCAGTACCAGAATTCGTTCAGCTTTTCCTGATAAGCAATTCTCCAAGGCTTCTTTGAGTCAGGCAACAGTCTTCCCTCCATGCAGTCATCAGTGGTAGGCAGGTATACCTCCTCCCAGTCCAAGACACTAAATGGCTTCTTATACCCTCTTTTATAACCATGAGGCTGTGGGTTTTCCTATAAGCGGGCATCCAATTGGTTCTTTTCACAGCCTCCCTAGTTTCTCGGTTCAGATTGGTTAATTGGGTAAGGGACACTTGAACCTACACATGTTCTCTTATTATGTTTGGGTTATGCTTTAAAAATGACCAGGTCCTAGGGTGCCATCTTGGTTTTCTTCAAACACTGTCCGGTGGCTCAACATGCCTCCACATTTCAGCAAAGAACAATGGATGGTTGTGTCTCGGGGAAAGAACAGAGCCCAGGGAATTCCACTCTTTCCATCCTCTGGGTATCACACCAAACAGCAGCCAGACCACTGTTTTCCCCATATAAAGGATAGTGAGTGCCTCTGACTCACCAAACCATCCATAAGAACATATTTTTACCCACAGTACCAGTCAAACATTTAGGTGCCGGTAGGCTCCTGTATTCTGCAAAGACCAGAGATGGTGGCAGAAGCAGTGGCAAGATTAACTTCCAGCAAGCTGACAGGCTTATCAATATTTCATAAAATCAAAGAGGGAATCATGAGACCATATCACAAAACTTTCACTGTACCAAAAAATGAACAAAATTCCCTTTTGCCACGTTTACAACTTTGAAGAGAAGAGCAAACAGGGCTTGTTTTAAACTTATTTTAGGAAGTGGTGCACTATAGCAAATGCAGGGCAAACCGATTCTGGAAAATATTTTCTCCTTCAGTAAATAAGGAAGAGAACATTTTAATCCAGATTAACTCCTCTAATTTTGCAAAATGTTCTACCATTGGAAAACCTGTGTGTGATATGGCCCATGTGATGAATCGAGGGTAATCGTCCCTTCTCCCCAATGGGGAGCTGCCCCTTTTGAGGATGGGGGTGAGCCCGCTCCGCGATACCCCCCTAGGGTAATGGGCAAGTGGGACCTCACAGGGAGTGACTCCCCTTAGGGGACAAGGGACTGTAGTTCCCGTGTGGAACTCCTTGGATCAGCCACACTATCAGCGTATATGGGACTGCCTACTGGGATGGAAAATGCAACATCCGTATATGTGGCTGCAGGCAATGCTGAATCAAAACTGACCGTTAAAGTAGATGTCTATTTAAGAGTCTGGCACTCAACCGAGACGAGGAGAGAGTATTGGATGCCAGGGAAGCCCCCCAACGTGATTGCACCAAGAAGTGGCAGAGTCGAGACAAGCTGCGACTCAAACCAGAGAGGATTGACAAGTGATATGCCGGCGAGGATGGCAATGGGGAAACCGCTGCCTGAGAGAGGTGTGCAGGACCTGGTGGTGGCATGACCAAGAGCGAATCATGGTGAGCAGAGCGCCCACACAACGCCGAGACCATCACACCTGGGGTCGAGTAGAGCTCCCCGTCTGTGTCAGTAGCAGGCAGCAACCAGCCTACAAAAGCCGAGAAAGAAGAAACCGCATACCGAAAAGAATACCCGAGCAAGGCTCCCATACTCACCTAAAAGCAAGGGGGAACATGGGAAAAGCAGGAAGCAGCCGGGGAAGGAGCATATGAAGAGTACACTTTTGTCCCAGTCAACGATAAGTCAAGAGGAATACCACTGTTGAATTACCGAGGCAAAAGGTGTTTATAAACAATAACCAGTAACCCTGTGAGGGGAATAAGGTGCATGAAGAGTAAATCGTCCTAGTCCCAAAGAGGAGTCACGAGGACTAAAGGACTAAAGCTATTTAACTAGCAATGTGAGGATCTAGTAGTGCAAATATCCAATTACCATAAAATGGTAATCAAGAGACTGGAGACAACTACCCTTGGAGGAAGGGACATGGTCTCAAAAGTAATGAGAGTAAGAATAGAAGAGAAAGCACTAAAACAAGATCCCAAGAGATGGACATTATACCAAGGAATCAGGTTCCACATAATATAAACAAGGGTAAACTGAGAGGCTATCAAACGAGAGGCAAGTGTGAGAAAGTATGTAAAGACTTGCAGCCTACAGCATATCTTTATGGAAAGAATACAATCCAGGAGTGTTGTTCGCGAATTAAGAGCTCATTGAGGAGATTTCCAGGGTTTATTGCAGACGATTAAAAGACAGAAAACAGATCAAACTGAGACATTTCCTCCAGAGACTATTGACTAAAACACCAACCCAAGAGAATAAGGATCTTCTCTTGGACGACTCGAAGTTGTTTATCTTAGTGGTAGGGTCAGGTAGAGTTAGGTGTAGATTGAGGACATGTTTACTTTGTGTTTCCTGACGACTGAGTACCCTTCGTACTTTCAGATCGGTAGAGTGACCCCCCCCTAGCGATAGGGAAAGTTATGCCTTATCTACATAATTTCATATAAAACATTTTACTGATTCAGGTTTATAATTGGGGGTCATTTTTCCACAATAGCAACGTATCCAGAGTGACGCTGACAAGAAGTGGTTAATGCCTTACTACAATGCCCACCATCCGGACTGCATTCACGAAGGACAGTGCACACTAGACAACCATAATTTAATGTTTTTCCTAATCAGCTCTAAGAAAGACAATTAGTGGCATTTGCAATAGAGTATGTGGGGCCAAGGGCAGACATTTGTGAAAAGGACATTTCTCCACATTTACAGAAGTGTTTATTTTAGGGCAGCTTCTATGTTGAATCTCATTTTACATTTTCACAGAAACCAATCAGTGCAAAGAGTTTAATTTGCCTGCACATGAGCACTATACTAGTGTTGGCATAGTATCGCTTTCAGACTATCTGTAAGAGCTCATACATACAACTGTGGCACATCTACTCACTGCAAACTAGAGAGGGCTCACTCCAGAGGGGCGGACGATAAAGTGCAAGTTATTCACTTGAATGACTTCCGTGCATCTAGTCCAATGAACCCCATTACTTCAATGCCTAGGTCCAGTCCTCAAATGCCCCCAGCACACTACGTTCTCAGGATAACCACTAGCTATGCAAATGACTCCTGTTAGATTCACTGCATTTAAATGCTTCTTGGCGCTGGAGGACAAAACATGTAGAGCCCTGGCCTAGTCCATTCTTGTCTGTATGGGGCTAAATCTCAGCAGGGAATACAAAGTACATGTATTCTCAGGTCTCGGACTCGCACGTCGGTTCACTTTCCTCAGTCCCTTTTCTTCTAGACTACCAAAAAAGTATATATACAGACTGAAAAGAAGTCCCAGCAGAGGAGTTGCCTGGAAACAGAGGGCTAATGGATCAGGATGGTAGAAGAGTATGATCTGGTACATTGACCCGAATCCCAACTCGCAGCAGCCATTTTACTGCATTTTCTTGCTGCATTTCTTGTTTGGGGTGGTGGGGCGAGCACCATATACCCACCCCTTTAACCTTCAAAACCCTAAAATATACCCTAATCCCACAAAAATCCCTAACAAATGGCATTAAAAATGTGGTAAAGCGCGCGTTTCACGGAACAAAGTGAAACGGCTGGGATGAGTTTGGCGGGTACCAAATGTTATGCTCAAATGGTAAAATGCATTCGCTTTCCAAGTCCCACAGCCCTCTCCAGCAGATGGTGCTCAGAGAAAGACATGAGCAGCAAAAGAACAGTGCTGGGCATTCCTTTCTACCTGCTGCCAGGTCCACTTTACTGCAGGAGAAGTTGAGCATTTCCACAAACCCACGTGACCGCAAAACCCAATAGGACCCAAGCAATATCCCAGAGGCATAGTCCGGATTGCCTAACAAGTGGGGCCTGAAGCTAATGGAGTTGGGGCCACGCATTCGCATCTAAATGCACGCACACACACGCACATCGCTGCTGCGTGGGCATTTGCAGATTTTGGGTGGGCCTTGCCCACTCAGGCCCTACCCAGTCTACGCCTCTGAATAGCCCCTCCTGTCAGCAAGCCAGCACCCCACTGACTTCCGTATTCTTCTCAGGCATATAGAGAACATCTTGCTTCTTTCTCAGTCTCAGAGAGATGGGGCCACGAACGCTTCTCGCTATCACAGTCTCATAGATATACTGCCCAGCAGGCCTTTTGCCTATTTAGACTCCGGGGATATTGAGTGCAGCACACTTCTTCAGTCTGCTTCCAGGGGTATAGGACTCTGTGCAGATCCGTCACACAAGGACTTCTGGGAGGTTGCCCTTTGCTCGTCGTGCCCCTCGCACTGTGTCTCCAGGGGTAAATCACCCAGCTCACTCGGCAATGTGGACCGTGGCTTCCTGGGGCATAACACCCAGCTTGGTATGGCATCTTGCACTGTGGCATCCCGGGACATGGCGCCTAGCTCACTATGCAGCGATCAGAGCCATCAAGAATGAAATGCCCAGTTCGCTCTGCAGCTTGCTGTGCAGTGGATGACCACTCAAGCCTGTATTGAGCAGAATATGGCTTCTTGACCCTCTCCCTGCCGTCATAGCTCCCAAGTATACTTTCTTTTTTTATTTTTAAATGTATATAGCGCACAAAGTGGCCCTTAGGCATCGTGGCCCTGTTACAGTAGGCTTATTTAGTTGTGAGAGTAGTAAAGGGGATTGATAACGATGACAAACAATCAGGTTAGAAATTATAGTGAGTTGCAATTAAATGGTGGGGTTAGCGAGCTGTTCCTTTATATAACTCCTAGTCTGTCTGCTTCTCTGCATTAGCTTCTCTCATAGTCAGTCTCATGCTAGGGCTGATATAGTCTTCAGGAGTCTCGAATGTGAGTAGACCTAGCAAATAGCAATTTGGGTTTGGACCCCACAAAAGACAGAGAATGAATGCACTGCATGTCATCATGATTGGTTGGATGAGGGCTACCCCACTGCAATCTCTTCCAACCAGAATATTCCTTTTATCCTGCAGGAAGAGCTGCACCTCTACCAGCTCATTATAATCAATAGTCTGTCTACATAGCGCATTGTCTGGCATTGCAGCCTTTTATGTCTCTAGTACAGCAAGGGATGCATCAAGAGCACCAGCAATTCCCCCCGAACGTTGACGAGCACCATGGGAAGTGGAGAAGTCCCCGTAGGCATTGCCAGGATCTGGGGCCCTGCTTGGGGGCAGTCAGTCGTTGAGGATATGTTGGCCACTTCTACAAGAGAGTGTTGCTGTGCAAGGGAGGCCAGCGTTTGCTCTATGTAAGAGACCATCTGCATAGCAAACATTTTTTAAACAAACGGGTAAATCCCTTCAGTAAAATATCCCGGAAACTGTCTTGGAGCTGGGCACTTTAAGGAGCAGGAATAGGCATTGCTCATTAATATGGGAGGTAGCAACAGGACATTAATAAATGAGGTACTTCCCAGGACAGGGCTATGAGACAGGGTGTGATGCCATGGTCAGTGGGAAGCTCTCCTCAACACCATGGCCCTCCTAGGAAGACCAGAATCCACTCCATGCAGACACCGGTCATCCTCTAAAGCATCAGGAGTGGCAAATATTGATCAGACGTCTGCCTTGGTAATCTAGTAGATTAATTTAAAACGGAAACCCCTGCAATACTATCCCAGTCTACCCATCCACACAAGACCAAAGGGGAGAGAAGATTTTGGAGGCTCAAACGTCTGAACCCTCCGGTGAGGTCTTGTAGTCAGGGCAGGTAGACTAAACTTGGACCTATGTTTCCTATGTTCCCGGTGGACACAGGAAGAGGTGGCTTCCAAAGAGGATGCTGGGTAACCCTTGATGGATGGATGCCAGCTTTCCACTGGATAAAAGCAATGTTTGAAAAGGTCTCACCCCAGCATATTCTAAAGAAGGCATGGTATCAACAGTAAGACAGACACAAGTGACCACAGTTAAAGCATTTTCATTGAGCTTCAAAAACACAGATCTAATCCTAAATCTAGAGATGGTAGCAAGCTACGGCCATCAAATAATAACGGAGCCCTAGTGGTGACTGGTGAAATAAAATAAACCTATTGCCAATCCTTACCTCTAAATGTGAAAAGTGTGAGAAACAATGTTATGCAAAAGAAAGAAATGATATAAAAGGGTATTCAGGCCATGGGCTGCATACTCGAGCTCAGCACAGTCTCTGTCTTGTTTAGCAAGAGGGTGCAGTTCAAACATTGGCATCAGGGCCTTCCGTGCCCATGTCTCTTCTTTTCAGGGGGCCTGATGCAACCAAGAAACAATGCATTCTTTTCCACTTAGGATTTCACACGTACTCAATTTCTCAGGTGATTCACTATTCACCTCGGATCCCCCTCAGCCCGTGCTCAGATCCCCTTTAACACAATGCTTGTAGGATTTTCATGTATCCAATCTCTCGGGTGATTCACGGTTCACCCTGGATCCTTCTCAGCCGGGCTCACATCCGTTTTAAACACAATGTTCAATCAGTATCCCTGCGCCGGGCTTGGACCAATTTTTATTCACTTTAACACAAACTTGCTTTAACCCAAAGCTTTCAATTGATCTCCCTCGCTCGGGCCCGGACCAAGATCTACTTTGTCATCAACTTTATTGGCAGTATCACCATTGAAGACTTTCGATTGTGCACAAAGTTTAGCTTGACACTTTTCAGGACCACATTGATTCACAATCCTTTGCCACTTTTGCTTTAGCCACCTCTCAGTTGGATACCTTACAGAGACCTTCGAATGAGCACGCACGCAGTGCCGGACCACTCTGTCAAAGGTATTGTATCTTGGTTTCAAAGTTCAATCATTCATCTGTTCAATTTTACTTGCGTTGGTTATCACATACGTTTCATAAACTGTTCGCTTCAGGTCTCACCATACAATGTTTCCGCTTGTAACTTTGGCTTCAACACAGACCTGTTTGGTATCGGTCTCCCCAACTCACCGGCTGTGTTGATTTCACTGGCGCTGCTTTGTTGTTGGAGCCAAGGACAGTACCAGGGCAGCTGCCGATTCTCCCTGCCTTCATTATCGACGCGGGAGGGCACCGGATACCTCTTACACACAATGTAACATTCTTCAGTCTGGTTTCCTGGTTTTACACTTTCTATTCTCGAGGTTTCGTGAAAGTAACGGTTCCTTGTCGAAAAGGTCAAGGACACTTCCCTCCTTGCGATTCCCTTCTGTTTCACTGTCTTTCTCCTAGTTTTAAACTGCCATCTTGGAACTGCTGTTTCCTCGTGTGCTTTGCTTCTCTCAGAGTGTGCTCCCGTGCTCCACATTGTGTAATGGAAGTCAGGTGTGCATGACTGTCAGTAATAGGCTGACCCTGCCTGAGCATTGTATTGGTACACGTCGAGTATACAGCTCGGGTATCAGTTTGTTTTCTCTCTAGCAAGCTGTATGTGAGAAAGTGTGCTGCAAAAGGAAGGGGGTTGAGTTCCTAAGTATCCTACCTGGTAGGATGGGGTAAAGGTATTATAGGGAAGGGGATACGCATCTCGCCATCTGGTGTCCCAGTCCCCAAAGACCCCTCACCAAGGTGATCCTCCCAAACTGGTCCACCCCCAGGAACTGGATACAAAAGTTATGCCGTGTCCTGCTTTCCGGCTGAAGCACATCGGTATTGCGCCAGTGTAAGCCTATGTGTGCGCCTCGTAAATATTCATGAGTAAGGCTATGGCAGAACCTTGTGGTCAAACCCCCCCCCCGCCCCAACCCGGGTGAGAGAATGCCAGATCAGCACATGTTCATACTCAAGATCCGCCTTCATAATCCAGCAGATGTCTTTCCTAAGAGGAACAAGTCTCAAAGGACAAGGACGTTTGAAAAAAGGTGCTTACGACCTCTAGTTTTCTAGCCACAAAACAGTGAAATTCGAGGAGCAAGATTTAAAGAGATGCTACTAGCAGATTAAACTGTTCAATGACAGCCTCCAGTCAGGAAATAGCAGATGCTGCAGCAAGGAATAGGATTTAAAGGTCACATGCCTAGAAATGGTCTCTGAAGCAAGCACCATTTGTATTTTAAGCCAGGTGTATTTTGTCCAATTAGAAGGTTCCAGTGGTCTCCATTTGAATTATTTGACCCAGCAGAACAGCGTAATGTCCTGCTGGCAAGAGGACTGCAACAGTTCGTTTTTTTTTTAGTTTGGGATCATGCACCTATTTCACAATGTTTAACCTTTATCCATAATATTAAGTGTGCGAAAATGTAAAACAAAATGATGTATTTGAAAAGATGTTTCCCTACTAAAATCAACAAAACTGAATACTAAGGTTTCCAATTCCCTAGATAAAAGAAGTCTTTGCTACTTAAGTAATAATACCCCATCCTGCGTGCGTCACTGGCTTTAACTGCCCAGGGCCAAGTTCTAGTCCGAAGCAAGGCCCTTAACACCAGCCCCGAGTGCCATTACGAGCTAGTGAAGCTTACGGGAGGGGTATTATTGCCATCAGCTGTGCGGGTTGCTAATCCGGGATGGCGAGAGCTATATAGGTCTATTTGTATGAAAAAACAGGCTGCAACGAGAGCACAACCAGTTTCACACGAATATTCATCTAACATAGCGGCCATGGAAATGGACGGTGGAGAGCGATGAAGAGATCCTCTTCCATTACTGTGGTGGTACCGACATGGAAATGTAAGTGGGAGGAGAAGGACGTGGACGGGAGAAATAGTAGGGAGCGTGAAGGACGATGGTGGACGGATGCAAACAGCCGAGAGCTTGCTCAGAACACTGGCTTGGATTGTGATATTCAGGCCACATGATTTTGTTATGTAAAAATGTTTTACCTCTCCCTCCCCGGTTTCCCATTGCCCCAACCCCTCTCCCTCTGTGCAAGTCCGACCTTCGCCGATAACCATGAGTCGCATGGCTCATTATTGTCTTTGTGTAAGAAGGCCAACACTAGCTCCCAATCCTTAGATAATTTAGCTTGCTCCCCCTGTATTATGTACGTGATCCATTCCATGGATACAAAATTCCAGACCTTGACAAACCAGTCTTTAACATGGGGAAGGTCTATCACTAACAGTGCTGAAAGATTTAGAATAGTAAATGCTTTTCACTAATGCCATGGCCATGCCGAGTTGTCTATTACGCTCATGCCAAGAAGGTGCTCTCTATGGTTTTCATCACCCTGCACGGCGAAGATTCATAGCATGTTGTCAATTGAGGTCCAGTATTGTTTCAGCTTCGGGCACCTCCATCATATATGCAGCCAATCCCCCTTTTCCCTGCATTCCCTTCAACATTTATTCATTGTATGTAAGCAGGCCGGGGTGCAAAGCTATTGAGTCATTAGCCTGTACCAGAATTCAGGCAATTCAGGGATTTGTATGGAGCGTGTGTGTTTGGGAAAATCTCCCCACAGCTTTCCCCACTCCTCTTCTAGGATTGGTATCCAGAGGGTGGATCCCCATTTGAGTTTGTATTTCACCTTTTCTTTCAGGGTTTCGTCAAGTAGGAATTGGTATAAATTGGAAATTCGATGTTTCTCCCCGAGTTGGAGTTCAGCAATTTCACAAATGGAGTAAGAGGTCTGGTGGCTGCACTCTTATTAGGGGTGGGGGCCATCAGCCAATGTCGAAGTTGGAAATGACGTATTGTGTTTTCTACAGACAGCCCAATTTCAGACTTGCATTGTTCAAATGATTTAATGTCTACTCTCTGGAACATGTCCCTCAATTTTCCACAGCCTGCTTTTTTTCCCCAGAGTAGAAAGGAGCCCCCCTCCAAGCCAAGGGTAAATTGCAGATTATGGAAAAAGTGGCGTGAAGGGGGAAAGAAAAGAGGCAAATTGCTGTTGCGAAATAGCCCTGTCCCACGTGTCCTCTACCAAACTAATAACCCCATTGATATGCATATTTGAGGCCTGTCAAGTGTGTGTAACCACAGCGTGTCTCCCAGCTTTGGCACCACTATTGCCCGTTCGATTTGAACCCATCTTTTCTCCAAGCTCTCCATGAAGCAGTCTTTTATCACCCGGAGTTAGGCAGTTTGGTAATATTTGCAGAAATCGGGTAAGCCCTTCGCTCCTTTTTTTGTAGGTGGCGCCAATGTTTTTTAGTGCTATGTAGGTTTTTTTTTATTATTCCAGACAAAGGCCGATATAATTATATTCACTGCGCGAAAGAAAGCGTTGGACACGGAAACAGGGAGTGCCTGAAACATTTATAAAACTGGGCAGAATGGTCATTTTAACCGTTTTTATCTGCCCAACCAGGAGATTGCCAGCGGGCCCCACTTTTGTAGTCGTTGCCTGAGGCTATGAAGGAGTGGCTGTTAATTTGCTGATTACAGCTCATTCAGTGTCCGAGTTATATAGTGACAGCTAATAGCTTAATGCCAGCTTGAACCCACTGAAATCTGGTCACCTCCCTCGCCCTGCTCAACCCTTCCCGTGTTAGATTCCAGATTTAGTGATATTCATTTTTTGCCCCACTATGGCTCCGAATTCCTCTAACTCATGAACCACTGGCGTCAGTAATGGTGAGGAGCAGGTAATCCGCGTATGCCATGATTTTGGTCGTTCCCAAAGGGGATATCCTGCAGATCGTATTTTAGTGAGAAGGGGTTCAAGATGTAGTGCATAAAAGAGTGGCGACAGCCTCGTTTGGTGCCTCGTTTCAATGGGTTCACGTGGGAAAGCTGGCCATTAATGAGAAGCCGGACTGTGGGGGAATTGTAGTTTGCCCACATTTTGTTTAGAAACTCCGGGCCAAACCCCATCCTTTCCATAGTGTGGAAAAGAAAGGTCTATGCGACTATCGAATGCCTTTTCCGCGTCTAACCATAGGAATATTGCCAGGACCCCTTTTAGCGAGACTTTCTCTATTAAGTGGCAGGCTCTCCGGATATTGTCATGGGTTTTCCGCTACTGAATAAACCCTGTCAGATCAGGATGGATTAATTTCGGCAAATGGCAGTCTAATCTTTTGGCCATTATTTTTGTGTATATTTTAGCATCTAGGTGTATTAGGTCTATATGATCCACAGAGATCGGGGTCCTTGGCGGGCTTGGGGATAAGTATAGTTTTGGCCTCCTCCATCGAAGAGGTTATGCAACCACTTTTTCCAAATGAGTTAAATAACCAGACTAACTTTGGGGCAAACATGGCCTGATAAGTTTTGTAAAATAAGGCTGGGCAGCTGTCTGGGCCTGGAGATTTATTCAACAGAGAGATTCCGGATTACATGTAGGTTTACTTCCTCTATGGTGATATCCCCTTCCAATGATTCATATCCGCTGGGGTGATCTGTGGCAAGGGGCAGGATTGCAGATATTCTCTCTGCAAAGCATAGTCTGGACAGTCCAACTTTGTTTCAGCTGCCTAGCTAGCAGCCGGGCCGCTTTGTTGGCATGCATATAATATTTCTGCTTCAATTTAAGCAGGGTTTTCTCTGCCTTTCTCGTTTGTAGCACATCTAATCACCCTCTAGCGTTCCTGAAAGCTTTACGCAGTTTAACCCCCGAGTCTGTCTCCATCTGTTTCATAACCCCCCCCTAAATCGGCTTCTAGCTCTACTCCTAGAGTTCTCACTTGCCTGCGCCAGTGTATTCCTGCAGTGATGAGTTCCCCACAAAGGGTAGCTTTGAAGGCGTCCCACAGAGTGTTTTCTGCCATTTCCAGCGCTGAGGTGAATTTAAAGAATTCTCATCTTTACCTCTAGCCCTTCCCGCACAATGGGGTCCCCCTTTCAGTTGTCCTGGGAACCACCAGGACCATAGCCCGTGTTTTGTGTGCGGAACATTAATTTCCAGCATGATGGGCGCACAATCTGACAATTTTATTGTGTGCAATTCTATGTGTATGATGTTACCTAGTAGCGTAGCTAAGGCCCAGACATTGTCAATGCGTGAGAAGGATTTGTGGACATGTGAATAAAAAGTATATCCCTTCTCATTTCCCTTAAGGGCCAGACGTCTGTCAGTGCAAGGTGGTCTATTGTTCCAAGGACCTGCGTAGGGGAGGCTAATCAAACTGTGTATTAGAGTCTGTCTCGCTGCGGGTCCCATGCTAGGGTAAAATCTCCCATTACTAACATCTCCCCTGTACCAAAGGACTGATGTCAAAAGGCCATCTTGGCCCGTATTTGGAGCGTAGATAGATGCAACCGTAAGAGTCGTCACCCCCACATGAATCTTGAGACTGAGATAACCCCCCCCCTATCTGCCCGTGTGTTCAGAAGTTGAATCAGAGTGTCTGAATTCAGCACTATGAGCACGTCCGCTACCTTCCCTTGTGCGTTTTCTTGGTATATCGTAGGGTAATGCTTCAAGCGGAGTCTGTGCCTGTCAAGGCGTTCGATATGGGTCTCCTGGCTGGCAGTGTTTCCCCACTTCTGGGATTCATATGCTTTCCTGGTACAGAGAGTGTTCTTCTGAAAGTACCCCTGTTGCTGAATGGGCCACCCCCTATGTCACATCCCTTTTCCCCTGTACGCTGCACTGCTCCCGGCTCTTCCACTAGGTCTGTGGGGGGGGGGGGGCGGAGGAGGGATCGGGACGCCTGTTACCATGCCTGACTGCAGCTGCCGTCCTAGCTTGTAGTCCCGGGTCCGATGCGCAGCAAAGTGCCCCCGACTCCGTTACTGCATCCGTAGCTATCCAACGCTTTCCGGAGCCATCTGGCGAGCTCTAGACTCCTGGGGTTGCTACCACTGCATCACGGAGGCTACTCAAATGGCTTTCCCGTCTGGGGTCGTGCAGCAGCACTGAATTTGGACAGAGCGCGCCTGTACACAGCTTAAAGTACGGCGGCCATCTTGGAATCCAAGCGTCTTCCTTTTAACAGGGGTGTTCAGATCCTGCATATTAACTGGTAGGCATATGAATGCAAGAATCTAGGCCATTGGGAGGTGCTGCCCCCCCCCGGCCCCTTCTTGGCATCTCAGACAAGCCCCTGACCCCCAGTGCATGCTGAGTTCCCAGTCCTCCTTCCCCCCCTGTCCCGGGAGGATAGCTCAGGGGCAACGTGCTCTCCTTGGAAGCACGATGACACGGAGCAACAGGTTCAATCCCACAGGTCCACGCTTAGAAACCTCTGGGTATTAAGCACGTTATAAACAACCCATCATATCATATAACCCCTCCAACTCCCTGCCATCCCCTGCGCCACTCCCCCCCCCCCCAACATGGGATTGTTTCCCCCTTGCCCCCTGGTGTGAGCAATCTTACTTAGTACGCCCGAGAGTTCATGACCCGCATTGATGACCCACCAACAGAATAAACCACTAGGGACAACTGGTGGGGAATCCTAGAACCTCTGAAGTAACCACGGGCTGGATTCCAGGGCTTCGAGCTACCGCCCCCACTGCGACCTTCAGACGTGGCTATTGTAAGGCTGCATATAAAAATGTTGCCAATGCAACAGTCAATCTGAGGGATTGCCTTGACTGTCTCTGGGCTGACCGTTTCGTGTTTCCTCCTTGCGACGAGGATTACGTTTACAACTCCTTCCCGAATGCCACCATTCCCAAGGCTTACTCTTCTGGGAGAGGCGAGTACCCTCCGACCATTCCGGGCGTACTACCGTTTCTTCATTGATCTGTAAGAGATGGATCCCCTCTTGCCTTGTTATCCTGTGCTGCCTCCCATCTCAAGTAAAGAGGAGACCAAAGGGAAAGTTCCACTTATATTTTATCTTTCTAGCTTGCAGTGTCCTGACAACCACACCCATGTCTCTGCGCTTTTGCAATGTAGTTTGGGAAAGGTCTTGGTAGAGCTGTATCTCCGACCTTGTTGTACATAATGGGCTCTGCTTGTCTGGCTGCTCTTAGTATCGGCTCTTTGGGGATAGCACGCTAGCGCCGCCTGTGTGTCTCTTGGTCGTGTCCTCGGTTCCAGATGTTTGGGGCCCACTCTGCGGACCCTGTCCAGGGGGATATCGGTCTCATCGTCCCCACACAGGAAGGCAGCAAAAACTCAGTACCTCCTCCTTTATGTCTGCATCACCTACCGTCGCCGGGAAATTTTTTATACAAATGTTAGACCTTCTAGACCGGTTCTCCAGGTCTTCACACTGCAACTCCACGTTATGGGCAATCCTGGCCAAGTCTTCAAGGACTTCATCTGTCTTTCAGTTATCTTGAGCCATCTCTTGCAGGGCCCTTTCAGTGATGTCTGTTCGATCCCCCAGGGATGCAACCTCTTTCTTCAGTTCTAACAAAGCTTGTTTGACCTCCGACGTGAACATTGCAAACTGCATTTGGAATGACGAGGTTAATTTCTCTTGGAAAGCAAGAAAGCAGTTCTCAAGATCAGCTTTAGTCAACATTACCCTGGGGGTGGCCTCATGTCCCGTTTCCCCTTGAGGCATTTCTGCAAAGCCTGGGTGATGTTGGGTCTCCACTTCCGTGGACCAGCAACCGCAAATGGTGTGGGTCCACAAGATGACTGCTTGTGCTCGTTTGCCCGGGGTGTTCTTCCCTTTACCCCATGGCATTCGGCAGCGTTGTAACTAGGGCCAGAAAATTGCTGTCAAATCTTAACACCCTAGCGGGAGCCCGCAACCTGCACCAGTTATTGGGTGCTGTCTGCCCACGTGTGACCGTCAAAGGGTTCTCCCCAAAGCTTTGGGATCGGCCCCCTGCTCCTACCAGAATTCCCCATTCAGAGAGCTGTGATTCTGCTTTTAAGGTGGTGAGGGCGGTGCTGCCTCCAGGTTTTTCCTTCATTAGGGCCTCCATTTTGTGCTGTTGCTGGCAGGTGCTGTGTTACCTTCTCTACTTGGGGCCCCGATGCCCGGCACCTTCCCAGACAGGAAGAAATGGAGGGATGCACGCCTAGGATTCTGGTGGCCTTTGCAGGTCTCTGCGCTTCTGCTCTTTGTGCAGCCATCGAGGGCGGTCGGACCGCTTCCCTGGCCAGGACAGGAGCATGCAGGAGATTGGGCGAGCTCTCCCGCGTTGGTGAGTGGGACTGTGGCTGCACGGGTAGATGGTGCTCTCAGCTCGAACCATGTTCAGGCATTCTTGTCTCTGCTTACACCAACTCCCTGCTGTCCATGCATTAGGCTGTGAAGTGCCTTCCCCGCTGCTCCCCACCAGTAGTCCTTTTCCAGACACCACTTGATTGCGGCAGCTGGGGAGAGAAGCAAAGTCGGACTGGTCTTATTGGTCGCTCGATGCAGTGGATCCCTCTGGATGTCTTCAAATTATGTCTCGCCTGACAATGTAGACTGCCGCAGGGAAAGACCCCATCTCTCGCATGTCCTTACCGAACGGCCACCATCTTGGAATCTTCTGGCTACAGTTCGAGCTATCTAATGAACTACCGCACCCACTCCAGGTGGTAATAGGGATAATTATTCTATGCCTCAGAGAGAATACCCTCTAATTATTGTTTAAATCAGGGTGCCTATACAGTAGGTCTGCGAGCATATGTGTTGGGGTGCCAGTACACATATCTAAAGAGGGGAGCCACTATGCGAGGGAACATAGCAAGCAAGCTACTAGAGAAGAGAAACAATTGGGCCAAATGCTGCATTTGAAGCAGTATTTTCTAACTAGGATAAATAGCTTCAGACATTTGACACCTGTGAAGGGGAGCTCATAGCCCACACTAGAAAGTGTGCCACAGTAGCCAGAAAGAATAGTATTCCACTGAACAAAAAATGTAATTTACGTCCCCATCAGAAGAATTCTGCTTTGCTTCAGAAGCAGCGGTTTTTGCATGGGGCGGGCTGGAACAGTCAGCACTGTGATTAGCATAACAAGCATAGCAAATACTGCCAAAAGTGTTGGTGATGAACCCCTGTTCCAAGGTAATTGCTTGTGAGGGTGTGTGGGGCTGTCAGGGGTGGATATAGTCATATTTGCAACAAGACAGGGCCCTGCAGGTATTTTGGCCGGTGATTTTGAGTTGGGTCTTCAATACCCATGTGGCTCAGCGGCACGGTCAAGGCACGCATGCCGCCAGATGTTAAGCCGCACCTGCCCATGCCACGTTTGGTGATCGTTGAAGAACCTATGGCACGGTTAGGACACGACATGGACCGGGTGGCGTGGCAGTGATTTCCTTTAATGAGAAGCCCGGTGGAGTGGTGGTGAGCTTATATCAAAGTCACGGCGGCGTGGCAGTGAGACCGGTGCTTTCAGCACATCCTGTATGGGCAGATGGCAATCCGAGCATAAGGTAAGTGCTCTGCTCTACTTATGGTGGATGGTCAAAAGGCCGAAAAATAAATCTCGAATAACAAAAATTTCGGGGAAAAAAGGCCAAAAAAAAAATATCGATTTTTTTTTTTTTTATATATGTATTTTTTGGGTCAGGTAAGTAAAAAAAAGGGTTAAAATAAAAAAAATAGAAAAAAAGGGGGGTTGGGGGGAACCCCCCCATTTTGAAAAAAAAAACGTCAAAAATAAATTCGATATTTTTTTTTCGGCTTTTTTTTCGAGATTTATAAGTTCGGTATTATGACTATAAACCTCTACTTATATATGCGATTCCTGATTTTGTGAGCACACGCTAGTTGCGTGGATTAACATTTTGGTTTTTGGGTATTGAAAAGACTGTGTGCTTGCACGCAGAGTGATTGAGACCATCTGTGTAGTGGACTAGAATGTTAACAGGAGGGCACTATGAGGCAACAGTATGTCCAGACTAAATGCAGAAGGAAGGAGCTGTGAGGCAACAGTGTGTTCCAGGCTAAAACGCAGAAAAGAGATTGTATATGTACATGAATATGCTTTGAGGAGAACAGTGTGGTTGTAGGGCAACAGAACTTGTTCAGTCATGAATGTAGAGGTGGAGAGCAAACTAGATCTTCACATGGTCTCTCGGCCATGCAACAAAGTGCACCTAGCTGTTAAGGGTTATACTTGTTATCATTCTTGTCTCTTGTGATCCATTGTTGCAAGTGTATTCATGCCATTTCTATATGTTGCATCATGTCTTCATTTCATTGTTCACAATGATGATTTGTTAATGTAGGAATTGGAATAGACTAAGTGACCAGGCAATCAAGAGTGCATTATAGGAGAGTAGGAGATTGGTTAGAGTATGCAAGTAAGGAATCCCTCAGACGCTAAGCAAGGGAGTGTCTGAATCCAGATTATCAGAGGAATTATGGTTGTATAAAACACTGCAAGGCTTTTTCCCTAAACCCGCACTACCCATCCATTACTTTTTCGCTTATTCTCTTTCCTGTGTTCCTTCCCCCCCCCTACCCACCCACAACTTCTCCCTAACCTTCTTCCTCCCATTGGCGTTCTCATAGTGACCTGTTACAGAATCAGGGACCCGTGCCAACCAAGGTGGGAGGGTTATACTCCATTCAGCTTCTGTGGTTGGAGAGGGGGTGTGCATCCCACTTCAGTCCCGACATAAGCCCCCAATTGGGAAGATGAGCCACCCAAGCCAAATGGAGTTCCCCTCCACACCATTAGCAGATGTGCTAAAGGTGGTACAGGATATACAAGTAGAACTTGCTCATTCCAGGCAAGAGATGCATGCATAAAAGGCGCAGGTGAATGGGTTGGTAGCGCAGGGTACACCATTGCGAGGAACCTCATTATCCTCCACAGATAGAACAACAACTGTGGGTAGTGAACCAGCCCTTGAATGTACCACTAGCAGCACCCGAGCGTTTCTCTGGGGATCCTCTTAAGTATTTAACTTTCCTTACCGAATGCCAACTACATTTTTTATATAAATCTGTGGCCTTTGATACTACACAGCCAAGGACAGCTATTCTAATCTCATATTGATACAGGGAAGCGGCTGCTTGGGCTATTCCATTGGTTCAGAAAGATGATCCTCTTTTATATAATTGGGACCAGTTCTCCACCGAGTTTGGGCGGTTGTTTGATTGCAAAAACGTATCGCTTTCTCAGAACAAGGAAGTACTTGCACTCCGGCATGGAACAAGAGATTTGGCGACTTACATTACACGGTTTAACAGGCTCATTATTGAGACAGATTGGCCAGAGACCAAACAAACTGTACTGTTCTATTAGGGTTTAAAAAGAAGAATTAAAGGTCACCATAGCTCTGGTGGAACCTCAGCCAGCCACCTGTACAGTTTTAATTGACCTGGCGTTAAGGCTGGATAATAGAATCGGTGAACGGAAGGGAAAAAATAAAAATAAATGACACATTCCATTTGTACTGTTGGACAAGAGAAGGGAGTCAAGTGCACGACACTCAGAGGGGGTACCTATGCAGATAGGCAGCATACAGGGTCCCCTTACAACAGATGAAAAGGAGAAGAGGCCCCTTACAACAGATGAAAAGGAGAAGAGGCAGAAAGAATCTCTGCCTTTATTGTGGAAAGGGAGGTCATTTAATTTGCAATTGTCCACATACACCCCAACAGCAGGGGGTTCTAAGCAAAGGGCGCAGGTGGGAAAATAACTGACTCATCAATAGGGGGAACTGGACTGACGAGTCCAAAAAGTGAAGGGTTCCCAAATTGTATTGCTAATACAGTCCAGAACAAAACCCCCTCATTTCTACATACTGGTGATGCTTTTTTTCCACAACAAAAGCGACCAGCCATGATCGATTCTGGGGCTTCTTGTAACTTTATAGATGTTTTACTAGCAGACAAGTTGAAATTGGCCACACAAGTCAAGGGAGGGACCGAACCAGTATGATCTATGGATGGCTCTATGTTAACTTCAGGTCCCATTACAACTCAAACCAAGCCTATGTGAATGATAGGTCTCCCGTGGCATAAGGAGATCGTTCTGTCTGATCTAATTGCTGCTCCTCAGTTCGGAGCGATTTTGGGAATGCCCTGGTTAGTGGCTCATATTCTCACCATAATGTGGGTGGGACACACATTATCCTTTAATGCAGAGCAATGCAGAGAACATGTACAAGATATGACAGGGCCGGCAACTTACTTGGTGGAAGGTGTGCCTTGTCACAAAGGTATTGGTGCAGTTTAGACAGTGCTGCCTGAAGTTAATGCAGGATATGCTGAAGTATTTGACATGGGGAAGGCGGAGTAACTACCACCACATAGGCCATAGGACTGTGTAATTGATTTAGAAGCCAATGCTAAACTGCCATGTACTCTCATCTATGCTCTCACTGGATAGGAAAACAACATTTACACAAATATTAATGATATGTTAGCATGTCGTTTTATAGGGGCATCCACATCTTCAGTATCATCCCTCCTGTTTTTTGGCACAACGAAAAAGGCACTTTGAGTGTAGATTATAGGGCCTTGAACAAAGTGACCATTATGAACAGGTTCTCTTTGCCACCGATATCTGTCCTGCTGGATCAGGTGAAGTCCGCTGTGGTGTATAGCAAGGTGGACTTAAGAGGGGCATATCACTTGATCAGAGTTAAGGGTAGGGACAAATGGAAGATGGCATTCCTGACCAAGTTCGGCCTGTATGAGTATGTGGTAATGTCGTTTGGATTGTGTAATGCTCCAGCAGCATTCCAACACTTTATGTAGGACATCCTCAGAGACTACATCAATCTCTTTGTAATAGTATATATCAATGACATTTTGATTTACTCTGAATGAAAGGAAGAACATGTGAAACATGTGCGAGCTGTATTACAACAGCTCAAGGAGCATCAGCTGTACGCTCAGTTGGAAAAGTGTGTCTTTCACGCTTCCAGGTTGGAGTTCCTGAGGTTTATCCTGACACCCAAGGGGATTGAGATGGATCAAAATAAGGTACAGGAAGTCAGAGTGGCCATCCCCACAGAGTGTGAGATGTGCAGTTCCTTTTGTGGTTTGAGATTTCAATCGCAGATTAATTTCAAATTGTTCTCATATCATTACACCATCACTCGGTTGCTCAGAAAAGCAAGTCAGTTGACATGGGATGGGGAGGTGGAACAGGCTTTTCAGGAGTTGAAGGCTTTTACTAGTGTGCCCTTTTTACAGCATCCAAATGAGGAGCAACCTTTCCAGGTGGAGACTGATGCTTCAAATGTGGCATTAAGGGCAGTGCTTTCACAGACTGATCCGGCAGAAGTTACAAACCCTGTAGCATTTTATTTCACTGATATTGAAGAGTTGTGAGCAAAATTACTCCATTACGGATAAGGAGCTGCTGCCCATCACAGCAGCCTTTCCGGAATAGAGGCATTATCGGATGGGCGCACGTCACCAAGTAACTGTTAACGGACCAGAAGAATCTGCAGTATTTGAGAACATCTAAAACCCTGAGTCCCAGGCAGTTGCATCAGGCGCAATACTTTGCGTAATTTGATTTCAACATCACGTACACACCAGGTAGGAAGAATGGCAAGGCAGATGCACCAACCAGGTAGCAGAATGCAGAAACTGTAGTACAGGAATCCCGTACCATAATTCCAGTCGATAGGTTTGTGGGTGCAGTTACACAGAGGTTGTTAGAAGACATTAGGAAGAACGTTACTAGGCAGGAGTTGCGAGCCTGGAGGTCCTTGGGCATGCTTAAGACAGTTCGGAATGTGCTACCTTATTTTGCGAACAAATGGTTTTTCCCTACTCTGCAGTTTAGAGAACGCATTGCTGTGGTGCCACACGTCCCCTCTAGCGGGACATGTGGGGGACCGAAAGACTCATCAACTGTTAAGAATATATTTCTGGTGGCCTGGCATGCAAAGACAAGTACATGTTTCCATACAGCAATGCGACACCTGCATGAGAAACAAGGCTGACCATTCTAGAAAGAAGGGCTTGTTACATACATTGCCCACCCCAGAGGGGCCTTTGTCTCATATCGATGGACCATTGCCTCCTACCATTGTCTTTGACTGAGGTTCACAATTCACATCACGGTTTTGGCGTGCCTTATGTGGATTGTTAGCAATCAACTGTGCGCCATCTACTAGTCACCATGCACAGACAGATGGGCAAGCGCAGCGAATGGTCCAAACCATGGAACAATATCTGCACAGTCTCTCGGCAGAAGGTTTGGGTTGATAGGCAAACGTTCTCTGGCTAGTTGAATTCACGGATAATAACTGAACATGCTTTGTTGGGTATTTCACCCAACATGTGCTTGTATGGCCAAGAGCAAAATATGCTTCGAGAACACATTAAATCATTGAACCACTTACCAGTACTAACGGAGCGCAAACAGGTGCTCATGGACAGGCATAAGGCATGCCAAAACCTGGAAAGCGCAAAGGAAAGCTACAAACATTATGTAAATAAAAAGTGACAGGAAGCTCCTAAATACAGGGTGGGAAATGTGTGGCTGTCTACGCAGAACATCAGAATGATGGGTGCACGTAAACTTGCCCCGATTCATTGGACCATAAGCGATTATAAAATGTGTATCAGACACAGCTGCCTGGAACTTTAAAGATGCATCCAGTATTTCATGCATCCCAAATTAAACCGGCAGCAGTTGGTGTTCGAACCAAGAAGCCGCCGATCCTCATGGAAGATAAATAGGAGGGTAGGAGATTGGATAGAGTGTATGCAAGTGATTCTCCCCACCTTTATTATTGACGCAGGAGGGCCCTGGGTATCTGACACACAATGCAGGATTCTTCAGCCTGGTTTCCTGTTCTTATGCTTTCCAATTTTGAGGACTCATGTAGGCAACGGTGCTTTGTCAAAAAGGTCAAGGGTACTTTCCTCCTCGTGATCCCTTTCTGTTTCACCGCCTTTCTTCTCTCGTTAAACTGCCATCTTTGAACTGCTGTTTCCTTGTGGGTTTTGCCTTGCCCAGATTGTGCACTCGTGCTCCACCTTTTATCCGTGTGGGGAAGTGCAATGGAAGTCAGGTTTGAGTGATTGTCGATAATTGCCTGACCTTGCCTGATCATAGTATTGGGACATGTCAGATACACAGCTCGGGTGTTAGTCCGTTTTCCCCTTAGAGCTTGCTGTCAGTGAGAAAGTGTTGAGATGTAAAGGGGGAAGGGTGGTGAGTTCCTAATTATCTAACCAGGTCAGGTGGGATAACTGTTACAAGGTAGGGGATACCACGACTCACCATCTGGTGTACCACTCCCCGAAGACCCCTCACCCAGGAAATCCTCCTGTACTGGTCTACCGCCAGGAACTGGATCCAAAAGCGATGGCCGTGTCCTGGCCACCTGGATGACAGATCCCCAGGGATTAGTGGGTGAGACACCTTCTGGATTCTCACACTACCCATCCATTAAGTTTTCCCTCATCCTCTGTTTGGTGTTCCCTTTTTCCCCCCTACCTGTGCACAACCTCTCTCCAACACTCACCCCGCCCCCCCCCCTTTGCCTTTTCATTTTATTCTTGATGGACATTCATGACATTTTAACAGTACACATGCAGTGACTCATTTTCTTAAATGGTCACTGCTAAACTCGGCTCTGGCTTGGTGTGGATAATGTTTCATTATCACAATACTGACACTAGAAGCACCGAGTGCGTGGGTGCTCTGGGACCCAGGCACCCCCCGAAAAAACTATACATGCTAAATGTTCCTATACTTTTAATGCAACTTCCCTAAAATCGGTCCACCAGCACCACCCAGGAAAGTCGAAAGTTGGCTTCACTGGCTGACACAGGTCCCCAAAAAACACATTTCACTCGGGGATCACAAAACAGAAAAATGCATTCATTTTCGGATTCCCCAGTTGGGTAGTATCATTTATGCAGCTCCCTATGCATTTGGGCGCTTACATTCCCACTCACACTGGTTACTTTGCTCATGTTTGAACTGTACCATATTATCTGATGAGCTGGTTACATTTTGTTCCTGTTCGGTATGGATTTTTGATTAATCCTTAAATGATGTCTAACTGCATTTGGGATTATTTAAGTTACTGTTTGGAGGCCGGATAGTAACGGCACCGGGGCCCATCGGTAAGGTCCTGTGCTTGGGCCTGCACCTTGGGCTCTGGGCCATTACCACCCGATCCGGCCCACTGGATCAGGTCTTATTGCTTAATGAAATTATAAATAAAAAGGGCCTAAATTTCCCCTATTGCTAAAGGGAACACCTTACCTATTTAAAGGATCTAAGGGTGCTAGTCACTTGTCAGGAAGTCCAAAGTAAATGTGTCCTCCGTCCAAACTTACTATCTGACCCTAACACCAAATCTAACTAAATTAAATAGGCCAGGAGAGTCTTATTTATAGTCTCTTAATTTACAACTTTTCTCTATGGTACAGATATTTCATAACAGTCTCCCCGGATAATCTCTGAGATCAGCTCTTGTAGTTCTTCAAAGACACTCATGATTTCTGTAGTCCTATATTTAGAATGTTTTCTCTGGCAGTTGTTCCTCACACTCTTGCCACCCCTTGTAGGATCTTCCCAGTCTTTAATTTCAGGCTTTCCGAGTTGGGGTTATCTTGACCCTTTTTTAGGCTTTCCTTGTAATGAATTCTCCGTCTTGGGCGCTCTCCTCTTTTATCCTATTCATAGGATATCTTCCCTTCCTCCTAGGGGATTTCTTTCCAGCCTCTGATTGTTCCCCACCTGTGTTGTGTGAGGGAGGCACAAGTAGACACTGACACAGAGTTGCAAGTTTCAAAACCTTTATTGTTAGATTCAAGGGGGTTGGAAAATCTCCTGTCTGGTCCTATAATTAAGATGGGAGTAATCTCGACCATCAAATAATAAAGAAACAGTCCTAGTCAGTCCAGGTCAAACAATAAAGGTCTATACTAACAAAAACCTAATGCCTGCCCTTCACTCTAATACAAACTAATGTGACATAGGGATATGTACCAAAAAAGGAACAAAAAAATCAGTGGTGAAATGAAATGTTAGAATGGCAATATAAAATCAGTATTAATTCTCGTACCCATGTTATATAGCACATGATGGATCAACACACTTTGGCTTGTGAAAAGTTAGGCGGCTGGCTCTGCCCTCAAGAGCCTTCTTGGCCATTCAAGTCCAAGTCATAAGTTCACGGATTTAACCTTTCATGTTCTCATCACCCACGTCCAGGTCACACTTCAAGCTTATACACAGTTTCAACAAAAAGTTTCTAAGTATAGTATTTGGTCGCAGTACACTATAGGTTCCCCTCAATCGGGCTCAAACCTTTAACTTTCACTTCACACACAAGTCTCCCTCAGCCGGGCTCAGACCGTCTTTACATTTCAGCCATTGAAGAATTTCAAAACCGGGAGGATTTTATTGCTCTCACCTCCACATGACCACTTCGACCCTCCTTTCTTTCTTTACATTCACTTTACATATTTTCATTCAGTCCCAATGTCTCTTGGAAAATGTACTTTCTAGGTAGGACTTGCTTTCATCTCAATTGCTCCTAGATCAAGTCTTACAAATGTTTTTCATGCGGTTTTGTGGTTACTTTCTTTCTCTCGCTTCCCGCTGCCTCTGCAGCTTTAAAACATTTCACAGAGACTTTCAATTGGGCAGTCTCACTTCGCCAGACCACTCTACTTTGTATTTCGTATTCACAGTTCTCAACAATGGGTTCACTTTCTCTCGCAGTTTATCATCCTTCAGATACTGTTGCAAGCATTTCAATTAAACACAGACCAGGCTTTCTTTGCTTCCCTCAACTCACCGGTCGTGTTAAGAGGCTTTCTGTCCTTCATGCCTTTGATGTTGGAGTCTAGGTTCTTACCATTGCCGCTTCTGCACCTCCCCAACTCTACCGTTCACCAGGAAGGGCGGCTGGTAACCTTGTAGCACTACGAAGACTCTTTCTCCCTGCCATCTGGGCTGTCGAGCGCAATCCACACAGCCTTTTCGAAAAAATGATCTCTCGCCAGAGGGATGCGCTGGGGTCTTTGGCTTCCTGCCCCTTCGGTTCAGCCCCTCAGTTTGTCGCTCTCCTTTGCCTGGTTTGCCATAGCCCTGTAGGAGCTGCTCCTCCTCGTGCACCGCCTTGCTCAAAGTGTGTCTCAGTGTTCCACCTTTTAACCATGTGGGCAGAATAGGCATTAGGCGTGTGTGATTATAGTCAAGTGCCTGACCCTGCCTCATCTCGTTAGAGGGACATGTCCAGTGTATTGCATGGGTGGTAATCTTTTCAGCCTTAGAATTCTTCCTCGGCTCAGTGTTTGTGTAGGAAAGGTAGGGATCTGGGAAGTTGGAATATCCCATGGAATAGGATTGGATATTGGAAAAAGGGGGGGGGATGCCGTGTCTCAACCAATTACACAGTGTCAGCTTTACTTTTTTGTCCTTAGAACTGGGAAGGTTTCTTCAGATCGATAATGGTGCCTCGGCGGCCTCCCACTTCTCCAGTTTCCCCCAGTACCTCTGTGTGTGCAGAGAAAGGTAGAGGGGCTTGGCTATCGGTTGGGTACAGTTTTTTGCTCTTCTCAGTCGTCTGCTTCTTGTTCTCAGTTCCTCATTGGGTCCTTGCCGTCCACTGGCACGGATAATCAGAACCTATCAATGCTGCCCGCAATGGTGAGCTCTGCATCATTGTTCGGGCGTCCTGTCCACCACACTGCACTTGTGGTCATGCCACCACCAAATACATTGTTTTATTTCTTTCCTCCTCACAATGCTTTCCTTGTATCTGCACACACGGGGCCTCCAGCATATTGTACTGGTGTTCTCTTCCCTGTTGAACGTCTCGGACTCCGCGACTCTTCTTCGCTCACCTCAACAAGGCGTGATGATATCAGGGGTCTTCCACTGCGCACCACGGTCTCCTCCTCTCATCGGAACTCATCCCAGTTAAAAATACATCTCGTGGTAAAGAGACATCTTCCTTTTCTTTCCCACATGAGTTTCTCTTTGCATTGCCTCCAGCCAAATAAAAATAGGTTGCGTTATTTGTTGTAATAGGCAATCTCATGTATGCGGCTATAGTAAGTGGGTTAGCTAGTTCCTCACAGGAACAGGAGTCCTTGTCTGTAAGGGGTCAAATGAGAGCCGGGCAAAAAATTACGCTATTCTCAAAGTCAGATATTTTAGTAAACAGAAGTAGGTTGAAAAAACGCCTCTCTAGCCCTATTCTAAAGAAGAACTTCCTTAACAAGAAAACTAAAATTAAAGATCTGTCTGTGTCAAGTAGTCAGTAAATACCCTAAGCTGACACTCACACTAGAAACAAAACAACAAAAGGGTGCAAGGAAATGTCATTGGTTTGATGTTAGCAAAAAGTGTTCACAACCGAAAATATGAGGATGGCTCCAACAAAAGTGTTCTCCAAGGAAAGACCCTTGGATCCAGAGGGTGATTCCCTTCCTATGTGGCTTCACTGGACTCAAAGTTGATATTTTAACAATACATTCCTTAAACGTCTTTCTTTAGATCTTCTTGTAACATTTGTGGATTGTGTGGTATACTCCCCTGCCAGGAATCCCTCTATGGGTTTTTCATATCCCCTGGTATACTGCCCTGCCTGGTATCTTTCCACAATGTCAGCTGCCTGGTATGCTCACTTGCCATGACTTCTTATTTGTTTCACAGTTCTTTTCACTATACCCCAATAGCTTATACCCCAAGGTGCTTGGTATATTTGCCTATGGGAACACTTGCTTCAGCTTTCCCCTTCATCACATGCGTCTGTAACTGCTTGGGGTTTGTTGCTGCACTTTGTTTTGTCTGCATTCAAATATTCTTCTTGTTGGGTATTCGAATTGGTTTGTCTGCATTCAAACTACATTTCAGTATTGTCCGTATTAATCTCATACCATTCAATAATTCATTTGCATGCGTGTTGGTATGCCCCGGGGTCCCCAACTGCCTTCAACAGACTCCCTGGTCTTTCCCAGAGTCTCCAACTCTTGCCGTGCCTCTGCGATGAAGCTTCCTCACTGGTTTGGCTTCTCACACTGTGTGGACATACTCCCAGTGCTACCTGCAGCTCCACATTCACTTGCCGGCTTGCCTCTGTGGCCTGGACAAGAGAGCTCTGCCTCTCTGCATGATCGTACCTCCAGGAGCTCCTCCGTGGCTCCCAGTGCTTCCATGGTCCTTCGGGTGTGCCTGCTGCACCTGTCCTCCCTTCTTGCCACATCGGTATGTATGTCTCGCATTCGCAAGCCGCCGCTTGGATTTGCAAGTCTTCACTTGCAATGTTTTCTCCTGCACAGTTCTCTGCCTTTTCCATTAGTGTGAATGCCATTTTTATATGTCCCGAGCACTTTAGGTCCAGTAAAACTAGCCTGCACGTTAGGCTTTGGCTTCTCTTGGTTTGCATAAACTTCTTCCTCTGTCTTGATTGCCTATGATTAGGCGCAACCATGAGCCTCTTATCTCCACCTCATTTGAGGCTGTGAAAACAGACCCCTTGTCATCAGCCATTCATGTCAACACTCACCCTAGGCTATGTCTTAGCGCTCAAAAGACATGCATGCCTAGGTTCAAGTGGTCATCAACATAATTAAACATATACAGTCAGTAATTAGAAAGTTATTGGAATCAAAGAGATACCACTCTGATGCATTACTCCGAATTATACACTTGACGCAGGAGTTATTTTAATATGCCCCCCAATCTTCTGAGGGTTCTCCTTTTCATTAAACAAGCTAAAGCAAAAGCAGATATAACATAACATCACACCTATGAACAAGATTGCCATGTGGGCAAAGAGCATGTTTGAATGGATAAATAATAGAACAAGTGGTGGTTTTAGTTTAACAGCATGTGTAACCTTTATTTCTCATTTCTTATTTCTCATTAAGCTATGCTACACTATACTTAGGTTTTCATGTTTTAGGGGATTATTCTATTTTTACTTCCGGGGGTGATTTTCCAGTTTTTTCAAAAAAATTCAGAATCTGTCTTTACCAGTGTTTTCCCATTTGCCCCTTTTCAAAAAATAAAATAAAAATCGAGGATAACTGTTTTTTCCAAGTGAAAACACAGAAATGTTCTATTGTTTCAATGCGTGCATATGTAGGGTAATCTCAGTGCAAGATGTTCCAAACACTTTCATGTTAATCCAGTAATCTGTTGCATTTCTACAAATCCAAATTATTGTAATAAATCATGCAATACTTTTTCAAGGACTCTTTGCCCATCCTTGACCTTTCTTTTCTTCCCATAAAGACTTTAATTTGGGAAAACAACCTTTCCACATTGGTACTGGACACGTGCAAGGCCAAAATATCCAACACACAAGCTGATAAATCTAGCCACTGTTGGCGCTTTCCCACCCATGTACCTGAAGATACAGATTTTCAGGCACAGGCTCTGCCAAATAGGCATTAAATTGGGTGCACACAGTTTCAGTGTCTTTAAAATGGTGAAAAATAAATGCATACTTTTCAAAGTTTGGACTACATTTTTTTTTGCGGAAGGGATCAAGTACTTGCATGGCATACCACAAAGAGGCTTGACTCACTTCGAATAACATGGTGGCTGATGGGATGTTTCTACGGAGCATTGCTTGCTATTTTTCATGCATTGTTGAGTAGAATAGCCTAAACTTCTCCTCAACAGTCCTTTATTTGCCAAGTGGCGTGTGGGGGGGCTCAAAGCGAAAGCTGCTGCGGTCATAAATACAACGCAATTGTATTTATAATTGCAGTCGTTTTCTTTCTAAGTTTCCCAGGATCCTCTGGCCTGGGGGAGCCCAGGAAACTAAAAAGACAACCACTGCAATTATAAATACAATGCAGGTACTTTTCATTTTGAGTCTCCCGGCTCCCCCGGCTCGAGGGGAGGGGCCCAGGAGACTCAAAACGAAAGCAGGTGCAGTCATAAATACAACGCGATTGTATTTATAATTGTAGTGGTTTTCTTTCTAAGTTTCCCGGGCTCCTGCGGCCCGGGGGAGCCTGGGAAACTTAGAAAGAAAACCACCACAGTCATAAATACAACTGTGTTGTATTTATGTGTGTTGTATTTATGATTGCAGTGGTATGAATATAAAAAGTAAAAAAACAAGCACTTACCAGGCAGCAGCCTTCCTGTCTGCATGCTCTGCTCTCTGCGTCTCACTAAAGAAGCAAAAGCCGCAGCTGTAATAAAAGCTACCAGCAGGTGGCGTTTTTTTCATTAGTGCCGCAAGGGCAGGGATTAACTCAAGCACAGGAGGCTCGTCCATTTCACAAAATGGACTCCTCCTAGTGCTTGATTTTAAAGAGGTTTAAACGATGAGGGGCGTGGCCTGGAGTTCCAGCAATGCGGATGCTCTCCTCTGGTCAAGTTCCAGCGATTAATATTATGTCAGAACCCTACCTGGGACGCTGGGACGTCAGAAGCCCTGCACCACATAAAGAAACGAAAATCAGGGCTGGCGGCCTTCAAGAAGCTATATAACGAACTTCCAAACTCTGCGGCCCCTCTGCTGCCTCCTTCCAAAATTGCGGGGGTGGAGTTGGCAGAGCCTGCAATGGCGCAAGGCGGAGTCCTGAGCTTCCCAAGCCTTGAAAGCCCAAGCTACGTTGCCTCCATCCTCTCCTAATTACACCTCTTGAGGAACCACGATCCCCGCCTGGGGACCCCGCTTACCGCCGGACACTTTGTCGGCTTCAGGCCCAGCAGCCCCGGGCACCCAGCATGAAACACATCGCTCTGGGGGGGGGGGCAGGGGAATAGAGCTCCGGCCCGGGCTGCTGCATCACGACGTGGAGAGGGGCCCTCCCAGCAGCACCAGGCATCAGGACTCCGAGTCCCAGCGGGGGGTTAATTGAGGTGTCGGGGTAGCAGGATGAAGTTCCTCCACCCCTCCCCCCGCCTCAAGCTCCAACAGTCCGCTCCACCAGCTACAAGGGAGCAGCAACGGCCCGTGCCCCTTGCGGAATGCCGACCCAGCTTTCAGCCTGCTCCTCACTCCGGCTCTCTATTCCCCCCACTCGAGTGGAGGGGGAATTGACCTGGGCTTGGGCCACAGCTTGCGCTTCGCAGCACGACGCGGCTGTTGGCGTGGGCCCGCCCAACCCAGGCTCTATGCGTGGGGCAAAACTCTGTGACCCCAAAACAGACCCAGTCCGCAACGCTGCACCCCGAGGGGGGGCATCCCCCTGACCCCCAGCAACTTCCCAGCACCGGCTCCTGATCGCGGCAGACAGCCAGCGGGTTGTGAGGAACCGCAACTCCAGCTTTTTACACAGGCACCCTGCACCTCCAGTTCCTCCAGTCTCACATTTAAGCCACCACAAGGCAGAGATATTGGAAGGGACCCTCACTACCACAGGGACTGCTTATCGCCTGAAACGAATTGGGCTTTCGCACTACACCGCGACAATGCCTCACTGAACAGGGGTGCGCCTGTGGCTGCTCTGCACCCCCTTCTCCCTCCACTTCCTTCCTGGGGCGCCCCGGCCCACTCTTCTACCCCCTCCTCCTCAATCCACACTAAGGAGCCAGGGACGACACCATAATCCGCCACCTCACTTGGGAAACCAAAGTCCCCTCTCCTCCCCATCCCGCTCTGTGAGGCCTCAAGCACCTACCCCTGCAAGTATTAACCAAGGAATCGGGATCCTCACTCCAATAATGTGTATGCTTTGACCTCAGCCATCAGCCTCCCCCACTCTACATCCCCGAGAGATCCCTGGGTCACCTACCCTACACCCAGTCTGGCGCAATGGCGAAGCAACTAAAAGCTGGTAAGAACTCAGGTATCGCCACTATGTTCACGCCGACTAACAAGGGGAAGAAACACGACCCCCTCCCCTAAATTTACCCCACAGAAATCCCAAGAGGATAGAGAAGCCCTTGCCACCAAATGGAACATACAGGCTTTTATGACTGATATTAAGTCTGAATTTCGATCCTGGATGACAGAGCTTACCACCAAGCTAGAACACACCGATCAAAGGGTGACAGAGGTGGAACAAAGGCTGGGGGAGATAGACGACCGCTCCCAGGACCATGCAACCACATTGGGGGAAATCCAATGCTCGATCAGAACCTTGCAGGACAAATGTGAAATACTCGAATTCAAACAAGATCTTGAAAATAGAGCCCGGCGCAACAACCTTAGAATTCGAGGAATACCAACCTCTATCTCGGACAAAAACCTGGCAGAATATGTGGGGGACTTCCTCCAATCTCTGCTCCCACAACTGGACAAACCTCAACTCCTTCTGGATCACACTCACAGGTTGTGCCCATGCCAGGGAGTGGACTCAGACCTCCCCCTCTGACATCATAACTAGAGTGCACTCTTTCACCACAAAGGAGGCCATCTCGGAAATCAGCCGCTCTCAAGACGAGCTCTCCTTTCAGGGTTCGCCTCTCCGGATTTACCAAGACCACTCGCTACTTACACTCCAGAAGAGAACATTTCTCTGGCCTCTGACTCTCTTCCTGCAGGAGCACCAGATTCGATAGATGGCTATTCCCGACTGCCCTACAGTTTTCATATAACGGCACCCTACGTAGAATTAGCCACCTTGAGGATGCCAACAAAACCATGCACCCATCCTCGCCCGAAGAAGACACATCGCCAAGATCGGAGGACATTACTGACGTGGGAGCTGTCTCCCGCCCGAGACCTAGGTGGTCCTCCTGGTCAAAGGTGCCACGGAGCAGCAGAGAAGGTAGGCTGGTGCAGGACCGTAACTTGCAGAACTCTATCTCACGTCTTCACCGACCTCCCAGCTCTGTCCCAAAGGAACTTCACTGATCTTTACCGAGTTTAAGAGCAACTATAATCAATGCAGCGGGCCCACTCACGGCTCATGCCCATTTCCAAGGTACTTTCCACCTATGAGTCCTTGGAATCCCATATTATTCTTACGTACTCGATTGGCCCAGTTGGCCAGGGGATTGGCCGTACCCACAATGTCGGCCCCCCCACCAGTTAAAGTTACGGCCCCCCGTTGGGGGCTTGTGTTAAAACCCCAAGAGCAGGGTGACGCATTCCTAGTATTCCTTCGAGATGGCGGATAACTGACACCCGTCCGACCCTTTCCCCCAGACGCAGCGGGAGGGAGGTACCTAGCCCAGGAGCATCAAACCCTAAAATGTCTCTCCCTCAATGTCAATGGACTGAACTCCCCCCGCCAAACGTAAATCGATTCTACAAAAGCTTCAGGACGAAGATGCAACGGTAGCTCTGCTTCAAGAGACTCACCTACTACCGGTGGACTTCGGGCGTCTCCGCTCCCGATCTTACCCGCTCCAGCTCTTTACCTCAGGTGGCTTCCGGAAGGGTATGAACCCCAAGGTCCTGAAAACAAAAACATGCCCAGAATGCTGATGCCCGGAAGGCAGTTTTGTGGCAGTCAAATGCTTATTATTGGGAGACATATACACTTTTGTCTCAGTATATGCCCCCAACTCTGGGTAAGCAGCCTTCTATGACTCACTGGGCCCCTCCCTCTCTCTCTTCACAGAAGGCCAAGTCATAATTGGGGGAGACTTCAATGGAGTACCAGACCCTACAAAAGAGAAATCTCACCCTCCAACCCCAGAGACTTCACTCAGTCTCCTGCGCATGTTCAGATCTTTAGAAGTAGTGGACTCTTACTCATAGCAGGTGCTCCATCCCTCCGAAAACGACTACAACTCCAACTCCTACGTTCACCTAACCTTCTCAAGGATTGACCTCCTCATAACATCCCCCCAGATGCTTGCCTACGCCAATGTTGTATCTATCGGTCCGCTGATTCTGTCTGACCACGCCCCCGTAAACCTGGAGATCCGAGCATATGAACCCAAGCCCGACTCTCCGCGATAGATGGACTCTTTATGATCCAATTCTTAACGAAATGCCGCTAAGGGACAAGATTGCAACAGCGATTAAAAACCTCCTCATGGAAAACCTGGTCCAAGACACCTCCCCTGCAAACACTTCAGATGCCTTGAAAGCGGTGATCAGGGGATAACTGATCGCACAAGGAGTGGCATTTCACTGTAGTAGGCGACAGGCTCACCTGATCCTCGAGGAAGAACTCAAAGCAGCGGAGGAGACCCACAAGAAAAAAGGCTGGTCCCCCAAGACACAGCAAGCCATCCGAATCGCCAGAAAGAAGTTAGATGCCCACTACGCTGAACACACAGCACAGCTTTTGGCTAAAGCCAAACAATTCTATTATGTGAAGAACAACAAGGCAAAAACGCTGCTTGTGGCTAAACTGGCTAAAGCAAAGAGCAGCAGCAGCATTATCGGACTGCGAGACCCACATGGAGTGCTACAATATGCGGAACTGAAAAAGCAACAGCTAGCACGACCACCTGGTCCAGGTAATGACGGTGCCACTGCGAGACCTGATCAAACAAAAAGAAAACCTACAGGAAGCAGCCCTCCCCCGACTACACGATTCGACTAGGGAGAGCCTGGAGGTTCTGATCACAGGTGAGGAGGTCGAGGAAGCCATTAAGTCCCTTAAATCCTGGGCCCGGACGGATTTTCCTCTAGATTCCAAACATTTTTTCAAACCCCCCCCCGGTGGCACACTTCAACTCTTTTAGGGAAACGGGCACGGTGACCCCCTCAATGCAAGAATCGACCACCATCCTTCTACCCAAACCGTGGAAGGACCAGAGAGACCCGGCTTCCTACAGGCCAATAGCCCTGCTGAATATTGACGCTAACTTATACTACAAAATTCTCACTAACCGCCTGTCACGCATACTACCCGAAGTAATTCACCCTGACCAAGCACACTTTTTTTTAACAGATCGGCGGGAGAGAACATCCGCAGAGCCCTGGACCTGGTGGACCTCGCCTCTCGAAGCTCCAAGGGGTTGGTGTTGATGGCCCTAGAGGCTACCAAGGCGTTCGATAGGGTGGACTGGTCCTTCGTGAGTCTTACCCTGGAGGCCTTTGGGTTTGGCCCGGTATTCCAGGCAATGGTCCTGGCCAATTATAAATCACCAAAAACCTTCCTTCAGATCAATGGCTCACTCTCTTCTCCAATCCCCCTGAGCAGTGGACTAGACAGGGCTGCCCGCTATCCCCACTGCTATTCGCACTCATCGTGGAACCCTTCGCCCAGAAGATCAGACTGAATAACCATATCAAGGGCCCCTAGGTCGGTCCATCTCAGCACAAAAAGCGCCCTATACACAGATGACGTGTTGCTCACAATCTCAGAGGCCCGCTCCTCACTAAAACATGCCTTGACTGAAATAAGTAGCTATGGGGAGGTCACCGGCTTCTCCATCAACTTCAACAAAACGGTAGCCCTGGGTGTGGGCCTCTCCCCGGAGGAACGTGAGGCACTGGCCCCGATGTGTCCAATTACATGGAAGCTGAGGGCTATTCCCTACTTGGGGGTCTATATACCGGCGAACCGGAAGGAAACATATCAGGCCAACTTTCCCTAGCTCTTTAAAGAATTAGAAGGTGATTTGAAACGCTGGGGAACCCAAAAAATCTCACTGATGGGACGCATAATGACCTGTAAAATGAACTTACTCCCAAGATTCCTTTACGCCTGCTCCTCCTTCACTGTCGCAATCCCAGCTTCGACCCTCCGCGACTTGCAGAGGAAAATGCTCCGATTTATCTGGGGGGGGGGGAAAGAAGGCCAGAATCCCCCAAAAACAATGCTAGGCAACGCAAGATTGGGCTGACTAGGGGTCCCCGACCTGCAATCCTATAGGGTGGCAGCACAACTTGCGCATATTCGCGCGTGGCAAATATCCACAGATCGCCCGAGATGGGTGGAATTAGAACAATCACGGCTTCCACTCCCCCTGCGGTTTCTTTCCCACATCCCGCCCTCTCTTAAGGAACGATGGGAGGGACTCTTGCTGGCAACTAAGCACACCCTGAACTCCTGGGACTGGGCACTGAAACATAAGGGAATCCCGAGGGGACTGAGCCCGCTATCTCCAATCTTTCACAACCCGACTTTCTCACCAGGGGCAAACCCCCGGAGTTTCCAGAACTGGATAGCGGGAGGCCTCCAAACTTTGGATCAGCTGTATGCAGGAGGCCTACCTTGCACCTTTGAACAATGTAAGAAAATGCTTCAACTCCAAGAAAGAGACAGATTCATGTACATTCAGCTATGTCACTGGTGCTCCCATCCCCAAACTCTCCAAGCAGCCACATGCCCTCTCACCCCCCTCGAGCTAACTCTCAAGGACCTTCCAGCCCGAGGCAGGATTTCCACCCTATACAGACGATTTCTGGGGGACTTTCTCATTTCAAAAACCCGATGTATGGCCCAGTGGGAAGCAGATCCAGGACACCCGGTTGAGAACCAGGCCTGGGTGGATAACTGGACCCGAGCACACACATCTGCTTGTGTCACCAACAGAGAATGCGCGTACAAAATTCTGCTACGTTGCTACTACTCCTCCCCTCAGGCTTCATCCTATGAACCATTTTCTCGACCACACCTGTTGGAGAGGGTGCGGCAGACCGGGCTCCTTTTTCCACATGTGGTGGACATGTCCAAAGATCCAACAATTCTGGAAACTATGCTTAGCCACCATTGAACAGATTACCCAGACGGCTCTCCCTCTGGAGCCTGAGCCCGTCCTCCTAGGGGTCCCAGTCCCCAGGATCTATCCGCGCTCTGGAAACAAAGCCAATCTGCTGACTCAATGCCTTCTGGCTGGAAAAATAGTGATAGCCCGCTTCTGGAAAGCCCTGGACGGCCTCTTCATGTCCCAACGGTGTGGAAAAATATGGGACATTCTGATCGCCGAGAAGGTAACAGCGGCAAGGGCCGGATTCCTCCATCGTTTTCAGAACATTTGGGTCCCAGTGTTGGAGTATGGTCTGAAATTTCTAGCATTGACCTATAAGCCTATCAATATCCAGTGGGCATCGGGGGATCGGGACGCTACCTGAAAAGGGAGCATAACTGAAGCAGACACAGCAAACACAAACTAACTGGAGGCGACCCCAGACTAAAAGGCCAAGTGGGGAGGCGGTTGGGGGATTGGAGGGGATTTTTGGATTCGTTTTACATGTCATGTTTACGTTGTATCGTTGTCACCCTGCCTTGGTTTAAAATAAAGATATTTAAAAAAAGAAAAAAAAAAGGTTTAAACATTATTTGTGTAACATTTTACATAGCAACTTTCATTAAAAAGATGTTTATTATATATTTTGTATTATTGCCCATCTTTTAAGCCCATAACATTTTTGAGCGCACTATTAGTTTAAATTAGAAAACTACCAGAAACAACTAACCAACATAATACCACTAATAGTCCTAAGGTGAAACTGGAATCAAATGAATTGTACTCTTTAGCTGTTCAGTAGATGTGCAAATAAGAATAGATCTGCAACTCGATGCAGTAAAAAATGTTGCTGATCAAATATTTCCACCAGGCAAATTACCACACAAGTTTACTCTACTCTCAAAATGCACGAAACGGGTGCAAAATTGCATCGCATCAGTCAGTGTAATTATGTTATGTAGCTATTAGTGTGGTTGTTTTTCTCATAACAAAGAGTGGGGGTGCATTTGTACCCAGACAGGCATAGGACAACGACTGGAAACTGGGGAGAAGCCACAACACATTTCACCTAGTTAAAGGGAACAATACCCAGGCAGAGGTCGATTAGAGTCTATAAAGAAAAGCCTGCAGAGTTGTAGTGCTCAATGAGGCTGGACAGCTGGGGGTGGGGGGCTACCGGAAACACTGCTCAGGGTTACAGCACTCACCACTCATGCTCTTCACAGACTCAACTGCTCTGTGTTCTCACACGTAACAACAAGCTAATCTCTGATGCAGGGCAGAGGCAGACCGGCAAGCACACTACCATAGGGCAGGCCAGCAGGGTCTGTCAGGGCAGTGTGGCAGGCCAGGCCAAGCTGCAGCCAGGAAAGGTGTGGTTGCTGTGGTGGTGGGTGGCTCTCCGGCTCTGACTGACTGCTCTGCTGGCTGAAATAAATTAGTGAATGCGCACGCACCATATAAATTACAGGTCCAGGCCACTTGTTTTTGGTGATTTGCTACATTCTGAACCGAGTGTATCGAAACTAAAACACATCATGCACCTAAAGCCAAACGGACGCCAGATGATATAAATCCCAGGCTAGTTTGCAGCACGGTCACTGAACAGCACACGTTGATGGTGTGTGCTGCAGCCTGTGCGCCCATTTTTTTCTACATTCTTTGAAACTAAGTGCATGGGGGACACTCCGATGAGCGGCACTGCCCCAGCCCTGCAGGCAACGGGCGGCACAGAGGCACCCAGCACCATTACTGTGTCTGGCACTGGCGGTAGTGATGCACACAGGCCATCCTGGCGGACCCGCCACCAGTGCCAGCCCGGCGTGCCCTCCAGAAGTATCAGATGCTATGCTCCCACGTGGCTGCTCTTATTCCTCATTTTCGCTCAGGAGGAAATGGGAAGAATACTGAGCACGCATGGGGATGTGTGCCACGGTCCGTAGTGCAAAGAGATCAGCGATGTTGATGGGGACCGGCCGCCCCCTGACCCCCGCCTCGGCACCACTGCCAAACACACAAAATTTCATACATACTTACCTTAAAAACAGGTCCAACGGGTCCAAGTGGGCACAAGCAACGGAAACACTAGGACATACCATCCAGCAGGTTTAGGGAGCAAAGAATGGTTCCAACCAAGTGAACCTGCTTATATGGGGGCGGGATTTGGCGGGCAATTGTGTAGCCTAATTATTTATGCAGGCATCACAGTTCGTGGTTGGAGGGGGTACATTAGGCTCCCCCTCCACAGAGATACACAAACCGGAAACAAGAGCATGCCCTCTGGAGACCTGCTAAGGGTTCCCTCCCAGGAACAATGAAAAAGCTGGGAGCGGCACAGAGAGCTTAACGCTCAACCTGAAACTGGAATTTTCCAGATTCCACTGAGGAGAAAGACAACAACCTCAGTGGGAGTGTAAGGGGCTTTTCGGATGAAACCAAAATATCAGAAACCCTAACTATACTATACACCATCAGTCTCCATGCACACAGCATGCCCCCACCTGTCACTCACGTTTAGAGTGGAGTGTGCTTCAAATGAAACAGCTCCTTCTTGGGCTGACTACTTCCACTCAGCTGGGCCTGGCTGTCTCACCCCTATGCTGCTGCTGCCCCGCTGGCTTGAATGGACTGGCAAGTCTGCTGGGCTTCTTCCTTTCCCTTTTTGTGCTGGGCTTTATATGTATCAAGTAACATGGTTTCCCTGCACATGTGCATTTGTCATATCTGCTACTTTGAACAGTGAGGGCTAGAGTTAGTGCGTCACTGTGTTCGTTTGAGTTATGCCTCCTATGTAAAATTACATTAGGTGGGTTCTTGCACCTCACAGTGAAATCTTGGCACCCGTTTAGTAAATGCCTTCATTGCACTGTATGGCATTTGCGAAACTCAGCAGCATTACGCATGGCATGCTTCTGCGGACTACTATATTAGTCTGCTATCTATTATCAAGAGACATCTCTCTCACTTGTTACTTCTTTTTCTCTGTGGTACTCTATAAGCCTTAACTGTGTCAACGTGCATGATGTTTGTTTGTGTCTGTCAATTTCCTGTTCTTGAATCCTTATCAGATATAACACTTCCCTGTGTGAGGTCAAAACATCTGCTCTCAGAGAACACCTAACAGTGTGAAGTCAAAGCTAACACCTAATAGTGTGCAGTTAAAACAGGCTGTTAGCTATGATTTGTGGTCGGCTCATCTGCCAGAACAGCAAAGCACCACTTCTTGGACATCGGCTGCTCTTGCAGCACCTACGAATATCTGTTCAGCAAGTGCTGCACACTAACCTTCTGTGTTAAGTGTGCTGTATGTTTGAGGAACATCTTTCATTGCTTCACTGGCTATCAATGGCTACAGGCCATGTGAGATACGAAAAGCTGTCTTAAATAAGCTGAGTTCATGTCACCTCTTCTTCCTCATCTCAGTAACCGAGGGTTTATGGGAGTTGAAGTCCATAGATGTTACTCGATTTCTTGGATGGTTTAAGTCTCACATAGATACATCAGAAACAGAAGAAGTTATGTGTAAGTTGTGAGTGGGAGTCATAGATGGGGGCTTGACGAGAGTGATATAGAGGAAAGGTTTTCTGACTTTTACTATAAGGTGGAACCATTAAGTGACAACAAGCCATTAAGAACTCAGGTATTGTAGAGTCTTCCTAAGGGGAAGTTGTCTCCTCCAACATGATTATCCCTCAAACAGCCACCCCCAGGATTGAATCAGGTAGCGGCTACCGTCCCCTGGCCACATGGGAGGAGGTCACTACCGGGAAAACAGTGGAGAGTATCACTTGTGTGTTTTACTGTTGATACCATGCCTTCCTTACAAGTCCTGGAGAGCCGCCTTCCGCTTCCTGGCAGCGTTCTCTGCTCTCCGGTCTTCGCTGCGCAAATGCTCCCGCATTCGACAGCTTCCACGCCTGCTCCCGGGCTGGCTTCACAACAATGTAAGTATGTTGTTGATTTTTATGCAATGTTGACAGCCTGGTTTGGGCCCATCGTACAAGTTCTTCCTCTCTTTCACAGGATCCATGTTCATAACTCTGTGGGGCCAATTCATCTCACTGTTTAAGGACATTCAGGTTTTCTACCTTATAACAATACATAGTTATTATGTCCAGAAAGAGGTTAGTAGAAGAAAGATATGCCAGAGTGTGTGGGGGTGGGGGGAGGTGACTTTCTTATAAGGGCTGTACTTTAGATGTTCGTCCTTGTCCCCAGAGGGGGAGTCCCTCTCCAGGGGATAATCTTGTGTACCACCCCCAAGGGGACAAACTGGTACCAGCCTCACCTCTCTGGCCTCATTGGAAAGGGGTCCCCCTTGGGGAGTAGTGACATCTAGGGAATCATCTCAATACACATACGTACAAAGCCAGCCAACTCTCAAACCACATGGCTACAAGCATGTTCTATCAGCTATCAGTCTAGCCCACACAAACTAAGTGCAATCAATGTCTGTAGGCAGCATGCAAAAGGAGGAGAGATCAGTCTTTCATGCAGCTAACCTTTTACATTTTACAGACACTCATCGTTGGCTCGCAAAGTTGTTTTGTCCACAAAGTCGGATAGATTTTATGAAGGGCGAGTAGCATATACAAGATGTTTGAAACCTTTATTCAACATCTACTTTGTTTGCAGTAAATGTCAAATAAAAGTTTCAATGTGCATGGCTGGAATCTGGGTGGCTGCATTGTGTCAAACAAAGTGGGTTTGTAGTGACATGCACCATTTTCAGAAATCGCATTATAAATGTGTTGTCCTCCGTTGCTATGGGTCGAGTGCATTTCTCTTAGGTTGCATAGGTAAACTAAGTTACCCGACCTGCAGGTCTAGCTTAAGTTTAAAGAATTTTCAATGCCTGACTGACTCCTCTCACAAATGTCTTTTTTTAGCGGTAAGCAAAAATGCTGTATTGTTGCTCATTTCATCTCTTGGGTACAAATAACATCCGGTGGCATTAACAATATTAGTAAAAAAATTGCTAATCAAATGGGTCTGTTTGCTAATCAAAAACATTTTAATTATCAAACTCTGCTATTCAATTTTTGAAAACAAATTTATGCCTTGGAGAAATTGATTTAGAGCATCCTGGAAACGCCAACTGGGGTTCCCTCCTGGGAGAAGGAAGAGCTAAAGTCAGTAAGAGGAGAAAGGGAGTGAGTAGAAAGATACATAACTGAAGAAATTCGTTTTTGTGTCCAGCGAGAAGGGGGGCTGCACTTTGGGGTATTTGAGAAAGATATTGGCAGAGAAGAAAACAAGGGTGATTCCATTTTGAAGAGGAAGAAGGGAGAGGTCATTTTGGAGACAAAAAAAGGAGACGTTACTTTCAAGTGGAAGGAGGAGGGGAGAAATCAGTCTGGAGTTGTACATTGAGGAGAGGAACCCAGCAGAACAAAGGGTACATTTGTGAGAAGGGAGCAGACTTGAAGTTGGTATACACTTGTGGATACAAGAAGAGATATCATCACAGGAGAAAGGACTGAGTAGTTCGGTAGCTTGATCGAGCTGAACCATTGAAGGAAGGAGAACAAGAAGCCACTCACAGAGGTCGAGAGAATAGGTAAATTCCAGAGGAAGAGTGGACTCCTTTAGAGATTGTAGAGGATGGTGGAAATATATGAGAGTGCCATTATGCAATAGGACACAAAGGACAGAACAGGATTAGTCAGGGAGGCAGGGTGGAGGGGGGCACAAAAAGAACATCAAGCAGAGAGCTGGATGGAGTGGAAGGATAGGGCCCACAAGATCACCCCGAAGGTGCCAACCTTCAGCCCAACCTGGCAGAAAGTCCTTGGCAACCAACAAGATAACCCAGCTGAAACCTCTTGGAGACCCTTAACCAGAGAACCCTGAATGATCTATCTGCCTGAAAAATCACAGCTACGCAGTTGGAAAGTCTTCAGACCTGAGCAGAAAGATAAAGGACAAGGTGACCCCTCTCCTCCCTCACTTTCTATTATGAGGATCAATAATCAGCCTCCTTGAAGCGGGACGCATTTGGATTTGCAATTCTTTTGTTGGGACTTGGAGGAACTTTGATACACTTTGATTTGCACGCATCACCTTGGATTAATTGTTTTCTTGGAACTTTGAGATACTGAAGCTTTCTTTACCAACCGCTTTTGGAGTAAGTGGGGACAACCCCAAATTTCGGCTGATCACTTTATTGACTCACTTCCCTCTTTCTCAAGTGTGACCTGTACACTTGGAGCTTTTTCCTGCTACTTCAATGTAATCACAGCCACCACCCTTCGATCTTATTTGCTACGTTTTGGCATCATCCAGACACGTTCCCTTGTGTCCTGTACTTAAAAGGTTATCAAAAGCCCTAAAATTGTATATGGTGCCAGGTCTCAGTGGGCTCCATCACACAGGTTACTAATAGGTTGGAAATAGGAATAAAATAGGTTACAAGAGTATGTATTTCACTTATTCCACACTTGAAGAAAACATTGCACATTCCAAGACTCTCTTTATGATGATGTACTTATTCAAAATAAATAATTACTATGCCGTAAGGATAGCTTTGAGGACAATATAATGCCATTTAAAGACAATACAATACATCGAGCACACTATAATAGACCAAAAGGATTAACAACCAAAGACAGAGGGAGCCCTCTAAACAAAATAGAAGAGTTTAAAATGGGATATCAGGTAAACAAGAGCATTCCAAGTCGTTTGAAGAAAGGTAGCTGGTTAGAGAGGCCTGGCATGAAATTCCAGAAGTATGGGAAGTGGTGCCAGTGGTGAGATTGTATGACTAATGGAATCCTAAGGCACACAACATGTGTATTTGACAAGTGTTGTAAAGAGTTAGACCACAAGAATCTTTCTACGGTTTTCAAGCCATTGGTGAAAGCACTTTTAATGTGAATGCACTCAAGATGTGAAATGTTTCGGGCTAGAAAGGAGAAGAATCCAGTGAAGGGACACAATGGGCCTCAATCCGAGTCCGGCGGTAAACCTGTGGGTGCTACCAGCGGGTTACCACCGGACTCGGAATAATTTACTGGCGCCTGACTTCCCGGTGCCACCGGGCTATTCCAAGTCCGGCAGCCGAGAAGTCAGGTGACGGCATTTTCGTTAATCCCCATTCCCATAGAGTCCCAGGGTCAGACCTGTCGGACACAGTGGCTCCGGCAGGTAAACCCATAGTTTGCCGGTCCATAAACAACAGTGCTGGTAAGATTATCAGCACTGTTTTTTCCGGACCGGCAAACTAAGAAGGAGGCCCAATGACAAAAAGCCTGATGCTAGTGCCTTTTGGCTTTTGAAGTTGAAATTAGTACCCAAACCTTGGGCTGTTTGGCTTCTTAAGATGGCATTAGGCTTTCATCTCCCCGCTGGCTGCCTTTCCTTGTTCTGTTCAGCAGAGGTCAATTAACCCGTCATGTTACAATCTGCAGCTACTCGCCCCCTTCCTCCATTGCTTTTTCTAGGACTTTGTGAAAGAATGAAGTCAAAGGATGGGGCTGAAAGTATGCATACATTCAGGGGTAGACTGGGAGCCCTAGAAAAAATGTTCAAAGTGGCTCCATATGACACATTTTCAGAAAGTCTAACCCTTTTGCAGTGAGAGAATTTGGAAATAAAATAGGCAACCATACAAAAGTGGCTCATGGTGCAAAAGCCTACCAGGAAAACTCCAAAGTTGCCTATAAGCCAGTCCACCCTTGCACAGATTCCCATAGCAAGCATTAGACTCACAAACTAAAGGCTATATCACATTAAGTGTGCTGTGCATTTGCTGTACTCCTTATTTTACTCATGACAGAGAGTTAGCTAAATTAATTCATCACTCTTTAAGCTTTAGACTACATGAATATACTAAGGATCAAGAGGTCTGCTTCCTTATTCGGACGGGAGAAATCAATGGATACAAAATGACTATGATTAATAGCTATGCACCTCAACACAGACACCCCTTAACACCATGACTGGATTGCTTGTCATATACTGAACTACAAGGGCATGGTGATCACACAGGGAGGTGATTTCAACACTGTTCTGGATATGCACTTAGATAGGCCTTCATCCATCCCCTATACGAAGCTGCACAAAGAATTAAACAACTGTGATTTCTATGGTATGCTGGATATTTGGAGAAGTTGCTATCCTTAGTTAATGAGTTTATTTTCGATTCATAATGGTTCATAATGCAGTGTCCCGTATAGATGTCTTCATATTATCGAGGACAGGAGCCAGATGGATGGAGGATAACTCATTCTCTAGTCTCTATTCAACTTAATACACCTTCTGATAACATCATGCACAAGGGTATGGCGAGTCAAAGCCGAGGTCCTGATTAATGAGGTCTTCTGATCTGACCTGCAAACAGAAACGTAAGGCTTTTTTAAAAAAAAAAAGAAATCTTGGTGTCGGTTGCCTCCCTAGCCACATTATGAGAGACATTTAAGTGTTACATAACCAGGGGTCTACATCTCTAAAGAGGTGGGGGAGGGGCGTTACGTACTATCTGTGCCGCTTTAGATAAATATGGAAAGGAGCTGAGCAAAATAGAAATATATTATTTCCCAGACTGGGATCCCAAAACATTCGCCTGATTGCATACAGTTGTGCAGAACTTTAAAGAGGCTGCACAGAGGGAGATGTGATGAATCTGGGGATCTCAGCACTCCTTCTCTGGGGAAATCTCTCCATGTGTCCAGGAAAGGCAGAAGCTACCCAGCCCCTGGGGAGATCACCCCTAAGGGGAGGGGGTGAGGAATCATCAGCTGAGACATGGCATATCCCACCCAGCCCACAACATCTTAAACCCCCCGACATCCCTCAAACTCTCATGGTATATTGTCATACTGACTTAGAAACTGACAAGGACTATCAGTCCCATGTATATTCACCCTTTGAAAACACTGGGTCGAAGAAGATGAATGAGTTATGAAGATCTCTAGAGAACGGAAGCCAGGATGTTTAAAAACCTGACAGCTGAAGGAAATGAGAGAGAAACAGACAGGAGCAGCCGGCTCCCGTCAGGTGGAGAGAATGTTTGGGCAGAGCTGTGCTGCAGGCGAAACCAGACAGAGAGCGGGAAGCCAGGTGAAGTGCTATCCGACTGAGGAGGACTGTGGGAACCGCTGTTCCCCGTATCCCGGAAGACTAGAGGTCAGGCAATGTCAGGCAGGAGACAACACAAATCCATCAGTCGACATCGGAACTCCGGCAAGCAGCGAAGATGGAGCGGGACGCTCCACTGATCCTTTGGCGAACACCAACAGCAGCTGAGCAGTGCGAAGTGCGGCAAAGCGACCACAGCAAACCGGTGAGCCCAGCGAGACGAGGTGGGACACTGATACGCTTCATGGCGAATGCCACGCAACCTGGGAGACAATAAAAGGAGTTGATTGAGTGAGCCTTTCACAGGTGGAAGGGAAACCATGAACTGACAGAGGGTCATGGACCCAATGGGTTGAAAGAATACGGAAAAGGTGGAGGCCTAACAAACCGTGAGAGTCTGGGACCTGCATCCAAAGTGAAGAAGCAGTGAAAATCCCTGGCAGGATAGTGAACCAGGCAGAAAGAACACTTTGTGGAAAGCCCTTGCAGGATAACAAACCAGGCACAGTCTGAGTTGGGGACTTACACCTAGGCAATTAAGTGAACTGAGTACCAGAGGAAGGGAGTCAATCCCCTGGCAAGGCCAAAAGTAGGAACCTAACCTTTGGCAGTTTTGAACTGCGATTGGAAGGTGAGACACACTTCTAGGGGGAGGAAGTCATACCCACTTGGAAGTGGGAGAGAATTGCGACGCCAGGCGGAGGGAATTATCCTCTTGGGCTATAAAGGACTTGGCTATTCTTTTGAACTTTTGTTTTTGCTGGAGAGAAACCTTGGGAAGGGAGTCATTCCCCTGGAACTGTGAACCTCATCTATTTGGAACTTTTGTTGGAGTAATACCATTTGTTAAAATTAAACATTTGCGCACTTTTAAAGCCAAAGACAATACCCTTAACACTGTAGAGTTAATTTTTAGAATGAGAGAGCAAGTATAGGATTTAAGACACAGGACATTTTTGCTTTGGACATTTTGACACCTGGCAGACCCTTAGTTTTGGTTGAGGTAGGGACCTACCTCCTAAATTAGGGATCGCAAGGCATTTTCCAACCCCTTTATTATGTAATACATGTTTATGCCAATCACTATTAGTCCTCTGTGTCCGTGTCTCATTCCTGGCTCCACAGAGAATAAAGGTTTGGGTTGCTAGAGCAGTGAGAGACAATATGGTGAAGTGCAAAACTCCAACATAATATTGGCATGTTAAACAAAGACCAAAAAACAAATCCGCTCATTCAGACCAGCAGGGGTGATAATCATCAAGTTGTGACTCCAAAATTGTACACGTTTGTGACATTTTTTACTAAATTATATTCACCCTCAGTCCACAAAACCACCCACACATCAAGTCGAACAATTTCAAGACCTAATAGCCCTATACTAGAAAGAAAATAAGGCTAGGGAAGATCTTAACAATCCAATTACAGTCAAGGATGTAATACTAGTGCGCTTGGCTGTACAAGATAAGGGAGCTGGGGCTCTTTAGTGGGACAGTGGGATAGGCAGATGTGGAACTTCTGTTGTTGATGCAAGTACCCAGTTCCTGAGTGCCAATATACTTTCTAGGGGCTTGGCGGAAGAAACTTAGGAGTATGATATCCATAGGGAAGAGCCCAACATCCGATGGAGTACAGTGCTTTGTGCGCCAATGTGCGAGAGTGTGGCAAAGAAAGAGAGCTTAGTTATGACTCAGTGTTGATTTGCTAATGGCTAGGCCTGTTTGGCCTTCTGTTGAGGGTTTTTTTGTAGTGTTGAGTGATCGGAGCTCTTAGAGCGGAGTCAGTCTGGGAAGGCATGAGTAGGCCTTACGGGGCAAAGAAATTGTACAACGGTGCCTGTCTCTCTCTCCGTCTCTCATAGATACATTGTATTCCATGAAGAACAAAACAAACATCTGCGAGATGAGGGCAGATGAGGGAAAAGGGTCAGCATTCAATCTCCGATATTACCACAACCTGCAAATGCTTAGGGAGGCAAGAACTTCAGGTTCAGTGGAAGTGCAGCTTAAAATTTGAGGAACACAATCACCCAGGTCAACTTCCTTGGTATGTTGGTTAGTAGGCTCAAATCTTACTCTAACATGCTCAGGTGATATGCTCAATGGCCAGCTGGGACCTTTGCAGAGTGAAGGGCAAGGGATTTGTCAGGCGTTCGTCAGGGCATTGGTCAAGGCAGGGGCCCGAATGCCTGCTGCTTTCGCCAGAAGTCTACCCTACCATCTCCCACAAGCCCCAAACTCTTCTCATACAGTCCAAAAATAATCCACTTTAATAAATAACTTTGGAAATGGGAAATCACCAGGAACAGATGGCCTTTCAGGGAAATTGTACAAAGTGTGGTGAACCAGAAGTAGTCTGACAACTTCATGACATGTTCCAAAGAGTTATTTAAATTAAAAGAATACTCCTAACTTGCTCTATTTCTATGAGGGGAGTTCCCTAGCCAACAAACGTAAAACTAAGGGTGCACGCCAAATCCAAATAAAAAAGTCTTCTGTTTGAATCCTCAGCAGCTAACTGGTTGCATATTGGCAAAGTAATTCACCTTTCTTAGACCTAAGTTGTCATAAAAGTGAATTCTTGAAACTTGACCACGGTCCATTTCTAGTGACGTTGTGGATTAATATATATGTTCTAAATTTCAATCATAGGAGAGCTCATTTCATTGTCTGAATTGAGACCGATGCAAGTGCTGCGGAAGTAGTAAATGGTTCTTGCCTCCGATTGCCTGAGATGTCATACCACCCCTCTTGTTGAGTAACTTGTTTCAGGCCTATAGATCCAATCCCTGATTTCGCTTCCATTTGATGCTCTTTCTGCCAATGTGCAGCCAGTGGCAAGTGTGGGTCCTGACTATTAATGGAGGAAATGTGTTCCCTTATTCTCACTCTCAATGGCCATATTGTGCTGCCTATATATCTCTTGTTACAAACACGTCGTTTTGCAGTTAAGGAATTTCTTGATCATTACATTAGTCCCATTTAAGTCGCAGAATTGCTCTGTGTCTGGATGATCAAATTTGCACATTCCACGTCTGTAGAAAACACTGTCATCGGATACAGCCATGTTAATTTTTACACTTTGGTTTCAGTTGCTAGGAAAGAAGGACTCAATTTGTTTTTCAAAGTATCAGCACTTCTGAAAATAATAGCTGGTTCCTCATCTAGACATCCGTTTAGGTCTTTGTCAAAAAGTAATAAATGCCAATGCTTCTTAAGGGTCTTGCGGATCTCATGCTGGTTCTGAGAATATCTTGTAATTAATTTAACTTTCTCTCCTGGTTTATTTTTAGGCCTCAGTTTCTGTATCAGAGTCTCTTGTCTGTCCATTGATCTTGCCTTCGTTATTGCATACTGAATTATGTTTCCGTTGGTAGCCTTTTTCCTGGAATCTGGTTGACAGTAAATCACATTCCTTTTCAAATATTGCCTGATCTTCACAATTTCTTCTTGCTCTGATGTACTCACCCACTAGTATATTGTGAATGACTGATTTCTGGTGACTACTGCTGGCATACAATGTCGAATTTACTTCTGTGGGTTTCCTGTAGTCTTGTGTCATTAGCTTTTCACCTGATATATATATCTTGGTCAAAATTGATTTTCTTGACCTCAAGATATATGTATTGTGAGAATAAGGGAACACATTTCCTCCATTAATAGTCAGGACCCATGCTTGCCCCTGGCTGCACATTGGCAGAAAGAACATCAAATGGAAGAGAAATCTGAATTAGATTTATAGGCCTGAAAAAAGCTACACTCAACAAGAGGGGTGGTGATAAGGAATGTCATCTCAGGCAATCAGAGGCAAGAAGGAGAATCTAATCTTCGATTACATTATTATCAAAAAAGTAATCCAGGTGACAGGCGGGGCTAACAGCATCACGTGTGTTTATATGGAATACCAAATGGTGGAAACGTTTGGTAACGCGAGAAGGTAATAGTTTCTTACCTGTAACTCCATTTCTCCAGCATTGGTATCTTTCATGGATTCACATGCTTAGAATATTCCCCGTCGACAGACTGGGAACCCTCGGTAAGCTTATAGAGCCTTTTCCTATAGGAACATTTTCGACACTTTAGTGTCCTATCTACGTCGTTTTGGGCTGCGCAGGCACGCCCTACCAAGACGTAGCGATATAAATGCCCCGCCCCCGTGGCTCCTTCCAGATTTCGACCCCTCCAAGTGGAACAGGGTGAAACCAGAAAAAATGCGAAGATTGCATTTCGGGGAGGACGGAGGGCGCATGTGAATCCATGAAAGATACCAATGCTGGAGAAATGGAGTTACAGGTAAGAAACTATTCCCTTCTCCAGCATTGGATCTTTCATGGATTCACATGCTTAGAATAGAATGCACAGCAGTGAACGTGAAACAATGAAGGAGGTGTAACTGCAATCGACTAATCACCCCATTCTGCCAAAGAAAACGAACCATGATTACATAAGATTCGAAATTAACCACCTGTCACTGTACTGTATACCGCAATATTCATAAGTTAAAACAGGATACATAAAGCACGCATTGGAACCACATACGCATGTTCGTGCATATAATTAAAAGCATATATATATATATATATACACATATACATATATATATATATACACACACACACACACACACACACACACACACATCCAACCAGCATAGAACCCTCTCGAAGAGAAAGGGCTTACCTTATTGAAAGAGATGCTGCAAGACTGCTCGGCCCATTTGAACTTCGTCCGCATGCTGTAGTTCTAAGCAGTAGTGGCGGGTGAATGTATGGGGCACTGACCATGCTGCTGCTCTGCAAATGTCTGCCAGCGGGATCCCCGCCCATAATGCCGTCGACGACGAGGTCGCTCTGGTCGAATGGGCTCTCGGACGCCCTTGTAGCGGCTTTCCCGCTTTCGAGTGACCGAAAGCAATCGTCGACGAGACCCATCGCGCCAGACGTTGTTTCGAAATTGCTTTCCCCTTTGCTGAAGGGCCATACGCAACAAAGTGCTGCTGTGTCGATCGAAGTTGCTGGGAATGATGCAGGTAGAATTTTAGAGCCCTCTTGACATCGAGGGTATGCAGAACCTTTTCCGCTGCCGACAATGGCACTGCAAAGAAGGTGGGTAGGACCATGGTAGAGTGTTTATGAAAAATCGTAGGAACTTTCGGGATGAAACGAGGACTCATCGACAAGATCACCTTGTCCTTGAAGAATCTGAGATATGGAGGGTCTATGACCAATGCTTGTAACTCTGAGATTCGTCTAGCCGACGTTATGGCTATTAGAAAAGCCACTTTCCAAGATAGAAACTTCATGGACGCTGTGGCCATTGGCTCAAAAGGTGATTTCATCAAACCTGCAAGTACCAACTTAAGGCTCCACGTTGGTGGAAAACGCTTAACCGGGGGAAACGTCCGAAACAAACCTCTCCTGAAATGTTTAACTAATCTGTCACTAAACAAAGGCGTAGAGTTCTTCCTTCTTGTGAACCTTTAGAGATGAAAAAGACAAGCCACTCCTCGCCAAATGCAACAGATACGGGAGGATCTGTTGCAGAGTAACTCTCAGAGGTTCCACTTCCGCCTGCCCTTGGCACCACACACAGAATCTTTTCCACTTACACCTGTAAGACTTGTTGGTGGACGGGGCCCGTGCAGCCTGTAATATTTTTTGACAGTCCGATGGAATGGTCAAGGCCCCAAACTCCGAAAAGTCAGGAGCCAAGCTGTGAGGTTGAAACTGTTCGGGTGGTGATGCCACACCGTTCCTTCGGTCCGGGACAAGAGGTTGGAAAACCATGGTTGCCTCGGCCAACATGGCGCTAACAGGATGACTCGGCACCTGTACCTGCGTATCCACTGCAGAGTCCTCCGTATCAGGGGAAACGGAGGGAAGGCATAGAGGAACTTGTCCGTCCACGGGAAGGAAAAAGCTTCTCCCACTGAATTTTCCTGTGGCCATCTGCTGGCGTACATTTTGCACTTCTTGTTTGCCTTCGTGGCAAAGAGGTCCAGCGTCGGTTGTCCCCATTTCTGGAAGACCTTCGCCAAATGATCGTCGTTTATTTCCCACTCGTGAATCTGGTCCATCTTTCTGCTGAGCGAGTCCGCCTGCTTGTTTTTCACTCCTGGCAGATGATGGGCTATGATGGATACATCGTGCTTCAGCGCCAGGTGCCACACCTTCTGAGCCTCGTACCGCCTTGCTTTCGTAAATAAAACATTGTCGTGGTATTGTCTGTCAGAACTCTCACTGTGGATCCCCTGATGTGAGGCAGGAACGCTCTCAGGGCCCAGAGGACTGCTCTCAATTCCAGAATGTTGATGTGTAGGAGAGATTCTTTCTGAGACCAGCGGCCTTGTGTCTGCAGAGTGCCCATATGCGCTCCCCAGCTGGTTAGGGACGCGTCCGTCACCACTGTGAACTGGAATTCCGGTTCCTGCAGAGGCACTCCCTTGGAAATATTCCGACGATTCCTCCACCACCGTATGCTTGACCTGAGCTCGACGTAGTCGACGGTCAACTGGTCTGACCAAAGGCCCTGAGACTGCGTCCAACGATCTGCCAAAAACTGTTGAACTGGCCTCATGAAAAGGCGACAGTTGGGCACTGGATGAATGCAGGACGCCATAGCTCCCAGGATTGATGTATATTTTCTCACCGACAACCTGGAATTGATCTTCAGCTGGCCTGCCAAACGACTGAGCCTGGTGATCCTGTCGAGGGATGGTTTGACTAATCCCAGATGGGTGTCGAACTGGGCACCCAGAAACAGCAAGCTTCTGGACGGCGTTAATGAGGATTTGTCGACGTTTATTGCAAACCCCAATCGTTCCAATAGGTTCAATGTGTCCTGTAGACTGTCGTGCGTCGACGACGGGGAAGATCCCCTCACCAACCAGTCGTCGAGATACGGGTATACACATGGTGGCCCTGCCTCCTCAGCCAGGCTGCCACCGGAGCCAGGCATTTGGTGTACGTTCTGGGGGAAGATTTTAGTCCAAAAGGGAGAACTGTGAACTGGTAGTGATTGTGTTCTACCACAAACCTGAGGTATTTCTTGTGTCGCGGACACACCGGTATGTGAAAGTATGCATCCTGCAGGTCCAGAGACGGCAGTAAATCCCCTTTTTGAACTGACCCGATTACCTCTTGGAGCGTGAGCATCTTGAACTTTATATTCTTCAACAACTTGTTCAGTTCTCGCAGATCTAGGATGGGACGCCATTTTCCATTCGGCTTTTTCACCACAAAGTACCGGGAGTAAACCCCTTGACCCCTTTGCGACGACGGGACCTGTTCTATAGCCCCTTTTTGTAGCATAAGTGCTACTTCCTGCAGCAACACGCTCAGATGGGAATGAGCTACACGCACCGGTGGAATATGCGTAGGGTTGCTTTTGAACTGCAGGGAATGTCCGTATTCTACGGTGTCCAACACCCATTGATCTGTGGTTATCAGCTCCCATTCCTTGATGTAACATGATACTGTGCCCCCCAGAACGTTCCGATGCCCGTCGTTGCTGACTCTTAGTTTGCTTACCCCTCGTCGACGACGAGAAACCTGCCCTTTTCTTAGAGGCTTGGTAGTCCCGGCGCTGTCTAGCTGCTTGTGAAGCTCGTCTGTATCCTTGAGAGGAATATGTTGATCTACCGAAGGAACGGTCCCTGGAAGAGAACCTGGAGTTCCCCGAAGCTCCTCTGAAGGGACGAAAAGACCGGGAACCCGACCACTCTGGAGAGCTCCCAAAGAACGCGCAGTGTCCGAGTCCTCCTTCATGTCCTTCAGGGCTTCATCGACCTTCTCGCCAAAAAGGAGGTCCCCTTCGAACGGCATATCCAGTACCTTGTACTGCACCTCGGGTCGGAAGTTGGTGCATTTCAGCCACGCCTGCCGTCAGAGGACCACACCGTTGTTCACCTGCTTGAAACCAGGCTCTGCAAGATCTACTGCGATGTTAATTGCATGATTTGAAGCTTCCTCACCTTCCCTGACTAGCAACATAGCCGCTTTTCGATGTTCATCCGGAAGGTGTTCGAGTATGGGTGCCAGCCGGTGCCACATTTCCCTGTCGTATCTAGCGACTATGGCAAGAGAATTGGCCGCCTTAACCGTGGTAGCACCTACCATCAGGACTTTCTTGCCGAACGCATCTTGGCGTCTAGCATCACTTTCCGGGGGAGTCGTACACTTGTGTTGAGCCCTCGCATTTCTCACTGCCGCCGCCGATACCAAAGAGTCAGGTGTCGGTTGTGAGGAAAGGCACTTGGGAGTAGAGTCCGGGGCCTTGAATTTCTTTTCCAGACGACCTTTAACCGCTGGCTCTGAGAAAGGGTGACGCATGGTCTGCAGACCTTCCTTCCACACGTGTTCTAGGATGGGTACTGAAAACACTGACTTTCTCCTTTGACCCATGTGGTCGAAAAGAAAGCAATCTTTCTTTTCCTCTTCTTGTGCGAGCCCAAATTCCTTGCAGGCTTTAGCCATCATGTTATGGAATGACCCGATATTGTCTGGGGGAGACGGCTGAGCCGGGCTCCTCGGCGTTTCTAACTCCATATCGGACTCCCAGGTCGGATCCCTGGAGGGGGAAAGTGAGACTATTGACGACGCCCTGCTGCCTGATTACGAATCCTACAGCTCCCCTTCCTCGCGCTGTGGAACCGAGAGGCTTGCTTCCGGAGGCCCTGCAGCGGGGGTTGCAGGTGGAGGACGGCGAGACGGGCCCGGGTCGTCGACGACCAACCCGGCCGGGGATGTTCGAGGCAGTCTATCGTCCAGTGTCCATAGCAGAGATTGCAGCGTGGATAAGACTTCCAATGATAGAATCGATTGTGGATTCAGCAGAGGGGTAGACCCGGACAGCTTTCGGAGACAGGCTTGTTAAGTTGTAACCCCAGGTCTGCCGGGGCAGCTACCCTTTCGACCTCGTCCCCCGAAGACACCGACAAGGCCTCTTGCTGTAGGAGTGTGTCCGGTAAAACTGGGTCGTAGACCTCTGTGCACCAGGCCCTTTGAGGGATATCCGTCGACGAAGCCACAGTTGGTCCTGTCGGCGCCGTCTGCAATGCAGGTGCGGTAGATGTTAACTGCGTCAATGGCAGAGAAGTCGTCGACGACCGCCCAACCGTCGACGACGGTGGTGGTCGTGCAGGTTTATGCGTTGCTCCCGCCTTTTCTGAACTCGACCTGCGTTTTTCTTTTTCTCGACTCGAGGTCGATCCATGACGATCGACTGAGGAGGATTTTGATTTGCCTTTATCTTTTCTCATCGAAGATGAGGACGAAGAGGCACCTTTCGACGCCGATTCCTTGAAGCGTCCTTCCGACGACTCCTTACCCACCGGTCTAGGCTTCTTCACCGGGGGCTCCGATGACGATGAGCGGCGCGGGGCCCCTGAAGATTTCGATGCCGAGGCCACGCTGCGTGTTGAGCACACCTCTGAAGGCAGGTATGCTCCCGCTCCATCGTTCAACCATGCGACAAGTCAGCCGAGTGGTGAGGGTGCCGACAGTAAATGCAGTCCATATGCGCATCCCCCTCGTAGACCTTCATTAGGCCGCACGTAGCGCACGGGCGGAAAAGTGCTTTTCCTGACATCAGGAGAAGAGCGCACCTAATCAAGTAGAAAAATACACGAGGTGTTCCCACTTTGGAGACGGTCGAAATCTGGAAGGAGTCACGGGGGTGGGGCATTTATACCGCTACGTCTTGGTAGGGCGTGCGTGCGCGGCCCAAAACGACGTAGATAGGACACTAAAGTGTCGAAAATGTTCCTATAGGAAAAGGCTATATAAGCTTACCGAGGGTTCCCAGTCTGTCGACAGGGAATATTCTAAGCATGTGAATCCATGAAAGATCCAATGCTTGAGAAACATACATATAAGGGAGACTGTCTCCATGAGCAGGAATGTGTCTGGGATGCAACGTTCGCAAAGAACAAGCAGTACAATATAAAGCTAACTGCGTTAATGTAGGAGGAGGGATGTGAGTTTTGAAATACGCGTCGGAATGAATGAACACAGCTAAGTACCATTACGGTGGCCGCACGCTACTGTAACACTTGCAGTTACTACAATAAGTAAACAGGTGTGTGAATGGTTTAAAGAAGGATGAGATTTATGAAATAGGGGGCTGAATGAGTACAGACAGGGAATTTCATCTGCGGTGACCGCGTGTTCAAGAAAATACTAGTAGTTGACATATCTAGCGAAACATGCGTTATAAGTGAAGGAAAATATTAATTGCAATGAGTGCTTATGAAAGCAATTTATATAGATTTTGATAGAGTATCTGTAACAAGGTGAATCATGGCTGCTGAGAGTGCAGATGTTCAAGTAGTGGCAGACGACATATGAAAAACAGAATTTAATAACGTGGCAATAGAAATATATACGAAAAGCCAAATGTGAATGACACTTCAAATAATTGTTTCCAAATTACGAATATAAGCAATGTTCTCAACACAGCATGACCAGGGATAAGCCCTTTAATGAAGATGTTGAGAAGAGAACTTACATACAATGAAGTAACTTATCAAGCTGAATTGGTGAGTCATAAATGCTAAATATAGCCAATAAACTTGGAAATTAAATTATTTGTGATGAATTAACTGAACATCTGATTACTAATTACCTATTGGAATTTTTCTTTTACCTACAATCCTACCCTTTACCACTCCTATGGTTATGTTATTATATGATACTTTATGTCCAGTTTTGACAAAGGCTTAATGCCGAAACACATGTCAACCAGGACGTCTTGGAATTAGTAATGAGAGGACATCTTTGATTTATTAATTTAAACCCTTATTTTGAAAGTAACAAAGGATACCAGTGATTCATTACTGAACTAAAATGAATCATTAAGTAGAAATTGAAGGAAACGTTAACAAACAAAAAAACTTAAAAGCATCTAATATAGCATTGAGCTCAGCGCTCAATTGAGAACACCAGACTGGACTTTAACTACTTAAATGAAGGAGGGGGTACAACCTCGGGCGAATCTTAACTAAAAAAAAATACATACATTTATTTTTTTAACCAACGCTGCAGTGTCAAACTCCATAATACCCCTACTTGCCACAAAATAAATATGAATCAGGTCCAGGTTTCAAATCAAGACGCCAGGCAGTCTGGGAAATATAGATTGAAGCAACGCGCTACAGATATTGAGAGGGCTTTCTCTGCCACTTTTAAATCCAAGACAAATGAAGAAATGTACACTTCACATGCACGCATACACTCCAAATTGTTCTAAACAATTGCTGAGATTCAAGCAAGAGTAATTACAATAGTAATAGCGAAGCAGCTGAATTAAAAGAGCTTACTTAACAGATTGCCTGGGTGACAACCTGCTTGGGTGACTTCTTCCCGGATGGCCAATTTATGTCCCTTGAGGCTTACAAGAACAAAGGGAATACATCTGCATTGAAGAACATACTGGTTTTATTTCCAGCTAAGCCACAAACAGAGTTATTACAATTCAATAATGGCTCGGGGGGAAGGTTACACTTATCTTATCCGTAGGTATGGGGTATGCAGAACCAGTTCACAGTTCCAGAAGATGCATGGCATTGCACATGTGCTCAGACAAGACATGCAGTCCTACATGCTCCACACGCTCATTCATTTTAAAATGTGTACACCAAATCTACTACTTGTCGGTCAGGCTACATAAATAGTATCCTGGGCCTTTCAAACATGCACCCACTGCAATGCAGACCATGCTAAGTGCGATCATCTACCATGGCTGTGTAGAGAAATAAAAGGAGTTCTGATGAGTGGTGCAATTGCGGGTGAGTTTGTGACAAAGTGCCTCCTTGCAGAGCTGTTGTGATATACCAAGGCAAAAGCGGCACATGCTCGGAAACCAGTAGGACTTAGGCTTGCATTAGCTTGAAGATGTATTGCAAAGTCCTGGTGGAAAGACCCGGCCACTAATGTGAGATCATGGCTGCGTGATGTCACCTACTGCTGCAACAATTAATATATTAACATGGCATCACCAGCACCTGAGCCAGTGGACATTTGGATCCCCTGCAGAAAATACTTGCCGAGTGTAACGAACACATAAATCATCCCCCTCACGGCCGGCAAATTAACAGATATATTGGAACATCTAAGTTGGGTCAGTTAGTAGGTACAGAAATGCTCCCGGTATAATGCAATGTGAAGACATTCGAAATGTTGAACACTTGTTTATATATGAAGAGTACAAAGAAATGTATTGTATCTTGCTGGAATGCATCTTAAAGCATCGTCTCTTTTGCGGTCATATCATTTTTCTTTCTATTAAAAAAAAACAAAATTGAAAATGTGCATTTTTGGGATACAGATATGCCTCTCCAAAAGCGTGCAGTAATTGCAGACCTGCGTCGGCATGCGTTCAGCGCTTTGGTGTCGGAAAATTCATATGGTCTGAGAGATGTTAGGCAACCTCAATGCTAACAGCAGGGAAATCAACCATTGTAACTTGAAATATGAAACATGTTCTCTATTATGATCTATGCATCAAGCACCTGTCTCTCATAGTGGACGTCCTTAAACCTTTGTTGCACTGAATGCATTCTTCCCATTCCTTATAATGTACTGACTGTGTGATCAGATTTGTGCTCTCTGCACAAAATGCAACTTCCTGCGCCCTACATTTACCATCTTTCTACTGTATGTTTGCATTTGAAAACTTTAAAGAACACCAGAGAAATGTTTTGTAGGGTCAAAATATGAAGGCATGGATTCCCAGCTGTAGGCGAGGCATCGCCACACATTTCAATTGGGGCCCACACATCTTCTGCTGGCCATGACGGAAAAGAGATAGCTTTTAAGTGCAGCCTCTGCGATCAAGCAATACACTGTTTAGGGGACATGGGGAAAATCTGCAGAAGCCCACCTCAAGTGCGTATTCCCCAACTATGCAGGCAAGTGCAAATTCACAAATCAGCTGTTGGCTCCTCCATGATGGGCAACAGGGTGCCAACCTGCCACCCTTTACGGAGAAGCCAAGCCAGTCAAGAGAATGCACCAAGTGCTTGCTGAACTGTAGCAAGCAGCTGAGGATGCACTTCGGGTTGGATTTCTTGGTTAGCAAAACATGGGGCCTTGTTACAATTTGCCAGTCTGAAAATAAGAGTGCCAGTAAGCTCACCGACAACATTGTTTCCGGACCGGCAAACTTGGAGTCTGCCTGCTGGGGCTGCTGTGTCTGACCACAGAGGCCACAGAAGGCAGAGCGGTCACGGAAGCGCCAGCACCGTTAACAACGGTGCCAGCACTTCGAGTCCCCACTCCCATAGAGTCCTATGGAAATTCTATGGGAATGGGGACATACCTTTTACCGGGGCCTGACTTCCCGGGCCGTCAGTGGCACCGGGAAGTCAGGCGCTGGTAACATTTTAGGAGTCCAGCAGCAACACGCCGGTAGCACCAGCAGGGTGACCGCCGGACTCGTAATGAGGCCCCATGGTCTGCCTTGGGTTACAGTTCCCTACCCAGCTGAGGACTTCACATGTGGGCTGGCATGGTGGAGGGGACAATAACCATGGCTGGAAAATGTTTTCAGTCGGCCAACAGGAACGTGTGGCACACCAGAGATTAATGACTGGAAGCCATTTACTGATTAGTCCACAGGAATTCCACATTCCATGCAATGTGCTCATGAAGCTTAAACAACTGCTCTAAACTAAGACAAGGAATTAAAGATTTTACTTTCCATAGCATTTGACATCAGGCTATGTGTAAATATTTTTAAAACGTGTGCCTGTAAAGAGCAACAGGTATCGAGAGCAAAGCTGTGCAATATTGCCAGAAGAAATTAAATTAGGAAAAATTACATTTATCGTACAATGGGTTAACCATGACTGCACCGTCAGAAAATAACTCTTAAATGGGCTTAACTTTAGTGGAAAAAATGACATCATTCAATTTACAGCAGTCAACGCTTCAGTTGTGGATGACTAACAGAATATACTCAAAATCGATTCAAGTCGTAAACTGCCGGCTGAAAAAGCTCCGGCCAGCAAACAGATCTTGCAGGGGCTTCATCTATAGGTGGGACAACATGATATGATATATTATAGTTTATTTATATAGCGCCTATACACAATGTGTTTCAAAGCGCTTCAAGGCAAGGGAGGGAACATGGGAAAATACAATGACAATTACATTCTTACAGACCATGAACAGTAAGGATGTGAAAATAACTATCGTACTCGGCCTGACCACATTTCAGATAGTGCAAGAGCTAAGACATAGATAAGGAAGGGAGGGGGATGGTGGGAAGGAAATGGAAACAAACAGGCAACTACCGTACTAGGCCTGATGACATTTCTGGTAGAGCCGGAGAAAAACAAAAGGTGAGGGAGAGGGGTGCAGAAAGGGAGGGGAGGAACAAAACAAGCGACTATCGTACTAGGCCGGACGACATTTCAGATAGTGCTGGAGGCGGAGGCGGGGGTATGGGGGAATAATTAAGGGGCGGGGGAGGACACAGACGAGGTTGCTATCATACTAGGTCCAGTAATCAAGGAAAACAGGCAACACCTGTGTGCGAGAAGGGAGGGGGCACAAGGTAACATTACAGGGGACCAGAAGGGGTGGGGATGGGAGAGGGGACCAACACCTGGGTCACAGCTGAGGTTACAAAGAGACAAAGGAGAACTGAGATCATTATATCTAAATAGACAAGCTAGGAATTTGCACCCCATGATGAATAGTGTCAAAGGGCAGATGACGAGGGAAGCAGGTGGTGCTCTCATCCCCTCGTACATAAATGGCTTCATTTTTCAACAGAAGAGGGCTGTCTCCATCAGAGGTGGGAGGGCCAAATAATTCATGATTAGAGCCGAGCCATGGGGTCTGTCAGGGCTCTCCGAGACAGATGTGAGACAAGATACCAAAAGGTGCATACCTGACATGTTCACGAAGGGTACTGGATCTGTTACTGATCCCCGGTGGCCTATTTCCATGTGTACAGGAGGTGGAAATTGATCAACGAACTTTGTCGTATCATGCACCTGCAAAGCTCTCCTTGGCAACGCCTAGTAGAAGACCCACAGTACTGAAGGACCAAGCATTATGCAGTCAAATGGGAGGCCATTACACATTCCCGGGAAAAGTGTGATTCTGGTCTCACACTGGCAGCTGTCTGGGACGCCATGAGGGTGGTCATTCGGGGTGAGCTCATTAGTCAATTGGCAGCTTATTTAAGGGAGCGGAAGCTGGTCCGATTGGAATTGGAGGGAGCAGTGACAGCAGCTGAGGTGGTGCATTAGGGGTCTGGTTCTCTGGCTTCCTTAGGGGTACACAAGGTGACACGCAAAGAAACTGGGGCGTGGGCGGAGACGCCTGGCTGACAGGTATGCCCAGGCACTGTTATAAAGCAAGAAATTCTATTATGCCAACGGGAATAAATCCAATCGCATACTGGTCTCCAAATTGGAGAAGCTGAGAACACGTAATAACATAATAGCATTACACGATGATATGGGGGTGTTACACGGGGCAGAGTCAGACAAGCTCGAATTACTGCCAATGAATTTCTCATTGGTATTCATGGGGCGAAACTATCAGAGGTGGCACAGGTACAGTACCTATGGGAGGCTACAGTTCTACGTTCGTCAAGAAAGTGGAGTGAGTCGCTTGAGTGGCACATCTTAGCTAGTGAAGTGGAATGGGCGATCGAATCCCTTTAAAACAAAGCCCCAGGCCCATTTTTTTTTTTACAAGTAATTCCATTCCCTTCTCGTCCCACACCCGACAGCTATGTTTACTTTGTTCCCGGGGCCTTGGGGGCGTGGTGGGGGGGGCTGGGTGATCACTTCTACTATAGGAACATCTACAACTGTCCTAATTGCTAAGCCGGGAAAGGAGCTGACCAGAGCGATTTCTACTGCCCCATCGTTTTAACCAATAATGATTATAAACTCTACTCTAAAATCTTAGCTCGACATTTGATGGGGGGTCTTTTCCCCCCTCGATTGTGGATGGTGATCAAACCAGTTTCATAATGGGAAGAATCATATAGGACAAGATAAGGAGGGCCTTGGATGTAATTGAAGTGAACCACAGGACAGGGGTGGAAGTGGGGTTCGTGGCACTAGACGCTCAAAACGTTCGACAGGGTGAACTGGGGCTATATCCAGACTGCTCTAGGCCTTTGGGCTTGGGCCCAACTTTATTGCCTGGGTACTTGCTAATTATCGGGAGCAGCCAAGCTCACTTAAGGTAATGGGCACGATTCCCCGACCTTAGCTGTAACTATGGGAGCCAGGCAGGGGTGACCCTCTCTCTGCTGGTGTTGGCATTGACAATGGAGCCGTTTGCCTGCCAGATTAGAAACAATGCAGGAATCACTGGGGTGTCTTTTGGGGTGGAGCGAATACAAGATCTAACTGTATGGGGAGGATGTTCTTTTCATTCTGTTGAACCCATATGTATCCTTAGACGGAACTTTACAGGAGCTAACATCCTTCCAAGGGGTTCCAGTCTTCACAATAAATTATGATAAATCGCATTTGTCCAGCATTTCAATTAGCCCAGAGAATTGGAATCGCTTGGAGGCGCTTGCTTCAATATAATGGAGTCGGATGGATATTCACTAACTGCGGGTACAGATCCCAAATAGGGTGTCTAGGGTGTACTAGTCTAATTTCTCCTTCCTCGTCAGGGTCCTTGCGGAAGTCTTAACTATATGCAGGGCAGGGGAGGGCGATATCCTGGTTTGGCAGGATTAGTGCTATTAAAATGAACCTGGTTCACAGACTATGATATTGCTGCCTGGCACTACCGGTAAGAATTCTCGATGCAGAGCTGCGTACCTTGCAGAATAAGATCTTCCACTCATTTGGGGCGATAAAAGGGCATGGGTCTCCAGAAAGGTCCCGATGATAGGCGCGTTATAAATGCCATATCATATCATATTGCAAGAAAGCGAGATTTGGGGTATGGGTAGCTGGGGATTAGAAACCTTACATCAGCTATACAAAGACAGAAGCCCATTGTCCTTTAATGAATGCAAACAGGCCTTTTCTTTGAATGAAGCGGAGCAGTTCCTCTATGAGCAATTGGGCTTTTAGTCACCTTGGCCATCAATTAGAAAGGATAGGAGTAGACCTCTGTGCCCTCTTGAACTCACACTCCATGCAGGCTCTGCCAAATCTAAAGTGTCAAGATTATATAAATTGCTGGATACAGGAGAAGGTATTACTCGCCTGCCTTACGTGGGTAAATGGGAAGAGGATCTGGGAGTCTCAACAGATGACGCATGGCTGTGTATTTGGGACCGGATGTATAAATCATCCAGGTGTGCTACTGACAGGAAAGGTGCATACAAAGTCTGCTACCATTGGTATCTTACCCCACAGAGACTTCAACACATGAAAGCTGAATATTCGGCTAACTGATGGCCGGGGTTGCAACTAGGCGGGATCGCTCATTCATAGGTTATGGCATTGTTGGAAGGCCAAAATCTTTTGGAATGAGGTTTTGACAAAAATTTAGGAGACACAGGGATCCAACTACTGAGGGAACTGTTGGTCGTCTTACGGTGATGGGGTGTTCGTTATCTGGGCAAATGGCATCTCTGATAGGACATTTATTACTGACTGCTGGGCTGGCCATTGCCCGAAACGGGAGGAATCCTTGGGACCTCATGGTCGCTGAAAGATTGTGGCTTTGTGTGAAGGGAGATACAGGAAATATGTGGCTACATGGAAACCATTTGTGGACTACACAGGGCAACACCCACCCGCAGTGGTGAAACCCCCGCTTCTCAGGCATTTCTCGCAGCTGTAATTCTCCAAAGAGGGGGATGATAGCCGTGATGGAAGGCAAAAGTGGGAGGAGGAATGGGTGAGCCTGTTGCAGGGATGAAAATGTTGGGTGGATCACTGACTGGGGAATGGATTTATGAACGAGCAGGACCCTGGGGAGGTTCACTTTGGTATGCGACTTTGACTGAATGATATGTATTGTATGTACATTTGTCTTTGCTCACAGTTTGTTAAATAAACATTGTTTAAAAAAACAATTAAAGGGAAATAGGTAAAGGGGAGTGTCAGCATGCTACACTGTTTGAAGCTGTGATGCATGGCTGCTGAAGTTGGCTTTGTAAATTGTGGGTTTGGTCTCAAAGACCTGTAGAATTTCTTTTGGGCCATCAATAGGGAAAAAGAATTGCATTATTTTTGTACTTTGCGAGAACATTCCTTAACCCCTCGGGACAGCATTCATTGAGATGAACACCATTAAGGTTATTTCCTTAAATAAAATAAACGTGAAAAATATACCTTGTCGCCTTTCTTGATAGTTCGGACTTGAAGCTTACTGATTGCTTTTTTTGCAGCATCTCCAAGTCGTCTCTGGGGGAAGAAAAAAAAAGGATATTACTCATTGGACTGTGTACAGAAGCGATCACCACATTTTCATAAAATATCTAATGAAGCAGCAGTGAATGCACAACACATGGGGCTACACTGGGCCAGGTCAATGCTGTAAACTGGTTCGGGACATGTCTGAAGGAAGAGGATGGAACCAAGATCTAAAAACTAGAACACAAGTACATGGCTCTTTAATATGACACAAGAGCACTACTTCCTAGACTTCAAAGCCCAATCAGGTATGTTCTTTTGCTGTCAGTTTTTTTTGTTATGTCAAAATGACATCGAAAAAACTCAATTTTAATTTATTGGGGGTCCTCCAAACCTCCCCTCTCTCTATTAGGTTATCCCTATCCCAACCATCTCCTTACCCCTTTTATCCCTTTACCCACCCAATGAGTTTTATCGATGCAATTTGTCTGTAAAAAGTACATTGAAAAAAAGCCTGGCAGCAAAACGACTGTATACCATCATATGTGTACACATTGTGATGGATCGAGGTTTTTCCTCGACTCAAACAAATAGCATATCTCTGAACCCCTGCGGTGGAGAGGTGGGAGACTGGTGGGGGACACCTAACTGCACACTGTGGACAGGAGACGCAGCTGGTCAAGCCGACAAAATGCAGCGAAATAAAAACACCACCTGAAGGAAAAAGGCTTCAGCCTCCCTCACAACCAGCTAGCAGCACAGCTGAAATAGCACAGGGGTAGAATTGTTACCTCCCATGTAAAGAGACCCAGGTTCAATTCCCCATTAAGGACCTTGGGTAAATTGAATTTAAATTAATAAAATAAAAACTACAAAACCATAATGACATGGTGAAATAAAATAAAGGTTTATTTAACAGAGCAAGAAGAACACAGAGAGCCATACCTACCACCTTCCAAGTAGGAGCAAATCAGATAAGGTGGAGAAAAGACCGTATGTAGGAAGGTTAATTCAAACCCTTTATTGACTGAACCGATTTTCAAATTGACCAATAGGGGATGAAATACCCTGGGAGGTCTATGATGCAAGCACTATGGTAATTACACCAATGAAGAAGCCAGACAGTTCACCCAATCAGTAGTTGGCTAGTGGAGAATGGACAGTCTAAAACAAGAGTCAGTTCAGTGTTAGGATGACACAGCTGGGGACTAGTTTCGGTGGTTTGGGGAAAACAATAGAGATGAAGCAGGGGAAGGAAGGCTGCCTTGTAACTCCCCTGCTGTGCAGAAGAGGGAAACATGAGAGAGCCCAGCTGAACACAGAGGGGAAGAGGAGGGAACAGCCTTTACCCCTCTGTTCCAGGAGCCCAGAGGAGCTGTAAGAACGGCAAGCCATGCTAGCCTATGAAAGGGACCTAAAGTTCCCCGATGAAGGAGGGACTGTGGGTAGCCCGACTACTGCTGGAGGGGAAGAGATGAGAAGATGTGAGCTCAGTTCAAAGGAGTCACATAAAACACTCCTTGTTCCCAGTGAATACACCCCATGAAAGGGGATGAGAATGAAGATGCCGCAAGAGGGGATGAGAGTGCCAATACCCCAAGAGGGTAACCACAGTCGAGAGAGAGAGAGAGAGAGAGAAGACACCCTGGAACAGGGATAAACGAGAAATAACCGGTGTGGAGACAATGGGAGTGTGAAGTCCTAGAGTGGAAATGAAACAACCCTGAGTGGGGTAGACTAGTGAAAATGGCACTCAGAGGTGGCCAGAGAAAGACTGGAATTTCCCGAGACAGACTTTCTTTGGAACTACGCTTGGCACACTTAGCCATTATACCGGGACCTGAAGAACCGTTCTGTTGAAGGAAACCAGAGTGGGAGTAAATATGGATCAGAAGCAGTCAATCATCTTTTTACTTGTTAAACCCTAGAACCATGTGTGTTAGTTTTTCTAGGAAATTAGTAGGCTAGTTTAGAATTTGGGCTAGGGACTTATGTTTTTAGACATCCCGACAGTGATAAGTTTTCCTTCAACATTTGGGTTTTAGAATAGGGATCACATTTTTTTTTTGTTGGTCATTTTCTTTGAAGCTGGTGAGGGAGTCGGACCAACTAAGAAAATAAAGATCTGTGAACATTACGTCCCAGAGTCGAGTCCTACTTCTGGCTTGCCATGGCATCCACTGCTATTACTTCTGCTAATGTTTGACTACCTCTGCTGTGCAGCAAAAAAATTCGAATTAGGTACCGGGATGGGAAATAGATGTCTGAAACCTTAGTAAGAAACCAGTGCTAAAGCATTGATGCCACTTTTTTCGGTCCAGCCTCCTAGAAAAGCTCTTTTCCAGAGAGCCCCCACTTTGGTGACATAATCTATGTAACTCACATTTCTAGAAGGCCCATTTAGCTACATCAGAATTTCTTGGTCATGTCATGGCTGACTCCAAAATGGATATCATGTAAAAGAGTCTATTTTAGGATTCGGGAAGATCCGGTTTGTGGGAACACCACCCTCAGGGACCAGAAGGAACGTAAGAAAAGAACAAGGGGGGTGGTGACCCGATCTCTTAATGCCACAATCAGGTCATCGGTGTGCCTACTGTCGGAAGACCAAGCCACTGACACACTAAGTCAAAGGTTGTGGGTATGTTAATAACACTCAACCTATCCAAAGTGAAAACACAGTTGGAAAGATAGCTTGATGTTGCACATTCAGTGTTTACACAACACTAGACTCACGTACTAACCCCACCATACTTTATGTGTGTGTTATACCGAATTTTTCTGGCTTTGTTAAATTTCTTCTGTGTTTATTCTTACACTTGTGAAGATTGCTTCTTTTTTAACAAAGAATTTTTACATAGTTTTTAGTATGATTAAAAATTAAATTATTTGTGTTATCTAGTGGTTGTTTCTTCAAATATCTTTCCAACTGTGTTTTCACTTTTGGATAGGTTGAGTGTTATTAACATACCCACAACCTTTGACTTAATGTGTCAGTGGCTTGGTCTTCCGACAGTAGGCACACCGATGACCTGATTGTGGCATTAAGAGATCGGGTCACCACCCCCCTTGTTCTTTTCTTACATGTCACGTAAAAGAGACATCACAGTATCAGAGAGCCAATATTGAATGTGAGTTCATGTTTAATTTCAGTTGTCAAATTAATAGAAAAAAGAAACCACACTATTGAATATCATTCCGAGAATTAATGTAAAAAAATCATTTCAAAAGACAGCCAAATTGAAAAGTCACAGCAAACAGTCATTTGAACTAATTAGGTAAAAGGCAGCATTGCTAGAAATTGCACATTACAATCTCTTTTGGATACCACCATTTTCAAGCACATCAAATGCTTGTATTTTTCGTCATGGTTAGGATATAAATTCTACACAAAGCACAAGAAGCAGGATGGTTGTTAAGGATGCATGAGATGGTAAGAGGAGGTAGAAGTAAGAAGAAAGAGTGAGGGTCAACTGCAATAGATCACAACTGGAAAAGGGAACTTGTCCCTAGGCGAGTCAGAACACATGGGTTTTCCAATTATTGTAGAGATGGAGGGTGGGTGTTCTACAAGACCGGAGTTTGTAATGCAAACCTGCCACCTCTGTAGTGCTTTTGAAACCTTGGTACAGTTAGGAGTAAGAATCTGTAGGATTGCAGAGAGTTCTTTATGCTTGCTATCTTTTGAATGAAGCTTGAATGTATGAGTGGTCTCAAAGGACAATAATCTCCCAAATTCCAGAGTACATGCCCCTTGCCTCGCTACAAAGGCCCCACATGACTACACTCTGCCTCACTCAGACTTGCCCAACGTGCATTGTGCATACCTTAGAGCAATGGCCCCAAGGAACAACAAAACCCATAATACAATGTGCCTCGGAGAGGAAACAAAACCCAGAGTACTACATTTCCCGACATGCATTATACCTCATGTGCAGGAGCCCTAAAAGGACTACATGCAGAAGAATCCACTCTACCACACGCAGGAGGGTACATTTCATAGGACAATGATTCATAATGCCCTTCTTTCAAAGGGGTACACTAGGGGCGAGGCGGGAAAGGCCAGTATATTGTACCTTGAAGGGAAGGACATGTTGGTCGAACTTTCGGTAGCTACCTTCTACTGCCACTTTTATGATAGTGTTGATAACCGTGAATACTTTGTTTTTATGCATATGAAAAACCTGAATAACCAAAGATTTAAAAAAAAGAGGGTACACTAAACGGCTTCTAATGTTTTTAGCTCCTTAGTAAACCCAGCCTCGCTTCCAAGTCTACCAAACCAATATTCACGTTGGTTATGATATGCTATATGGCATTTACAACGTGCCTGTACACAAGTGTTTCTAGGTGTGACAAGACAAGCAGAGGTAAACATAGGGAAGACAAAACATGATCTTATTAGGCCCTGTGTCATACAGATCACGCAGTGCGGGGAGGTGGAAGGGGAAAAGTGCAGGTAACTGAAAAAGTGTAGCCAGCATGTGGCTCAGTGCAGGTAACTCAAAAGTGCAGCCAACGGACGGCTCAACGTGCAGAGAGAAGGGACTAAAGGAATGCAGATAGGCAGTGTGAAGTGCAACTGGACATGCAGGATCTTGGGCCCAAGTTCAGAGGGTAGCCAGGTGACCAGTGGGTGGAGCAGTCAGGACATCAGCAGGGGAGAGGAACAGTAGAAACGAAGAGGAAGGTCTTGAGTTGCTCCCAGAACCGGAGTTGGTTCTGCTCAAGTTTGAGAGAGGCATGGAGGCTGTTCCAGAGGGAGGCCCCAGAAGAAGATGAAGATGTGTCCAAACTCTCTGCTTGGAAAAGCGACTGACCCTCAGAGTTGGAAGTTGATGAGCGGAGAGCTCGAGAAGGGAGATGTGTAGGAAGAGATCTGGAGGTAGTGTGGTCCCAGGCCACAGAAAGCCTCGTCGAGGATGCAGAGGGTCTTGAACTTGATCCGTGCTGCCACTGGGAGCCAATGAAGAGCTGTCAGAGCTGGAGAGATACGATCCCTGGGCTTGAGGCCAAAGACAAGTCTTGCCGTCCTGTTCTGGACATGTTGTAAAGGCTGGAGAGTAGAGGAAGGAAGATTTAGAAAGTAGCAGTAGTCCAGCCTAGAGAGGATCAGAGCTCTGGAGACAGTGAGCTTCTAGGGGAAAGTGAGGAAAGGAAGAATACCTCTGATAGGTTGACTTCATACAGACATCAGAGATGTGAGGAGAGGGTGGAGTCAAAGATGACCCCAAGGTACTTAGCCTTACAGTTAGGAGCAGGAAGAAGGCCCAGAGTGGGTGGCAGAGAGAGAGAGAAAGAGAGAGAGAGAGAAAGAGAGAGAGAGAGAGAGAGACAGAGACAGAGACAGAGACAGAGAGAGAGAGAAAAGGCTGCAGCTGGTGTTCCGGTGAGGAGTATCTTAATCTTAATGGCATTAAGGGAGAGATCATTGGCAGCACACCATTCCTGAATTGCGGTCAGACAATCTGGAATGAGAGAAGAAGAGGCAGCTGAGGGGAGCCTGAAGGAAAGCTGGTGTCATCTGCATATACACAAAGTTGGAGCAGAAGGAAGCGATGCAGTGGGCAAGAGGTGCCAGGTATTGGTTGAAAAGCCAGGGAGAGAGTTTAGACCCATGGGAACACCACAAGTGGAGAGGGAGAGGGTAAGGGAGAGAGAGAAAAAAGACCCCAGTTAGACATGGGACGGTCGGTCAGTGAGAAAGGAGGTCAGCCAGGCAAGGGCCTGATCAGTGATACCCCAGTTATCACAGAGGCGATTGAGCAGGATGATATGGTTGACCGTATCAAAGGCAGAAGAAAGATCAAGGATGAAGTGGATGAAACGGACGAAGCGGATGGAACGGACGAAGCGGATGAAACGGACGAAGCGGATGAAGCGGATGAAACGGACGAAGCGGATGAAACGGACGAAGCGGACGAAGCGGATGAAACGGACGAAGTAGACGGAACAAAACAAGGAGTTGAACAGATGAAGAGGATAAAACCGACAGAGTAGAATCCGACAGAGTGGATGGAACGGATAGAGTGGAGGGAAAGGATGGAGTGAATGGAACAGACAGCATGGATAGAACAGATGGAACAGAGAGTGGATAGAACGATGGAGTGGATGGAACCGATGTAACAGTTTACAGTGGATGGAATGGAAGGAAAAGATAGAGTGGATGAAGGATAGAGTAGATGGAGTGGGTGAAAAAGATGGAAAGGATGGAACCGATGGTAAGGATGGAAAGGAAGGAGTGCATGGAAAAGAAGGACGGAGTGATTGGAAAGGATGGAGTGATTGGAAAGGATGGGGTGGATGGAAAGGATGGGGTGGATGGATAGGATCGAATGGATGGAAAAGAAGTAGTGAGTGGAAAGGATGGAGTAGATTGAGCGGATGGAGTGAATGGAAAGGATGGGGTGGATAGAGTGGATGGAAAAGATGGAACGGACATAACAGATGGAAAAAGTGGATGGTGTGGAAGGAACCGATAGAACGAACGGAGTGAATGGTAAAGAAAGAGTGGATGGAGTGGATATAGTCCTGTATATCCATGTATCTCCTACTTATGCTATGTGTATGCTATGTACCTGTATCCCCATGTTACCCTATCCATCCTGTCGCTTTATATACGTATGCCACTATGTACGCCCCTGTCCTGCTCATGCCTTGGTTGCAGGTGCTTTACTGATAGCCACCATATCACACTACTACGCTTTCTCTCTCCTATACACCATCATTCAACCAGAACACAGCTATGATATGACACATTTGGCCTAGCTGTTCTCATACTAACATGACCCCACGAACATCTCATCATCCTAAAAAAAAAACAGCTAGCTGAGCACATACCGGCTAGCTTAGGCGTCTCCTCAGGCCTAACGCAGCCAGAACTCAGTCTGGGTGTCCATCCTCCAGACTGAACACATCCAACTGATTTCCTCAGCACCACACTTAACGCTAAGAAGCAGCTATCACGCAACAACCACGCCAGCTGCACACATATCCGGTGCGCCCACGCACCATACAACACTCTCTCTCTACTGACTCAAACTGCGGTTCCTGAGGGCGTTCAACCTACCAGCACTTTGAGGTCATACCAATGACATATAAGGCGCTATATAAAAGCCCAGTGACATAACATAACAGAAGGAGGACAGAAGGAAGGTTATAATCAAGGTTAGTGAGCAGATGTTCACGGGTGTTCAGGAGAGCATTTTCCGTGCTTTTGGCAGCTCTGAAGCCAGACTGGTGGTGGCGGAGACAAACAAAATATTCAGTGTGCAGATTGAGTTGGAAGATGGCCAGCATTTTCCAAGTGTTTGCCCAGGAAAGATGGATGGAGATTGGGCAATAGTTAGCCGCAGAGGAAGGATCGGCAGGGGGGAAGGGAAGGTCCAGTGGCAAAGGAGTGGTTGCAGAAATCGGCCAAGGCTGGAGCAAGGGTGTCGATGTGGTCCTTGATGGTCTGGAAGAACAGGGCAGGACCTGTTTTGACGAGACTTTCATAGATTGGACTTGTCTAGAAACATTGTCAGGGGAGAACAAGGGAAAGGAAGAGAAGGGAGGAGTGATGGCCAGATGCGGGCCAGGAGTGGAGGAGGAGCAGGAGGAGGAGGAGGAGGAGGAAGAGAGGGTGGAAAGTATGTCCTGAGTTTTAGTGATAAAATGAGAAGCCAAGGCCGTAAAGAGGGATGGGAGGGAACCGCAGAGGTAGAGACTGCAGCAGGATTGACCAGCTCCTTGCAGAGTTCGGCCGAGTTGTTAGATGCAGCAGAGATGCTGTTTTGGATGTGAGCTCTCTTCTTGGCGAGGACAGAGTCTGTATTGCCTTTGGAGCAGGAGGCAGGCCAGTTTGTCAGAGGGTGCACCTGATGCCCTCCACTTGCTCTCGGCCACCCTGCACTTGCGTTTAAGGGTGACAAAGTCAGAGTCATACCAAGAGTTGCACTTGGATTTGGGCTTCAAGCGGATCGTCATGACAGGGGCAAGTACACCAAGAGTGTCAGATAGAAAAATTAAGGTTAGATAGGGCTGTGTCAGGGTGTGAGTCAGGCAAAGGTGCAGAAGGAGGAGAGAAGGTAGCGGCAAAAGCCTGAGCTGACACACGCTTCATGGGTCGGATGACCGAGAAGGTAGGTGGCAGTGCTGGAGTCGGCTTGGCCTGAGGGGTAGAAACAGAGGTGGGAGGAAAGGATAAAGTGATCACTCCAGAAGATAGGAGTGGTGAGAAAGTTGAAGAGTTGGAGGTCCGAGGAGATCAGAACATCTAGGGTGTGCCCTGCAGAGTGAGTCAGGCCAGAGGGAAGAATAGATAGAGTTGCAGAGGTTGCAAAATATCCTGAAGAAGGGGATGAATCCAGGAGGATGTTAACATCTCTGAGGAGGAGAAGTTGAAAGGTAGAGGACAGGAGAGAGGAGAGGTCCGCTCACTCAGAGAAGGGGGCGACCTAGCCAGGTGGCCTGTAGATAGTGGCCACAGTGAGAGAAAGGCCAGGAGAGAGAGAGCCTGAAGATCAGGCATTCACAAGAGGAGGAGTCCTGCATAGAAAGGATAGAAGCAGGGATCCACTCTGGGAAGATCAAGGCTATACCCGCACTGGGACGGTTGGCTCTGGGTTTCGGAGAGGATCTTTAGCCATCAGGAAGGAGAGTGTCAAAGTTTGTGACAGAGCTGGCTGCGAATCAAGTCTCGGTCAGACAGAGTAGATCCAAATAGAGTTCTTCCAGGAAACGGCAGATGTCAGAGGAGTGTTTGACAGCGGAGCGAGAGTCAAGAGTAGCAATGTGGAGCAGGTTTCCCCCTTAGGAAGGACTTCTGTGGAGGGGTACAGGTCAGAGGTACACCCTCCAGAAGTGTTGAAGGTGCCCAGGGATGTGCAGAGCAGGAAGGAGGAGAAGGCAAGGTAGCCAGGGAGGAGGAAGTGGGTGCCAGAGGGGTGGCGGAGAAAGAAGGCAACAGGCGGGCCGGAAAAGCAGCAGACGCAGTCGTAGAGGTGGCAGAGGATGCAGGCGACAGAGGAGCCAGAGAGGGGAAAGAAGGAACAGCAGGAAAATAAAGGAAGTTGATAAGGCGCAGGAAGCGTCTATCAAAAAGAAGGAGGTTGGCCTGAGGGCCTTGGACGAAGACGGTGCCATTTAGGTCACCATGGCAACGCATAAAAAAGCAGAACTGCGCGTCCCCAGGGTTTTGCTGTCTGCAGAGTCCTTCTCGACTTTGGAGGTAAGAATCTACAGCGCACTTACTCATAGTAGAGCATAGTGTTTAGACACAAGAAGAGTACTGATTTACCCAATTGTTTTAAGCACCACTTTCAACCTGGATGACGGACGTAAGCCGGCATTAGAATAGATACGGATCACATGTGGCATTTGATGGGAAACACACATATGACAGAGGTATGCTTTATCTCTAACAGTTACACAGAGACATTTACATATTGCTTTTATATGAGTGCGCTATGTAATTCCAGCAGAATTCCTGATAGCAATTTTCTTTTTTGTATTCTTGGTGACATCACATATGAACATTATTGGCACGCTGTGCTATGTACACTTTTTCGTATGACAATGAATTTTGACATGTTTCTTTACTGTAGAAATGTGGGTATATTGCAAATCCCTGAAGATGGTGTAGACACACCGAAAGGCATTGGCTTATTGGCACTGGACTGACCATGTATTAGAACTCTGTCTCAGCACTTGCCACTTCAATTAACAATGCTACAGGAATGTGCATTAAACATTTCCTGCACTTTTGAAGAGTTTCACTCGAGTCTGTTATATAACAATTGACTTGCAACATGAAACAAACAAAAGTATATTATTGATGAAGAAAAAATGAAAGTGAAAAGTAACTGTAGAAATAAATACATAAACCCTTTTTCTGCTCCCTTTGGAACCAATTGAGAGCGTCAGATTTGTTGAGATGTTTCCACCTCATCATTTTTTTGTCTCTTGAATCTTTTGGTCCTGGACCATTATTTTTCTGACAGCTCCAGGCTAAAACCATAATTAAAAACTACAAACAGCCATTAGAACCTAATTGACTGAAAGAACGTGAACTTTAAAGTAGTGCCCACCCCTTTTTCACATTGGTGCCATTTAGGTAAACATTAATGATGACCTTGATGGAGTGGAAGGGGGCCAGGAGGGCCTCCCACCGGGTGCCACCATTAATGAGCGAGGAAGAAAAAGGAGAACAGAGACCATATAAGGGATCCAAAGGCCTGGAGAGGGAACGAGAAAGAGGATCTCTGGAAGAAGCACTGGTGTAGGTATCAGCGATAGGAAGGCCTGGGTTGGAGACCATGATGTCCCTTTTGAGCTTCTTCCGGCCAGACTTAGTAAGAGATAAGAGGGCTAGGATAGTCGATAGACAAGCAGTTAGAGAAGATAGGTGAGACAGAGCACCATAGAGGGTGCACAGAGGAAGGGGGAGAAGAGGGGGGCGACGTGGAGCCCAAGCGGGGGGTAGACACGGAAGGAGGGGGGCACGTAGAGGATAGAACACAGACAGAAAATCAGATCAATGCCTAGACAAAGTCAGTCACCAAAGGAACCTAGAAGTAAGGAATGCAGGCAGTACAATGTGAGCAAACAACCCTGGGGAAACAAAAACGCCAAGTAACAGAGCAATCACTAAGGGAACCTAGAAGTAAGGAATGAGCACAGAAGGTAGTCAATGCAATGTAAGACCACAACCGTGGAGAACAAAACGTCAAGAACAGTACACAAAAGATCAGGGAGGGAGTTAAGAAGATGGGAGGCAAAGGCCTGCCGGGGATGCGGGGAGCACAGCAGCAGAGGGAAGGAGGGGGTGCACGCAGCTGAGTAGAGAGTGCACATGTGTTCTAAAAATGGACTGGGGTTCACGCCACCTAGGTAAGAGGGAGCGCACACAAACCTAAAGAAAGAGAGGGCGTACACGGCTTAGATTTGCACGGAAGTGCACGCAGCCTAAATTGCGAGGGAGTGAAAGGAACTTAATGTATGAAGGGGAGCACGCAGCCTAGAATTGTGCTGGAGCACAAGCAGCCAAAGTTGCGGGGGAGTGAACGCAACCTAATATAAGAATTGCAATGGATCGCCTGCAGCCTAAGTTGAGAGGGAGAGAACGCCACCCAAGTAATAGGGTGCACACGTGGCTTAAGATGCGAGTGAGCGCAGGTAAGCAGGGAGGGGGATGGAGGTGGTGCGAGGACCGGTCACGGGGAAACAACGCGTGGGATAGAGTGAGAAGGGGCACCAGGTCAGGGGGGTGGGGGGATGTGTGGAGTGTAGCAAGGTAACGCTCTCGCACCTTCTTTGACGCCCGCAGATGTGAGGGTGAGTTTGTCCGCACTCACGGCCTATGCCGCTATCACATCGCCGCCAAACACCTGTCTCAATCAACACTGCAGCCCTGTCCTGCGAGGGCTTTGCCGCACAGGGTCCAAACCTTGGTTCTTAAAGGCACAGAAGCATGGATTTAGCAAAGCGTGCTACATATAGTCGGGCAGCGTCTCCTGCACCCCTGCGTCGCTCAACACCGCAGCCTTGTCCTGCAAGGGCCTTGCCGCACAGGGTCCAAACCTCAGTTCTTATAGGGTGAGGCTTGAGGCCATGTGCGTGGTGTCACAAGACACACATGGGGATAATAAAGACCAGGCTTATGTGCCCTTGTGTTGCCAATAAGGGAAAAATAAAGGCACCTTAAAGGAAGGATAATTTCTTACAGAAGATTGATTTACTCTTCCCCACCCTACAAGGTTCTCAAACCAATTTAAAGGCTCCTAATTCAAAGGTCTTTAGAGTCTGATGTTTCAAAGTTCCAACCAAAAGTCAAGAAGGCAATGCTTCTTTCTCTTTCCAGGTTCAGATAAAAGTCCCTGCTGCAAAGGACTTGCAAAAGAAATTCTCAAAGAAAAAAACAGAAAAATTGACAACTCAAAATACTTAAGAAGAAACAGCAAACTAAAATTTTCAACCAAGGTCCCAAGTGTTTGCAGGTCCCTCCACAGCATCACTCTCAGCTTCCCGTATATGATCAGTGGCTGCATAGCCTTGTAGATGGCATATAGGTTGGTCATCACCCATGATTGCCAATGAGTGCAGCACCAGTGTTTGGGATTCGTGCTCTGTTAAGCCAGTGTCAGTACAAGTCCCACAACTTCCACCAGAGGAGGCTCAGCCACTTATACCGGTTTGGCAGTTCAGGCAGTTTGGACCAACGGTAAGTGTCAGATCTCAGAAGTAATTTCCTAGGTTTCAAACCCCTTCACTGTTGAGGGAACCTTGTCCTACTGTCCTTCATTCCATTCTTACTTTCTTGCTCATCACCCAGGTGTCTGCTGTTTTGTGAGGAACCTTCCCATTCGCTCTCCTTTTCTACTGGTTGTCTCCAGTCACGTCTCGACAATTAAACACACTCATTCTTCCCCTTAGCATACACACACACACACCCATGCAGCAATACTTCGAGGAGTCCTAATCAGCTTGGCTACCCTTCCTAAATCAATCACTGGTACTGGGCTAACTTAAGTCGCATGTATCAATTAACCTTCCTGCACCTTTTTTGGTTTCTACATCACTACGAGTGTTGCCCGATATTAGCCCTGAAAGGGATAGAGGCATTTTGGTAGATGTAGTGAGCCCCTGCTCCCAGACTCAGGGCTAAGGGAGTGACCACGAGGTCCTCCCCACACCACCCCCAAGCTCTGTATCACAGAGCAGGTGGCAGCAGCTGGGCCCCAGGTGCACCCTACCTCACACCCCAAGGGTCAGGCAGAGGACATTGTCACAGTGGGTAAGGAGCAGAGAAGAGCATTTTTCAAAGGCACCGAATCGCATTAGAAAGAGGAGGTGGCCTCCAACTGACTGTCTCTTCCTGCCATCCCACCCTTTCCATAGAGAGGACATAGCATAAGAAAATATACCAACTCGCCACTATAACCGCTCGGTTAATTATGCAGCACGGCGTACTCATGTTCTGCTTCCCCTCAACCACTTTGGATGGGTATTTATTCCAGGTGCATCGGCTCTTGGACAAAGGTAAACCTCGATCGTCAGCTAGATTAAACAGGACGAGCAGATCTCAAACGCTGTCCCATGTCAGTCATGCATGTTCCAGTGCATACAGTGTCGTCTCCTTTGTTTTCTGTGACTGATGGCTGTTAAACGCATCACTACAAGGCAGAGAAGGGACAGGGAAATACTTAGTCCGAGAGAGAGCTGTGCAGGGCTGGGTTATGATACTTGGGTTGTTTTACTATGTAGAGCCCAACCCTAATATTCTCCCACTAAATGTGTTATTCCAGAAACATTATTTGATCTCCTTATATTTCATTTCCTAGGTCTGCTGGAATTTTGAAATGCTTACAACCACACTACTCACCAGAGCTAAGCACTATATTAGACGTGGACATTTACATTTGTTCTACATCTTTGGCAGTTTCTGGAAGTCAAAGCACATTTGCTTTGTGGCAGACCTTGGACAGACGCTTTATTTAATTATTTAAAAAAAAATAGTTTAAAGTGCAAATTGGTTAATTAAAAGCTTATACACTATAATCAAATCACAAAAACAATAACATATCAATCCTTAATACCGCTGTCATAAAGAAGAAAATAAGAACAAAATACAATCAATTTCTTCCAATTAAAATCGAGTCATTGAAAGAAAGGCACGTTATAAAAACAGTTTCAGGTAATTCACTAACAGATGGTTCTTCTCCAAATATAAAAAGCTGCCCCAATAAAAACCTTTATCTCCCCTTCATAGATAACTGACCAAAATTGATCTGATTCAATCATTTGAAAATCCCCAACCAGATTTCCATACCCTTTGTAATACCATTCCTTTAATTTAGTACACATGGTAAGGTTATGCCTTACAGTTTCCACCTCTATTTTACAGTGCCTACATAATCTTTCTACTCGGGGGGATATTAGTCCAAGCACCAGTGAATTCATTACAAAGTAGGGTATTCATACGTAATTGCAAGATGAATCTTATCATTGCCCTACTGCCTGTATTTAATAAGTATTCTCTTGGGGTGGCAGGTTTAAGACCCTGAAGAGCATAAGCGGCGTATTGTATCTTTGTGTGGAGATAAGTTTGATTTTCACACAAATCCCAGATAGTTGCTTTTTTCTTTAGACTTTTAAAAATACAGATAGCATCTTCTTTCGCCATAGACACCTTCAAACCTAAATCATCAAGGAAGGACAATACTGTGTTTTGTAAACGTAATATATAAGTATTCTTAAACCTGCCTTCACTTCTATGTTTTCCTATTAGGTTAAGTAGATTTCCTTCCTCCCCCTCCCCCAGCATTATTCTAAAATACAATTTACAGCATCCTATTTTCCACAGAGTCGAGAGGGAAACAAGCCCCAGCTCACATCTTATTGCCTCTATTGGCACACCGTTAGGTAGTCCTAGAACAGGTCCCCAACGTTTCCCTTCAAGTTTACCTAATTTACTCAGATATTTACCCTCCACTGTTTCCAAGGCATACAGAATACCAGGTGTAATGCAACTCTTGTATACCTCAAGGAGCCTTCCATGGAATGGCATCCTTTACTGGACATATATTTCCATAGAACATTCCACTTCTTTAATATTTTAGTATCTACCATCTCTTGGAAGAAATTTATACTAGGATTGCTCAAAATAGGTATCCCCAAATATGGGTAAGCATCAACCACCTCCAAGGTAACGGAATTGATTTGACATCTAGAGGTCAATTTTCTTTTCTCTTTCTTTGATACTCCAAATACCATAATCTTAGTCTTGTTGATGTTGATATTTCGATTATTTGCCTCTGAATAAAAGTACAGTCCATCCAGCAACCTTTGTAATCCTACAGGTGTTTTATCCATTAGAATGGTATCATCTGGGTACATAAGACTGCATATTACTTTACCCCCCACTTGGGGGGGGGGTGGAGCCATTTATAGTAATAAAACTGTCCCACATATCTGATACGTACAGATTGTACAGTAATGGCGATGTCACACATCCCTGCTTAAGGTCGGTATTTGTACTAATCACAGGCGATTGCATCCCTCCTTTACCCAGACAAATAGGCACCGTGGTATCCCTATACATTTCTTTCACAAAGTGGAGGATTCTTGGGCACATTTTTCCCCCTCAGTTTTTCCCACAATACGTCTCTGTTGACACAATCAAAAGTTTTCGAATAGTCTATGAAGCACACATATAGTGTTTCCCCTTTATCCTTTGTGTCAGCAATGATATGATTCAACATGGTCAAATTGTCCAGGGTCCTGTGATCTTTTCTAAAGCCTATTTGTTGAGCAGAAAGGAGACCCTTCTCCTTTATCCAGTTGTTCAGAGTGCCCACTTACAGAGAACAGAAAATCGTGCAGCTGCTATCGGCTATAGCTAGCAATCGATAATTATCGGGTAATTTTCTGTCCCCTTTTTTAAAAATAGGGAGGACTATGGCTTTCCTCCAACTATCTGGAATAATACCCTTTTCCCCATATACCAGAGAATAGTTGGAGAAAAAGCACTGCCCATTTTCTAGGGTTTTGTTTGATAATATTAGCCAGCACACCCGGGCCCGGGGCTCTCGAGGATTTCATTTTTGAGATAACTTGGGAATAACGGAGATGTGACTTATGTTGAAGAAGAGATTTGCAATATAGTGCATCCATACATCCTGTCCCGCGTCATTATTTTCTCTATTGTTGTCCTCCATCAAAAATTGGCGATATAAGTACCACATTTTTTTTGAGTTGTGGGTTTTACATATTTTATATATGCACCTCCTATTAGCGTTATTAGTATTGCATTTGTAATCTTTGAGCCAATTTTTACAGTGTGTCATGATATTGCTGGATCTCTTACTCCTCTCTGTCATCTAAGTCACATAACGCCTTAAGTTTCTTAATGTCCCGCTTCATTTCCTTTTTCCTCTCCTGAATCAATTGATCACATTTGTGAGTAGGGTTTTTACTATATTTGTTTTTCAAGATCATTTTACCATTTGTTTTATGTATCAAACCAAACAAATTAGTGATCGTATTGAAACCATTGAGGGCACTATTCTGACCGTCAATGATAAGTTGGTCAAACAGTCTGTTAAATGTAGCTAAGGTTTTATCAGACCACATGTTCCTGTTTCCTCCTGCCATAAATTGTATATTCATCACCTTTCCTACATCCCAATTCTGTATTTTTTGACCATTAATACATTTTCCCCTTCGGGCTGTATGATCACTCAGAGGGGTAGATACATGTTCTAAAGAGATACTGGAATTACTTAATATTTTCTTTACAAGCACGTAATCAAGTCGGTACCCAACCTTCCCATTTGTCCAGGTTTCCCTAGTACCTGTCCCTTTATTAGGTTCCAGATAATTTAACCCCTAATTAGACAACAAATTTCAACCATCGAGTTCCCTGTGAAGTTTGGTGATTTTCCCCCTCAACCAAACAGTGATCCTGTATTTCCACTGTATTTCCACAATGATGAGTGAATCATCCCACAGTTCTCAACACCTATCCATCTCCTTTTTAGCAGTATCACAGTAGGCATTGAAGTCCCCTACTATACAAATTTCAGAGTCCGGGGATTCCAAAAACCATCCCTCAATGTTTTATAATGTCGCCTATCTCCAACATGTTTTTCCCCCCCTGGATGTAAGTAAATGTTAATGAGAAGTAATTTGTCCAATAGCCTTCCCTTATCGATAACTTAACATATAACAAAAGGGGAATTCCCATACTTCTCATACGGTCTGTAAGAGATGTGTTTTTCACCCCAATACACAGGCCTCCAATCGGTCGACCCTTTTCCCCCTTTAGTGGCTGCTTTATTCCATATATTATATCCTTCCAGTAGCACCCACAAACCCAGGTTTCTTGGAGGGCAAATATGTCGCTGTCCAACAACAGTTGAATACCATCCATGTGGAGTAGGGAATTAAAGCCCCTACTATTCCAAGATAGTAGGGTGATTTCTTTATTACATGCCTCATCTCAGTTTACAATCGGTATATTACCCTCCAAGAATCGCACTTCCCTTCAGTTACATCCCGACTCTGTACTTATTATTGAGGTTGCACCCGATTCCATGTTTTTATCCTTCAGATCTTGGTGAGTTAAGGAATGGCATATCACAATCTCATAGTTGTTACCCCATACACCATTAGAGTATTCCTGTATTAGATCTACAAAAACTGCAGATCTAAATTGTATGATTACCTAATTTTCCCAACTCCCAATTTTGGGCAGAATGATAGAATCAATGTCCCCTGAATTAATATTTTGGAGCTGTGGGATGGATAAGTGACAATTTATTCAATATTCAAGCCCTATTTAAAAAAGGTGTTTCATCAGTTGTAGCTTTTTCAATGATCTTTATACTTTTCCCCACTCATTCTAGCTTTAGGATTACCATGCATTGCCAATCGTTCCATCTCCTTAGTATATATCCCCCTCTCCTTACTAGAAGATACATAACCTTTTCATTAATGGGGATATTAACATATTTAAAGTTGTTTCCCAATGATACTTCATCACCTAATACCATTTTGTCTATGGTCTGTTCATTACCCCTCAACCAGTTATCTAAACCCCTCACTTTAATTGCCGCTGTTTTTCCCTCATCCAACTTCCGCTGACATTCAATAATTTCAAAGCGGTTTCCCACTTCTACACATTCGGAATCTAATGGAGTTGTAGGGGCTAGAGCCAAGGTATTCCTTTTAACACTCTTATGTTATTTAACCTTCTCCATGGCCCCCCTTTTTCGGGTAGATCTCCTATTCCTTCTTTTGCATCTGGTGCGCCTATTTAACCCCTGGGACGCAGTTATTTCAGTGACACTACCACTTGCATTTATTACTTCTGCCAAATTTCCCTTAGAGGAAGATGTCTCACTAAGGTGTGTCTTTAACTGAGAGTCACCTTTCTCATTCTCTCTCTCGGCAGCCAGAACCAATTCACTCAGATCTCCTAGAACTACATTTGCATCATTCAGATTATTACTTTTTCTATGAGAGTCATTTCCCCCGATATTCCTCTATCATAGTCCCAAGGGATCTGGGGTCATCAATAGTCTGTTTACCAATGATTTGATGTCACTCTGTTCCATTACCAACCTAGTGCAGATGGTCAGAACATCCATCATGTTCCATTAATGGAAAACTGTTTTAGCATCTCATGTTTCATACAGTCCCCACCTTTGCTTTGCATTCTGGCAGAGCTCTCAACTAGGCCCAGGTTAGGCAGATGTAGTCCATCTAGTCAATGAAGGCTCTCCTTTCTGGCCCTGGAAACATCAAAACCACAACCATCATAAATCAAAACACAAACAATTGTGGATGGGCGTCGCCCGCCTGCCATGGGTCTAGTTGAGCATTTTAACTTGCGGTTGTACTCAATTACCGTATGCAGAATGTGGATAATGCAGGAATGGGGGTACTGCCAACACTTGACGTAGGGCATTAAATATCAGAGAGTGTAAATAGTCCTGTGTTTCGTATGAGATGATCAGCCATGTGTTCCCTTTTTATTCAGATCTCATCATACATATACTCGAACTTGATGTCCTGGTCTGACAATTGGAAAAGTAATATTCTAATACCATGTTCAAAAAACAGTGCAGGCAAAATAACTTAAAACTGCTCTTTTACAATTTGACATATTTGCTCAAATTCTGGAGGTTTCCAAGGTAACGTAACACAGAAAGCGAATTATACGGGTTATCCACCCATTGAAAGCACCCCCAAAAAAAAAAAAACTATAAACCTGCACCTCTAAACTTGTAGGCAACTTGGAAAAAACCCTTTGTCTAGTAGTAGATTACTACAACTCCACAGAAAAAAAGGTCTTGTTATAGTTTGAAAAGGAAACCAATGCACTGGTCTCAGTGTTATTTTCAGAGATTGACTTGGAGGAGGTTTACTGTTTAGAATAGAATTCAAATACCTTTGTTAATCAAGCAATTCAAATGAAACTATCGTTCAGCATCATCAGGTAACATAACAAGCACGAAGAACAAGTTACTTTCTTACCTGGTAACGTTCTTTCGATGGGATGGTCCGACGACGTATTCCATATCTATGACATGTAATCACCACAGCTGTGCTGCTTCGGAAACTTTTTTCGGCGTCTGCGTCCTGCGTCGATGACGTCGATGCGCCGTCGTCGAGGACCTCCTCAGACGTCCGACTTCATCCGATGTGATAAGTAGGATGCACGACGCCCATAGCCTCAGTTGTAGTTTTTTCCCCCAGAACGTGTGACATAAGTCAACTGCCAGTCAGACACAAAGCCTTGCGGAACGTAAGCTGCAATCGCAAAAGAAATTCTGCAGCGGGGAAGGCAGGGCGGGAGCGATATGGAATACGTCGTCGGACCATCCCATCGAAAGAACGTTACCAGGTAAGAAAGTAACTTGTTCTTCGAGGGGATTGGGTCCTCCGACGTATTCCATATCTATGACAGACTCCCAAAGCAGTACCAAAGCAAGGAGGAGGGAAAGAATTTAGAATCAAAATTTAGAATAGCCAATCAAATAGCAGAGCAAAGGACTGCCTTGCCAAAGGCCAGATCCTGTGCTCGGATGGAATCGAGGGAATAGTGACGTACAAATGTATGTACTGAAGCCCAGGTGGCTGCATCATAGATGTTGCGAATAGGAACACCCCTCTGCAGGGCAGTAGACGCAGCCATACCCCTGGTAGAATGGGCCCGCAAGCCAGCCGGTGGGTCCTTACCCGCCAAGCGGTAGCACTCCGAGATGGCCAAAATAATCCAGCGAGACAAAGTCTGTTTCATCACAGCTTGCCTTAAACGCTTTCCAGCGTAACCAATAAAGAGTTGATCATCCACTCTGACCCGGGACATGCGTGAAACATAAAAGCTTAAAGCTCTCCTAGGATCAAGCCTATGGAGCCACTCCTCTTCCTTACCAGGATGCGGAGGAAGATAGAATGCCGGAAGAACAACCTTCTGGGCCAAATGAAATTCCGTCACTACCTTCGGAAGAAAAGAAGGACGAACTCTAAGGACAACCCTGTCCTTGTGAAATACAGTGAAGGGAGGCTTAACTGAAAGTGCCTGTAACTCACTCACTCTGCGAGCGGAAGTAACCGCAACTAAAAACACAGTTTTCAGAGTTAACAGCCTCAAAGGGCAAGAATGTAAAGGCTCAAACGGAGCACCCATAAGAAACTTAAGAACAAGGTTCAAATCCCAACCGGGCACCAGGAAAGGTGACGGAGGGAACACATTAGTGAGCCCTTTCAGGAACTGTGAAATCAAAGGGATTTTAAAGTAAGAACACTCTTCAGACGAGCGCTTAAAGATGGACAGCGCCGCCAGGTAACCCTTAACGGTACCCACTTGCAAGCCCCTGTGGGCCAAAGAAAGTAAAAAGGACAGAACCATGGGGATGTCACATGCAAAAGGATCCACATTCTGAACTCTGCACCAGTCGCAGAACTTACGCCAACGGCAACGGTACAGAGACTTTGTTGCTGGCCTTCGGGCCGAAAGCAACACCTCCATCACGTCCTCAGGAAGGTCCCAATCCTTATACCTCAACCTTTCAGAAGCCAAGCGTGAAGGTTGAGGGATCTGACCTCTGGATGAAGAACCTGACCCCCCTCCCGTGAGAGCAGATCGTCTCGGTAGGGAAGACGACGTGGAGGGCAGATGGATAAGTCGAGAAGGTCCGGGTACCACGTCCTCCGAGCCCATGCCGGGGCAATGAGGATCATCCGGAAACCGAACTTCCGTAACCTCCGCAGCACTTGCGGGATGACGGGGACTGGAGGAAACGCGTACAGCAGCGGGAATGACCACTCCACCACGAACGCGTCTCCTAAGGCTCCTTTTGGAGGAAATTCCCGCGAGCAAAACCTTTCGCACTTCCGGTTGACACTGGAGGCGAAGAGATCCACTTGAGGGGTCCCCCAAAGGGCGAAGATCTCCAGGAGAATCTCCTGAGCCAACTCCCACTCGTGAGAGATCGCGCTCTGCCTGCTCAGAGCGTCCGCCGTCACGTTTTCGGCTCCGGCCAGATGAACTGCCGAGATCGAAACTTCCTGCTGGATGGCCCAGAACTCGAGCTGCATCGCCTCCCTGCACAGAGGAAGTGACCCTGCCCCCCCCTTTTTGTTGAGGTAGTGCATGGCCACTGTGTTGTCCGTCAGGATCAGGACATTCTTCCCTCGCACAGACGGCAGAAAAGCCTTCAGGGCTAGCCTGACGGCCCTCAGCTCCAACAGATTGATATGGAGTCTGGACTCCGACGGAGACCAACGACTGCTGACTGTCAGCCCGTTGGCATGAGCTCCCCATCCCGTGAGGGATGCATCCGTCAGGATCGTCACCTCCGGCCAGGGAAGCCAAAATGGAGCCCCCCTTCATCAAGTTGCCTTCGACGGCCCACCACAGAAGGTCCCGGGCGACCGAGGACGGCACCTGAATCGAGTCCGACATCTTGCCGGAGGACTGCGACCATTGCGTCTTGAGTGCCCACTGCAAAGATCTCATCCGCAGGCGAGCCTCTGGCACCAGAAGAATGCAGGATGCCATGAGGCCGAGCAACCTCAAGAACTCGAACGCTGGGAGCGTCTGGGCATGCTGAAACTTGTGCACCATCTGCTGAATGTGAAGAGCCCTCACCTGGGGAGGAAAACACTGCCCCAGGGAAGTGTCGAGCACTGCTCCGATGTACTGGAGCCGCTGCGTTGGCGTCAAATGGGACTTCTTTAAATTGAGGGAGAAGCCCAGCCTGTGAAGGGAGCGACAGGTGACCGATAGATGATCCAGGACTTGCTCGGGAGAGCTCCCCCTGATCAACCAATCGTCCAGGTAGGGGTAGACGTGAATCCCCCCTTGCCTGAGATGCGCTGCCACCACCACCATGAGCTTGGTGAAAACCCTCGGGGCGGAGGTCAATCCGAACGGCAGGACCCGAAACTGAAAGTGCGAGTCGCCAACCGCGAACCTCAGGTACTTCTTGTGCTTGGGATGGATCGGCACATGGAAGTAAGCATCCTTGAGGTCGAGTGACACCAACCAGTCCTGAAGCTGAAGGGCCTGGAGGACTTGAGAGAGAGTAACCATCTTGAACTTGTCCTTTCTGAGGAGTTTGTTCAAACCGCGCAAGTCCATGATGGGTCTCAATCCCCCGTCTTTCTTCGAAATCAAAAAATAAGGGGAATACCATCCCTTGTTCCTCTCCGCTACAGGCACCAGTTCTATGGCGCCTTTCTCCAGCAGGGCTTGAATTTCCTGCGCAAGGAGCGGATCCAGACTCTGCAAAGAGAGGTTCCCCGGTGGATTGTCGCGAGGCCTGTGCCGAAAAGGAAGACAGTAGCCGTGGGTTATGATCTCCAGAACCCACACATCTGAAGTAATGGCTTGCCACACTACAAGATGCTGCGCCAGCCTTCCCCCAACCGGCGAACCATGGGACATGGCCTCACGACAGAGTGGGAGCGGCTGCGGCGTTACCTGAGGGCAAAGAGGCAACTGCCCGAGCGGCCTTGGCACCACGGGTATCCTGTCGTCCACCTCTGGTACCCCTGCGTTGGCCTCTTTGACTGCCAGCTCCTCTCGCTTTACTGAAGGATGAGTAATAGCGAAAGGAACCACCCCTCCACTGCTGTCCCCTACGACGAAAAGGTTGGCGAACTGCAGCGCCCAACGACTTTGCTGCAGCTTTTGAGGTCTGCAACCTCTCAAGGCTCTCGTCAGCCTTGCTGCCAAAAAGGTGTTCACCGTCAAAGGGCATGTTGAGGAGCCGGGACTGCACATCAGGAGCAAACCCCGACTTCCGCAACCACGCAAACCTGCGTATCACGGTGCTTGCCGCCATGGACCTACTGACGCATTCAGCTAAGTCCAAACCCGACTGAACGGACTCACACATGGCATCCTTACCATCCTGGACCATAGCAAGGAAACCATCCCGTTCGTCCCCTTCGGGAACATGTTCAGCCGCTAACGCAACACAGTTCCACAGAGTGTGCGTGAAACGTGACAAGGCACAAATGGAGTTGGCCGCCTGAAGCGCCATACCAGCAGAAGAAAACACTTTCTTCGCCCAGCCATCAAAACGTTTGTCGTCCCTATCAGGAGGGATGGTAGGGTACGACGCCTGCTTCGCCGGGGCCGTGGCCGCCTGCACCACCAAACTCTCCGGAGTGGGGTGCCTGGTCAAGTAGCAGGGGTCGCCACTGGCTGGACGGTATTTTCGCGACAAGGATCTGCCCACCGCCGGGAGACTCTCCGGAGCAGTCCAAGCCGCCGCCACCCTTCTCTGTAAAGCCATATGGAACGGCAGAACCGGGTCAGTTGGGGGACCAACATCAAGGATGTCTGTCAGATCATCCTGCACAAACTCCCCTGGGGGAGCAGACCATCCCAAGTACTCAGAAACCCTAGCCATAAGGCGCCGGTACGAGGAATCAGCATGAGAGCCAGGCTCAGGCCTACAAAACTCCACCTCCGGAGAGGTGTCCAGTCCACTGGCATCATGCAGTGACTGTCTCAACTCGTCAAACTGACTATGGCCCGAGACAATTTCATCCGGAACCTGACTAGGAACCAGGCCATCAGAATCCTCATCCGCCTCTGAAATATAGTCCAGGTGGCGAAAAGAAGGCACTCGAGAGTGCTTGCTCTTAACCAGAGCCTTCCTAGGGGGTCCACCCGTGCCCTGGGGTACCTCAGACACGAAAGGCGTCGATGGCGTCGAGCGAATCGGCGCCAGCGTCGAGAGAACCGGCATCGGCGTCGAGGAAATCGGCGTCGACGTCGAGGAAATCGGCGTCGACGTCAGATGCAGCGCCTCCAGAATCGGCGGCGTCGACACAGCCCTCGAGGCCGGAGCCCCGAGCGTGTCCCTCGACGACCTGAGCGTCGACGGCATCGACGACTTCCTCGGAGCCAGAGCCTCGAGAAAGCCTGTCGACGCCCTCGACGCCACAGACGTCGATGCCTTCTTCGAAGACCTCACAGGTGCACACGGTCTCGAACGCGTCGAGGACCGGGACCTGGAACGGGTACGTCGAGAACGAGTCCCCTTGTCCGAACGGGACCTCTCCCGTGACTCGTGCCGACCACTCTTGCGAGCGGTGTCTCTCGACCTCACACGACCGACCCCACTCGGGGACGCGGACGGCTGAGTACGCTGCGACTCAAGAATCGCCAGCATCTTCTTCCCGAAGGAAGCCCATTCCTCTGGCGTCGCACGGCTGGAGGGGTAAGCGACGTGCCGGGCAGAGCCCTCCGAAGAGGACCTGGAAGACGACCAGTGTCGGCGCTTCCGAGAATGCCTCGAAGAGGCTGAGGAGTGGCGAGACCGACTCCTAGAAGGAGACCCACGAGACTTCCGACGATGACACGGAGAGTCACCCCTCGAATCATCCGTCGAAAGCCACGCAGACTTCGACTTCCGGGGCTTGGACACCCGACCTACCGACAACTTCTTCTTACGTTCGCGTAAGGCTTTGGACGTGAGCAACTGGCAGTCGATACAGTCATCCGTGTCGTGGGCCTCCCCGAGGCACCAGAGGCAGGCGTCGTGCGAGTCCGTCACCGACATCTTGGACCCACACTCCCCGCACTTCTTGAAACCCGGACGCGGGGTCGAAGACGAAGTAGACATCTTCTGAAGGATTTTCACAAACGAACAGGTTCGAAGAACCGAGAAGAACAGGTGTTTGCGGTCGTTCGTCGTTGTGTACTGTTGTGCGAGTCTATGTGTGTTTTTTGATTTGTTGTTGTAGTGAAATTTGTGTGGTTTGTTGTGCTGTAGGTTTTTGGTTGTGTTTGGTTTGGAGTTTGAGAGGTTTATGCAGAGGGTGAAATTGTTAGTGGAATTGGTTAGTTGGCATCTCTATCCTGAATGTAGGTGCTGAGCTTGCGTAATTTCCCCTGATGCGCCGTTGTCCTGATCCGGGCTCGTCTGGCATTCAAGTTTCCTTTCTCATCAGGCTCCCACCTCTATCAGGCTCTCTCATAGCCCCACCTGTCCTTCATACTCCTGTGGCCAGTGCACCTGCCAGTGTCAACAACTCAGGTAGTGTGTGGTGATTGCCAATATCTCAACAATTCCCCAAGACTGTGGTACATGGTGGTAACTAAGGGGCGGGTGAAGATGTTGAGTGGGGTTAAACTGGGGTAGTTAACTCAGTTTCCATGCGTGTCGCCTGTGTTACAGTCTAACCAGAGTCACCCGTCCATGGTCGATGTGCATCAATATGCTGACTTGCATCTCTATATGTACATCTCATTGGTAAGTGACATCAGGTGATTGGGAAATTGCCTCCATGAGACAGAACATTGGAACACATTTTTTTAAAATTAAATCTTTTGAAGACAGTTTTTATAATATGTTCGCACTCTATGCCAAATCCTTCAATTGTCGATTGGCTTTCTGAAGCAAAATCTTTAGGAGCATCCTCCATTGAGTGCCCTAAAACAGCTAAATCCCTAAGGTTTACATTAGACTGCTCTCTCCCTTATCCATCACATTAATACACTAGTAAAAACTGCTCATTTTTATTTGTTTGATCTCGGAGCACTGGTACTATCTTGAATTTACTAAGAATTCTGTGCTAGACAGTCTTGCAAAATCAGCACTAGTCCCTCTTAAAGCAATCATCACTGCTTCAGCACTTTTAATTTTTGTTGCAGGCAACTATGAGCAGATTACTCCCATTTTGAAAATACTCCACTGGCTCCTGACTGAACAGAGGATTCAGTGTAATTAGTATCTATATCGCACAGTGAACTTTACAGCAAAACACCATTATATCTCATAGAAAAATTGAGATTTCTGGAGAGTAGAGAATCATTACATCTGGAATCTCGCAGATTTAAATGTTCGAGAACGATTAACTGGTCTTTTACTGGAGCTGCTGTAAAACTGCGGAAATCACTGCCTGCGGTGATGCAAAGGATTCTGGATTATTTTAAATTCCAAAATTCTGTCAAAACGTGGTTCTGGAAAATCGTTAATAAGGCAGTTTTTTGTGTGACCAATTTAATCTGAAACCATCTGTTGTGACTGTGGTGACTGCATCATGGGCCAATTCCGACACTCCGACTAGTTGTGATCTGTGTGGGGCCCCAAGGGAGGACATGTTGCATTTTCTTCTATTTTGTCTGGCATACCCCGTCATTGGACATAGAACATTTGTCCCATTAACTCTGGCATTTGTCATTGTTGTACTGTCATATTACATTTACTAAAAGCTGAGACCCCCATGCGTAGGATGGGTGCTACCGTCATATTTGAGACAGGCGCTACATGTAAGGAAGAGCATCTCTCCACTACCCTTGGAACCAACCAATGAGTAGCGCTCCTTTCTATATTTCAATCTGCCACTTTTTAGGCTGGTGTATTAACTGTATTGTAGTCGCCATTTATATAGCACCTTTTACCATTACTATAGTCTCAACATGCTTGTGAAGTGAACGCCCTCGGGGGCGCAGTCCAGAGTATGGGAAATTCTCATAGAGGTATAGAATGTGTGTGCGCATTTGGCCAAGATTAAGACTTAGGTGGCTTGCCAGGCGCCAGTAAGCAATCCAAGAGGGCAGGCACGTGCATGGGTGCTGAGGGAGATTACAAGAGTGTGCTAGTGCAAGAGACATGTGCTGTGTCCAGCTAGACACAATCGGTCTTAGGTCTTCACTGTATTCTAATGACAGAGGTGTTGAGGCAAGTCTGGTGTAAGGAGGCGAAGACGTAAGTGTCCAGCGAGACCGAATTTGTCGTAGTCATAGCTGCATTATAATGTGTGTGGATGGATAGCTGTGCCTGCAGCAGATGTCTCCCGAAGTGGTGTGTTATACGTACCTTAAGACCAGATGGAGTTTATCTTTGATCTCGCTGTGTGAAAAGAGAAGGTGCCCCGATAGGTTCTTCTAGGCAATATGGACAGGATACCCTCAAGGTCTTCTAAGCGCACTAGACGGTCTATCTTAGTACATCTTCTAGGCGTGACAGACAGGCTTTCATAAGATCTGGGGATCATAGGATTCTTTAAACGCAATAGACATGCTACCTTTATAGTCTTACTAGATCTTCTAACTTCTAAATTGTGCTACCTTCAGGCATCTTCTAAGTTAAATATCAAGGGTAGCATGTCTATTGCGTTTAGAGAATCCTATGATCCCCAGATCTTATGACAGGCTAACATTATAAAGTGCAACACAAGTGCCCACTCCCAAGTCCATCTTCGTGCAGCACACATTAAAATTAACATGCAATGTAAAATGCTTAATACATGTTAATATGTTCCTACTCACTACCTTTTAGGACTTTTTAGTGATGTAAGTATTGCAATGTTGATCTCTGGTTTTCAGAAGATCGCACATGGAACAAGTTACTTACCTGTAACTGTTGTTCTCCAGCATGGGTCTGGCATGGATTCACATGCTCATGAATATTACCCGTCGTCAGGCTGGGAATCCTCGGTAAAGAAAAAACCAGTATCAGTTTCGTTTCTGATCTGTCTTTCGTAGTAATAACCAATCACTGGTCTCTGCGTCATACTGACCACAGCCAATGACTGCCCTCTACCTAAGCACCGCCTCTGGCAGCCATCTTCAGATTTGGAAGCACGTGAAGTGGCAGTATGACCAAGTGAAGAGCCGCAGAGGGGTAGGCGGGAGGGTTCGCATGTGAATCCATGCCAGACCCATGCTGGAGAACAACAGTTACAGGTAAGTAACTTGTTCCTTCTCCAGCATGGGGTCTGGCATGGATTCACATGCTCATGAATAAAGAATACATAGCAGTACACACATGCACAACCACGGGAGGTGGCAAAGGCCCAACATTAAGCATCTTACCTCCTCACCAGGCTCACCTCAGGCGAACAGGTTGCGCAGCACTGCTTGGCCGACCCTGGACTCCTCCCTGGAATCCCGATCGACGCAGTAGAATTTCGTGAAGGTGTGCGTCGACCTCCACGTAGCAGCCCTGCATATGTCCAGCAGGGGCACACCAGAAAGGAACGCCGTGGTGGCTGCGATCGCTCTGGTGGAATGGGCTCTCGGACGGCCAGGCAGCGGTCGGTTTGCCAACCGATGACAGTACATGATACAGCCGGAGAGCCATCTGGAAATGGAAGCCTTCGAGAGAGCCTTCCCCTGATTGACAGGTCCAAAATTCACAAAGAGTTGTGACGTCTTCCGAAAACACTTTGTGCGGTCCACGTAGAACTTCAGCGCTCTAGCCACATCCAGCGAGTGCAAAGTCCTCTCAGCCGGCGACGAAGGCGACGGGAAGAACACAGGCAACACCAAGGGTTCGTTGAGATGGAAGTCCGACGGTACCTTGGGCATGAAGGAGGGGTGCGTCCTGAGCACTACCCTCGTGTCGTGAAAAGTCAAGTACGGGGCCTTGCAGGAAAGGGCCTGGATCTCTCCCACCCGTCGTGCGGAGGTGAGGGCCACAAGAAACGCTGTTTTCCACGACAGAAACTTCAACGGGGCCGAGTGCAGAGGCTCGAACGGAGGTCCCATGAGCTTGGTCAGCACCACGTTGAGCTCCCACGCCGGGGCCGGAGCCTTCACCGGCGGGAACGATCTGAACAGTCCCTTCATGAACTCTTTCACCAGACGATGAGACCACAAGGACGTCCGGCCCGTGGTCCTGGTGTATCGGGAGATCGCAGCAAGATGAATCTTGATGGACGCGTGTGCCAGTCCAGCTTTGGCCAGCGTCAGCAGGTACGGCAGTACCTGGGGAGCCGTAATCCGTAGAGGGTTAATCTTCTGTGCGTGGCACCAGACAGAGAACCTCTTCCATTTGTGTCCGTAGCATTTAAGAGTCGAGGACGCCCTGGCCTTTGCAAGAATCTCTCTGCAGTCGGCCGGTATGTCGTATCCTCCAAACTCTAGCGCTGCAGGAGCCAGGCCTGCAAGTTCAGCGATTTCGGGTCGTGGTGGAGGATGGTGCCTCCTTCCCTGGAGAGTAGATCCGCGTCCACCGGCAGCCTGACAGGCGGGGACGCTGATAAGTCCAGAAGGTCCGGGAACCATATCTGCCTCGGCCACGCAGGTGCGACGAGGATCATCCTGCACCGTGACCTCTTGAGCTGGTTGACGAGCCGGATTAGCAGTGGCAAAGGAGGGAACGCGTAGAGGAACAGGCCCTCCCAGGGGAACGAGAAAGCATCGCCCATGCTCCTCGCCTGGGGAAACCTGCTGGCGAACCTCCGGCACTTGGAGTTTGTCGCCGTCGCGAACAGGTCGATCTGGGGTGTGCCCCACCGTCGGAAGAGGCGATCCACTAGATCCTGCCGTAGTTCCCACTCGTGGCACGAGCGCAGCTCCCTGCTGAGTGAGTCGGCGATGGTGTTTTTTATCCCTGCCAGATGAAACGGCACCAGAAACATCCTTTGGGCGACGGCCCAATGCCACAGGTCCTGCGCCTCCTTGGACAGTGCTGGGGACCTGGTTCCGCCCTGTTTCCTGATGTAAAACATGGTGGTGGTGTTGTCGGTGAAGATCCTCACCACCTTGCCCTTGAGGGACGGAAGGAAGGACCTGAGGGCCCAGAACACTGCACGGAGCTCCAGGACGTTGATATGGAGGGACTTCTCCGTCGGGAGCCAGAGGCCTCTCGCGTGCAGATTTTCGGTGTGCGCTCCCCACCCTTCCAGGGAGGCATCCGTGGTCACTGTCTCCTGGTGGTCTGGGGTCTGGAAGTCCATGCCCGCCGTCAGATGCGCGCGGGTGCCCCACCACCGGACCGCTCGGCGGAAACTCTCGTCGAGTGTGATCCTCTCCTCGAAGCCGCCCGTCGTTTGGATCCAGTGCGCGTCCAGGAACTCCTGCAACGGGCGCATCCGGAGCCTGCACATGGGAATGAGGTAGATGCAAGAGGACATCATTCCGAGGAGGGACTTGATGGACCTCACCTTGGCCGCGTCGGAAACCAACATCCGCTGTACCTTGCCCAGGATGGACCTGGTCCTTTCCTCCGACGGGGAGGCCAGAAGGGACACTGTGTCGAGCTTCGCTCCCAGAAACAGTGCGTTTTGCGCGGGTACCAGGTGGGACTTGGCGTAGTTCACGGAGAATCCCAGGTCCGTGAGAAGTTGGACGGTCCTTGCCGTGTGCTCCACGGCGAGCTCCCTCGTCTTGGCTCGGATGAGCCAGTCGTCCAGGTAGGGGTAGACGTGGATCCCCTCGCGGCGCAGCTGCGCCGCCACCGGTGCAAGGCACTTGGTAAATACCCTGGGTGCCGACCGTAGTCCGAAGGGGAGGGCTTTGAACTGGTAGTGACGCCCTTGGACCACAAACCTGAGGAATTTTCGGTGCCCCTTTAGGATGGGAATATGGAAGTAGGCATCCTCCAAATCCAACGACGACAGGAAGTCTCCTTCCTCCAGCTGACCCAGGACGTGCTGGAGGGTGACCATCCGGAACTTCTGCGCCTTCATGAACTTGTTCAGACGTCGCAGGTCTAGGATGGGGCGCCATCCTCCCGTCTTCTTCTTCACGAGGAAGTATCTCGAGTAAACTCCGGAGCCCCGAAGCCTCTTTGGGACGAGTTCGATGGCGCCCTTCCTGAGCAACGCCTTTACCTCCAGGAGAAGCTGAGGGACGTGAAGCTCTTTCCTGGCCACGGGGGGGACGCGCGGGCACCTTCTTTGAAACTCGAGCGCGTGGCCCCGGGCTAAGGCGTCCAGCACCCAACGGTCGGTGGAGCTGGACTCCCACACGCTGACGAAGCTCGCCAGCCGGCCTCCCACCGGGGTGCTTCGGTGGGGGCCCGACCCCACGGCCGGTTCAATCCTGTTTCGACGAGGCTTTGCCGCCTTGACCTCCTTGGCGACGACGGCGGGGTCCTCCAGACTTGCCTCGTCCTCTGTAGGCCTCCTGAGACGACGAGCGGGCCGCTTGACGGTAGGTAGAGAAACCGCCGCCGGAACCTTTGGAGGCGCCCTTGCCTCTGCTGCTCCGAAAGGGCGTCCGTCGATGCTGTAGAACCCCAAGGGCCCGGGCCGTCTCAGTGTCCGCTTTAATGGCCTGAAGGGAATCGTCCACTGTTTTCCCAAACAGGTTGTTCCCATCGAACGGCATGTCCAGGACTCTGGTCTGTACGTCTTGACGGAAGTCCGTAGCCTTGAGCCATCCACGCCGCCTAAGGCACACGCCGTTGCCCAACTGGCGAAACCCAGTGTCGGCGATGTCCGTCGCAATAGTGATGGCGTGGTCCGACGCCACCTCACCTTCCTGTAGGATCTCCAGGGCATCCGCCCTCTTGTCGTCCGGTAGGAAGTCCTGCAGGGGAGCCAGTTTGTACCATAGCTCCCTGTCGTAGCGGGCCACGATAGCCAAGGCGTTGGCCGCTTTAATCGTCGTCGCTGCAGACGAGATGACCCTGCGTCCCATAGTGTCCAATTTCTTTCCCTCGCCGTCCGGTGGGGAAGTCGATGTGGAGGCCGCACCCCCCGCTTTCTTCCTGGCCGCCGCAGAGACGACGGAGTCCGGGGTAGGCTGCGCCCGGAGGCACAGGGGGGCCGCGTCCGGGACCCGGTACTTCTTCTCGTACCGGTCTCTTCTAGCTGGCGTCGTGGAAGGGTTCTTGAGGAGGGCGAGGCCCTCATCCCAAATGTCGTCCAGTAGAGGCACCGCGAGGACCGTCTTCCTCTTGGCCTCGCGCCGTTGATAAAGGAATCCTTCCTTTTTCTTCTCCTCAGGGCAGAGTTGGAAAAGCTCGGATGCCCTGGCGATCATGGAGTGGAACGATCCAATCTCGTCGGGCGGAGAAGCCCTGGTGGGAGGTGACGACGGGAGATCCTCGTCGTATACCTCGTCGTCCGTACCCGTCGCTGCCGTGTCAGTCCCCGTATCATCCCCTCGGGTGGACGGGGAGGAGGGCTGGACGGGTCGCGACGGCTGAAAAGGAGGTGGAGGGTGAATCCTTCTTTTCTTGGGAGGGGGAACACCAGAAGGTCCCGGTTCAGGATCCCCCGACGGGAGAGGTTCCTCCATCGGCAACGGTAGTCTCGTCCTTATCTCTGAGCATAAGGACTATATAGCCAACAAAATGGCTGCCGAGTTGTCTTGCGGCGCTGGCAGAGGGGAATCCGACGGGCGATCAGGAGCCCCGTCAGCACCCTCGACGCTGTCGTCGTCACCTGCGCCGGGATCCATCCCGACGGGCCGGTCTTCATCCACGCCGAGGCCGTGGCTTAAGACCTCGATCAGCTCTTCCTCTGAAGCCGAATCTACGACGACGCCCTGCCCCCCCTTTTTCTTCCCCGCCGGGGATTTCACGGGGGTCCTATCGATGGGCACAAAAGAGGACTCCCTCCGAGGTGGCAGGGAGACTCTGAGCCCCGAGGTCGCCACCACTGGTGTAGCCTCCACAGGCTGAGCCAGGGCCGCCGCGACAGTATCGATAGAGGGCTTGGCCGGATGGATTAAGGCCTTCAACACCTTAGGTGCGCTCACCGCCTTATCCTTGAGGGGGGGGGACACTGCCTCGCTCCCCCTCCGATGGGGCCTTCGAGCTCGACCGGGGCCTCTCCAGGAGCTTCGCCGGGTGCTCGCCCTTCCTCTTACCCGACCCAGAGCGTTGGCTCGTGGCTGAAGGTGCCGGGGAGGGTGCTCCCTGCCTGGTGCCCGTAGAGCCCGACCGTTCGGCGCTCCCGGTGCCAGCGGAGTCGCGGTGCTTGGCCTTATGTTGGACCCCCGTCGCCGGGGCGTCCTCAAAGGTCTTAGAAGACCGCTCGGATTTCTTCCTCTTCTTCTCGCCTGACGGGCTCTTCCCTTCCAGCCAGTTGGCGAGGCGTTGGTGGCGGTCCTTCATGGTCCGCTCCGACATATTGCCGCAAACCGCACAGTCCTTCTCCACGTGCGTCTTGTCCTCATGTAAGCAGTAGAGACAAAAGGAGAGTTCGTCCTCCTTAAAGACGTTCTGCAGCTGGCATCCAGGGCAGACCCTGAACAGCTTTCCGGGCGTCGAGCTTCCCTTCTCCTGGGCCATGTCCGGGCCTGAGAAGCTTCTGGAGTCCTCCAAAACGTAGCTCGACAAAATCTTCACCCTTGAGGGGCGCAGACGAATCCGACACGGGTCCCCGTTGATCGGATGGAGAGTCGGTGGAGCTTGAGGCTCTTTTGACCGGAAAAAACGAAGTTTTGAGAAAAAAACGTGAAAAAATAGCACTAACGCTCGAGAGCAATAGCACGAGGATCCCAACACATGAACGTGCGGTAAAAATCTGAAGATGGCTGCCAGAGGCGGTGCTTAGGTAGAGGGCAGTCATTGGCTGTGGTCAGTATGACGCAGAGACCAGTGATTGGTTATTACTACGAAAGACAGATCAGAAACGAAACTGATACTGGTTTTTTCTTTACCGAGGATTCCCAGCCTGACGACGGGGAATATTCATGAGCATGTGAATCCATGCCAGACCCCATGCTGGAGAAGTTCTTGTTTTTAGCTAATTATTTGGTTTTAATAAAATGATCAAACTAATTTTCATTTCAAAGGGGCTGTTCAACTGTTGGGGCTCATCATGAAATGTATTAGACTTTCTTATTTTATAACTGAAAAGTTGCTTGCAACTTGAATTTTTGCCCCTTACTTAAAACCTTCACTAAGGGAAAGTCCACATAATTAAAAATTACGTATATTGCTGCGAAGGTAAAAATCAATCAGGTCTACAGGCATCTGTGTGAACTAGACCTTTTTTAGTGCATGCGATACTATCCGCTTGAGTCACTGGGTGAGTGTAGGGTAAACCAGGCTGCCAGGACGCAAGGCTACACAGTTTAGCGTTAGCAATGTCCCAAAGCCAAATTTAATCTAACCAGAATAAAAGTCTCCCACCAAGTCCAGTTTTCACAGTGCAAAAATAGTTGGTCTACCCTGTAGGTTATGAGAAATCAACCGCAACCTGTCATAACTTTGAGTAGTTTCCAAAGTTAAAGTTCACCAGCAGGAGATCTAGTCTCTGGTTTGGCATTAATAAATCTAGTGACGAAAAAGAAGACTTCCACACAGGTAGTTCAACTTTGGAGCCAAGGGCGAGAACCCTGGACCCGAGGCTAGGTGGCCCAATTCTGTGGCTGTCCAGTAACTGTTGTCGAATGTCCAGTTACCCAGAGGTGCAGTCAATGGTCTAGTGCTGCAGGTGGGGTAAGCCTCCAATTTGGTCGAGCCCTTACAATCTTGAATGGAAAGTCTTTGCTTTCTAGATCATTTTTTGAAAACAGCAGTTCTCTGGCTCTACTAGTTACCAGTTGTTTGGTCATGCGATGCTTCCGCCTCTTGTGTTAGGCCACACAGCACTCAGGAGCTGGGTGTTTTCTGGGAGCAGAAGGGTCCTGGAGGCTTGGAACATATCTGGTTATGGGGAGGGAGCACTGACTGCACAGATCCTGCTCGCCTTGAGAAGGCTAGACTCCACAGCTGCAACTAGGGCTTTGCTGTCAGAAAGATCTTGTATAGTGCTGAAGCAGAGTTTCGTCTAATTCGTGTCTGTGTCTCAGGACTCCTACTAGTGATTGACAAGATGAAGGTGCAGATTCCGCTAGCATCTAGAGATAGCAGGAACAGAGTGTCAATCAAGCATCATTTTGACCCTACCCAATAGGGGCTGCCACATTCAAAACGTCCAAGGTTTCTTGCTGGGAAAATACAGGATGTGGATTCCATCTTGAATCCCATACATCATAGTTACACATTGGCAAGACAAACTCTATACAACCTCATCACGAGATCCCTAGTGCTTAAAACATCTTGTGAGAGCGGTCAAAATGTTTAAGTGATCTTTGTCTACCTCCTTTATACCTTTCTACATGACCCAGTGCTCAGCATATCCCAAAATCAGCCTTACACTCCTGGAAGGACTTAATCCTCCCACCAATGAGTAGACTGTATAAAAACTGAGGTAATCCCTTATTTTCAATGACAAAATAATCTCCATGTCCTCCCATGACTCCACGGGAAAACAACATTTTTTATAACCAGGGTTCCCAAAAAGCAGAGTAAAGGAGGGAGAGAAACTTGGGGAGGACCCCCATGATGATAATTCGGTCCATTAAATACAAAACCAATATAGTTGCTGGACTGATGCACACCGGGTTTTACCTGTGGGCTTTAGGTAACCAGAGAAGGTTTCACATATACTTCCCACTGCCCACTCTGCCCATCGCCCACCATTTCCTCAGAGGTAGAAGTCTTGTCCACTCCCCAAAACGTTTTAGTTCAGGTGTCATAATATCATACTAAATCAGATCATGCCTCCACTCCCCAGTTGCACTAGTACCACCTTTCTGGCTATGCTCTGTTCCTTACCCTTTCAAATCATATATTGTTCTTGCTCGATTCATTTTCATTTAGGAAAGCGACTGGGCACAGCTCAGAAAGAATATAAAATATAGGAAGGAGGTTCATGTTTGGTATGCAGAGTCTTCTGAATCAGGATACCGCTGATTTCTTCCACATCCCCATGTTCATGAGCCAAATAGCACAGTCCTCTACAGCTGCACACAATAGAAATGAGTGGAGACGGATTCTCCACAGTAAGCTATAAATTGTCTTCTTTAATCTGCACAGTGTTTTGCACTGCACGAGCATTTTTCCATGAAATGATAAGAGTATTCTCAATGTTGTGGGAAAGAAAGCCTGAACAGAGTGTTGCCATAGATATGTTGTACCTTTACACTGCTCGAGCACATATTTTGCTATACCCCTTTTATAGAATTGGTGCATGCTCAATAGCATTAGTTCTACACTGTGGCTGCAAAGGGCGCAGCCGCACATTTCCTTACAAAAAGGAGCTTGATCAAACTTCATCACGTTACCAAAACATGTGCAAGAAACAAGTAGCACCAAAGTACAACTGGTAGAGAATGAGCCCCAGCACACAGACACAGCACTACCTTTCTTCTTAAACAATACAACTGCAGTACACACACTAGAGAATAGATCACTAGTTTTAACCTTAGTATGGCCCACTACTTTAGTGGCATTCTATATCGTCGCAGTTCAGATTTATTATTGCTCCTTTTGAAACTCGAGACCTAAGAGACATTTAAAAGTTTCTTCTTCAATGCCGGGAGTGAAATCAGAGGATCTGAAAATGAAACCAGTATATTGTCGGCGAGCATTGAGAAATTAATATTCAACCTATCCAAATGTAATTGCTTGTATGCCAGCACTCACAGGGAGGAAGTGGGCAACCCTGCTCGACTTCATAACTATTTCATCTGAGCTTTGTCTGTTCCATCTCGCCCTTGTAACGGAACAGGTTAATGTAACATGCAAACGCAGCCCACACAAATGTGTTTCTATATACACCCTTCCTCACTCCGGGAGGGCACAGTCCACCCTATCAAATACTTTTCGAGTGCCTAATGAAAGAAGGGCATGGCGACCTTCAAGACTGTCAAGGAGGTGAGCTATTTTTCTCATATGGTCAAATGTTTGGCCTACACTCACGAATCCGGAGAAGTTGGGGTCAATAAGAAAGTGTATAATTGGTTACAGGTGGCTAGCCAGGATTTTTATATTTAAGTTAAATCAATACCGAATAATGCTATAGGTCTGTAAGAACTTCATTGTTCTGAATCCTTCTGTACGTTTGGTATCAAACTTAATGTTGCTATCCACGACAGCTCCCAACAGAATTAAACCTTCCCCAAAGGGTTGGGGTGGCTGGCACTATATCCCTGAAGAAAGCTTTGTACAAAAAAGCTGTAGGGCCTTCTGGGCACAGAGCCTTATTAAATTTCAGGGATGGGGTCATCTTCATTATCTCTTCTTCTCTTATAGGTGAATCCTTTGCTGCACGCAGCTCAGGTGTAAGTTTGGGGAGACTTGCTCCTTCCAAATATTTCATCTGGTAAGACTGATCACATTCCTTGGCTCTATAGCAACCACTAAACATTTTTACAAATGCATCCCTTTTTGTGATTCTTCAAAATATTTGGTCCCTCTGTTGTGCTTGGCCATTGTGATAAAGGAACACTGCATTCTAGCTCTCCGCGTGTTGGCAAACACCCTGTTTGGTTTATTTGTGCTCTGGTAAAAGTGTGTTTTGGATTTGAAACACTGTTCTGCTCTATTGACCTATAGGTTTCCCAACTTCATGCATTTTCCTGAACATTGATCTGGCACCAGTAGTTCTATATTCTGGGTCTAAAGATTTCAGCCCATCTTGCAGAAACACTGTGGTACATTCCCATGCCCTGGTGAGGTTCACGGTCGCCACAATCGGTTAAAAAGGCACCTTTGAGAAACCAGAGGGTGGTCTCACGGCTACTCCCTGGGGATCTCTCTCAGGTGGCCAGGGGACGACCATCACCTTTGGATCCAGAGCCTGGTGGTGGACCAGTGCTGGAGGATCACCTGGTTGAGGGGTCTTCGGGGAGTGGGGGTGAGACAGCCGATGGTGAGATGTGGTAGTCCCCCCTTTTTTGGTCATCTACCACATCCTATTTTGGAGGATTTGCCGAAGTCCCAACCCCCTCCCCTTCTTACACAAACAATGGACCAAGGAAGAGGGTGACTGAGATTAACCAGACTAACTCTCATGTCGTACTGGACATGTCCCGTTAATCGGGTCAGGCAAAGTTAGGCACTTTACACTAAGTGCATACACCCAATATCAGCTAGCTCATCACACAAATAAAAGGCAACACCTAAAGACACACTCTGAGCAAGTCAGAACACGAGTACCAGCAGAACTTCTGGGATGAAGGCATACCTACTGTAGCAGAGCAACGGACCAAGGGACGAGAGCAGCGGACCAAAAACCTCAAGGGTTCTGTAAGGAACTCATGGTGGAAACATTACAGACAGACACAAGTGATCACAGTTCAAGGGTGTTTATTAAACTGAATATTCAAGTTGGAAAAACACCCAATCTAAACCTAAACCTAAAATGGGAGCAAGCTCATAGTGGCATCTTGTCAAATAAAAGGGCCTATACTAAAAATATAAACTATTGCCAATCCTTATAACTAAATACAAAAAGAGTGTGGGACAGGATTTGAAGAGAAAGAAGGAAGTGTTCACAAATGATAAGTCAGGATGCAGTAGCAGGGGGTCTCCCTTCCCCACATTTTGAGCATGGGACAAGGCAGGACTCCTGAGCACAGCAAACTTTCGAGCTTTCCCAGCACGAGATGACTTCCGTTTTCAGCTATCGGGACCTTCGGTGGTTAAGTTTCTTTTCTACAAAAAAGTCTCTTGCCGCTGATTGCCTGATGTGTTCAAAATAACAAACAAAAAGTTCCTTTCCACGTAAGTTGCTTGATGCCTTTTCACCCCTGGATCCCCCTCTTCTGGGTTCAGACCCTCCTCTCGAATGTTAGCCTCCCTCCGTCGGGTTCACTACGGCTTTCCTCAAAACACCTTAACCTGCGCACTCAAGTCTTCAAGTCTTGATGTCCTTTTAGACAATCCACTGTGGACATCCCTCTGCCGGGGTTCACTCTTGTCCGCACAATGATCATCATGCCTTGCCACATTCTGCAGGCATCCCTCGCGTCGGGTTCATGTTTGCCAGCCTCTCAGTTTCTTCAACTTTCTTACTATGTAGGATTCACTTCCCTTGGTTTTCCAATGGTTTGCCGGTCAAAGACTTTCGACTTTACAGGAGATTTTGCTAGACCCCTGTATGACCACTTTGACCTTTTCTTGCAGCTTTCCCAAGGCCTTCTGTTATTGGTAGTTTCAGCAATGGGGAAATTAACCAGAGTCCCTTGAATGAGCAGAGTCCACGTGGTGCTGGACCCCGCTGCAGCTGGTTTTAACAGTTCTTTGATTTTCCCTCAATTTGCCATTTACAACTTTCATTCAACAGAGTTTGGTTTCTTATTGGTTCTCCCCGCCACTCGCCGGCTGTGATGAACCGCTTGGCTTTCCTTGTCTCTGGAGCCAAGGATGGTACCAAGGTAGCAGGCATCTCTCCATGTCCCGATTATCAGGGTAGGAGGGCTTTGTGTACCGCTGACATCTGTTGCAACACACTCTGGCTATTGTTCGCAGGCTTACGATTCCTTTCACAGAGGCTTCGCGGGTCTGGGTTTCGAGGGCAAGCTTGCTTCTCTCCTTGTCGCCCCTTCGGTTCTCAATGCCTTTCTCCTCCTCTTAAATTGCTGTACTGATAGCTGTCTTGTTGTGCGGCCTGCCTTGCTCGTAGTGTGCTTTTGTGCTCCACCTTTTATCCCTGTGGGGAAGGTAAAGGGCTGTCAGGTGTGTGTGTGTGATTATGGGCAATTGCCTGACTTTGCCTTCGTGTTGTGCGAAAGAGTTTGAGTCGGAAGGGCGGGGGTAGAGTTTGAGTATCCTACATGGAAGGATGGGGAAAAGGTGTTGGAAGAAGGGTGATACCGCATCTCATCAATCAGTGTCCCACTTCCACTCCCACTCCCTGAGGACCCCCACCCCCATCCAGGTAATCTCCCTCACTGGTCCACCCCCAAGAACCGGATTGTTGCCTCCAACAGACCGCGAAAGACACGTGGAGAAGGCCAGATCCCACAATTGAAGATTGTATTGTGTTTCAAGGACGCCAACAACCCTCTCGGGAGAACAGCAGAGTTGGGGAGACGAGGCCAAGCTTGTGGTAGTAACCTTGACTCAGAAATACCAAATCAAGAAAGAAACTCACACAGTGAGTTGGCAAGCGACCCGAGAGACCGACCTGTGTTAAAACTAATGAAGTACCAACATTATAGCAAGAGTGAAGGCTGCACGCGCGTGGATGAGACACGAGGAAAGACAGACCTGCACATGAACTTTGAAGCTGTGAGATCAACGATACTAAGTAACAGAGTGGTCCGGCGAAAGGAAGTAGCCTTAGCGAAAGGTACATTGTTTGAAGCTACAAAGCGAACAAAAGGCAAAAGTAAACGTGAACTTTGAGTCGATGTGGACCTGGGGCAGTCGGTAAATAGAGCCACGCACAATTGGAAGTCTTTGACATCTGAAAGGGGTCTGACCATGATTGTGGGTGACCAGAAGTACAATAAGCTTGGGGAAGGGAGCCCCCCGGCAAGTTTGTGATGAACTGTGATGTGAGAGGTCTGAGCCCGACAGAGGGGGGCCTTTGTGAACTTTACGTTGGTATACAATTTTAAAAGTCAGCGCCCACCCACCAGCGTCCCTCGACTACTGCAGCTGACAGACAGTGAGGAAAGGAACATTGGAGAAACCAAAGACCGCAAAGCGAGAATGGGAAGAAGGTTACCGTAACGAGTGCCAAGCCCCGTCATGTCACCTTGAACAAACAAGTTACATAGGTGAAAGGGAGAGGTGGGAGACGGCTGGGGGAAAACTATTGCAAAGAGAGGAATGTTTGTAAGGCATGAGGGTGACATTCGAACAGAAAACCCGAATAAGTTGATATGTGGGGATCAAATAAAGCGCTTGGCAAACAAGGCTGAGTGGGAAACTGCAGAAAGGTAGAAACTAATACCCTGGGAAGAGAGGAAACAACCGCAGGAGCTCCGTGTTGAAGACACTCCATATACAAGTGTAATAAGAATTATGATCTGAAACTGTCAAGTGAATTAAATAACAAGAGAAAGAAACCAGTAGAGAAAACCCAGGAGAGGGGATTACCTAACGCAGATATATCTTACAAAACCTAAGAAAGGTTGGATCTCAAGAATGTGAGAAACCTGAATGCAAAGTAAATACTCTGAGACAGGATCTTCAGGAGAATCGTTATAAGCATAGCACTAAAAAAGAGTAAAAGACTGATGAACTGTTGGATGAGCTACAAGAGCTCACAAATTAAACTCCAGGAGAAAGTTAGAGAAGATCATAGATCTATCACCAATACTCCTTTCCTGCCAAAAATACTCGATCGAGTGGCGTATGAGCAAATCTTACATCACTTGGTAAATAAAGACATCCTTAACTAATGGCAGTCTGGCTTTAGGCCGGATTATGGGACTTTGTTGGATCTTAAATCATCTATGCTACAATCAATCGATAACAGTCAAATGGTCCTACTCATGTTGTTGGACCTTTCAGCCGCATTCGATTTGCTAGATCATTCTTTATTGATTGATAGGTTGAAGAAGGTAACACACCTTTCAAAGGCCACTGCAGCTTGGGTCAAATCCTTTCTGGAGGATAGACATGTAAGAGTATGCAGTAAAAGCACAGAAGCAACCTGTGATGACTGCAATATGGAGTCACACAGGGCGCCTGTCTCTCCCCGTCCTTGTATAATATCTTTACTGTCCCACTTTTCCAACTGCACGAGGGGAGTGCGTTGAATTTACGGCTTGACACGCAATGCTTAATCTCCCTCTCTGGAGAATATGCTGAGGACGTAAAGATGGTCAATCAGGTTTACAGATTGATCTAGACTTGGATGATCCGGAATGGCCTTGCACTTAAAGGAATGGTTCGCACAAACATTTTTATTTCAAAAATAGATGGGCAATATAAAAAAAAAACGATTCGCATTTTTTTTTTCAAAGTCCCTATGTAAAATTTTGAGCAATTCAAGCTCAAAGATAGCACATGGGGGCATCCATTTTGTGAAATGGATGCCCGCCGCTGTGCTCGCTTTGGCTTTTGCAGCACTAATGAAGGAAAAGCCCGCCAGCTGCAGTAAAGAAAGCTACCACTGGGTGGCTTTTCCTTCATTGGTGCTGTACGCGGAGGACGGGGACCGGAGACTACAGGCAGAAAAGCTGCAGCTGCATCTCGGCAAGTGATATTTTTTTTATAAAAATAAACACTAGCTGTGTTTTTTTTTCTAAGTTTTCTGGGCTGGAGGAGCCCGGAAAACTTAGAAATAAAACCGCAGCTTTAAAAACGTTGTATTTATGTTTGCGGTAGCTTCTGAAGCGACCGCAAACAAATACAACATTATTGTGTTTGAAAACGCTGCGGTTTTTCTTTCTAAGTTTCTCAGGCTCCATGCCGCGGTGTTTCTGCCTAAATCTGATTTTCCATTTGGGGCTCTCGGGCTCCCCACGGGGGGCCCGAGAGCCCCACATGGGAAATGCTAAATGCTGCAGTGTTTCTGCCTAAATCTGCTTTCCCATTTGGGGCTCTAGGGCTCCCGACGGGGAGCCCTAGAGCCCCAAATGGGAAAGCAGATTTAGGCAGAAACACTACACGGTTGTGATTGAAAACGCTGCGGTTTTTCTTTCCAAGAAAGAAAAACCAAAGCGTTTTCAAACACAATACTGTTGTATTTATGTTTGCGGTCGCTTCAAAAGCGACCGCAAACATAAATACAATGTATTTAAAGCTGCAGTTTTATTTCTAAGTTTTCCGGGCTCCTCCAGCCCGGATAACTTAGAAAAAAAACCGCAGCTAGTGCTTATTTAAAAAAATAAATAAATAGCACTTACCGAGATGCAGCTGCAGCTTTTCTGCCTGTAGTCTCTGGTCCGCGTCCTCCGAGTCCAGGCACCAATGAAGGAAAATCCACCCTGTGGTATGTTTTGTTTACTAAAGCTGGCTGGCTTTTTTTTCCATTAGTGCCGCAAAAGCCAGCACAGGCGGGCAGGCATTTCACAAAATGGATGCGCCCACTTGCTTGCTTTTTCAATTTTTGAGCTTGAATTGCTCAAATTTTTTTTTTTTATAAACTTTATTTTTGGTTGCAAATCACGGCACACCCGCTGTAAGTCTCATGTACGTGCTACAAATACATTATTCACCTCCAATATCGTACAATCTTTTCCGGACTGATATTATATATCCGGCATACACCATTATGGGCAAAACAGGTAAAACGCAGGTGAAGAGATACAGGGTGCAACATGGGAAACAGTAAAGCATTACATTTCGTTCATACTGTCATTATCAGAATTTTCTGCATCAGAGAAGGTTTCAGTTAAATACGTCCTGAACGGTGCCCAAATGTCTTTCGGTTTACATGCAGAGGGTACCATTCCCACATAACCTTCTTGGCATTCATTCACATATGCCAATGCAGAGAGGAACTGATCCAATGTCGGAGCATGTGTACTCTTCATTTCTGGAGGATGCATTTCTTTGCAACAGCACAGGCGACATTGAACAGTCTCCTGATTTTTTCCGGGACCTTTCCAATATCCCCAAACAGGTATTTCGGGTGGTTAAGGTTTGCAGGGATTTGTGTGATCTCCTCTAGGGTGTTAGCCACCGTGAGCCTGAATTCCGCTACAAGGGGACAAGCCCAGTACATATGAAAGGAGTTCGCGCCAGGGGCATGGCATTTTGGACAAGTATCGGATACAGACACATAGAATTTTGCCATTTTTACCGGGGTGAAGTGTAGTTTGTTCAGGATCTTGAACTGTATTAGTCTCAGGCCTGCATTCAATGATATCTTTTTAGATAGGAGGCAGTATCTGGTCCATTTCCCTGCTTCAATAACAGTGCCCATGTCTTTTTCCCACGATGACTTAATAGTGTTTAGAGTTTCCGTGTGTGTCTGGACTATGTTATATAGTTTGGACACCCCCGTGCCCGTCTGGGAATGTAAAGACTGGTAACATGCATATTCTGGAGGTTCATCTGGAAATGTGGGCCAGCGCTTCTTGAACGCCGCTTTCATAAGGTGGAACTGCAGAGTGACCAGTTGGTTCCCACCGACCGATTCCGCGAAGTCCTCAGGGGTCACGAATTTACCGTTTGGGAACATGGTTTTCATTGTAAACTCAGTCTGGGAGCCAACTTTTCTGGATGCCAATGTCGTATGTAGGTGCGATGCCTGGGAAATATCAAAGAGGGGCTTGAGAATCATAGGGACTATCTATCTGAAGTCGTTTACTGATTGCGGCCCATGCTGCGACTGTACAGGAGGTGGGATCAAATTTACAGTCATCCCTATACCCTTTCGTATATATGATTGAACGCAAGTCTGTTGGGCGGAGGGAGTGTCGCTCTATGGGTATGTGTGGTGTATTATCGAAGGGGTCTTGCCAAAATTTTGCATAGTGTGCTTGTGCTACTTGATAGTATAATTCGAAGTCGGGGGCCGCAAACCCTCCCTTTTCATAAGGTTCGACCAACTTGGCCCAACTAATTCTACTTGCCCCCCCGTTCCAAACGAAAGTGGTAGCCATGGACCGAAGGTTATCGAAAAAGGGTCTGCCCGGCCAAATGGGGACGTTGCAGAAAATGTAAAGGAGCTTGGGGAGAACTGTCATCTTGAGTACCGCTATACGGCCGGCTAGGGATATGGGGAGTTTGGCCCAGATCTGAAGTTTCGAATGTATAGTTTGTAGGGTGGCCTCATAGTTGTCCATATATAGGGAGGTGCTGTCACGGGAAACCAGTATTCCCAGATATCTGATGTACTCAGGTGCCCATGCCAGACCATATGTGTTTGTGGGGCAAGTGGTGGCACTAGTCAGTGGGAACATTTTGGATTTGGCCGTGTTGACCTTATAGCCTGAGTGTAAAGTGAAGTCGTTTATCACGGCCAGTATGGGGGGCATATTCTTCTCAGGTTCACGAACATATAACAGAGCGTCGTTAGCATATAACGAGATGGCTTGGTACGCCCCAGACATATATATGCCTCTCGACACTTGCTCGGCCCTGACTGCTGCCGCCACCGGTTCAATTGTTAGAACAAAAAGTATAGGAGAAAAGGGGCATCCCTGCCTGGTCCCTCTATGTAAAGAGATTTGTTCAGACAGAGTTTGGTTGGTCAGTACCCTGGCTTTGGGTGACGAGTACAAGAGCCTTACGCATCCGGTCAAATAGGGGCCGAATCCGAATTTGCGGAGGACCTCAAACATATATAACCACAAAACTGAATCGAATGCTTTTTCTGCGTCCAAAGATATTGCTACAGCTTGCGCCTCTGGTTTAATCTGTGCTAAAATGCAAAAGAATCTGCGCAAGTTTAAGGCCGTGGATCTAGTGGGTATGAATCCACACTGGTCGGGATGAACCAGTGTGGTCATTTTAGGGAGCAATCTAGTGGCGAGTACTTTTGCGTAAATTTTAGCATCGGTATTGATCAAGGACAAGGGCCGATATGACGAGCGGAAATGGGCTGGGCGTCTAGGTTTCAGAAGCACTGTAATAACTGCATCTGTCATTGATTCTGGGAGTGAACCAGCATCAATGGCTTCTTCCCATACCCGAGTGAGTACCGGGGCGAGGATCATGGAAAAAGATTTGTATAGGTCAGCATCCAACCCGTCTGGTCCCGGGGTTTTACCTGACGACAGCGATTTGATTGCCTCAGCTATTTCATCGCACGTTATGGGTTGCTCGAGGGCCCAGTTATCTTCCAAGCTCAACTTAGGGAGTTCAATCTTACTCAAGTATGTTCGTATATCATTTTGTGTACTACTATCGTGATTGGCATATAGATCAGTGTAGTAGCATGAGAATTCGAGGTTTATTTCGTTTTCACCATTAACGACTGTTCCATTCTTGGTTAGAATGCTCATAATTGGGGTATGGGTGCGTTCGTTACGAAGCATGCGGGCTAGGTGGTGGCCTGCTCTATTGCCCTCTCCGTATCTGCGAGCTCTTATGGGGATAGCCATGTATTGTTGTTCTTTAGTCGCCAGATCTTTGAAAGATTGGAGATGCAAACTGATCTCAGCCAGAATGCGCTCATCTTGGGTCATACTGTACTCAGTTTCGAGTGTTTGCAGAAGTGATTCTGTATTACCTAGTTCGATTCTAACGGCTTTAAGGAGGCCAGTCGTTTTGGACATCAAGTTACCCCTCACCCATACCTTAAACGTCTCCCATATAATCGCCCAGCTGTCTACGGAGCCTTTATTCAATTGGAAGAATTCTTCTATATCAGTGTGGAGAGTCTCTACGACATTCGGGTCTTTTAATATGTTGGGGGGCATCTTCCATCTTTGTATTGGGCGGTTTATGTCAGGGAGCAATATATCCAGGGTGACTGGGGAATGGTCAGAGCGTTCGAGCGAGGATTTTGCATTGTTCGATACAGTTGACCAGGGGGGACGAAATGAGCCAGTAATCTATTCTAGATTTGGTGTCATGGACTGAGGAGTAGAACGTATATTTCATATCAGTTGTGTGGGTCCCCCTCCAGGCATCAGAAAGGGTAAGTTCCTCCAGGGCATGTCGGATAATATTTGCCGCCTTTGTGAGATGTCTAGGCCTGCTGGAAGATCTATCCAATGTAATGTCAAGAATAGTGTTAAGGTCTCCTCCCCAAAGGACCCAGGTATTAGTCGTCAGACCTATCGTTGCAAGGAGCTGTATGTAGAACTCTGGGTCGTCCAAGTTCGGGCCATATGTGTTGACTAATATGAGTTTTACGCCGGCCAAACTGCCCCAGACCACAACATATCTACCCTGTGGATCTATCTTGCATTTTTCAGTGGAGAACCCCAATGAGGGGTGTATCAATGTGATTACCCCTCTGTTCTGAGAGGAATATTCCGTGTAATGTCTGTTGACACCCCATTGCCGAAGGATATTCTCGTGTGTGGACTTCAATGCATGTGTCTCCTGGAGCATTGCAATATGCGGAAGGTGCCTATTAATGTATGCCCCCACCCTGCTGGCCTTCGCCCTGTTATTTAACCCCCGGATGTTCCAAGTGATTAGTTTCAGTCGTAGCCCCATGGGTGTTCTAGAGTTTTGCGCCATGTTCGTGCGTAGTGATAGCATTCGAAGAAGTGGACAGTCTTACAGAGAGGGCCAGCGAGTGAGCCAGTGAGTGCAATTTTAACAGTGAGTAACCAGTAACAAACAGAGAGAGACTTTATGCAACGTGCCCAACAGGGGCGTCCTGAGGACTCAACAGTGGTCTCTAAGACCCAGTAACATCCCAGTTTACCTGAACCCACCCCCTCCCACACCATAGTGTCCAACTTGATGATGATCCCTTTTCTTTTTACTAACTTGTGGGGGAACCCAGAGAAGGGGGTCGCGTGCAGCAACTCATCCGGCGACATTGCAGGATAGGGAGCAGGGGTGTATCTCTGCCAGCCCTTGCCTCAAACCCCGATGGCGGCCCAAAGACCCCACCTGGAGATAAGGCTAATTCCTAAAGGTGATTCGGACTACACCGGTTGCTGCAGGTCATTTTGGTCGAGTTCCCGCCTCCCCGGCGGAAGGGGTATCGAGGTTTCCATGTAAAACAGGGCAGCTGCAGGGGATTCAAAGAAATGCGCTCTCCCGCCGTGCTGTATCTGAAGTTTAGCCGGGTATAAGAGGGCGTAGGGGACCTGTCGCAGTCGCAGCTGGCGTTTAATAGTTTCGTAGGAGCGTCTTTGAGTCTGGACCCCTGCTGAAAAATCCGGATAAATATGAATATGATCATTGCCCATTCTCAGGGGTCCTTTCTCCCTTGCCAGCTTAGGATAGTGTCTCTGTCTCTGTAATTCAACAGTTTGGCAATAACTGTACTGGGTGGAGCCCCAGGCCTGGGTGGTGGAGCAAGGGAGCGGTGGGCCCTCTCGACCAGGAACGGAGATGAGAAGGCCTCTTCCCCAAGGAGGGATTTCAGTAGATCTTCGATCCGGAGGTCCATTGGACCCTTACAGAGAGTCTCCGACAGGCCGACTATGCGGATGTTGTTCCGCCTAGACCGGGATTCCAGTTCATCGCATTTGCTACGGAGTTTGTCCATTTCTCCTCTCAGGAGAGTAATATCCTGGGTGTTTTGCCGTGTGGAGTCCTCATTCGTACTAATTCTAGCCTCAGCCTCAGTGATCCTGGCACTTTCCTTGTCCACTCGGGTCTTCAGTGAGCCAATTGTGGAGACAATGTCGTCGAGTTTAACATTTATGGCCAGGAATCCGATCTGTACCGTGGTGAGTAGTTGATCGAATTTCGAGTCTTCCGACGGCAAGGATGTGGGGGGAGGCTGTGTGGCCGGGCTAGCGGGAGGCATCTGTGAGATGGCGAACGAATCCATAGGGCCGGTTCTTCTGTTCTTGCCCCCATTCTTGCTGGGCATTATGGAGATTATGGAGAAGCCTGAGTCAATTGGAACATTAAGGTCATGCCCCAATGTGTCGCAATAGGAGACTCGAGCAGTGCAGGGTTTGCCTGGGGGTCTCGGCGTGTCCACCCCACCACCCTTGTCGCAGCACTGAGTTGTGTGGGCCAGACTGCGTGAAATTCCTCAGAGCTAGGGCGGCGCGGGGCAGTGGAAAATTCGAGGGTTGTTCGGAGTGGGTCAGCGGTTGCACACCATAGCCACCACGGCCCATTTGAGGACACGCAGGATTATGTTGATTGTGTTGGGACGGATGGATTGTGTCCCGCTTCAACAGAGAGGATCACGCTTTGTTGCACTGGGGAGCACGATCACTGTACATGCGGGCAGGGGGTAATGCAACTGCGCCCCAATTAATGCTGGTTCTGGTCTCAAGGGAGCCCCCCCGGAGCCACAAACAGGGAGGGCAGCGTCTCCCTCACCAAGAGAACCGCTAGGGTCCTATGGTGGTCTCCCTCATGTCCAGGGGCCTCCCCTGAAGCCCTCGAGTGTACCTGTTGATGGCTTCCAATGTTGGGGCGCAGTGCAAGCAGTGTCCGGGCCCTGCAACGTGTCGACAGTTCGTCGTACCCTGTGGCGTGCTCCCCCTCCGCAAGACCGCAGGGCCGTCCCGGATGGCCCGCCGGGGCGATAGGATCGATGAGATTTGGTCCGCTGGTGCAGCGCCACGACCAGACGACAGTCACCGGATCATGCCCCCGTAGCACGGCGCGATTCTTCTCCGTCCTCCCGGGCCCCGCGCTGGCGTCAGCAGTCCACTCCCACGCCGCGAGCTGGTAGACGGGTTCTGGAGAGCCGGATGAAAGCTGGTCCAAGGCGATGGGGCATGGGTACGGGTACCCGCCCCACCGCGCGCGGCCTTTCAGCTCCGCGTGTGTTTGGAGGCAGCAGCTCTCGCGTGGCGTCCTGTGGAGCCGAGTAGCGGCCCGGGCGCGTAGGATCACAGCCCACTCCCGTCCGTGGGTCCAATACGTCCGATTTCGGTCGGGATTTCCTCTACAGATGCTTGGATGCAGCACGAAGCAGCCCAGTTGTTTTGAGGGCTCGATGCACTCTGGAACCGGGGGAAAATGTCATAAAGGATTCATGCCGGAGAGGAGCTCCTCAGCTATGCGGCCATCTTGTTGCGCAACAGCGCCCCCTCAATTGCTCAAAATTTTACACAGGGACTTTGAAGAAAAAAAATGCCAATCGTTTTTTTTTTATGTTGCCTATCTATTTTTGAAATAAAAATGTTTAGGCGAACCATTGCTTTAATGGCGAAAATAACGGAGTTGATGGTCGTAGATTCACCGACTAGAGTACATAAATTAGACCCAGTGTACCAACACTTCCTGTTGGCAGGATGCAAGATTGCTACCCAACAGAGAGTAAAGACTGTGGGGGTATTCTTGGAACACACTTTAAATATACAAGCTCAAGTCAATAGCCTGGTCTCTACTTCTGCCCATCATATTAGATTCTTGTCCCAGATGTGTCACAGTCAGAAGAGCCATCATAAGTACAAACATTGACTATTGTAGCAACCTGCTTGTTGGCATCATCAAGGGGAACTGTGCTAGGGTGCAGACAATTCAGAATAGTGCGGTCAGAGCAGTCGAAGGACTAAACAGAAGAGCCCATGTGTCCAAAGGCAGAAGAAATCTTCATTGGCTTCTTGTAGAAGCCAGAATATCTTTTTGTTTATTGGCTATAACTCACAAATATCTAGCAGGGAGCAGCACGACATATTTGACAAAAACCCTTAAGAGAAAACCACAGGTAAGGGCCCCGAGATCCAATGATACCAATCTTTCGAGGGCACCCAGGACCAAACTGACCATGGTGAGCAAAGGTGAATTTTTTGCAGCAGCACCCTGAGCCTGGAAATCAATTCCACCTCATCTCGGGGGGACTGAATGTAGAGAAATCTTTAAGAAGAGACTTAAGACCTTTATGTTTAGGTAGGGTCGTTTTTTTTTTTTGGAGAGTCATATTTTAGCCCTCCGACCGGTTAGCATTCTTGGATAGGTGTATGTATGTCAGTTGGTATATTTTTTTCGGATTATTGTGCGCCCATATACCTCCAGGCCTTCATTAAATAACATCAACATAAGCAACATATTTCTAAAACAGACACATTTTGATAATAAAATATACAAGGGGCCAAGATAAACCCCCAGAGAGAAAGGTGCAGCTAAGAAGGCACAAAGGGAAACAACCAGGAGACCGAGAGCCATTCTTTTGGACAACTTTAGTTTTTTGTATTAGTGGCAGAATCAGGTTGAGTTAGCTTTAGGACTGAGGACATTTACTTTGGACTTCCTGATGACAGACACGCACCTTTAGTTACTTTAGTAAGGCAGAGTAGCCCCTCTAGCAATAGGAAGAGTTAGGCCTTTTCTGTATAATTGCAATAAAAGCAAGTCAGCATGGCCATAGTGTGTCCGACTCCTTTCGACCCACCACAGTAGTGAATTCTATTGTACACCCTGTGAGAACGTTAGAAAAAGGTGAAATCTCTTGCTTCTGGATTATGGAACATCCACGCATCTTTGAGCTCTAACTCAGTAATGCTGTTTATTACCTCTTTAGATACCACGTTTACGTGCACCTACCCAGAGGAGTCAATGCTGGTGACATTAAGGAGATCAAATCGCTCCCTACCATGACCTCGGCATGTGCCACATTTTCTAATTTTGTAAGAAGTTAAGAATAAATGTATTCTGGCCCTCGGAGTGTGTATACATTTGCTTGAGTGAGGGGCTTATTCGCCAAAGACACACCGTTACTAAGAAATCTGCTATTCTTATTGCATTTAGTAGGTTCATAGACATAATTTCGAATACAAAATATTCGAAAGTCAAAAAGTCGAAAAAAAAACGTCGAAAAAAAAAATGTCGAATTTTTTTTTAATGACGTTTTTTTTTCGAAATGGGGGGGGGTTCCCCCCCAACCCCCCTTTTTTTTTATTTTTACCTATTTTTTTCACAGAAACTAGAGCCCAAAAAAAATATCGAAAAAAAAAACAATTCGACATTTTTTTTTTCGACATTTTTGATTCGACTTTTTTGACTTTCGAAATTATGTTTTCGAAATTATGACTGGACACCCATTTAGTAATATTCATCTTCAAAAATGTATTTCTATTGGGGGTCATTCTTATGTTCCCAAAATTCACTTTGTTTTTATGAACAGCAGCCAGCATCCTATATCCAGGGCACACACATCGTCCTCCCTACGTCACTCCCCCCCCCCCCCCCCCCCCCCCGAGTAAATTTGCTCAATTTCCAGCACTGGGTTCATTGGTATAGTGGACTCTAAGTGGGGGTAGGAGGGTCCCTGGCTGCCACGGCAGACTTTTATTGATTTATTTTGTTTTAATGTGATACCGTTTTATATAAAACTTTAAACATAAGCAAAATACAGTCAATTAGAATTTACTTAATTTAACTTTCCATTTGTGATGAGCATGAACGTAAAACCATACTAAAATTGAAAATATCAATAAACAAATGAGCAATAGACAATTCGACACTAAAATTATAATAATAATAATAATAAGACACACTAAAACCATAAGGCAACGTGAAAACCAACATTACATTAAATTAAGGGGTACATTGTTAATTCATGATGATGGTTATTCAGGCTTATAACTGTCATTTCATATTATACGTAAACCTTCATTTATTTACATTGTTTATCATTCATTCGACCAAGTGTTAATTCCGAGTTCATGATTTTATCAGCGTCATTCCAGACTCTGAAAAGTGCCATTTGTAGCTTAGGGTTGAGAGTGTTAACACACTGATGCCAAATATCCTTCTCCAAAATACTGTTCATATTATGCACGTAGCTCCCATAATTTCTTATATAACTAGTGTTCATAATACTACAGTCCGTAAGTATATGCCTCGCTGCTTCAGGTTTGGTTTGATATTTACCAACCTGCAATATCTATCCACCTTAGGTATTGATCTCTTCGGTCCCAGGGTCGTCAGAGTAGGTAGACTATCAATTTGTAATAATAATATGAATCGCCTAAGATGCTCTGATGGGCGAAGATTAAAGTATTTTTGTGCTTTTTTATAGGTACACAGAACATGTGACACAAACTCATAGCTTTTTAGATTTTCTAAATGTGAGTAGCTCTTCTGCCAGTCCCATAATTTTAAACGTTTATGCATATGGTATTTTATGTACTCAAAATCCTCACCCCAAGGTGGTGTCAAGCTCATTGACTCAGACTGTCCATTTCTGTTGCTAGCCTGGATTGTGTTTCTTCGCCCAAGGCGATTCCTTTTGTGATTTTAATAGTGCAGTAGTAGGGCGGTTCCAGATTTTAAAATATAAATTCTGCCCTTTTTCCCAGAACAATCGCTTTTGACGAGGAGATTCCCCAATTCCAGCCGATGGATAGCCATGGGAATACATTGTGGGAGACCCAACAGCTTCCTCCCGAATTTCCCTTCTATGATCTGTAGCCACTCGAGGTTCATAGTGATCAGTGATTCCAAACCATATGTTATCATGGGTACAAGACATTGTACATATAAAGGACGTGCTCTCTATATAGAGTAGCCACTCTGGTTTTGCGTAAATGTATAAATCCTAGCTGTTAATTGTGCGGCTTTCACCTTACAGTGCTGAATACATTGCTCGTAGTTGCCTTTACTCTCGAATTCCACTACCAGCAGTGAACAGTAGAAGTTCAGTTTTACTGTGATTTATAACCAATTAATTTACTTCGGCATATTGCCAGAGTTGCGTAGCCGATCTTAGTAAACCGCTAAATATATGGTAAAAAATCACAATATCATCCGCATAAGCCATGATTACACACTTTGAAGTGCCAACTCTAGGTGGGTAGTTGTAAGTACCGAATATTAATTCTGGGATATCTGAAACAAAGAGGTTGTATAGAAAGGGAGCAGTTGTGAAGCCCTGCTTTACACCTCTATTTTGTTTAATCAATTTGGTCCTTGTCACTTTATAATCCAATTTGAGTTGGACAGAAGTGTTAGTGTGAAGAAGCTTCAAATAATATATCAATGCATCAGGACAGTTCATTGTACGCAGTTTATACAATAGCTTTTCCCTGTTCACCAAATCGAAAGCTGACCTAAAGTCAACATATAATGCATAAAATGGAGGGCTATTAAGCTTCAGGGCTTTACTCCTTAGTAGGAACAAGTTACTTACCTGTAACTGTTGTTCTCCAGCATGGGTCTGGCATGGATTCACATGCTCATGAATATTCCCCGTCGTCAGGCTGGGAATCCTCGGTAAAGAAAAAACCAGTATCAGTTTCGTTTCTGATCTGTCTTTCGTAGTAGTAACCAATCACTGATCTCTGCGTCATACTGACCACAGCCAATGACTGCCCTCTACCTAAGCCCCGCCTCTGGCAGCCATCTTCAGATTTGGTAGCACGTGAAGTGGCAGTATGACCAAGTGAAGAGCCGCAGAGGGGTAGGCGGGAGGGTTCGCATGTGAATCCATGCCAGACCCATGCTGGAGAAGAACAGTTACAGGTAAGTAACTTGTTCCTTCTCCAGCATGGGGTCTGGCATGGATTCACATGCTCATGAATAAAGAATACATAGCAGTACACACATGTACAACCACGGGAGGTGGCAAAGGCTCAACATTAAGCATTACATCAAACTCAACATTAAGCAAATCTTATCTCCTCACCAGGCTCACCGTAGGCGAACAGGTTGCGCAGCACTGCTTGGCCGACCCTGGACTCCTCCCTGGAATCCCGATCGACGCAGTAGAATTTCGTGAAGGTGTGCGTCGACCTCCACGTAGCAGCCCTGCAGATGTCCAGCAAGGGCACACCAGATAGGAACGCCGTGGTAGCTGCGATCGCTCTGGTGGAATGGGCTCTCGGACGGCCAGGCAGCGGTCGGTTTGCCAACCGATGACAGTACATGATACAGCCGGAGAGCCATCTGGAAATGGAAACCTTCGAGGGAGCCTTCCCCTGATTGACAGGTCCAAAGTTCACAAAGAGTTGTGACGTCTTCCGAAAACACTTCGTGCGGTCCACGTAGAACTTCAGCGCTCTAGCCACATCCAGCGAGTGCAAAGTCCTTTCAGCCGGCGACGAAGGCGACGGGAAGAAAACAGGTAACGCCAAGGGTTCGTTGAGGTGGAAGTCCGACGGCACCTTGGACATGAAGGAGGGGTGCGTCCTGAGCACTACCCTCATGTCGTGAAAAGTCAAGTTCGGGGCCTTGCAGGAAAGGGCCTGGATCTCTCCCACCCATCGTGCGGAGGTGATGGCCACAAGAAACGCTGTTTTCCACGACAAGAACTTCAACGGAGCCGAGTGCAGAGGCTCGAACGGAGGTCCCATGAGCTTGGTCAGCACCACGTTGAGCTCCCATGCTGGGGCCGGAGCCTTCACCGGCGGGAACGATCTGAACAGTCCCTTCATGAACTCCTTCACCAGACGATGAGACCAGAAGGACGTCCGCCCCGTGGTTCTGGTGTATCGGGAGATCGCAGCAAGATGAATCTTGATGGACGCGTGCGCCAGTCCAGCTTTGGCCAGCGTCAGTAGGTACAGCAGTACTTGGGGAGCCGTAATCCGTATAGGGTTAATCTTCTGTGCGTGGCACCAGACAGAGAACCTCTTCCATTTGTGTCCGTAGCATTTAAGAGTTGAGGACGCCCTGGCCTTTGCAAGAACCTCTCTGCAGTCGGCCGGTATGTCGTATCCTCCAAACTCTAACGCTGTAGGAGCCAGGCCTGCAAGTTCAGCGACTTCGGGTCGTGATGGAGGATGGCGCCTCCTTCCCTGGAGAGAAGATCCGCTTCCCCTGGCAGCTTGATTGACGGGGACGCTGACAAGTCCAGAAGGTCCGGGAACCATATCTGCCTCGGCCACGCAGGTGCGACGAGGATCATCCTGCATCGTGACCTCTTGAGCTGGTTGATGAGCCGGATCAGCAATGGCAATGGAGGGAACGCGTATAGAAACAGGCCCTCCCAGGGGAACGAGAAAGCATCGCCCATACTCCTCGGCTGGGGAAACCTGCTGGCGAACCTCCGGCACTTGGAGTTCGTCGCCGTCGCGAACAGATCGATCTGGGGTGTGCCCCACCGTCGGAAGAGGCGGTCCACTAGATCCTGTCGTAGTTCCCACTCGTGGCACGAGCGCAGCTCCCTTCTGAGTGAGTCGGCGATGGTGTTTATCCCTGCCAGATGAAACGGCACCAGAAACATCCCTTGGGCGACGGCCCAATGCCACAGATCCTGCGCCTCCCTGTTTCCTGATGTAGAACATGGTGGTGGTGTTGTCGGTGAAGATACTCACCACCTTGCCCTTGAGGGACGGAAGGAAGGACCTGAGGGCCCAAAACACTGCACGGAGCTCCAGGACGTTGATATGGAGGGACTTCTCCGTCAGGAGCCAAAGGCCTCTCGCGTGCAGATTTTCGGTGTGTGCTCCCCACCCTTCCAGGGAGGCATCCATGGTCACTGTCTCCTGGGGGCCGGGGGTCTGGAAGTCCATGCCCGCCGTCAGATGCGCGCGGGTGCCCCACCACCGGATCGCTCGTCGGAAACTCTCGTCGAGTGTGATCCTCTCCTCGAAGCTGCCCGTAGTCTGGATCCAGCGCGCGTCCAGGAACTCCTGCAACGGGCGCATCCGGAGCCTGCACAGGGGAATGAGGTAAATGCAAGAAGACATCATTCCGAGGAGGGACTTGATGGACCTCACTCTGGCCGCGTCCGCAACCAGCATCCGCTGCACCTTGCCCAGAATGGCCCTCGTCCTTTCCTCCAACGGATAGGCCAGGAGCGACACTGTGTCGAGCTTCGCTCCCAGAAACAGTGCGTCTTGCGCGGGCACCAGGTGGGACTTGGCGTAGTTTATGGAGAATCCCAGGTCTGTGAGAAGTTGGATGGTCCTTGCCGTGTGCTCCACGGCGAGCTCCTTCGTCTTCGCTCGGATGAGCCAGTCGTCCAGGTAGGGGTAGACGTGGATCCCCTCTCGGCGCAGCTGCGCCGCCACCAGTGCGAGGCACTTGGTGAACACCCTGGGTGCCGACCTCAGTCCGAAGGGAAGGGCTCTGAACTGATAGTGACGCCCTTGGACCACGAACCTGAGAAACTTTCGGTGTCCCTTTAGGATGGGAATATGGAAGTAGGCATTCTCCAAATCCAACGACGACAGGAAATCGCCCTCCTCCAGCTGACCCAGGACGTGTTGGAGGGTGACCATCCGGAACTTCTGTGCCTTGATGAATTTGTTCAGTCGTCGTAGGTCCAGGATGGGACGCCATCCTCCCATCTTCTTCTTCACGAGGAAGTATCTTGAGTAAACTCCGGAGCCCCGAAGCCTCTTTGGGACGAGCTTGATGGCGCCCTTCCTGAGCATCGCCTTTACCTCCAAGAGAAGTTGAGGGACGTAATGTTCTTTCCTGGCCACAGGGGGTACACGCGGGTACCTCTTTAGAAACTCGAGCGCGTGACCCTGGGCTAGGGCGTCCAGCACCCAACGGTCGGTGAAGATGGACTCCCACACGCTGACGAAGCTCACCAGCCGGCCTCCCACCGGGGTGCTTCGGTGGGGGCCCACCCCACGGCCGGTTCAGTCCTGCTTTGACGAGGCTTTGCCGCCTTGACCTCCTTGGCGACGACGGCGGGGCCCGCCTGACTTGCCTCGTCCCCTGTAAGCTTCCTGCGACGACGAACGGGCCGCTTGACGGTAGGTGGAAAATCCGCCACCGGAACCTTTGGAGGCACCCTGTTTGCCTCTGCCGCTCCGAAAGGGCGGCCGCCGTTGCTGGAGAACCCCAAGAGCCCAGGCCGTCTCCGTTTCTGCCTTGATGGCTTGAAGGGAATCGTCCACTGTTTTCCCAAACAGGTTGTTTCCGTCGAACGGCATGTCCAAGACCCTGGTCTGCACGTCCTGGCGGAAGTCAGTAGTCTTGAGCCATCCACGCCGCCTAAGGCACATGCCGTTGCCCAACTGGCGAAATCCAGTGTCAGCGATGTCCGTCGCAATCGTATTGGCGTGGTCCGACGCCACCTCTCCTTCCTGCAAGATCTCTAGGGCATCCGCCCTCTTGTCGTCCGGTAGGAAGTCCAGCAGGGGGGCCAGTTTGTACCACAACTCCGTCGTAGCGGGCTACGATAGCCAAGGCGTTGGCCGCCTTAATCGTCGTCGCTGCAGACGAGATGACCCTGCGTCCCATCGTATCTAATTTCTTTCCCTCGCCGTCCAGCGGGGAGGTCGACGTAGAGGCCGCGCCCCCCGCCGCTTTCTTCCGGGCCGCTGCGGAGATGACCAAGTCCGGGGTCGGCTGCGCCCGAAGGCACAAGGGGGCCGCGTCCAGGACCCGGTACTTCTTCTCGTACCGATCCCTTCTAGCCGGCGCGTGGATGGGTTCTTGAGGAGGGCGAGGCCCTCATCCCAAATATCATCCAGTAGAGGTACGGAGAGGACCGTCTTCCTCTTGGCCTCGCGCCGTTGATAAAGGAAACCTTCCTTCTTTTCTTCCGGGCAGAGCTGGAAAAGCTTGGATGCCCTGGCGATCATGGAGTGAAACGATCCAATCTCGTCGGGCGGGGAAGCCCGGGTGGGAGGTGACGACGGCAGATCCTCGTCGTAAACCTCGTCGTCCGTACCCGTCACGGCCGTGTCAGTCCCCGTATCATCCCCACGAGTCGTGGACGGGGAGGAGGGCTGAACAGGGCGCGATGGCTGAAAAGGAGGTGGAGGATGAATCCTTCTTCTCTTAGGGGGAGGGCTCCCAGAAGGGCCTGGCTCCGGGTCCCCCGTCGGGAGCGGTTCCTCCGCTGGTGGTAACGGCAATCTCGTCCTTATCTCCGAGCATAAGGACTGTATAGCCAACAAAATGGCCGCCGAGTTGTCCTGCGGCACTGGTTGAGGGGATTCCGACGGGCGGTCAGGGGCCCCGTCGGCACCCTCGACGTTATCGTCGTCTCCCACGTCGGGGTCCCTCCCGACGGGCTGGTCTTCTTCCACGCCAACGCCGTGGCTTAAGACTTCGATCAGCTCTTCCTCAGAGGTTGAGGCCGAATCCACGACGACCCCCTGCCCCCCCTTTTTCTTCTCCGTCGGAGGTTTCACGGGGGTCCTGTCGATGGGCATAAAAGAGGACTCCCTCCGCGGTGGCAGGGAGACTCTGAGCCCCGAGGTCGCCACCACTGGTGTAGCCTCCACAGGCTGAGCCAGGGCTGCCGCGACTGTCTCGATAGAGGCCTTGGCCGGATGGTTTAAGGCTTTCACCACCTTAGGTGCGCTCACCGCCTTCTCCTTGGGGGGAGGGTCACTGCCTCGATCTCCCTCCGATGGGGCCTTCGAACTCGACCGGGGCCTCTCCAGGAGCTTCGCCGGGTACTCGGCCTTCCTCTTACCCGAACCAGAGCGTTGGCTCGTGGTTGATGGTGCCGGGGAGGGTGCGCCCTGCCTGGCGCCCGTAGAGCCTGACCGTTCGGCGCTCCCGGTGCCAGCGGACTCTGGCAGACTGGTCGATCCCTCTAGTAAATCAAGATGATCCGGTCCTCCATGATTTTCAAGCTTTTCAGCTCAGTATGGAAAAACTGTTCGCAAGACATTCACAGGGGCAGGCCTTGGACAATGAGCTTCTTTCGTTGCGACAAGGTAATCAAGACCTTTTGGCTTATATTGCGTCTTTCAACAGACTGATAGTGGAAACTCAATGGCCTGAGGACAAAAGGATTACGCTGTTTTATAGAGGTCTAAGTGGAGAGCTCAAAGATGTGTTAGCCCAAGTAGTGAATCCCCCACAAGATTGTTCGGACTATATAGACTTAGTCGTTCAAATAGATCACAGACTGCAGAACAGGAAGGCCGATCGTTCCAAGTTTGATGCTCGAGTATTTTCCAAACCACCAACTCCTTCCAAAGGAGTAGACTCCGGGGAACCCATGCAAATAGGGGGTCTGAAAGGTCCTCTAACACAAAAGGAGCGGGAAAGGAGAAAACAGTTGCAATTATGCCTCTATTGCGGAAACTCAGGGCACTTTCTTCGAGACTGTCCGGTGAAACTTGCCAAGAAGGCAGTAGGAGCTGCAGTTACCAAAGTTACAGACTGAGCAGGGAAACGACCTCGCCCGACAAGAATAGAGGTCCTCTTGCCGAGCGTGAAAACCAGTTCCGTGACCTCGCATTTCGTGATACCTATGGTCCTCATTAGCCCTTATAATCCGGATCGATTACATGCAATTGAAGCTTACGTCGACAGCGGTGCCATCGGCAATTATGTGGATCATGAAATGGTTTTGAGGATGAATCTAACTCTTTGTCCCAAGGCTGTAAAGGACGTCATTACTACGGTGGATGGTACGGAGATAGCTTCCGGGCCAGTAACGCATACCACTCAAGAAGTGACGCTAGTAAGTCAAGATGGACACCATGAGAAGATCGTGTTCGATGTGATCAAGGCCCCTCAGTTTCAGATTATTCTAGGAATACCTTGGTTAGAGAAACACAATCCTCTGATCGATTGGCGAGCAAGAACGGTCCAGTTTCCAGAATGTGTCTCTACTTGTCACCCTCCACCTGGTGTTGCACTGGCAGCAATTTCTTCAGAGACTCCCCAGTTACCTCCTGAATACCTAGAATACCAAGATGTTTTCCGGAAGGATCAGGCTAACTCTCTACCTCCTCATAGGTCTTATGACTGCCAGATAGACCTGATACCTGGATCTACTCCTCCTTGTAGTAGAATTTATGCCCTCACCGAGCCTGAGAACCTTCACCTTCGACAATACCTGGATCAATACCTGGCAAATGGGTTTATTCGTCCTTCCAAGTCCCCTGCTTCTTCAGCTTTGTTCTTCGTTTCAAAAAAGGAAGGAGACCTTAGAACTTGTATAGATTATCGCTCCCTGAACCAGATCACCGTTAAGAATAGATATCCGTTACCTTTGATCCCTGAACTCCTGGACCAAGTCAGAAAAGCATGCATATATACAAAGCTGGATCTTAGAGGAGCTTACCACTTGGTACGAGTAAAAGAGGGCGATGAATGGAAGACGGCCTTCCGCACCAAGTATGGGCTATTTGAATATCAGGTCATGCCCTTCGGACTTTGCAATGCCCCGGCCGCCTTTCAATATTTTATGAACGATGTCCTCAGAGAGCTCATAGATGTGTGTGTTGTTGTTTACATTGACGACATCCTCGTTTATTCTTCATCGGAATCTGAACATCGGAAACACGTGAAAATGGTCCTCGAAAGATTGCGTCAACACAAACTTTTCGCTAAGTTGGAAAAATGTGTTTTCAACGTGACTGAAGTTAAATTCTTGGGATTCATATTATCACCTGGCGGAGTGCGTATGGATTCAAAGAAGGTCGATGCAGTTCTCAAATGGCCATCACCATCCTCCGTAAAAGGTGTGCAAAGCATGTTAGGCTTCGCTAACTTTTACCGCAGGTTTATCCCCGAATTCTCCCGAATAGTCCAGCCCATCACTGCCTTGTTAAAGAAAAACAAACGTTTTGAATGGTCTACCGAGGCGGAACAAGCTTTCCAGGATTTGAAGACTAAATTTATCTCTGCACCAATCTTAAAACACCCTCGCCCCGAACTCCCCTACATCGTGGAAACTGATGCTTCAAGCCTTGCCATGGGGGCAGTTCTATCACAAAAGGACCCGGTAACCAATCAGTTGCATCCCGTGGCATTTTGGTCCCGCAAATTCTCGCCTCCTGAAATCAATTACACGATTACTGACAAGGAACTTCTGGCTATCAAGTCTGCCTTTAAGGCTTGGCGGCATTATCTGCTGGGGGCCCGACACACCGTTACTGTGATTACGGATCACCGAAACCTGCAATATTTGAAAACCGCAAAAGCCCAATCCTCTAGACAACTCCGTTGGGCATTATTCTTTGCCGAGTTTGACTTCATAATTACCTATCGACCTGGTACAAAAAACGGTAAAGCTGATGCCCTTTCTCGGATGGGAGTGGAAGAATACTTGATCAACCCTAAACCTGTACCAATCATTCCCGAACAAAGAATTCTGGGTGTAATCGCCACACAATCCATAGAGGAAGTTAAGGATAAAGCCAGGCAACTTCTAACTCCAGCAGACATACAGAATTGGCATCTGCAGGGAAAGGACTTTGCAGTAAAGGACAACTTATTGTATTTCCAAGAACGATTATACCTACCCAGCACAGATTTACAGAAAAAAGTAATCTCTTGTTATCACGATTCTTTAATGGAAGGACATCCCGGTATAGCCAAGACCTCAGAAAAGATCAAGCGCTACTTCTGGTGGCCGTCTTGGAAAAAAGATATCGGAGACTTTATAATGTCCTGTGGAGTATGCGCCCAAAACAAGAGTCAAAAGGAAAGACCAGCAGGCCTCTTACGCCCTATTGACATCCCACCTCGCCCTTGGCATACGCTTTCTATGGACTTTATCACCGATCTACCTCCATGCTCCGGATACAATACGATTCTAGTAATCGTGGACTTATTCTCCAAGATGGCGCATTTCATTCCGCTCAAAGGCTTGCCAACAGCAGCAACTCTGGCCCGAGAATTTCTCGAAAACATCGTCCGACTGCACGGTTTTCCTTCGGTTCTAATTTCGGATCGAGGTAGTCAATTTATTTCTCATTTTTGGCGAAGTTGCTGTCGGTCGGCTCAAATTGATGTGAGACTATCGACCAGTCACCACCCTCAGACCGACGGAAAAACCGAGAGGACCAATCAAACTCTGGAACAGTATTTACGCTGCATGCTGCAACAAACTGAAAAAACTTGGAAAGACATCCTTTGGATAGCCGAATATGCCTACAATAACTGTCCATTCGGGAACTGGGAAAACCCCGTTTTTTCTTTTGTACGGCAGTCACCCTCGAACCTCGGAGTTGGATCCCCTCCAAGATCTTGAAACACCAGCAGTAGACTACCTGCATTCTACAATCACCCAAGCCTTTAAGGAAGCTGTTTCTCACCTTCAAAGGGCTAAAGAACAATACAAGAAAGGAGCAGATCAACATCGGAAGGAAGCCCCTCAATAACAAGTAGGGGATCAAGTCTGGTAATCCACCAAATATCTACCTCTAAAAGGGCCACGCACATTCAACCCAAGATACCTTGGTCCCTATTCCATCACTACCATAGTAAACCCAGTAGCGGTCAAGTTGGACTTGCCCCCGCACATGAAGATACATCGGGTCTTCCACGTCTCTCTATTAAAACCCGTGCAACCTCAAACCCGACTAACTAAATCTCCAAAACCTATCCTAGTTGATGGAGAACTCGAGTTTGAAGTCAAAAGCATTCTGGACTCCAAGATCTCCAAATCTAAACTATTTTACCTAATTGACTGGAAAGGCTACGGCCCCCAAGAGCGATCCTGGGAACCTGCTGAATATGTCCACGCTCCTCGCCTAATCAAAAGATTTCACCGAACATTTCCTGACAAGCCAAAACCCCCGAAGAAGCCTGGTTTGGGTGGGGCCTTGAGGGGGGGGGTACTGTCATGATCTCTGCTTCCAAAAGGTCAGGGTTTTCCCAACTCCCTTGGAAGCATATCCATAACCCAGGTTCCGAGTGCCAACCAGTCCCAATTGGGACCTTTTGGACCCAGTCCTGGCGCCAGTGGCACCAGGCTCATAAATATGCCCAGTCCCAGCGCTGGAAGCGCCGGGCTCATAATGCTTGGGTGGACTTACCTGCAGCAGACCATGCTGCTTACTTGCCTGCCAGTTGAGCCTCTGATCCTCTTCTGTTTGGAACTACTTTTCCTGTTGGGTGGGGCAGGAGCCACTTCCTAGGTTCAGAACACTGGAACTCTTCTGGAAAGCAGGAACTCTTTTCTTACCTAGGCGTGGCTGTGGAAGGAGACACCTAAGCACTACAGGAGGCTATTTAAACCACACCCGATGAATGAATCTTGCTTTGCGTTATTCTGCATCCTCTGCAGCAGAACGCTCATCGTGTCTTCTGCATCTGATCCTGGGCCTAAGGAAAAAGGCTTACCATCCTGAATCCAGTCTTCAGCAACACCTATAAAGACAAGAAAGAACAGGTTAGCATTACGGTCTTCAGTGACAGCTCTTCACTTATCTGGTCCATCGGCTGTCACCAACGCCTCGCGCTGCATTCCAACATCTGAAGGACAAAGGCTTACCTACTCTTTGTGCGCTCCGGAGGTCTTCACACTGCATTCCGGCATCTGAAAGACAAAAGCTTACCAACTCTTCACACGCTCCGGAGGCCTTCGGCGCTGCATCCCGCATCTGAAAGACAAAACAAGGTGCGTTTAAAGACATTGGGGAACTTTAATACTCACGTGCCATTACTCCTTTCCACATCTAACCCAGTGGGTATTCCGGCACCCTGCAGCCGCTCCGAACTTATACCTGCAAAATAAAAAGACAGTTAGAGTGCATCGTGAAGCAGGCAACAAGCGCTTACTTACGTGCTTCCAGGCGCTTCTATTCATCACACGGGCTCCATCTTCAACTCACTTCAGCCCGTCATCTACCATCGCCGGAACCCTGCAAAACAAGAGACATCATTAATAAAGACTTTAAAGACATTAGAATTACTCGAAGCTTACCGTTCGTGCAGTAAACGACGGACAGCAGTCCTCTGAAGTCAAGAGGCCTGCTCCCCTTATCCAGTGAAGAAACTGGTTACAGCACCCTGTCCCGAGGCAGATGGAGAGCACGGCGTTCACTTACCTAAGGTGAGAGCGTTAACCTTCGGGGTTCTACAGGAGAAGAGAAAGGGAAGAAGAGAGAGACATTCAATAACCCAGTTCATTAATCCCATATTTTCTATCTGCAGACATCTTACCCTTCGAGTCAGACATACAGTGCACAGAGGTCCAGTCCAAAGAGCCAGCGGTGTGTTACACATCACCTTTGAAGATACGGTATACGCCCAGTCAAGACCGGCGCCTCTACGGGAATCAGGTGAGCGTTACAGCGGGGCGCTAGAGAGGTGACCCCGCCAGTAATATTGTGTGTGTAAACAGCACACCTGCTGGAGGACCTAATTTGGCATAGCAACAACAATTCACTGGAATGTCATTGGCTGCTTTGCAGCCAATGACATTCAGGAGTGGCTGGACGCAAGCAGTCTGTGGACAGAAATCCGGTTCCATCTTCTCACTTCGTGTGGACTCTGGAGTTGTGAAGAAGACTGAAGACGACAATCCGACAAGCCTTCTAAAAAAGCTGCCCAAATCAGAGAACAGCAGACTGAGCAGAGGGTCCACGTCACACGACCTACCTCCGGTAAGTGTGTGTGGATTTAACTTGGTGGTGTCTGCCCGGGTGGGCCTCAATTCCCCAGGACAGTGCTCCAAGCCCAGGACCGTCCTCGTCCTTCTGGACTGGAGCCCTGCCCTGCGCAGGGCCTAGTTCTCAGATTGATCTGTACAGTGTGCGAGAGCGAGAAGTCAGACTTACACTTACTTAACTTTGTGCCTGCCCGGCCTCGGCCTTCATTCCCAAGGAGGCCAGGATAGTGCAGACTTGCACTGTCATGGGAAATGAAGGCTGAGGCCAGCCGGACCAGGGTGTCTCTGGGCTGCCTGCCTACAATGCCTACTCCAGTTACTTCCCAGTGCAATGTTGATAAGTGGCTTCTCCAGACATGAACCAGCATTTTTCTTCTTGTATTTGTCGTGAATCGTGATAAATACTTTAATACGCACATATGAGATGGTTGATATATGTTTGACATGGGCAAAAGGGCACTTATTTATTTTGACAGTGGAAATAGGCTCTCACTATTCATTAATACATTTCAAATTATTAATTTGATTTATTTATTTTGACATTTATAGAGCACACCTAACCCGGAGACAACTGGGCGCTATCTTGCATATAGGTGGTGGTTACATGATGCAGTAGGTAACAGGTTATGGTTGCGATTAAAGTGCGTTGTATGCATTACATAATGGTTTCAGTTGGTTACAGGTATGGTACAGGTAATTTGGAGGTGCAAGGTTTAAACAATAGTTGGCTGCGGAGAAGAGGGTATGATCGCAGTTCCTCTAGATATCTTAGGAGAAGAGCCAGGTTGTGAGGCCTTTGCGGAAGAACCAGAGGGAGGGGTCTCATCTAAGGGTAGGGCATTCCATTGTTTGGCCGCAATCACAGGAAAGCTGCTGCCTCCAGCTTTTTGTTGCTTGTATCTGGGGATGGCTAGAAGGCACAAGTATGCAGATCGGGTGGGTCTGTTGGATTGGGCCTTGGAGATGTGTCTAGCTAGGTAGATCGGGGCGCTGTTTGATAGCACTGGCGTAACAGCAGCCCCCGCGGTGCGGGGGCCCCGCCAGGACATGTCCTGGGAGGGGCACCCACTTGTAGAAAAAAAAAGTACAATATTTTTTTGGCAAAAAAATAAACCTTTTTTCCTTTTTGAATTCGCTCTGCATTTATAAAGAAATTATTTCTGTAACAGAAATAATTTCTTTATTAAGTCAGAGTAACTTCAAAAAGAAACAATGGGCCTCATTACGGGTTTGGCGGCAACCGTGCCATTGCTGCCAGCAGGTTGCCGCCAGACCCGTAATGATATACCGGCGCCCGACTTCCCGATAACACCGGGGGATTACAACCCCGGCGGTCTGGGAAGTCAGGCGCCGGCAAATGGTAAGTCCCCATTTCCATAAAGTCCTATCGGACGCTATGGGAATGGGGACCACAGAAGCAACGGCACTGTTAATAATTATGCGGGTGGGTGCCGTTCTGCCCGGCAGGCCTGACCTGCCAGACAGGACGGCAACCGCCCGCAGAGCTGTAATATGCCGGCCCGGAAACAACGGTGCCGGTGAGTTTATCGGCACCATTGTTCACAGTCCGGCATAGTTGTAATGAGGCCCAATTTCTTTTTTAAGTGTTAGGGCTCCCCTCAACCCCATGATGTGTGCGTGTGTGAGTGTATGTTGAAAGGGTTCACATTTAAATGCATAGGTGGCTGCCTGTGCGAGTGTATGGTGAAAGGGTGCACACTTTAATATACGGGTGGCTGCCTCGGTGTGTGTGCCTGTATGGTGAAAGGGTGCACAAGTAATTTTATGGGTGGCTGCCTGGGTGTGCCTGTATGGTGAAAGGGTGCACACTTAAATGTATGGATAGCTGGGTGTGCGTGTGTGTGTATACGGTGAATGGTGTGTGTGCTTGCGTTCAGGGGTGCAACAAAACCTACATTTCGGAGGCTAACCCTTCAAATGTTGGGAGTGGTGCCAACTTCATGGGCGGTGGGGGAGGGGCAAACTTATTTGTTTGGGTCATCTAATTTCTTTATGCATTTTTATGAGAAAGAGACTATTCTAGTGCAGCTTCAATGTTACAAGCAGTTAACTCTCTCCTTTAAGGTTTAATGCACCCACTTATGGACTGCTGTGAGAATGAGTGGTCTCCTGTTCCCCCTCTACCCTTTCAATCACTCCCCTGGCATGCAAGTATTAAACCCACATCACGATTTCAACTGCCTAAAAAATTTGGCATTTGAATGCAGGTACTAACAGTGACTTGCTTTACTTTAGTAATTGGTAGGTTCTTGTTAAAAGAGAAACCCAGGTGCCATTTAACATCTGTGTCCTTTTCTGTCTGGCAACTGCTCTGAAGGTCAGCCAGGTCTAGTCAACATGACCCAACATTTCAAGTGGGGGAGGGGGAGTGCTGAATCCCAGTCAACTCAATGGTGTTGCACCAATACGTGTTTAATGCCTGGATTACTTATTGGTAATCTTCATTACTCCTAGTCCTACCCTTCATCGTGCCAGTGTGTATGAGACAGTACTTGTGTATAAGGCACTCTGCCTCATACACAAGTACTAGGATGAGGTAGAGGTACATGGAGGTAATGCTTGATTTAGCTACATGTAATCTTCATTACTCCTAGTCCCACTCTTCCTCATCCCAGTACTTACCTATGAGGCAAGGCGCCTCAACCGTAAGCTCTTGGGCAAGGAAGAGGCACGTGGTGTTAATTCTGGGCCAAGGAGCTGATTTTCGAGGTTGGGGTGGGAGGGAGAGGGGATCTGTGGGGGGGGCAGGATTATACGACAAATTATAATGGCTGTCCATGTTCAGGCTAAGCAGGCATGATATGTGGTATTAGTGGCTAGAGAGGCATTTTGGTGCAGCCAGTCTAGTCATTCCTCAGTTTGGTATGACTTTTTTTTAATGGGGCATTTATGATAAAGCAGTCCTGCTAAGTGAATTACCTGGCTAGACTGCCATTTGGGTCCTGCCAGTCAGCCGTTTCTTACTGCGGCATTGTATATTTTTCTGGGCATCTTTGATCAAATGATATGATATAAGTCATTTATAACGCACCTGCACACAAGTGTTTCTAGGCGCGACAAGACAAGGGATGGAAGATAGAGGGAGGACAAGAAAAACGATCTTACTAGGCCTGGTGTCAATCAGATTGTGCAAGTGCGATAGCGAGAAGCGCAAGGGGAAAGGGACGGGGGAAGTGCAAGGGAGAGGGGAGGGGAAAAACAGGGCAGCAATGCTCTGAGTAAGTGCTGTCAGGGCAGCACAGCTCTGGGTAGTGTAAGGAGAACAAGGGACTGTAGGGTTACAGTTACAGCCCCTAAGTGCATGGTAGGACCAGAGGCAGTGCAAGGGTGACTGATCAAGAAAGAGCCTCGACTCAGTGAGACTCCGAGGGTAGCCAAGCAACCAGTCGGTACAGCAGACAGGTGGGTCAGGTAGGTCAGCAGGGGAGGGAGAGAGAAAGCAGAGGAGTAGAGGAAAGTTTTGAGCTGCTTCCAGAACTTCAGGTGGTCTGCTAAAGCTTGAGAGGGGCAGGGAGGCTATTACAGGGGGAGGCACCTGTAAAGGAGAGAGATCTACCCCCCATTCTCTTCCTGGAGAAGCGTCTAACCCTTAGAGAGTTGTAGGTAGCTGAGCGAAGGGCTTGAGAAGGAAGATATTTTGGAAGAGAGCATTGGATGTAATGCGGGTCCCGGGCCCAGAAAGCCTTGTGGACAATGCAATGGGTCTTAAACTTGATACTTGCAGCAACTGGGAGCCAATGGAGAGATTTCAGGGCTGGAGAGATACGTACGATCCCTGTGCTTGAGGCCAAGAATAAGTCTTGCAGTCCTGTTCTGGGTTAGTTGCAGGGGCTGGATAGTAGAGGAAGGCAGATTGAGAAAGAGGTTGTTGCAGTAGTCCAGCCTAGAGAGAACCAGGGCTCTGCAGACAGTAAGCTTCTGGGGAAAAGTGAGAAAGGGAAGAGTCCCTTTGAGGAGGAGCAGCTGGTAGTGGGACTTCTTGGCGACGTCCGAGATGTGAGAAGAGAGAGTGGAGTCAAAGATGACACCAGTGTTGTTTGCCTCACAGGAAGGCGAAGGAAGAGGGCCCAAGGCGGGCGGCCAGAGTGAGAGAGGGAAAGCAGGGGCAGGAGTCCAAATGAGAAGGATCTCCATTTTACGGATATTATGGCAGAGATCGATGGAGGCACACCAATCCTGAATCTTGGATAGACAGTCGGGAATGAGCGAGAGATGAGAGGATTCTGAGGGGAGCCTGAAGGAAAGCAGAGTTTCATCCGCATAACACTGAAAGTTAGAGGAGAATGTAGAGATCAGGTGGGTCAAAGGGGCCACATAGAGGTTGAAAAACCAGACAGAGGATGGAGCGTGGAGACAGGGACCAAGTTGGACCTGGGAGGGGCAGTCCAAGAGGAAGGAGGTCAGCCACTCAAGGGCCTGATCCCTGATGCCCAGCTTCTCATGGAGTCGATTGATCAGGATTGATCAGGATGGCATGGTTGACCGTGTCAAAAGCACAGGAAAGTTCAAGGAGGATGAGGACAGAAGGAATGCTGGAATCAAGGTTAGAGAGCAGAACTTCACAGGTGTTCAGGACAGCAGTTTGTGTCTCTTGCAGCTCTGAAGCCAGACTGATGATCATGGAGACAACCAACAGATTCCGTGTGGACAGTAAGCTGGGAGATGGCCAGCTTTTCCAACAGTTTGTCCAGGAAAGGGGTGATGGAGATAGGGCGATAGTTTGCCGGGCAGGCAGGATCAGCAGAAAGCTTCTTGAGGAGTGGGTGCATAAGGAGTGCTTAACAGGAGAGGGGAAAGAGGGATTACAGAAATCGGTCAAGGCTGGAGCGAGGGTGTCAATATGGTTCTTGATGGTTCTGTTGGAGCAGGAGAGCACCTGTTTGGATGACACTTTCATAGATCGGACTTGTCTAGAAACATCGGCAGGTGTTGTCAGAGAGAAAGAGGAGAAAGGAGGAAGAGAGGTAGAGATGGCCAAAGGGGGGCCAAGAGAGGGAGAGGAAGAGGACATGGAGGACAGGATGTCCTGAGTTTTAGTGTAGAAGTGAGATGACAGCCATACAGAGGGACTGGGAGGGAACATGAGACGTAAAGACCTCAACAGGATTGACCAGTTCTTTTCAGATTTTAAAGAGTTTGGCCGTGTTGTTAGAGGCCACAGAGACACAGGCTTGAATGTGTTTTCTATTCTTGATGAGTGTTATTGCTTCGACTGCCATTTTGGTGCAACAATTCTAGATATGTCTAAATGTGGCCTGGCAAGCTTTACTATATTGTTATTACATGTCTACACTGGTCTACCTTGTGCAGCCAGTTGTACGTGTTTTCATTGTGGCATGGCATTTTTAATAGCAAAGCTTTAATGTTCCTGTGCACTGTTGGTGACTTGCATCTATTGTATTGGTGTTACCCTAAAAAACAATTGCAAACACTCTGGCTTTTTAGCCAATTTTTCTCAGACAGTGTGCTGTATATTATTTTAAACACATATTTATATCTTTCTCCTAGTGCAGTGTGCGGCATATCCGTTCAGCAGCACGTTTGTGCATATTGCGCAAGTGTAATCTAGGCCGGCCCAGAGTGTGGCGCGACCCTTGATTTGTTGCAGAGTTGGGGGCCCCCTCAGCATGGCTCGCAGGGGGCCCCCACATCTTGTGTTACGCAACTGTTTGATAGGCATTAATTAATGTATACATCAAAAGTGTATCAACCAGGCAAAAGTCCTTATAAAAATGTGCATCCTGCGTGTGTGCTTCTTCCCATCAGTAGCAGTTGATCAGTGCCAATATTCCCTGCCTTTTGCATCAGCGTCATTGGGCCTGATTCACAAAGTGTTTTCTTAGTGGGATTGCCCCATTAGCGAATTGATAACTTGGGCCATTGTTTTTCCACATGGATACATACCAAAACTGTAGTCTATATTTATGCAGGATGTTTCTCCTCCATTGCATGTTTGCCTTTCATTTTGACGGCACCTGTCTCGGTGCCAACTCTGTCTCAACTGGCTGCAAAGCACGAGGTTTTTAGTACGTCACCAGAGAAAGTGTATAAAGACTGTCGGGAGTCGGGACGATAGTATTGTCCCGACATTCTTTATACACCTTCTCTCATAATGTGCTACTGCTACCATTCTCTGCTTGCTATTTGGTCACTGACACCCTCTGTGGTCTCCAGCCTTACCCCAGATTACGCACTACTGTTGCTGTGCTGCTAAGTGTTTAAACCAGGGCCTGGCCTGGAAGCATCGCAGTACAAACTCTTACTGTTAACATTTGTTAACCAATAACTGCTCTTGTTCGCGTTACAGCGGCTCACTAGAAATGGGAGAAGACACGCTGCCACAGTGTGCCTGATCTCACAACACAGACCCGGAAAAACGGCAAAAACGTATTCGACAAAAGTGGTGTATACCCTGTGCAGGAGTTGACAAGAAAAGGGAAGAATAACTTGTCACTCTTGGGGGTCCATCTGCACGGGTGTTGTGGCAGTACATGCCATGTCTAAGTGTGTAGTCAGAGGTGCTATTCCCTCACTTTAGATTGGAGCATGGGCTATAACACCTTCGTCCTTCCACAAAGCACTCATTCTGTTAGGAGTGCCAGGCAACGTTTTGATTAATGCTTAATTAGCAGCCAAGTGCCACACTATCAGAAACTTTCTCCCATTCCTACTCTTCCCCTGCCAAATTTTGCATTTCCTCGCATGACACCTTCAAGCCAATCCTGATTTTTGTTTCCAATTGCATGCTGGGAATTGTTTGTTTTTTCCCCCATTGTAAGGATGGGCCTACAAATCCCAGCATGCAGTGGTAAATAAAAACAAAAAAAACAGGGCTGGACTGGCTCCAGCAATCACGCATGGAAATGGGCAACTTGGAAGCTATGCTTACTAAGACTCTAAGAGGTCACTTGTTTGCGAGGCAAGAGTCACCACTTGCTGAATTCAAATAGCAGGAAATGCTGGGCTCCCCCTCCAATTCTACTAGTTCACTGAGCTCAGGCAGGCGCCCAAGAGTGTTGATCAACCTCGTGGTTAATAATGAAGAGTTGTGGTTTAAGCATGGTGAGCTTATGAACACCGTCCATCTGTTATTTTGTTACTTCACTATTTTTGTTACTGGTTTGGTCCTACTTAGTAAAGGATTGTTCTTCTGCAGGGAAGGTTTCATTAAGACTCAGTAAAAGGCAGCATGGTTTGAAATGTTTAGCTGGTTAGCTTGTTTTATTTTTTAATCACGGTATTATATCTGACAAGTTCTTCCTCGCCCTTTTTATGTGCGTAAGAGTTTCACTACCAAGGGAGCAGTATCATTTTTATTTAGTATAAGACCAATAAGTGTCCTTGGTACTATGGCCCTGTGGTCCTGTGGTTTTCCTTCTGCGGCCCATGCAGGTCTGCCTTTGCGCAACCACAAAGGCATGCGATATGCTTCCTAGAACACTGCTTCATTAAGTTTGCTCGATGTGAGCTCTATTATGTTCGGTTATTTGGCTTCTACGGGGAAGCTGTACAGGGAAATTATTTTTACATCTGGTCGATGAGCAACCGATTTATAGAGTTCCTGGAATACGTGGGTGTCGATTAGAACATTAAACAGGAAGAACGTTTTTAGCAATATCTTAAAAAGAATACTGCTGTCATTTTCTTACATGAAACACGTAGTTTTCCAGGTAATAAGGGAAATGCACTTAACAGTTAATACAATTATGAACCTTCCAGATGTATTTCCACAAAGCGCTTACAACGTTCTTTTGGTAACATCATTGTGGATTTAAAAGGCCATTATGTTTTGTCAGAGGGCGACCATGACCACTGAAAATACTCTTTCATACTGGGAAATCTTTATTTTCCTCATACCATTACTGGTAAATTCTTAAATACCCTACTGGAGGAGTTCATGACTTTGAGGAAAGTAAGACTATTGTTGGGGGGATTTTAATGTAAAACTAGATTAAATTACTTGACACTGCGGTGAAAACAAGGGAAGACCATGTGAAAATAAAAGGGGTCTTGTGGATATTACTGGACCAGATTGATTTGGTGGATGCTTGGTGGCAGTTTCCACCCTTAGAGAATCATCTTCCTGTTTATATTGTGTATTGGTTTCATACCATTAAACCTTTCACAATTAATAATAACCAATACAAAAATTAAACCAACATACTATAATGTGATACAAAGTGAGTTAGCTTATCAAGTATCAAGCTATAAACAATAAGTCCATTAAAAATATATCATAACTAGTATATGGATTTTAAAATGAGCCGAATCATGCTAGAAAAGAGATGGCCCTCATTGTACTACGGAACATAAATAATCAAGCCGTAGAATACCAAAACCTATTTTCCTATGTGGAAAATTATTTAAAGTTAAACGTTAATAGATCACATCAATTACACAATTCTAATGTATAGCAAATAAATCCTACATAAGACATTTGAAAATCACAAAGTATTATCAAAAAGGCTTGTTAAGAATCTACAAAGGCATAATATCAAGGAAACACGGTCGTCCAACATCATCATATTCCATAGGGTTTCTCCTGCATCCTCAAAAGGAATGTACACTAGCCCAGCAATATATTTAGGGCCCACAAGTTTGGTACTGTACATAGTGACATGTTTTAAGGTTTCAGTTACTTGTCTGTCACTAGACCAGCGAAAAGTTGTTTGATCTTTAGGAATCCCCAATCTGGGACCCAAACACTCACGTTGGTAATTGGTTAAATTTAAATCTCATGTACAGGTTCCTCATTTTCTGGCAAGGAAATTAAATAGATGTACTATGATGAATTCACACTTCCTTTCCCGCTCCTCATCATACACATTCCTGCTATTACTTTTTACTTTCATGCAAGGAATTGATGACTGAGGTTTCTCAAACTGAGGAAGAAAAATGCAATTTCTGGCCTAGAAAAATTAAGTTCTTGGCGAGTATGAGGGGATGACTGAGGGGCCAAAAGGGTAGTTTAATAGATCCCTACAGCAAGAAAAACGGGGATTGTTGCCTGACTGCAAAACGTGATCAGGTCTTTTGTTTAAGAGAAAACAAATACAATGGTGGTCAACTTATTTGTTTTGTAGGATTCTTCTGGGACATTGGTCTTCAAGTCCAGGCCCAACAGCCAAATCCACTCCATGTTTACAGGATAGCCACACAAAATACACTTCCATACAGTGGCTCTAAATAAAGAGTTAATTACAGGGCCAATGATGATCTAAAACCTGATGTGGTTGGGGTTATCGAGTTTCATACTTGGTAACTCGCTATTCAAAAACAGTGAAATTGCCAAAACCAAAGCCCCAGCAGAACTGAAATAAATGTTGGACAAGGTACATGCACAGCCAGATTTACTTCTATTGAAGAGAGCTAGGGCCACTTTGATGCAAAGACTTAATAAGCAAGCTTGTAGGAAGCAGTTCTTTTGGCATTACAGGAAAAAGTACAGTAGCTTATTGACAAATGGATTTAAAATGTTGGAACAGGACAGTATGATTCTATCAGCTAATATAAGCAGTAGAAAGTCGTTAAACTTGTTAAAAAAAATAAATGGGGAATTTTAAGCAAATTATTTTATAAGTCCTTTCATTTCATAAGAGACAATTTGAAGTTTGGGTGAGATTTTCGATCATGTTACTTTGCCAGAGCTCTTTCAAGAGGATAAATTCTCCATTCGGAGGATAAGACCCAAGAAAATCTCTGATTGAATCAATACATCTGACAGGTCAAAAGGTTTTGATGCTGTTCATGCAGTTATACCAACAGTTTGACTATAAACTGAACAATGCAGACAGTATTTATCACCTTAATTCATAAGTCCGATAGGGAGCCCTCAGACTGTGCATTCATTTCAGACCAACTTTATTAATGTGGCTATAAAGGTATGAGCAAATGATTTGGTATGTATTTAGATAGTAGTCACAAAAATCATGTACCCAAATGCACTCGTAGTGGCACAGTCCTCCGCTTCAATGCTGGTCATGGATCAAGTAAAAATCCAAGAAGACATATGCAAGCTACAAAAAAGAAGTCTCGTGGTTGGGGGGCATCAGTAAGAGATGAAGTGAAAACCACTTTACTTATTCTGTGATGGTTTATTATATGCAAACAATGTCAATGGATTCCAATCATCATTCATCAAAGACTAAACCAAAATAAAATGACCTGGAGAAATATCACAAGCCACTACACGTACATATTTCGATCCGTCATCATCAGGTGGCTTTACAGTGAAATTATAAATGGCTATAAACATCTTGAAAATAATCAAATAATACATAAAACATATTTATTTGAAATAATCCAACACAGTATTATTGCTCTTCATAAATCCTAATGTGTTGTGTCACCCTACCAAAGATGCAAATACTGCATCAAAATATAAACAATTACCTCACTGTGTAACCCCAGATTTATTGTGAAAGAAATCACCACTTGATATATTCAGTGTGTACTGCTAATGAATGTAAAAAATCATCCAGTGCATAATCTTATTGGAACTAAGCAAATAAATCTTCATGTGATATGAGCGCGATGCGCAGGGCTGCTTAATGTCAAAATCAACAAATTCAGACAATTGTGGGAACTCAGTAAATATCCAAATGCCAACCAGAGTTCTCCACTTGCAGCCGTACATCAGATCCAAGAATGTTAATCAACTTGTAACACGGTTTATGGTGGCGTTCCAGAGGCCATCTTTAAAGATTGGTAACACAATGAAAAACAGTTTGAGTGAAGTGTAAATAACCATCAATTATGCACTTCAAAAGGTTATGTGGAGGACTTACTAAGATTACAAGTGAAGTTCAATATGAATGAAATAAATATGGTGTGTTCATTGTGCATGCAAACTCAATATGCTAGTCTGTACTCACAGGATCCAATAGCTGCCCATGTTTTTTTTAAATGCCCTGTTCATAGATCGTTAAGGGACACCATACATACTCACCAAAGCGTACATGTTTAAAGAAATCACTGCATGAAAATCTAAATATAAATTAGATTATACTTGTTCTCTGAATTTATCGCCACGTCTTCAAAACAATAAATGTGCAATCAGGAAAGACTCTCAAAGAGCACCTTAAGTCTCCATTTTTATTCATCCCGTTGGGAAAGACATTGTAGTGGATGGATGCATCCATAAAGATTGGGTTATCTTTGTTTTTTATGTGGAAACATTCTTTTATGAATAAACTTCACAAAAAAATAATAAAATAATAGTCATATAAACACAGAACCAAGATCAATATTGTCATAAAAATTACAAAATAAAAAAAAATTATACCATTTCATTTCAAATCACAATAAAACAGAAATATGTTAAAACAATTAAATACTAGGACAAACCAATTTGTCACTATAGTTCCATGTTCAGTTAAACAAATCTCAAGAACCGAAGCGCTGCTAAACCCCAATAGTTTCTCTGAGAGGTTATAATTTGTTGCCAAACAAAACCAGCAGATAAAAACTGCACAGAGAAGATGATCAAAACGCAAAATTCGACTTTCAAAAATTCACACTCCAGTAGCACATGTACAATAGTTTCAATGGTTGCCTCAGAGTTACAGAACTGACATATTCCAAGCTTCCGCTCCACTCCCTCCCAGGCTCCCAACACGTCCCTTGTTGGAGACAAGTTATGCCACAGGCGTAGAAACTGAGATCTCCAAGAAGGACATGGAAACTTGTACATGTAAAATGGTAGAATACCCAGGGACCTAATGTCAAGTCACACACCAGAGGACAACTTTGTCCTATGTGCCTCTTATAGGTAAGGCTCCAATTCCATGCACACATCTTTTTAGCAAGGAGGGGGTAGTCTGTAGTAACTGTAGGTCCACGTCATACTTCACCATTGTATTATTACATTCAACAAGCCCTTTGTTGAGAGGCACACGATTTCCCCTCCAAAAGGCCAAAAGGCCCAACTCATACCGCCGGCAAAACAGCAACAAGGACCCTGGGTGGCAGTGGCAGTACCCTACGCCAAAATCGGCCTTCAAGTTTACCCCAATTTACTGTTGGATAAAAAAAAAAAAAGAAGGGTTTCAGCCCCGTACACCACCACGAGAAGAACTTTTTTTATTATAAATTTCAACCACTGCGGCCAATGAAAATAGCCACATTTTTTGTTAACTTGAAAAGCGTGAACGTTTAAGGAAATAATCAGACTTTTGTTGGAGTAAGGATTCCTCTAGGCCGTGAACCCTTAAATAGAATTCAGTATGCTGGATACAAAAAAAACATCTTCGTCATTGTCCTCCTCCAGTTCATCTGGCTCCAAACTGTCTTGATTGGCAGGCTCCACCTGGGCGATTGCTTGTTTATGCCGCTGTCCAAATGACCTTGGTTTCATGTGCTCTCTTGGTGGGGTAACTGGTACAGCTGCCCTGCATACCTCAAAGTGATTTGCAATCAAGCATTTTCCACAAGTGTGGCCTTTTGCCGGGCATTCACTCACGGGTGGCATGTCTTACCTGCATTGGGGGCAACTTCGTGTGCATTCTGCCCGGTATTCCTTATTCTGTCCTGGGTGTCTCATAGCAAATTTAGTTGCCTGTTGTCTTCCTACCCCGCAGACAAGTTTAATCATTTTCATGGTGGCATCCATGGCTGTTTGTGGGATCAGTCAAGTTCCAGACTCCTGTCCAACGTTATTCCCGGCTCTCTCAAGATTTGTCTGCCTCTTGAACGAACTACACCCTTGGGTGATTTGTTGCCGGATTTCCTCATCCTCGTCCCTCACCGCACACAACATCGCTAGGTGTCTTAGCCTCCCATTGACTCACCATCCTGCTTCTCTGACCACATTACAAATCTTTCATAATCGACATTTACCATGGCCGTAAAGTGCTCACTTACCACAGCAATAGCCTTGGCAAATGAATTGTCCACGGGCAGAGGGTCTTGAACAGTTTATGTACAGCCATGCTTGCTGAATATAGTAGTGTGGACTTTTTTGCGTGGTCATTTTCTTCGCCCACAGCGTTTAAGTACATTTCAAGTCTCTCCAACCAGAGATTCCAGTATGGGCCTAGGCTTGAAGCAGTTCCAGATACGTCAAATTCCACTAGGGGGCCAGCGAACCAGCTGGCGAGGTATTCCGCTACCCACTGGAACGTTATTAACCTCATCAGCCATTTGAGACAATATACAGGTGGCGGCTCAGATGTGGGTCTACACACAGGGCATTCATTGGATCAAATGGAGCCTTGTGGTGTGCTCACGTGTGTTGCTGTAGGTGTCCCCTTTCACAATGGCCAGGCACCAGGCCTACAATTGTGTGTTCAGTCAGGCTCTGCCTGCGGCCTTGCTCTGGGCCCTATGGGCTCTGCGGTCCTGTCCCCTATATGGTGGTAATGTTGTTTGGTGAAGGCGCACAAACACTCCCTTGCAGAGCCCTAACCTTTCATATGATGCTGGCCTACCTGGCGTTGAAGCAGCGCTGCATCCACTGGCTGAGGCGGAGTTCTCCACATGTTTAGAATGTCACTGTGTGCTCCGGACAGCAGCAGTTAGGCTCCCACGCTGCACACGCATGGAAGCAGCCATGTGGTCTGAACGGCAGCTGCAGAGCGAAAACAGCCCAGCGGGCACAGCAGGCGGCTGCTCGATCGAGAGCGCTTCTCCATCACCGAGCGATGGGAAAACAATTCTATGCCATCAGGACAGCATTTCAACATGGCTGCGTCAGGCGGCAACAGCCACTAGGCTAGCCTCGTCGCCATTGTTGGATGTGGGCCTCCTGTGATCACACGGAGATCGCCTGGATAGAAGGGCACAGAGACAGGGTACTGATCTCAAAGGAATCAATCCTCTGTCATTCTGATTTCACGTGATGGCCCTTTTATTTGGACCTTGTCATGACAGTCATGACGAGGGTTCATAAAGGCACACTACGACAATCCCATAGGCACAGTGAGAAAGCTGCTGCAAACACACCATGCCGTTTCCGGCGCACCACTGCATGACCTGAACTTGCTCTCCAGGCTTTTCAGCTGTGCGCTGCATATTTTGAGGAAACAAAGATTCCAACCATTCATCTAAACTGCTTGAGTCTAAGAAAAGTGCTACACATGTTTGCTAATAAATGTAAATATTAGCCAAACGTCGTCCTTTAGTGACACTAAACCAAAACTAACACCTTTTTCTGAACAGCGTCACATTTACCTTTGCACTTGCAGTCAGCAAAGCGTGAAAAATCTTGGATTTTGCTTTGTCGGGTGAGAGCCCACTGAAGACTATGAGCAGCCCTAAGCTCCCAATAGGGTGTAAAAATACTCCGAACAAAAATAAGACACTGCTTTCACTCACACAGCTCCATGGATAGGCTTGGACCAGTAGTGCACGTAGTACCACAGAAGGAAACTACTATTACTGCCTGATTAGAAGAAGTAAACTTGTATATTTGATGTGTATGAATAACTAGGAGCAAAGAAATTACAAAAATCAGTTTACCAAAAGAAAAAACCAACAGTTTCTAGTAAAAACATTTTTCCTCGTTTATTAAATACTGCCATTGGGAAATAGACTTACATTTTTACTCCCATAAAAATCATTTTACTCCCAACTTCAAAAAATAGGGAATAAAATACTCCCACTTCAAAATCTTATCAGGAGCACCGACTATGAAACAGTGGCAGTTAGTGTTTTTTGCAAAGGGGGCAAATGAGAGGAATATTTCCCAGTAAATAGCTCAAGCAAAGAAACCTTGTGACGCCACGCTGCACAAATCAAGAGGAGATGGGCGTTTGGTGGTTTACCCTCGTGAGAATTGTTTTTAAACAGGTTAAAATGGTGCCTTTTGAGTATACTTTTTTATAGGGAAAAACTTAGTCATACAATTTAAAATGTGTTATGTAGGATAGCATTAAAAAAAAAAAAAACAGATTTCAGGTCAACACCAGTATGCAGGAACATTTTCCAAGTTATCAAGTAGTTACAAGAACTTTGGTGAACAACGCTTTTTTCCATCCCACTATACAGCACATTCCTCACATAGTAAGGACTGGAAGTTTTTTTTAAATACTGGCCCTAAAATATTTTAGGAAGGTTGATTAATTGGAAGAAATACACATTCTTGACCCCAACAATAGTTTCTCCACCACAATACTTGCCAGCATTTTCCAACGTAAAATTTGAAGAATCTGATGGGATTATTCCCAGAAACCTGGTCTGGGACCCTCCTCATGTGGCAAGGGAAAGGCAGTCATTTTCTGATCCCAACCCTGGGGGGGGTCTGTACTGCGGGAGGATCACATGGGGGTGGTGGGCTAGACTTGAAGACTGGGTGGAACCCCTTTTTAAATATCTCTGTAATCGCTCCCTTTGATGGCTTTGTGCCAAATTAAAGAGGTAGGAAAATCTAACTTTGATAAAAAATGATCTACCCATCCCAGAATCCCACGGGGACTGAGACAAAGAAGAGGGTTGAAGAGGTATTTAGGACAGGCAATTAGGTCTAAAAGCTCTTGCAAAGGTCAGGCAGTTGATAGTATTGGCCTGCACACGAAATCAACTGCCCCACCTACGAAGCATAAAAGGCTGCAGCAAGAGAAGAGGAGGAAAGAGGAAGGAGCTGGGAAAGAAGGTTGAGCAGGAGCTGTGTGTAAGGCTGTCAGTAGTAGCAGAAGAGCACGAGGTTGAAAGTTCATGGGGAAGTGTGATCACTTGACGGACGCTGGGACACGAAGGATGCAGATTTCACCTGCAAGTCCTGAGAGAGTCCTGTGTTCACAACCCGGCCTTGCAGTGGCTGCACTGAGAGAGACAGTCTTCCCAGGTGCACCTAGTGCCTGTAATTGCAGAGCCAAGATCGTGCTGAAACCCGAGGCCTGTGTAAAGAAGCAAGCTGAGGGACAGAGGAGTGAAGGGGACTCCTTGTTGGTAAGGCCAGACCGGAGACACCTATGCTGCAGAGGGGTGTGAGTCCTAAGTGTGCCTAACGTTGTAGAAGAGGCAGAAGTCAGAAAGTGGAAGCAGCCCACAACTGCAGTGTTCCTGAAACCGGTGAGTGAGGCTTGGTGTTCAGGTTCACTCAAAAACCCAGTTACCAGCTCTAAAGAGGCTTGCATAAAAGCAAGAGCGATTATAAACCGTTAGTCATTGTGAAAGCTATTAATTTCAATGGAAATGTATCACACGCACTTCGGGTAAAAGGTATAGTGCTCCTGTATAAAGAAAAGTATTTCATTTGCATTGTTGAAGTCAATGTTGGTGGAGTGGTCGTGTGTCTCTAATAAAAGGCAGAACACTTTGCTAAATTACTCCAAAAACTATAACAGTCTTTCACCATTGTTACAAGATCTTATGGCATCATAGCAAGGTCACGTGTGACCAATTGTGATTCCCGATCAGAGTGTGAAGGTGTCTCTGTGTTTATATGTGGGAATACAAACAGTACAGACAATTAAAGTTAAAAGTCTACCTTAAAGAGTGGTCACGTGTGCCTAAATCGGTTTCTCCTTTGAAGATTGAACTTTGTAACATTAAGAACTATTGTTTGAACTCAGCAGTTTTTATTAACACGAATTACCCAAGCCAAAAGGCAAACCCTTTCTATAGGGAAGAAAACCCTGTTTAAACGTATCCACCTAACAGATGAATTTGTTAAAGGTCCAGTGTCCTCTGATACAGGTTTGGCATTGCCATATGAAGTTGCAAGTGTGGCAATACAGCTTCAAGGTAGCTACGGGAACCAAGAAGGTGTGAACAAAGCTGGGGGAGGGAGCTGGGTGCTTTTAAAAATACTAAACAAATAATCTGTAATGCTGAGACTGTAGAAGTGGAGAGAAAGGCAGCCTGGAAGCAGAGGCAGGTTATCCTTGTGGCAATAAGGCAGAGAGAAGAGGCGCAAAGGCTGCCCTTTTCTTGGAACTTAGGAAAGAAAAGTGCCTTTCCTGCCTGTAGAGTATGAAGTGTCTTGTCCTTAAAAGGCCGATCTATCCTGGAGTATAAAGTTGAAGCAGAAATATAACTGTGGTTGTGTAGAATACGGTCAGTATGTGTCACATTGAAGTTGAAGTAGTGGCATACTGTGGAACAAAGGAGTATCTTTCTCCAGTGACAGTAGAAGAAGGGTGGTTGTCAAGAGGAAAGCAACAACCCAAGAGGAAGCATGTACTGCAGAGGTTACGAACACTTGTAGAATAGTAAAAGGAGAAGTTGCCAATCTATTCTTTGAACTGTGGCAAAGCAATGTTGGAGGGAAGACATCCAGGATTACCATTGGTGCAATTTTCTTGGCTGGAATTGGAAGGGGATACTTTCAACAGAAAGCTGAAGAACTGTTACCACTGGATTTTTGTTTGGTAAACTTTTGTTTTCTTTGGATTTTAAAAGAACTGGTTCAACATTTTAATTTGCTTTTTGAACATTTGGGGAAATTGACGAAGAAGGGATTTGCCCAGGACACATGAAGGTCATCCAAATCAAAGGTTGTTTATTATTCTTTTATGTTGTTTATAATGCACTTTGAATGTTACGTTTAGTGTGAGGGCCAGTTATTCTGTCCAATGATCCACTGAACACAGTACGTTTGAATTGTCTTTATTTATGTTACAACATCAGCAGCCCCAACCATTGCCCATAACCACAACAGTCCTCCTTCAAGCACCAACATTCTCCCCTGGAACCGTGGGCGGTCATCAACCCAGTTATGTAATGGAACATACAGTCCAGCACTGAATTAACATTGTAGAGGAATTGTAACTATGTAACACCAGTATGTTTATGTTAAGAGTTATTCCCTTAGCCTCTAGACTAGGTAGGGAATTCCCTGATATAGTAGGTTTAGCAAGGATTTATTTACACTTTAATTTTAATTAAATATTTAATTCTAAAAAAAAAACATAAGCAGTTGTCCATCTCGCATTACTGAACCCTCAAAGAGCACACTCATGTTGGCTTTGTCCAATAAGGTCACTTCTGCAACTACAAGGAAACATCCATGATGTCCTTGCCCAACACACTTGACATGGCTTTGCCCAATAACGCCAACACTGTCACTGCAAGATTATTATAATTTTGGCTTTGCTCAATCGGCCCAGTACTGCCCTTGTAAGAGTACACTTTCCCCAAAAAGGCCCATGTTTTCCCCGGTAGGAAGGCTCGTGTTAGATTTGCCCCAAAATACCAGTAGTTGCCCCTGTAAAAACACACTTCTGAAAACTGTCACCATTACTGCTAGTATTTACACCATGCGAAATGAACCCCCAACACCGCACTTCTCTCCCCTGCGCACATCCTGCATACACACACGCTCACATTCAAGCAACACTCATGGCAGCAGTTTTTGTTTTTATAACACCTCATTAAGGTGAGAATGCATCCTGCCCATGGTCCCTCAGCTCTGCTCCTCTTCGTTGATCAAGGATCATCGAAAGACATGAGCAGAGGACATTAGATGCCTTTGTGGCTTTCTATGGGCCGTGCCTTCTCCCTACCAACTCCTGATTGCAGGGGCAGAAACCTTGAAGCTCTCATTTGCAATAGCACACCAAAAGAAGGTCTGCAGGGCTGTTTTCCCCTGAAGACCGCAGCAATCATTCCGACATGCACAGCACTCCTGAAATCGAGCGTTTTGCATCACAGAATGAGTGACAGCTCGTGTGTAATGAGGGGGGGGAGGGGCTGTTCCCGATTGCTTATTATGCACCGGCTGCCACGGCAAGGAAAGGGCATGGGGCTTGCTGTGATGGTGAACTGTGTGCAGAGCTGGTCACATCCGCCAAATGGCAGTGAGTTTAGTAATACGATTTAAATAGACACATGCTGGTATGTTTTTTCAAATCAGTCAAATACGTTGTGTGGGAAGGGAGATGAGAAAAGCAACACAATCCCTCAGCTTGCTTTCCAGATTGCGAGTTGCCTAATGGAAAGTGCTCTTGAAAGAGCCTTTTTACAATTGTTTTATTAAATTCCAAGACTCTCAAATTCGGTCTTGTAAAAACTAACCATGACAAATTGGGATACAGCATTTGCAGAAGAAAAATGTTACTTAATGGTGTGACTATTGTACTCCGAGCCCATAACCCAATTTGCTCCATACTTATTCTCTACAACAGAGACGTGATGGGACTGGAGCACTTTTTTTCAAACACCAAAAATGCATTGTCCTTCAACTCATATTGTGGGTCCGGGCACAGCTGCAGTCATGGCCCCACTATACACGACTGTTATATTCGAGAGTGGGGGGAAGGTAGGCGGGCGGACAGAGGACCACACATGTCCCAAAGGCAGAACGGACTATGGTGGCTGAAGATTCACGACCCTCTCCCTGAAAAACTGGGGTTCGAGGGGGCAGTACCCCTTTGGGAACATCAGATGAATGAATGAATACATGATAGAAGAGCGACATCGTGAGCAGCCCAGGGAAATCCTTTGCTTCCTGGATTGGTGTCCAGCAATAGACAATGCCCAAGCCCTTAAAAGCGAGATGGGAGTGGAGGGGGAGGTTTACACCCCAAAGTGACATTCCCACTCGCTAAAGCATTCAGTGTGCTAAAGTGGAGGCTATCAGGTGCATAGTAAAAGATATAAACACCACAAGATTATGTGTTTGTTTCGATAATAACGCAGTACACCAACCTCTGCTACAAATCTCGGTTATAAAGTTAAACCATTTACTTTAAATGAAAAACACCAATTTTCCATAACTGAGTTTAGTGCTGCTGTGGGCGTGCATCTTGTATTCACATCATACCCAACATCATAGTCCCCTAGTTAATCGTTGATGCAGACCTGCATTTCATTGTTATAACAGGTGTATAACTCAGGAGAGACACCAACAACCTCTCAAGTTGGCCCTTGTCCAGCAAAAGATGTTCAGCCAATCCTGCTTTTATGTTCCCACCTAGCTGCATCCTTTATAGGTGGAAAAATAAAAGCACACGTACTGTACAAGAATACAGGAGGTGTGCTTGCAAATGATCTCATCCCTTACCCAGCACAATATGGGCACCTTGCTTCTCCATATTTTTGATTAAATCGAGTGAAAACAGGCTGCACTTTCAAGCAGTTAGTCCTTCCTTCAGAAGATGCATTTAAAGAAATACCATACAAATGACATTAAAAGTATCTATTACCAATTTAAGGATAGATAAAAATATATATGGCTATTCTAGGAGAAATGTAATTATGAGGGGGAAATGGAGAAAAATATAAACATAACAGACGCAAGGCTTTCAATAATTCATATCCTAGTTAATTGGTCCGGGGAGCCTTTAATACAATCATGTTTGAGCCTTTCTGTGTAATACAAAAGGAGACCAGCCATATGCCAATCAGTCTTGATCATGCCACCAAAAGAAACAGAACTTGTCTTGCAGCAAAAACTAATAATTAGCCTTATGTCCACCAAAGTTGTATAAACTCTTTATTCATTTAATAATATTACATCAAAATTCATAATATAGATAACAGATTTGATGACCACTTATCATGCAGCAGAATTAAGGAAATATAAATATTGATGTTATTAGCTAGAGGTGTTTGTATACAGTAGATGCATGTGATTAGTGTGACAAGCCTGGTAGTATGACCGTGCGGTTCGGGGGGAAAGAGTATTAAAACTCAACAAATGTGGTATGTGTATGACTTGGTGGATGCATATGTATTCAGGCTCATAAGTGGTAATCAAATCTGTTATTTATATTATGAATGTATTTTTAAATGAATAAAAAGTTTATACAATGTTGGTGGACATAAGAAGGCTAATTATTAGTTTTTGCGGTAAGACAAGTTCTGTTTGTCACTATGGGTCTCGATCATTGTTATTGATATGATTTGACCACCTGGACGATCGAGACTTCTACCATGTACCCTAGTGAAGTTTATACCAAAAGAAACAGTCCTGGCAGAACTGCTTAGGCATGTGTCCTCTTAAAAGAAAACAATTAAGCACAAGCATGCCTTATGGATTAGCTCTTTGGGCCAGACTGCCAACACTGGTGGGCGGACCATGCCTGATTTGCATGCAATGCTATGGAAGGATGTCAGAGAAAGGCCACAGGTTATGACAGATTTAAACCTTCCCATCTCCAGCCTTTTGGTTTTAGTTGTGTGATGAATCATATGGAGTCATCACTGAACCCCAGACTAAAGTGTCCTCCCATGTGGTCAGGAGACGGCAGCCACTACCTGATCTGGACCGTGGGTATGGTATTTTGAGGGAGGATCACATGGGAGGAGATGATGTCTCGAAGATGTGATGACCTCATCAGGAGAGACGTGTTATGTACGGGTGTATGAGCAGTGTTAGAACACGGGTGCGTAGCCCTTTAAGGACGCTGCAGCCAGGAAGTTGGCATGGCAATGCTGGCGTCCTCTCTATCCCTCCTACGGCCGACGCCGGAATCTGTGCAGTGTTGTCATGTGACCTGTTCTTTTTAAGCACCTCCCTCACCTTTTTCCGGTGCTTCTGATTGAGAATTGGTGGCGCTACGTAAACCTTGTGTTCTGTGACCCGCTCCCTTGAATCCCTGTTGCTGTACCCTTCCCTCCTCCCCAACCCGCCTGTTCCCTTGATCTGCCTTGTTCCCTCGACCCGGACCGCTACCTGGCTTTGATTTCCAGACTGCCTTTGTTCTTGTCTGCTGCCTGATTTGTGCTTTGACATCGGATTGCTTACGGACCTCCTTGCCTTTGCCCATTTGACTTTGGCTGCTTTTTCGTCTTCGACGGAGTCCTGTCTTCGTCTGCCTGCTGGATCTTCACTCACCTGGAAAGCTTGTGGGGATTCGTTTTTGGAACTGTTTTGAACGCTTTGGATTATTGACTTTTGGAACTTTGACTTCCTTGTTTGCTCCGTACACGAACTAAAGACTGCCAGCGTGTACTAGGCGTCCTTGTGCCGTCGGGATAGGTGGCTGGTTCTCCCATTGGATTTTGGGCTGTGCTTTCCTGCTTCCTTCTACCCGACTTTCTCCTCTGATGTGATAAGGATTATACACGGTAAGCCATAATGTTTCATTGTAATAACTTACACTTAAAGGAGGAGGGGGTTGTTATTGGAAACTTGTGAGAAACCAGGAAATGATCAAGTACCTGAGCTGGCTTATACATGGCTGGTCAAGTGCTTCTGGTCTTGTCAGAAGGGCGGTTGGTTCTGCATTCTGTGTTGTGTTAACCAATCACTTCACTTGCAGGTCCAGCGCCTGTCCTCTGCCAATCGCATCAACCCTGGCTTCGCCTGTATCAACTCCTGTGGCACGTGTCGTCATCTGGATATTCTGGGTCTCATCTGGCATCCTTTCTTTCCTCTGATTGATCGCTCTGGTTGCCCATTTCTGGAACCAGAGGGGTACATCGGGAGGAAGAATTCGTCGGCTACACGACGTGGGCAACTCGCATCTGACAAGACGCATTATTCTTCCATTCATCTTGAGGATGACCCTATAATACCTAACTTCCTGATTGCATGCTGTCATTATACCAATCCTTCCAGTGGTAAAACCCTAAAGCCCCTCTTGCCAAACACCCTAGACAGGGTACCATTCACACTTCATATGTACATAATGCTCACTTAACATCTCCGGTTAATGTTGGTTTTGAAGTGAACAAAAACAAAAGGCAAAATAGCTCTAAAAAGGTTCAAAACTCCCCTGGACTCCAACTCCCATTACCTTCAGTACTGGGACAAAGAGGAGAAAGGAGTTAATGTGGAGCAGAAGAAACACCAATGTGCAGACTAGTCGTTGACAAGACAGACTGATCTTTAGGTTTGGTTTCATAGGCAGGGAAACTCTTTAGGACCCTTCTACTTTGTGTCTGTCTCATTTTTGACCCCCAAACCATTTGTCTAAATACCCTAAAATGGGTATTTCAGATGTACGTTACATACGTTCTATGCTTATGGACCCAAGTTGCGTGTCGCTGATTAGGTACAAAGAGGCAACACATGTGTGCGGTTGTTTGTGTTGCCATGCAGAGATGACAGTCTAGCATTTCTGACTTGACAGTTCACAGTTTGGGCCCGAAAACTGGTCTGTAAATGGTTTGTCCCCTTTTATACTGGCGAAGAATGGCTAAAATAAATATGGTATGGAATGCTGCTTAGGTGTTTGGTGAAAAGATCATTCTGAGACTAACCTCAATGACGAAACAAGGGAGGAGAGGACTTGTGGGTGGAGCTCGAATTCGTGATTCGAGGAATACAGGTGGCAGAGGAAATCTGTCTGATCACTTGTGGTTCCCGAAAGGTGCAGGGCTTGATGAAAGTTGTGGTACAGGACCTATTTTCAACTTTCTAGTGCCAGAAGAAGCAGACAGGGAGAGGTGAAGGCATTTCGTTCCGGATTCCAGCGATCCCTGTGACAGTCTGTCTACCATTTCCACAAAGACTCTTCAAAATCACTGCGCACGCGCGGAGCGCGGCGCGGTGTGCGGCACAGTGTGTCTAGTGAGGACTGAGGACAGACCTCTGTGCATTTCGTTCCGGATTCCAGCGATCCCTGTGACAGTCTGTCTACCATTTCCACAAAGACTCTTCAAAATCACTGCGCACGCGCGGTGTGCGGCACAGTGTGTCTAGTGTCCAGTGGCCTAAGGCCGAAGAGCGAAAAACGGAGATAGACAAACGGAGCCAGAAGCAAAGAGCGGTGAGCAGCAACCAAAGCTTTTCCCTTCCCCTTTCCCCTTCCCTCCTTCCCTCCTCTTCCCTCTCCTCCCTTTTTGCTCTTCCTCCTTTTATCCCCCTATCTCTTTTCCGTTTCCCTCTGCCTCCTTCCCTTTTCCCCCTTTCTTTTTCCTTCTTTTTCCCTACCTCTAGTCCCTTCCTGCACCTTTCCTCTGCTGTCTCTCCCGCCACTCCGCTCCGGGGACACCTGTGAACAAGACACTAAGGCACTGGAAATATCTTGATCCTACGCAAGTCTCGCTTAAAGACTTTCCGCCTTACTTGAGCGTCCACAACCCCCGTTCGCGTTTCATTCTCAAGTGAACGGCTATCTAAAAATATCAAAAAGGGAATGGCGCCGCTCTCACCGACAGAAGTGGAGGCCGGGAGGTGGATGCGCAGCGACAAAACACAGTTAGAACATGGCCACAGGGTGGCCAGCAAGCAGTCCAACAGTGCTACGCTAGAACACAATAGCAGCATGCTAAATGCCTCGCAAGAGGGGCAAGAGGGGCAGTCTTCAGATGCTTTTCCACTGACCTCAGGAGCAAAAAACATAAGCATCATGGCCCCAGCGAATCCTGCAGCCACTGTAAGGGGGCTGAAAACTGGAGACCAAATAGATCTAAACGTGCCACCCGAGACCTCCCTGCAAGAAGCGACCGTAAATAAACAGAAAGGCTACCTAAACCTGGAAAGAACAAAAGGCCCTGCCCCTGCCCCTTCTACGGATTCCACACAAACGCCCCGCCAGCGTACCGCCTCGGTGAATGACACCAGGCCTGAAGCTGTCGGAGGACGGCCTCGGCTGGGGTCTGCATGGCTAGGGTCTCTTCAGGTGGAAGGAGACATGGGGCAACCCATGCACCAACGGCATCTTACACCAATGCCGTGTGAAGACATGAGGATAGGCATGGTAGGCACAGGTGAAAAAGATGACCTAGTCCAGAGCCGAGAGGGGAGAGGCCTGGCAATGGCCACTGTACATAACAGCGTCAGAAAAAGGGCCCCAATTGTGGCGGCCAAAGACAGAAACATGCTGGACAAAGACAGAAAAAAGCAGACCATTTCGCCGTCGGAAAGGCCTCCCTCCCCTAAGACACTCGAAAATGAAGAACGAGAGGAGCCAGGGCCGGTGGACGACGCAGATGACTCCGTTTTCATAGAGACAATGTCGGATGGCGGAAACATATCCAGCCAAGATCCATCAGCAGAAGAAATAAAAGCCCAAAGAATTCAACTAGAAAAAGTACAACAAGAAAAAGAAGATCCCTTACAAGAGTCAAGGGCCAGAAATCCAGAGAACAAAGGGCCCAGGGATCAAATTGTAAATTGTGAGATGACTGTGTCATCTGATCAGTCTACATCACAGGACGAACAACATAAACAACTTAGAGATACGACTATAAGGAAAAAAATCTTTAAAAAAACCAAGAAGGCTGGAGGCAAAGCCAGGGCAGGGAATGATATTCCACCTAAAAAGAAAGGCCGGAAAGCAGGCCCTCAAACGGGTGAAGTTTCGAAAAGACAAGATACAGTGTTACTCTCAGCTTCCTTGAGGGATTACTTTATAAAACAAACAAAGCAAAAACAAGCCACAGACCAAGAAATGTCAGACGCTGAAATTCTGGCGGCTATCCGAGAGCCTCCCTCACCGTGTAAAGCCCAGAAAATTGATCAGCCACAGGAAAAATCACTACCAAGAGTCAAATGGCACGCTCGTATTTCACCAAACAGAACGCATAATATTGAAGTCGTGAAAGGAAAGCCCCCGGCAGAAATTAGTGCGAAGGACCTTATGACATCAGAGAAAAATGCAGAACAATTAAACATCCTAAGGACAAATGATGAATGCACTAGTGAGCCAAGTGGGGAGACACCACACTCAGGAGATTCAAAACAAAAAGATAATAATCAAATAATAAAAACGGCAATAGACCATCAAACGTTAGACCCATCAAATGTAGTCAGTGAAGGCCCACACAGCTTATTGAGCAAAAAAGACACTTTAGCCCAACCCGAATGTCAAGCACCAGCAGCCATGGCTAATCAAGAGACTCAGACAAGACTCAAACCAAGCGAAAGACAGTCCTACGTCGAAGATCAAGCGGCGTGGACTAGATCGCATAGCCAGGCACATAGTAACATATCATGGGCGGAATCTTCAGCCAGCTTACAAGGCGTGATTGCAGGAGGGGACAAAAGATTCTCTGAAAAATTCAATCAGCTCCATAACGAAAAAGAACTCTACACACCAACCAGAAACAGGAGGCCAAGTGACATCCCGGCAGGGTTTGAGAAAGAAACACCCTCAGAAAAGAAAAAAAAGGCTGATTTACTATCAATCATGTCAGCCTTTTCAATAGCGCTAAACCCCTTCAGCAAACTGTATGAGGCGATTCATGAGGCCCTAAAGGACAACACGTCCATGATCACCTCACTTAAGGATAAACTGACCTTTATAGAAGGATACCTAACAGCAGTAGAAAGGAACTCAAATACCATACAAAGGAGCCTCGAAACTAAACTAACGAATTTCGAAAACAAGCTGCTCAATATGGATCGACAAACCAGGCAGACACTAGCAATGACCTCTCAAAGTACTCAAACGGAAGAGATGGCCAGAGTCACAGAAGTGGCTCCGATTTTCACGAAAGCCCGTGTCAAATTACCAGGAGGTGTGTCGGATCAGAGTCGAGCCTTGCAGACAAAAAACATGAGGAAACATGCAATGGAGAGCCCCCTCCTGTGTGTTCCTCCAAAGAGTCTCCCAGACACTCGAGTGATGGCATCCCTCACCTCCGCTGTGGACCCCCCCGTCGACAGATCCGACAGAGCCATTCCCAGCAAAGAAAAGCGACAGGCGACCATAGTGGGAAATCACTCACAGCAAGATCGCCCCGAAACCGCGCAAAGGTCCCCCACGCTGATCCACGCCCTCGATTCATCTAACTCTTCTGACGACTCTGCCTGCGCTGAAGAGGAAATTTTAAGCCCGCAGCAACCAAGAATAGCTACCCCGCCGGCTTGCGTGAGGACGCGATCTGGAGCAAGGAGGATTACACATGTGGAGGCTCCAAGCGACCATGGTAGATCTCGCTCGAGCACCCCCACTACTGGTTTGGAGGCTATCCAAACCTTAAAGAAAATGGAAGAGAAGCCAGTCCCCAAAAAAGAGACAGACCGTCGCGATGAACGGATCCCTAATCACGAGCATAGAAAATATAGGATTAATTCCTATAAAAAAGACTACGGTCGATCAAAACCGGCAGAAAAAAAACTCCTAAAACTCGAAGGGACATCGCTATTCAAATTAGAGCAATTTTCATCTAAAGATAGATACATGGTCCTAAATAGAAGGACAGTCTTAAAAATTACAGCAAAAATTGACAAATTGCGGCATCTATCAACAAGGGACCTGGTTCTGGTGGAACCCTACCACAAAGACCATAAAGCTAAAGCATACCTACACATAAGGTCGAAAGCCCTGCATGAATGGCCCCTTGAAATAGCAAAAGAGCTACAGTGTCTAGGCCTAAAATTAGAAAAACTAAAGGAAAATGAAGATACGACAGGCTCTCAAAGATATGCCCCCTCGAAATTTGCTAATAGAAAGGAGGAGTTGGACGATGGCCGAGACAGAGAAGAAAGCGGGAATGGGGAAGACTACCCCCGGAAACGGGACAGAAATCATCACATACCACTTACTACGCCAAGGCGACGAGTGGAAAGCTCGCGTAACGCCTACATAAAGAGGGACCAGGCGACAGAGATCAAACCAGCTCAATCCCCTTCCACGTCAACCAAACCTTGGAAATGGATTGCAGACACGTTTGGCCGTAAGAAGAAGGCCTAGCAATCAATCCATGACGCCGTCAATAACAAGATCCAGGTAACGATCCCAGACCAATTTAAGGAAAAGACCTCACTTCAGATGGCGTCGTGGAATACAAGAGGATTCAGCCACCTAACTAAGCCCAGCGATGTAAAATTGAACCGCTTCGACCTAATTTGCCTGCAAGAAACATGGCTAACAGAGAAACCTACTCTCGAGGGCTACAGTATCGAAGTTTCGCCAGCTCAGAGACCCGCATCAGGAAGACCCTCTGGAGGTTTGTTAACAGCAATTCGATTAGGCTCAGGAATCTCACCTAAGATCAAAATCTGTGAAAAATATGGTATGCTGGCAACCCTAACAAAGTGGAATCCCCAGGCTCAAGGGAAAAATGTCCAGATGAGCCCTGATCTGGTCATAATAAACCTTTATTGGAATCCCGAGAAAACAGCTACGAAAACATTCTGTGAGCAAGTTGCAACAACAATAGACGAAATTAGAGTAAACTTCGACACCCCCAATATAATCATTTGTGGGGATCTCAATGCAAAATGTGGAACCCAATCGATAGGCAACACGATGGCAGTAGCATTGAGGAAAAGGGACAAAAGAGGTCAAGCATGGATGGACTTGATGAAATCGAGACAATTTCACAACGTCGCCTCTCTCCAAGAACTCGAAGTGCAGATACCAACCTGGGAGAGAGCGCCGGCTGCGGCAAATCTCGACTACATCTTTGTTACTGAAGGTTTGATTCCATACTTTGTGGAATTCCAAGTGGAAAGAACCAGAGAAAGTGACCACAACCTCCTATTTCTGTCGTGGAGGGGTGAAACCAAAGAGCGATCATTTTATCCCTTTGTAATTGGTGTCAACACGCAACAAAATCGAATTCGGCTGACCTCCGGTAATATAAACATATTGGAGAACAAGCTTCGCAAAAACCATATGGAGATAAACAGCGCTAGGGAAGCGTCTCAACCTGAATATGTCTCTTTACTGATACCCCACAAAGTAAGCTTTGGGGGAAAGAATGGAACTCAACCCATACACAAACACACGTTTAATGCAACATTGGTCGAAAAACGTAAAGATCTTACAAAATTGAAAAGAGCGGCAAAAAAAAGCAACACCAAAGAAGCCTGGGCTAAACATCAAGAAGGTAAAGTAAAGTACAAAGCATGGCTTAAGCAAGAACGACAAAATCTCTATCAGAACGATGCAGAAGCAATGCTGAAAGTCTGTGTGTCCAAGAACAATCGTGACTTCTGGTCACTACTCAAAACCGTTAATGGACAGAAACCAAATCAGATCTTGTGTGACGTCACAGAACAGCAGTGGATCACCCATTTCGCGAAATTATACGCACTTCCGACCTCTGGCACCCTCTGCTCTATGCAAAACCAACCCCCAAAGGAGGAAAACGGGGGCTGGGCGAATATCACCAGTCTAGACGAGATTCTAAAGGCAATCAGAAGCTTGAAACAATCCAGGGCCCCCGGCCCAGACGGTCTATCTAACATAAATCTGAAACAACACCCTGAAGCATGGGCGAGGGTGATTAAAGAACTGTTCGAACAGTGTGTACATCAAAAACAGATACCGACTAACTGGACAGAGGCTGTACTTGTTCCCATCTATAAAAAGGGACCAAGAAATATACCATCCAATTACAGGCCCATAGTCCTATTAGACATTATTGGAAAAATCTTCGCGTCACTGATACTCACCCTCTTTAAGAAATGGGCTAAGAACTCGCCGGCTACTGACACTTTTCAGACAGGCTTCCAAAAAGGAGCGGGAACAGGAATCAATCTTCTGCTCCTTAATACAATCAAAGCAAAGGTGAAGGAAGGCGCCCCCAATGTCCATATGGCCATGATCGACCTATCTCAGGCATTTGACATGGTGGATCGTCAAAAACTTTGGTCGAAATTAACAAACTGGGAATGTCCAAAAGAGATCTTGGATCCTATCATGTCCCTCCACACGAAGACTTCTCTAAGAATTCGATTATGCCAACAAGGAACACTCTCAGACAAGATTGAAACCAAGAGAGGAGTGAAACAAGGCTGCCCGTTGGCTCCAGCTCTATTCATAGCCTTTATTGGCGATTTCCAAACCACCGAGGAGCTCGTGCGAGCCTTCCCACCTAAGTTGGGAGAAGTCAAAATTTCAAGGCTATGGTACGCGGACGATCTAATTCTGTTGGACCAGACTGCCATAGGCCTCCAAAGACAGTTAGCTAATCTGTCAGTATACATGGAGAGCAATAATCTAAAGATAAATACTACAAAAACCAAAATTATGTCATTCTGCAAACATACAAGGGGAGTTCAGCAATCTCACTCCTGGTTTTTGGAGAAGTCAAAAATTGAGGCAGTAAAAGAATTTAAATATCTGGGTGTGCAGTTAGACAACTCCACTAAAGACATTGCCTTGCAGCACACACTATGGGAAAAAACTCGAAGACTCACAGCTCAAACCCGTGCTGTAGACAAGAAATTCGGAAAATTCTCCTGGATACCGGCAGTGCAGTACTACAAATCCAAAGTAGTCCCAGCTTTAACTTACGGCATGGCGTCAAATTTACACCTACCACCTGAAATTTGGGCGAAGTTGGAAGGTCACATATGGAGATCAGTGTTATCCTTACCAAATTCCGCCCCTATATCTGCCATACGGAGAGACCTGGGTTTACCTTCTCTAGCCTCAGTGATATTACAAGGTGCCGTCCTACTGTACAGAAAAATCCTGTTACCTAGCTCGTTGCCGATATTTCGCATCATGGAAGCGGAAATTGCAAAAAAGTCTTGCAAACCCTTATGTGATTGGGAAAGAAAGATTCTTGAAAGCCTAGAAGAAGTGGCCTGTTCAGCAAAAACGCTCCTGAGCAACCCGGGAAAAGTAAAGAAAAAACTGGAAAATCAAGATTGGATACGCACTACGGAAAAAATTCTTCGCTATAAATCATTAAAACATCTGCCACCCACTACAAATCGTCTAAAAGTCCCTCTGAACTATTGCGAGAAATTTCCAGAGAAGAACCTGAGAAAAATTTTCATGAGAGCCAGGCTGAACTTATTGAATACAAATGAAATTATGGCTATCAGAAGTCCAGGAACCAATGCGCATTGCCGGCTCTGCGCCGATCATGCCCAAATAGAAACAATCCGACACCTGCTCTTGTTTTGTCCAGCCTTAGCAGGAGAAAGAAAAATGTACTTGGCACCACTCACTTCAGATCTAACAATAATGGACGAAGAGACCTTGTGGTTCCGTCTGATCGCAGGAGATTCTCCAAGATGGGCTAGGTCGACAGCCAAATTCTTGGAGGGAGTGTTAAAGAAAATCAACCCTCCAGACGGCAGCGCCCTTTGAAAGTAGTACAAGAGAAACCACAGCCAGAGCAAAGCCCGGTTTGGACTTGCATGATACATCGAAAGTGGTGTCCTAAGTACAAGTACAAAACTTAAAGCAAAACTCAAAGCATAGCGAAGCATCTTTTGTTAAAACCAATAGGTTAAAGCAATAAAGGAAAAAAAAAAAAAAAAAAAGAAGGCGACACCCTGAAGTATTGATTGTGGACATGAAGTCTGACATCAGGACATTTTTAAGAATGTATGAAGCTGCTGCATCCTGAGACAAGCAAACAGATCGGCTAGGAAAAAGAAAAGAGGCTATCAAAGTTTTTTGAAGCATCAAGCTAAAAAGACTACCTTGATCAGGCCTCGAGATAAGGTGTGTACCAGGCCTTTTTACTTATGAAAATCTTGTAAATACGGCAGTTTTATTATTTTCCTGTGTACGTTTACACACACATTTAGAGCAAAGGTCAGGTTACTCGATGGAATCCAGAAAGTTTCTTTTGATTTTTATCTACAAGGATGTAAGTGCAGGCCATGGATAAATGCCTCTGAAACAGAACACGAAGTTACTCTCTTACCTGGTAACGTTCTTTTCGATGGGATGGTCCGACGACGTATTCCATATCTATGACAGTAATCACCACAGCTGTGCTGCTTCGGAAAATGTTCGGCGTCTGCGTCCTGCGTCGATGACGTCGATCGCCGCCCTCGAGGACCTTCTCCGACGGCCCACGTCACTGGATGTTATAAGTAGGACACACGACGCCCATAGCCTCAGTTGTAGTTTTTTCCCCAGAACGTGTGGCACCAGTCTTCTGCCAGTCTGACACACAAAGCCTTGCGGAAACGTAAGCTGCAATCGCATAAGAAATTCTGTAGCGGGGAAGGAAGGGAGGGAGCGATATGGAATACGTCGTCGGACCATCCCATCGAAAGAACGTTACCAGGTAAGAGAGTAACTTGTTCTTTGAGGGGGATTGGGTCCTCCGACGTATTCCACATCTATGACAGACTCCCAAAGCAGTACCAATGCAAGGAGGTGGGAAAAGAATTTAGAAAACAAAAATTTAGAATGCCCAATCAAATTGCAGAGTAAAGGACCGCCTTGCCAAAGGCCAGATCCTGCCCCGGATGGAATCGAGGGAGTAGTGACGTACAAAAGTATGTACCGAAGCCCAGGTGGGTGCATCACAGATGTTACGAATAGGAACACCCCTTTGTAGGGCAGTAGAGGCAGCCATACCCCTGGTAGAATGGGCCCGCAAGCCGACCAGGGGTCCTTACCCACCAAGCGGTAACACTCAGAGATAGCCAAAATAATCCAGCGAGACAAAGTCTGTTTCGTCACAGCTTGTCCCAAACGCTTTCCAGCGTAACCAATGAAGAGTTGATCGTCCACTCTGACCCGGGACATGCGTGAAATATAAAAGCTTAATGCTCTCCTAGGATCAAGCCTATGGTGCCTCTCCTCTTCCTTACCAGGATGTGGAGGAGGATAAAAATGCCGGAACAACCACCTTCTGGCCTAAATGAAATTCCGACACCACCTTCGGAAGAAAGGAAGGACGAACTCTAAGGACAACCCTGTCCTTATGAAACATAGTGAAGGGTGGCTTAACTGAAAGTGCCTGTAACTCACTCACTCTGCGAGCGGAAGTGACTGCAACCAAAAATACAGTTTTAAGAGTTAACAGTCTCAAAGGGCATGAATGCAAAGGCTCAAACGGAGCACCCATCAGAAACTTGAGAACAAGGTTCAAATCCCAACCGGGCACCTGGAAAGGTGACGAAGGGAACACATTAGTGAGCCCTTTCAGAAACTGAGAAATTAAAGGAATTTTAAAATAGGAACACTCTTCAGACGAGCGCTTAAATATGGACAGAGCCGCCAGGTAACCTTTAACGGTACCCACTTGCAAGCCCCTGTGGGCCAAAGAAAGCAAAAAAGACAGAACCATGGGAATGTCACATGCAAAAGGATCCACATTCTTAACCCTGCACCAGTCGCAGAACTTACGGCAACGGTACAGGGACTTTGTTGCGGGCCGTCAGGCCGAGAGCAACACCTCCATCACGTCTTCAGGGAGGTCCCAATCCTTATACCTCAACCTTTCAGAAACCAAGCGTGAAGGTTGAGGGATCGGACCTCTGGATGGAGCACCTGACACCCCCCTCCCGTGAGAGCAGATCATCTCGGTAGGGAAGACGACGTGGAGGGCAGATGGACAAGTCGAGAAGGTCCGGGTACCACGTCCTCCGGGCCCACGCCGGGGCAATGAGAATCATCCGGGAACCGAACCTCCGTAACCTCCGCAGTACTTGCGGGATGCCGGGGACTGGAGGAAACGTGTACAGAAGTGGGAATGACCACTCCACCACAAACGCGTCTCCTAAGGCTCCTTTTGGAGGAAATTGCCGCAAGCAGAACCTCTTGCACTTCCGGTTGACACTGGAGGCGAAGGGATCCACTTGAGGGGTCCCCCAAAGGGCGAAGATCTCCAGGAGAATCTCCTCAGCCAACTCCCACTCGTGAGAGATTGCGCTCTGCCTCCTCAGAGCATCCACCCTCTCGTTTTCGTCTCCGGCCAGATGAACTGCCGAGATCGAAACCTCCTGCTGGATTGCCCAGAACCAGAGCTGCATCACCTCCCTGCACAGAGGAAGTGACCCTGCCCCCCCCCCTTTTGTTGAGGTAGTGCATGGCCACCGTGTTGTCCGTCAGGATATTCTTCCCTTGCACAGTCGGCAGAAAAGCCTTCAGGGCTAGCCTGATGGCCCTCAGCTCCAACAGATTGATATGGAGTCTGGACTCCGACAGAGACCAACGACCGCTGACCGTGAACTCGTTGGCATGAGCTCCCCATTCCGTGAGGGATGCGTCCGTCACGATCGTCCCCTCCGGCAAGGGTAGCCAAAATGGATCCTCCTTCATCAGATTGTCTTCGACGGGCCACCACAGAAGGTCCTGGGCGACCGAAGACGGCACCTGAACAGGGTCCGACAACTTGCCGGAGGACTGAGACCACTGGAGCTTAAGTGCCCATTGCAAAGATCTCATCCGCAACCTGGCCTCTGGCACCAGAAGAATACAGGATGCCATGAGGCCGAGCAATCTCAAGAACTCGAACACTGGGAGACACTGGGCAAGCTGAAACTTGTGCACCATCTGCTGAATGTGATGAGCCCTCACCTGGGGAGGAAAACACTGCCCCAGGGACGTGTCGAGCACAGCTCCGATGTACTGGAGCCTCTGTGTTGGTGTCAAATGGGACTTCCTTAAGTTGAGGGAGTGGCAGGTGACTGACAGATGATCCAGGACTTGCTCGGGAGAGCGCGCCCTCAACAACCAATCGTCCAGGTAGGGGTAGACGTGAATCCACCCTTTCCTGAGGTGCGCTGCCACCACTACCATGAGCTTGGTGAAGACCCTCGAGGCGGAGATCAATCCGAACAGCAGGACCCGAAACTGAAAGTGCGAGTCGCCAACCGCGAACCTCAGGTACTTCCTTTGCTTTGGATGCATCGGCACATGAAAATAAGCATCCTTGAGGTCGAGAGACACCAACCATCCTGAAGTTGAAGGGCCTGTAGGACTTGAGAGAGAGTAACCATCTTGAACTTGTCCTTCCTCTGAAATAAACTGAAGCTGGCTGTAAGAAGGCACATAATGTGGAACAAAGCCATGCTTGACCTTTGCCAGAGCCTTTCTAGGTGGTTCCACCGAGCCCCAGGGAACCCCCCTCGAAACAGCCTCGAAAGGCGTCGAGTGAATCGGCGTCGAGCACTGCCGACAGCATTGATGGCGTTGACACGGTCCTCGAGGCCGGAGCCCCGAGCTTGTCCCTCGACAGCCTAGGCGCTGATGGTGTCGCGACTTCTTCGGAGGCGGGGCCTCGAAAGAGTGTCAACGACCTCGGCACCACCGGCGTCGACGTCTTCCTCGAAGACACCACAGGTGCACACGGTCTCGAGCGCCTTGTCCGAGCGGGACCTCTCCCGCGAATCGTGCCGACCACCTAAGCCCGAAGGCGTGTGAGCGGTGTCTCTCGACCGATCTCGACCGACCCCACTAGGAGGCGCGGACGGACCAGTGCCCTGCGATTCGAGAATCGCCAACATTTACCTCTCGAAGGAAGCCCATTCCTCCGGCCTCGCCTGCTTGGTGGGGTAAGCGACCCACCGATGGGCGGAGTCCTCGGATGAGGACGGGGAAGACAACTGATGATGGCACTTCCGGGAGTGCCTCGAAGAGGCAGAGGAGTGGCGGGACCGACTCCGGGACCGAGACCCACTGGACTTCCGACGACGACACGGAGAGTCGCCCCTCGAATCATCTGTCGAAAGCCCCGCAGACCTAGACTTCCGTGGCTTAAGACACCTTACCTACTGATAACTTCTTCTTACGCTCCCGCAAGGCTTTGGACGTGAGTGACTGGCAGTCGACACAGTCATCCGTGTCATGGACCTCCCCGAGGCACCAGAGGCAGGCGTTGTGCGAGTCCGTTACCGACATCTTGGACCCACAGTCCCCGCACTTCCTAAAGGCCGGACAAGGTGTGGAAGACGAGGTAGACATCTTCACGAAGAAAGACTTCACAATACGAACAGGTTCGAAGAACCGAGAAAGAACAGGAACTCCAAAGAGTCGAGGCGTGCCGAGATCTCCAAAGCGAACACGTTCACGTAAAAAACGGAACTGAGGCTACGGGCGTTGTGCGTCCTACTTATAACATCCAGTGATGTCGGCCGTCGGTAAAAGCAAACCAGTATTGCACAATTGTATTTTTCAGAGTTCCTGTGCTGTGTGCATAACCATGCAGAGGCAGATCATTTTTACACTTCTAATTTGATTTACACTCATAGTTTACATCCATTCAACCTTGCAATCAATGAGGTACATTAATATAAATGGTCAGTGGCAGCAGAGGCTTTGTTCAAGGGCGAGTGATTGTCATTACACCAATTTTATTTTTTATTTTTGCATTTTTAAATGGCTCACACAACCCGCGGGCATCGCGGTGCTGTTACAGGAATGGTTTGTTTTTTTAGTTACGTAATAGTTTATTTTTTCTTAGTTGCGCATTTAGAACATGCTTAAATACCCAGAGGTTTCTAAGCGCGGACCTGGGGATTGAAGGTGTTGCTTTGTGTCATCTTGCTTCCAAGGCGAACACGTTGCCGCTGACCTATCCTCCCAGGACAAGGTGTTCTAGCCTCTCAAATCTTCAAGACATTTAAAACATCCAAAACCTGACTATCCAGGAAGTGCAAGTGCTGTTCAAAATGAAAGTTACATTTGTAATTGAAATAGAAACTCAGCAAAACCAGTCGCCATTATAATCCAGGTAGGTGTTTTACTTTATGTAGCACTTCATACATGGTTTGTCCAACATCTAGGCACTGCGATTATTATAACTCAATCGATACTCCGTTAACTGACCTCTGAAGGATGTTAGCCAATAATATAGCTCAGCTGGTTGAGCACTCTTTGCTGTGATCTGTAGATTGCAAGTTCGAATCCCGGCAAGGCCAACTCAGCCTTCCATCCTTTCAAGGTCAATAAAGGAGTACCACCTTTGGTTCGGTGATAATTGTGAGAAATATGTCCAATGTACAGCGCTTTGCCAAACGCACTATATAAATAACCATTGAACCATGATATTAGATATCTAATTTAGCAAGGAGTCCTTGCCTCTCTGCACTGTTGTATCATAACACTGGCATACCATTAGGTAGTAATAGCTCCAGGAAATGAAGCCTTTCATTAAACATCAGAAGACAATTCTGCTATCGAACCTCAAAACACACAATACAATTCATGTTTGCTTTACTATGTAATTGTCTAGGTTTTTGTGTTTTCAACATTTAAATATATACAGGAGAGATCAAATGGCCAGACCTTCGAGAAATAATGAAATGTGTATTTTGTCACAATGCAGAAAGCTGCCGCTTAGTAATGATTTCCATACAGTTTTTGCACACGTCGGCTAAATGTCACATACATTGTACTCTTGCAAAGGAGAAAAGTCATTTTTACTCTCTTAAAATCCCATTTACTCTCAAAGTTTAAAAATAGGGAGTAAAATACTCCTACTTCAAAATCTTATCTGGAGCACTGAGCTTGATCGAGGAAGAGAGTATATAAGCACAGAATACATACTGACCTCGATTGCGTAGGAAATATACGGGTCACCTCTGTTACAGTGGAAGCCTACAGAGATCCGTTCATGAGACTATCAAGGAAAATCTATTCAGAATTATGGAGAGGCCTAGGCCCAAGAGTAAATCCAGAAAAAGTTGAAGCAAAGATCTGGCCAAATGACAGGATGGTGCGTGGATGAGCTAGCCATCCAAGTAGTTGGTTTAAACATGGATTCCTCTAAGGCAAAGATAAAAGGCTGCTGCCTCCCTTACCTTGGTAAAAGCAGTGGGCCGGCCAGAGACCGAATACGAAAAAGGAAGCGGTGATGGGTGTCCCAAAATGAAGATATGGAGGGAAGCATCCTTAAGACCCATGACACAGATCCAATCTCTGTTCTGAGGTGGGCACAAAATCAGTCCAAGCATGGTCATCCTAACCTTTTCTGTGGAATCAGGTTTGCAAACCCAGACACAGCCTGGTAGATACGGGGACATCCCTGCACATTCATTCAGGATCCCAAAGTACTGATAAGGAGGTTGCCTCCCTCTTGAAGGAGCTTATTTTGAATATATATAAGGTAAGCCCTCATTAAAAGACCAACTAACACGCTAACCCATGAGGGAAAATGGCTGTCATGGGAAGAAAATACTTATGGACAAAGAGGAGTCTGCCAGCTGACAGCTGCGGAGCCCCACTTCAGCGATCCCTGAAGCAGGTCAGACAATGCAAGAGCCCAGACCTGGTTTGAAAGGAGACTGTGATCTTTGTGCTTGCCTACATGCTGCCTGCAAGCAGGTTCCTTAGGGGCATTTGATGGACGATCTGCACAGGTACGAGAACAAGTGCTCAAAACTAGGAAACCAGAATGTGAGTAGCATTGGATAGGTGTAAACCACAGGGAGCAAAGAAGTGAATCAAAGATTGCGGTACCCCATGTTGAACTCTCTGAATGCAGAGCCATGCCACAGCACGTATGGAGAGTGGAATCAGCTGGACTTACAATAACCCAGAGGCAATTCACCATAGCACAAAGTTAGTTTACCAGAGAACCCTAGTTGAAAGATATTAAGCAGTTTTATAAGCCTGCTGCCCCAACAAGTTATAAAACAGGCCAGGAGACTTGGGAAGGTGTGGAATTTAGGAATTGGAACCGTTGTGAACAAGACAGTACACTGCAGTGCAGCAAGGAGGTGACCGAGAAAGAGAAGGAGGCATAGGTTATGGTGTGTAGGCGATGGATAAAGAGAATGAAAGAACAAGTGGGAAGGAGATGGCAATGTATAAAGTCAGTGAAGAGGTGCCGAAAGAAAAGGAGAGGAATTATCAGGAGTAGGGGGCAAGAACATCAGAGGAGAAAGACAAGGGGAATGGGAGGAGGCATTAGGAGGAGGTGGTGGCAAGAATTTAAAAGGCAGATAATGGGATAACCGCCACCAAGGTGATAACGGCAAGGCACCTGGAGCAGCAGAAGAGGTGTACTAGTAATTAAGCCAAGAATGGAGGAGCAGAGCATGGCAAGCTGTTGAGGAGGAAAAGGGTCCAGGAGTTTGGAGGAGGAGAATGCTAAAAGGTAAGAAAGAAATCGCTCAGGGGGATGACATACCAGAGTCAAGGGAAAGGATGTTGGTCAAGTGGTTGAGAACAAAGGGCTGGGAGAGTCTGACTGGTTCGGATCACCCTAGGGGTCTCTACGATATTGGCCAATATCCAAAGGGGTCCAATGCCTTGCCCACATCCCAAAGATCCAGAGCAACAGGGCTGATTGCCTTAATTGGCCATCAAGAAAAGAGCAACATTCTGACAAGTTCTACGAATGCCAAGGATCCAACCACAAGAGCCAGAAAAAGAGTGCTGGGGCACTTGAACCCCAAAGAACTGGGTGAATAAGTCTGTTTTGTTTATGTTAATTTAAATATCCCACAACGTCAGTTCATTTCTATTCAATTCCTTAGTATTTTCTATTGTTCAATAATGACCCATAACCGTGGATCACTCAGCCGCGACAGCATGCACCTTCAGTGTGCATGTGTACACCAGTACATGCAGTTACATGCATGCATGCCCATCACATGCAGTCAAACGTTTCTAAATGCATTCATTCTTCTCATTACATGTGCTTATATACCTCTGCGCTCAAACGTCCATGGGCATGCACACCTATGCACACACTCGCCTCAGTGCATGCTCTCACACACACACCTCTGTCACACCTGTAGATATGTCCACATGTAGAGGTCTACATGCACACACTTCTACATGTGCACTCACACCTCCATGCCCATTTGAACATTCCTATAAGCCCTCATCCAACTCTGTGTGCACGCACCCCTCCGGAATGAACGTGAAACACACCTAGATAAAAATACATTTAAAGTTATGTATTGTGTAGCACAGTCACACACTGTGGGCCTATGAGTAGTTTGGGAAAGAATGTAGCCACAGCTGAACAATGGCAGGCGTCCATTCATCAATATATTGTGATGCAGGGCTTGTGTTAGGTTCGATGTTTTTATAGGGAGTCACATCACCGCTGTAGTAGTCTCAGAAGGCCTAGCCTTGTCTGAAAGTCTTGCTCCACCGCCAGAGATATCCAGACCATTATCTGCGAGGAAAGGGAAGAGCGGAGGATGTGGCTGAAGAAAAAATATTTTAAAAAAAGGGATAGCAAAGGATGAACAGGGAAATAAACTGGTAGCTAAAATTGAGAAGTAATGTTTGTGAAAGTTTGGGCGCATGATGCTCCAGTAAGCCTTGAACGTGAAAGAAACGTGCAGAAAGTTGCACATAAGATGAAAGGCGAGTGCAGACCAGGGAGAATTTACTGGAGGGCAGGTTTAATAAAGAATATTACAAATTGTAGTGTATGGCTGCGTGATAGATTCAAGGTGTATACAAAGAACGCCCTTGAAGCACGACTGCTTACTTTTCCCCAGAATACTTTTAATTTAGTCCATAAAAACCAACTTCGGAATAATAATTCTGAGGCCGCCAAGTTTAATGGCCAAGAGTGTCCAACTCAAAAAGAGTGTGTGAAAGGTGAATAGGGGAGGCGAAACAGCATAGTGTAATGTGAATGCGATAGAGGCAAAAGGTAAGATGAACGGGGAGTGTAGACCGTCATCCAGAGCGTCATGCCTGTGTGGCCAAGTTCTGGGGTCTGGGTACAATAGCTGGAGTTGATTATATTCACAAGTAGAGAATTCAATTAAGGCGAAGGTTGTAAAATCAGAAATGGAAGCCCAGTTAGGTCAAAGGAGACCTACACAGTAAGAAAACCCTCTAGAAGGGCAAATGTCAATTTTAAGGCCACTATGCAGACACTGTCTGGCACCTTCCTTCCTACACTGCTTATGTGTGGTCAACCAGTATCCAGTCACAATATCTGGAAAAATATCTTTGGGAGAACAATATTTCTTTCGCCTGCTATCCAGACCTTTCCACACATTCTTGGACTGCAAAATCATACCATAATGACCATAAGCATACCTTGCCCTCTCCTCCTTCCTCTTATGCCCCCCCGGCTCTTTCTACACCTCTGCAGGGCATACCTCTGATTTGTACCCCCTCACCGGAAGTCCTTCAAGGATGCAACCTTCTACATATTGCCACTCAACTCTCGCTCAGCTGTCAAACACTCCTCCGACATCTGCCACCTCCTGGAAGAACTTGACCTCGATGTCCTCTGTCTCACCAAGACATGGTCATGGCCAGCTCTGTCACGAGCTTTGACACTCTCCTCCCTGATGGCTTCACGAACCTCCCTGTGCCCAGACTAAACCGTTTCGGAGTGGGTGTAGCCTTGATCTTCCCAGAGTGGATTCCTACCTCTGTCATTCCTTTGCAGGCCCACTCCTCTTTTGAATGCCTTGTCTGCAGGCCCTCTCTCTGACCGTGGCTACTATCTATCGGCCACCTGGTCAGATCTCCTCCTTCCTGTCTGAGCGGGCGGACCTCTCCACCTCCCTCCTGGCCTCGACCACTCAACTCCTTAGTCTTGGAGACTTCCACATCCATCTGGATACTTCCTGTCCCTCCTCTGGACTCTCTGGTCGGTGTCTGTCTCTCTGTCTCTCTCTCTCTCTCTACTCATTTTGCAGGACACACTGGTAAAAGGATCGAAAACAAAAGGATAGAAAAAATATTTATGTTTTTTACATTTTTTTTGGGGTGGGGGGTCCCCCCGCAACCCTTGTTTTTGTGGTAAAACACACTTTTTTTTTTTAACTATACGAAAACCAAAAAAAATATATATAATTTAAAAAAAAAATTCAATCCTTTTGTTTTTGGCCCTATTGCATCGATCCTTTTACATTCGATCCTTTAACTGGACACCCTCCACCTCTGGGTGACTTACATCCTGACACAGCCCTTTCCATGTTCTACTCTTCTATCTCTGATACTCTTCATGTTCTTGCCCCGGTCATGAGGATCCGCTTCAAGCCCAAAGCCAAGTGCAACTCTAGGTACGACTCTGACCTAGTTACCCTCAAACGCAAGTGTAGGGTGGCTGAGAGGAAATGGCGGGCTTCTTGTGCATCCTCTGACAAACTGGCCTGTCGCCTACTCCAAAGGCAATACCGGCTCCTTGCCCGCACTACAAAGAGAGCCCACATCCAAGCCCGCGTCTCTGCAGCATCTAAGAACTCAGCCAAACTCTAAAATCTACAAGGAGCTGGCCAACCCTGCTGCAGTCTGCCTCTCCGGTCGCCTCCCAAGCCCTCTGCATGGCCCTTGCATCATTTCATCTAAAAAATCAAGGACATTCTGTTCACGATCTCGTCTCCTCCTCCAACTCCTCCTCCTCTCCCTGCTCTCTGTGCTACCTCTTGCCGCCATTCAGCCGCCTCTCCTCCCTCTTTCTCATCTTTCCCTCTGTTCTCCCCTGACCGGATTTCCAGACAAGTCCAATCTCTGAAAGTCTCGTCAAAACAGGTTCTTCCCTGTTCGTCCAAAACCATCAAGGACCACATTGACATTGTTGCTGCTCCTCTGGCCGACTTCTGCAACCACTCCTTCGCCTCTGGAGCCTTCCCCTCCCCTCTAAAGCACTCTTGTGCACCCTCTTCTTAAAACCTCACACTCATGCCCAGCTAACTATCGCCCAATCTCTATCACTCCTTTCCTGGGAAACTCCTGGAAAAACTGTCCATCTCCCAGCTTAATCTTCACAATGATTCGGTTAGTTGTCTCCATGACCCTCTGTCTGGTTTCAGAGCTGCCAGAAGCACAGAAACTGCTCTCCTGAACATCCGTGAAGACCTGCTCGCCAACTTTGATTCCAATATCCCATCTGTCCTCATCCTACTCTATCTTTCTTCTGCCTTTGACACGGTCAACCATGCCATCCTGCTCAATCGCCTCCGTGATAATCTGTCTATCACTGATCAGGCCCTGGCCTGGCTGACCTCCTTCCTCTCCAACTGACCCTCCCTGGTCCAACTTGGGTCATTCCTTTCCTCTATCTCACCCTCTACCTGTGGTGTTCCCCAGGGGTCTAACCTCTCTGCCTGGCTTTTCAACCAATACCTGGCACCGCTCGCCCATGGCATTGCTGCTCTCTGCTCAAACTTTCAATGCTATGTGGATGACACCCAAATTGTTTTCAGGCTCCCCTCTGCCACCTCTTCTCCCTCTCTCATCGCCGACTGTCTGCAATCCAGGAGTGGTGCGCCGCCAACAACCTCTGCCTTAATGCCAGTAAGACAGAGATCCTCCTCATCGGCACACCTGCACCTTCCTTTCCTGTCACTCTGGCCGGCCTCCCTTGGCCCTCTCCATGCTCCCACTTGCAAGACTAAGAACCTCAGGGTCATCTTTGACTCCACACTTTCCCTTTCTCCTCATATCTCTGACATCTCAAAAAGGTGTAACTACCAACTGCACCTCCTCAGATGTATTCTTTCCTCTCCTTCCCCCAGAAGCTCACTGCCTCCAGAGCTCTAGTTCTCTCTAGGCTGGACTATTGCAACAGCCTCTTTCTAAATCTGCCTGCAACCACTCTCTGCCCTCTGCAGCTCATCCAGAACAGGACAGCGAGACTTGACCTTGGTCTCAAGCCCTCGGATCGTATCTCTCCAGCCCTGAAATCTCTTCATTGGCTCCCTGTGGCTGCAAGGATTAAATTCAAGACCCTTTGCATTGTCCACAAGGCTTTGAGGCCTGGGTCCGCAATACCTTCAACTCTCCCTCCGTAAACATATTCCTACTCTAGCTCTTCGCTCCTTCACCTCCAACTCCCTCAAGGTCAGTCGCTTCTCCAAGCAACGAGTGGGGGGGTACATCCCTTTCCTCGGCTGGGGCCTCCTGCTGGAACAGCCTCCCTGCCTCTCAAACTGGAGGAGAACCATCTTCGGTTGCGGAAGCCCCTAAAGACCTTAATCTTTGCTTCTGATTTCACTCTTCCTCTCCCCGACTAATATGTCCGCTTTGGCACTGGGCACCTGGATATCCTCCGATTTCAGGCCCAGAGTCCTGCCTTCCCAGCCACACACACGCACTGCCTCTTGGCAACCCCTGCACCCGAGTCTGTATCTGCAACCCTACAGTCCCCTTCCAGCACTTATCAGACACTACCTTATTCTCGCAGTTCACACCTGCTGGACGCACTACCTGTTCTATCATGTTTTCAGCCCTTTCCACTCCCCCACTGCCCCTCACACTTTTCTTCCTTCCCGCTCCCCTGCACTTGCACGTTCTCAATGTCGCTGGGCCTAGTAAGATCGTTGATTTGTCCTACCTTGTTTCCTCTCCCTTGTCTCATCACGCTCTGAAACACTTGTGTATGGGCGCGATACAAATAAAATGCATCATGTTGGGATTGCAGTTTACTATGATGTCTTTTGCAGTTTACAGCTGTGCTTTTTCTAACTGAAAAAACATGAACTCAAATAAGGTTGAATTTACATTTGTGTTTTTCCGGGAGCAAAGGCCATTTACCGGTCTGTCCCAAAGTTCTTAAAGCTAGCTAGGAACTTTACAAGAATGGAAATAGTTGTGTCAGTGGTCATATTGCTCTTGCGGTGTAGACAGGGTTAAACCCTACCTACAAGAGCTTTGAAATCCTGCTGAATGATACAAAGCCAATGGAAAATGCATGGTTCAGAGAGCAGCATCAAAAAGAAAAGGCATTAGTGCAGCATTGTGGCTGTGCACAGGCAGGTCAGTCACTTGGGGCCTAATGCCATTAAAATGGCCTAAAAGTGGCTACATATAATTCTAATTGTGCTTCCTGGCTGCAGCTCCCAACGTAAGTATTGCGACAACCTTGTCAATAAGTCATGCGACTATGTTAATAAGTTTTCAGTTTTTATTATACAACATACAAAAAGTGGCATTTGGGTGTTCAGATTCGAGGGGTGATCCCTGTATGCTTGCCATCAACCACCCCTGAATTCAGGCTCTCTACTCGAAAAAGGCTCAATACAATATTCGTTCACTATAGCCCGAGAACCCTACCATCTAAGCGGACCCCAATCTTAGGCGACCTGAAGGCCATGGCCTTTATATCTCCATCAGCGGCTTCCTAAGTGGTCTAACCTGGGATAGCCTTAACGTACCCTTACTCTTGTGAATCCCTTTAATTGTCTATCCACCCTCTCTCCTAACATTCCTCTACTCCACCTAAAACTCTCACCACCTCACGATTCTCCCTCCCCCTCCTGATTTTATCATTTGCACCCAACTCTATTCCTAACTCTGCCTCTCACCCCTCCTGTCTCCACTCCCTCTTAACTCTCCTGATCTTACTCCTTTCTCGCATGCTAACTTACTCACATCCACACATACAAAAAAATTGGTACCACTCTCTCTCAATCCCAGCACCTCATCTTCACTTTCTCCAAAAACACCCAAACTCTTACAAGTCTTCAATCTGCTGCACACTCCTCCATGGTCTCTTGGTCCACCTTCAACCACACTCAAACACCTTTCATTTTAGACTTACTCTTCTGGATGTATATATCTCTCTTTTTCCTTTCTAGAAACGTCTTTGAGCCTCCATTAGGTACTTGAGTCAGCTGTTTCCTAAGGCCAAACTATTAAATCTACTCCCAACTTCTCCATCTCATTCCCTTGTGGACTGGAATTTCTCCTGTGCGACTTCATTTCAACCTCCATTGTCTTCAAATATGCCAGGCGGTCTTTGTCAAAGTGTGTCGCCTATTCTTCTCTTGTATTTGGTAAGTCACTATGCACAAAGGTTTTCATGTCCCCTGGTTTCCCATAGTGCTAAGCAGCTCCCTGCTGGATCCAGCTCTGCCGCTGATCCAGTGTTGCCCTGTAGCATGCATGGTAACTCTGCAGTAGGCCTTTGGCCTCCAACTCAGCACCTAAATGGGGGGAGGCTGGTCCATCTTCATTAGAGTAACCGGTTATTTCCTTCTTGCCCTAGCTGGTCTTGGCACTTGGACTCAGGTGCATTGTGGTACTCAGTCGTTTGTCTTTGGACAGTACCGTCTCCCGGAATCCATTAGTTAATTTAATCAGTGAAACGTGTTGCATGATGGTAGCTGTAGTATCTTATGTCAAGTTGCACTTTGTTCTGATTGCCATTCCACTGGGGAACCAGCTGAAAGTTTAGAAAGAGATCTTGCCATAACAGATGCTGATAGGCACTGAGATACGTAAAGAGGTACCAATGGACATGCAGGCTTCTATACACTCTGCCAAACAAGGGAAGGGGTCCCTCCCAACTCTCTTGCACCCCCTATGGGATAGGCCTGGTGCTGGTAAGCTGACTACTCCGGCTTGAGAGGAGTCTTCAGGGCCCTCTGACATATTCCGATCCATGACCTGGTTACATTATTTACATATAGTCTATTGCTCACTGATGATTTTTTTTTTTTTATGATATTCAATACATGTTTTATGACTGGATATGAAAAAGGTGTATCTTTGTAAGAAATCAATACTTGGATGATTTAACACGATTTAAAAAATGAGTATGCTTGGAGGAAATCAGGAGAATATGAAGTACAAATCATACATTATTTTGGAGGAAATGAATGCTTATTGGGAGAGTAAATACTATTTAACCCATTGTTTAAAGGACATACAAATAAAATGTGAACGTGGAAAATGAAGCAAGCATCCACGAATGCCATCTAAAGATGACCCAGGGAAAACACTGGACAATTCTGCTGTAATGGTCAACATTTTGGGCACTTAATTACAAAGCGGCTGGTAGCGATCCCTAAAAGGGATGGATTCTTTGATTAACAAATAACAAAAGAAACTCTACTGATTTGTTTGGATTTTCTTTTATCTAAACACAAAAGAAACAATGGGAGCAGCCTTTGGTGCAGGACAAGGACAATGGCTCATAAATATTATTTTCCAACAGAAGTGCTTGATAGGGTACTACAGTATAGTAGGTAAAGTATCGTCACAATGTTCGATGCTTTAGGTAAATCATATTGCAATAACGTGTAGCTTGTGTGATAATGACACAGCTATTACGTCACAATGATTGACCATAAGCGGATTTTGGTGCACTTTATAATATGCAGGAATGTTTGAAGAATAGTACACTAGCGGTAAAATAATGGCTAAATGAAGTAAGCAGGATAAGCGCTATGGAGGAAAATTGGAAAATAGGATTGGGGATGGGGGAACTGGAGCATTAGGGCTGAGCAATGAGCACAGAACTATTTATTTTAAAACCGAAGGGGGTTAACAATGAAACCATATGTTTTTCTCTGGTTCGACAAAGAGGGTTATTGGTGAATGGTCTTGGTACGAGTTTTGTCAAATACAAAATTAGGTTGCTTTCAAACGAATCAAGAATACCTTCTGTGTCATGTCCTAGTTAAGTAATAATGGGGATGATCATGATTCCACTGTACAAGTTAAAAGATGCGCCGGCAAAAACGTGACGATTAAACCCAGTTCACTACATGGGATGGGAGATTATGTCCACGGCAAAGATAACATGAGGTCAAAAGTATGGTGTAATACTAAGTTGATGATGGGAGACAAATTAATTTTATCTCAAGACCCAAGGGGAGCATTTCCCTCCCTTTCTTTTTAGCCCAGACACCGACTCAACGCCATCGAAGCAGGGCGCCCTCTGCTAAAAAAAATTCCGAAGCTGCCGAAGCTGGACACTACATGTCAAAGATGAGGAATATGTTGGAGGACACAATCCATTGGAAAGATTGGAGCGCTAAAAGGATTCCAAGCTGGGGTTCAAAAGAGCTATTTGCCTCACCTCCTACCAACCTCAAAAGGTTGGTCAGCAACTTGATCCTGGTAGAGAGAAAATTCGGAGAACAGCGATGTCAGTTATAAACTTCAAATAATTCAACAACTTCATATTGCATGTCATGTCGAGATGGAGGGCATTGATATGCTTAGGGGTAGGATCAAACACAGATTTGCATATGGTCTTTCCCCTTCTGTAATGGCTTGGCAGGTGAAGAATGATGGTCTGGAGGGTTGCCCAGAGCAATGACAGAGGTTAAGATTAATTCTAAACCTTCCAGCCATCAGCTCGTGTTTTGAATTGATATGCTTAGGGCCATCCTCCTTCTCAGGGATTGGTCGATGCAGCTGGATCTCGAGGAGACCTACTTTAGAGTCCTGACCTGATCTTTCACACACTTCAGTGATTCTTACAGTTCCAGTGGGCATGAGAAAACTGAGTTCATAAGTTCAAGCTCTCATCAGCGACTTGGTGCTTTACAAAACTGATGAAACCAGTCGTGGACACACTCAGAAAAATGCATGCATGTTTTTTCTTCAGATGACATGAGTCTTATGGCTCAAGACGATCAAAGTTACTGTTTGAGAAGGTGAACGGGAGGGAGATGAGGTAATTAATGGAGAAAACATTTTCTTCCTCTTGAGAGTTAGCAAGGCAAATCAGCATGCTGGCAGCTTCAGTAAAGGCCATCTTCCCTGGTCCCAAACACTGCTAGGATGTACAAAAGCTGGGGAACGTCTCCTAAAACGGAAACTTTCAGACATGAATGCAGTCTGTTTTTCAGGAGAGGCGAGAGTAGAACTGCACTGGTGGCTTGGCGAATAGAGAGGTATTGAATAAAGGGGCAACATTCGGAACACCCGTTCGTATAACACAATCAGACGCAAGCAAAGAGGGCTGGGGTGCCGATCGTCCACAAAGGGGGAAGCAGTCAGTGCAGTACTTGCATTTGCATGTAATCTGTTTGGAGCGGTTAGCCGGTTCCTAAGTAGTTTGCACTTTTGAGAATGACAGGGTTGCTTTTGTATACAACTCCAAATGGATAATGTTTCCACTGAGCGTTATATAAATCACAGATGCACGTATATTTCCCCCTCTTTTTCACCTCAGAATGCAGGGGTAGGAGATCTCTGCAGCCCCCCCCACCTCTACCGCTAAGCACATCCCCACCCCACCCATATTGCTTGACCCCATCCCACCATCTTTATTTGAAGAGAATTAATTTATTTTCTAACAGTTTTTGGTCGAGCAATAAAGTAAATACCTAAATCACTGGGCAGCGAGTTTGTGACTAGTTTTCAGTCACCACAGATTACATACCTGGCCATTTTATTTATTTATTTATTTGCATTTGTATAGCGCACTTACAGCCCAGGGGCATCGAGGCACTGTTGCAAGAAAATGTAGGACTCAGTATTCAGGGAATATACAGAAAGTATACATTTGACCAAAGGTCTCTTGGTTACACAGATACAGGCAAGTATACAAAGGATGCATGACATGAGTTATAAAGATCCATACTGACGTAGGGAGCATTTCATACCAACAGTTTAGTCTTGATGGCTTTGCGGAAGGCTTGGTGGGACTGAATCATTCTAACGTGAGGTGGGAGTGTGTTCCAGTGGTTAGCTGCCTGGGTGGGAAAGCTAGACACCTCCCCTCCCCCGGCATGCATTTTGTGCGTTTTGGGGGTGCCAATCGTGTTGGAATAGCACATTCTTAAAGGTCTAGTGGCAGTGTGCTTGGTAATTCTTTGGGTCAGATAAGGAGGAGCAAGTTCATGGAGGCATTTGTGGGTGAGTGTTTTAAAAACAATTCTTTCTCTGACAGGGAGCCAATGGGCCTGTCTTCTGATTTCAGAGATGTGATCTCTTCTTGTGGTGCCTGTGGCTGCCCTAAGTGCGTTATTTTGGACTAGTTGGAGTTTGGCAATGTTTTTATTGGAGGTCCCAACAAGAAGAGCATTGCAATAGTCTAGCCTTGATCCGATTATTGCCCTGTCAATGGTGAGGCAGTTCTGGCGCGACAGGAAGGGCCTGGCTGCGTTGAGGACTTTAGAGTAGTATGCTGAGGATGCAGCAATGGCATTGACCTGTCTATCCATAGACAGATCGGAGTCAAGGTAGACTCCGAGTGTCTTCACGTGGTTGGAGACCTTGATGGGAATGTTGTCAATGGTGAAAGAAGCGTACTGATCCCAAAGGTTACCCAAGGTACAGGGAGACCCTATAAGGAGGACGTCATTTTTTTCGCTGTTGAGGCAGAGCCAGTTCTCTGCCATCCAGGATTGGATAGTGGAATAGATGGTGGTGAGGGTTTAAGTGTCCACTAGGTAATCACCCGTAAGTGGGATGAGCACCTGTGTGTCATCCGCATAGTTTGTATATGAGATGCCCAATGAATCAAGGATGCTGAACAGAGGCCTCGTGAAGAGGTTGTAAAGCCTGGGCGCGATATATGATCCTTGTGGAACACCACAGGTGATGGGGCTGGGAGTGGCACAGGCTGAGTCTGAGAGGACTTTCATGGCCCTTTCTTGGAGAAAGGAGGTGATCCATTTGCAGGCTTTGGGGGAGAAGTTGGCTTGGGTGGCTAGGTGGTGGCACAGGGTGTTGTGGTCCACCAGGTCAAAGGCAGCGGATAGATCCAGGAGCAATAGGAGGCCATGGTTCCAGGGATTGGAATTCAATATATCTGATCTACTACAGTGACTGGAGGTTGAGCAGAAGCATATTTTTGCATTGTTACAGCAACGTTGCAGTCCATTTCACACAAACCCACTTGCCACAAGTCTCAACACTCTGCTGTCTTGGTCCTTTTGCTGAAAGCTGCTCCCACAGCACCAGCTTCAGATGCATTCTTGCGAATGTGGATGCCGAGGAAGAATTATAAATTTCCCCAGTTCATCGCGACAGTCCGGACGCTGGCTAAGATCAGTCAAGAGCAGGCACCGGATTGTGGCAACAGTCCCTTTTTAGACTAAGCAAGTATGGTTTCTATGGTTTCTACTTCTTTTCTAACTTTCTATGGATTTTCCAAACCAACTTACAGCCCTCATATTCGGACAAGTCCCCAAAGGAGCTGCACACGCAATCACAACTGACGGCCCAATAATACCGATGGCCTGCAGCGTTTCAGGACACACTGGGAAGTTTAATCTCCCATGTTTAGTGTCATGCAGACATGTGTCGGACTTTCACTTCATGGATTTAGGGGGCACCAGAGTGGACTTTCACATTTCAAGAAGCATGATAAGCAATTCCAAAGTCGTCTCGGATCTTTCTTTCCAAATGATCTGAAAAGGTTTGTGGTACTTTGCCTTAGAGCATACTCGGATGTTACAGCCCTTCTATGATGGATTCCTAGGGGACAGCTACTCAAAGCAGGACAGACCCTTGACCTATGCAGGCTTGCTGGGTAGCTAAATGCTTACACAGACATGCGAACAACTAGATTTAGAATGCATTCAGCCAGGCGACCTATGGTGTCCAATGGCTTCCAAGTCAGAGTGAGGCAGGAGGACAATTATAAAAGGGACAATTCCAGTGGTAAAGGTGTTTCTCAAAACCATTGAGCAGCCAGCTTTGTTAGTGGTAAGTTTTAAACAGGCATAATGCTTGCCTCCGGCCCTGATCCAGAATTAAGATTTTCCAGAATAACTTTGAGGAATGTTGAGAGTCTATTAAAGACACAGCAGCAAGCATTATGCTACACTACTTTTGGTAAAGTAGGTCTTATAATCTATCATAACTGAGTATTCTATGCTAGAAGTCTACACGTTTCTAGAGAGCAAAAGAATATTTTTTGATATAACCTGCTTTGTCAGGTAATGAATGTAATGTTCGGCAATTTTACAGGCGCATTAGAAGCCTGAATCATTTAGACCATTTCTTATGCAGTGCAACTCATTTTATCTCGGTGAGACTTTTCTTGTTGAAATCTTTGTTAGTTTTAAACAAATGTCCATCACAAACGAGTGGAACAACTTGCACTTGGAATTACTCGTTGCAAAAAGTCCACTCAATAAAAAACGCATTTTAAAACATTTTAACACCCCACCCCTCCACCATCTCTCCACACATTCCCAAAACAGGAGAAGTGCCATGCCTCAAATAGTCTGTCGATTCCAGGTTTATTGCTTAGCACGGTCACCAGGCTGTCAGAACCTTAAATATGTATCAGAAGCGACTTCTTGCCCTCCAGAGATTTAGTCTGCAGTTCATACTTCACAAAAGTATGATCAGATGTCCAGGTCTAGTCGGGCAGGTGTAAGCTCTGTCGACTTGACCATGTTCCAGAAACGGATTACAGATTGTAAACAAAACTGGTTAGCTCATGTGTTAGATTATCATTCATCAAAATGGATCATAGTTTGGAATATCATCAATTGTCAACTTCCAGCACACCATCTGACTTTCAACAGGGTGAAATCAATCTTACCGCCATCATCATTTAGTAATCAATTTGCACAAGCCTTTCGCTCAGGGGTGCACAGAGCTAACGGGCTTGCCCAGTAAGTGATTAGTTTTTGTTTTTTAAGGTGGGCTCCCACTTTCTCATTGGCCTGAACAGTCGCCCCTCCTCCCTTTGCCACTGTGTTGAATGTGGATACTCACTCCTGCATTAGCCCGGGGACCAGCATCCACTGTCAAGGGTTACCCATTGGCATCAGAGAGGTCAAGCTATGGCCCAGCCTTCAACACCGTCCAGTGTAATGGGTGCACTTCACCACCCTTTGTGGTCTAACTGGAGGGTGACCAGAACCACCCCTCCCAGCCAGAGTATAGTGAGCCGCCTGTCCTGTTCATGGGTCTGGCGCCAGAAGGGTCACAGGAGACCACCATTTCAATGAGGTTTTATAACAGTATGAAGGATGCTATGGATGCCTTTTCACTCTCTATCCCGCCATGGGCCAAGTTGTGAGCTACCTGCCCAAGTCAATGCTTCAAAAGCACCATCAAGGACATCAGATGGATTTGTGGCTAATGGGAGCTGGTACATTGGAGTTCTCTCAATTGGATCACTGCAAGGAGTGTGCTACGGCATCCAGAGCTCTACCGGTAGACAGCAGCGCATTTGTCCAGATTACAACAGTCAAGTGGGCAGCACAGTTCCACCCATCGCCACTCAGCTCTCTCGTCCCACAGCATCAGCTAGTGTGGTAGGACTGCAGTCGGGATTGTGAGAAACCAAAGGGCCAGGAGCAAGAAAAATGTACAAGTGTTTTTTCTCTTTCCCTCTTTAGTATGTTGGACCATATGAAAAAGCGAAATTTGGCTTAAAGCAAGAAAAATGTACAAGTGTTTTCTCTCTTTAACATACCAGAGCTTAGCACCTGACATTGGAGGTGGCAAAATTAATATAAATATTAATGTACTACTAGCCTGAAGTCATAAGGTGAAAAACAAATGCATTGATGCTAGTTGTAATATACTATCCTTGTTTAGAGGCAAAATACTGTGAAACCGTGGCACACAAGCTTCCACTATAGAATGTGAGCCACCAGACTGGCAGAGATCAACTCATTAAGTGCTAAATGACAGACCTTTCGGGTAGCAAAGATGCAGGAGCGAGAGCAGATAGACTTTCACTATAGCAAAGTACGACTAAAACCATGTACTAAAATAGGCAATACTATATTGAACAGATCATGCTATATTTTTTATAGAGTCTCATTTTTGAGCCGGACTATATACATTCATGCCACTTTTCAGCCACAGCATGTAACAGAAGGGGACCCAAGCAGTTCAGAGATCTGCGCTACTCCCCACTCATTCATACTGTGGCCCCACAATACATATCCCTGTTAGGACTTTTTTTAATATTAATATTCTCAACACAATTGGATCGATCAATATAATCCACCCTCTCATTGGATGCGACATGATATCTTACGTGGTATTTGTCAGCCCCTGAAACTGCTAATCAATGTACGGAGCAGTCCTCTCCTGAGGAACATAAGGAATGTATACACGCATGCGTGGAGGCACAGTGTACCTGAACCACGCTGCGATGGGACACACAGAACGTCTGCGCAGCACTGGCTTCACACTGTCCACCCACGCATGCCCCACAAGACCCCAACCAGTCCCTACCTGTACGCACGCGCGTTAGACTAGCGGTCCAGTCCGCTCACTCGTTAACGTATACACAGTAGGAATAGATTACCACTATGCGCATGCACAAGAAATTAGCGGTCCAGCCCGCTCACGCGCACAGACTCCCTAAACAATATTTAAAACAGTAACCAGGGAGAAACGCTATGGACCGGAGAACTGCGCCTGATGCTCCGGAGACCTAAGGATTCCCAAGACACACGCATGCTGTGCGTAAAGGTGAGAGATTCAGTACGAACTTAACGGGCAATATTCCTGGATTTAAACCGTTCTCACTATATAAACACTGTGTACACTTCAAGAGGCTAGACTGAACTATGGTCTGACTAGTATGTTACAGCCAGACCATTGGCCTGGCTAGCATGATACAGCCAGGCCAACAGCATGGGGGAGAGGCACCCCCCTTGTTTTACCTCCCCAACACATAGCGGTTTACTTTGATTATTTATAAACACACTCCGGAGACAAATACACTAAGCACACAACTATTTTCCCCTGTTTTCTCTAGAAACCTTTTGAGAAGAAACTTCCATGAAGTAAGATTGTCCATATACAGAGCAGATTAGGTGCAGCTATACCTACCGACAAGAGGTTGTCCATGAATCAGTAAGCAAGGTGCCAGTGGCATTAGAAGGTGCGTTAAGAGTAACGTTTTGAATTGTCTGATATGTAACATTTCAAGTCATCATTTTTTACTGTTGAGTTTTCTAATTTTGAACAAGTGTTGAAACACTAATAGTGAAATACTGTCTATATGTTTTTACCGTAGGAATTGAATTCAAGAACATATGTATTGTTGGAACAAATAGTATCATTAGCCCTGAAGATGGACTGTCAGAAAAGTCCGAAACGCGTTGGCAACAAATTGACAAATATTGATACTATTTTGGTTTGGTGACTTCAACCAAGATATTTGTTTGACTTCATTTTTGTTGTTACCTAAAAAGGGATTTTGTGAATTTATGTATGAAAAAGAATCTTATGGTTTAGAGTGTATCTAACAATAAGGTTTCGTAAAAAATTGTACATATTATATATTTTGATAGATTTTGAAAGAAAAAATGATATATTTTGATTAAAACAACCCATGATGGGTCTTTCTACTTCTCCCAAAGTTGTATTGTTTTACATCAAAGAACTGATATACGCATTGTGAAACTCTCAAGTGAATCAAAAAAGGAAAACACAACTGCTTGGCAACTTAACAGTTAAGCAGTGATTACACACCTATTTACCTTATTTACCTCATTAACTTAAAACCTAGAGAAAATAAATCTATATTCTCAGTTAAACTCAGAACTGCAAGCTGTGAGGATCCCATTATAGCTCACGTGCCTACAACATTAACACATTTTGGGATTATACACACTTGGGAGTGCACTAAGGGTTGCAGGTAGTAATACATGCCTTTCTTTCTCCAGGATACGGCCATCACCTTTGGATCCAGACCCAGACGGTGGACCAGTGCAGGAGGGTCACCCGAGTGGGGGATCTTCGGGGAGTGGGAGTGAGGCAACCGATGGCGAGATGTGGTATCCACCTTTCCCGTGCCCATAATCCATCCTATTTTATAGGATTCTCCAATGTTCCAACTCTCCCTCCCCCCTTTCTACACAGACACTGGGCCGAGGAGAACTGAGAATAAAGAGGCTAACACTTGCAGATTGCATTGGGCAGGTGTTAATAAGGTCATGCAAGGTCAGGCACTTGGCCTCAATCACATACATATGATACCATTTAGCTCCCCCCACGCGGATAAAAGGCGGAACATCGAGACACACTGAGTAAGGCGAGACAAGAAAGAGCAGATCTGGGGCGAAGACGAACCCACTGGAGCAGGACGACCAGTCGAGGGACCAGAATGAAGGGTAGGGAAACCCTGAAGAGCCCTGCAGGAGGTCATTACCTCCGGGAAACCGTGAAGGATATGTGGAGAAAGCCAAATCCCAGACAACAAGAAACCTGCATTGTATTTCAAGGAAGCAAGCGACTCTCCAGGGTGAATGACAGAGTTGGGGAGGTGAGGCCAAGCCTGTGGCATTAACCTTGACTCGTGAATTAAAGCCGCAACGACATGAAAGGAATGCACAAAGCCAGTGAGTTAGCAAAAGACATGAAAGGCCGGTTTGTGTCAAGGAAAGATTGAAGCCCCAACATTGCATCTCACAAATTGAACGTTGCACACATGCTGATGAGAAGCGAAAGAAAGCAAATCATTAGTGAACTTTAAAAGTTACCAATAACTGTGAAGCCAGTGATACAGAGTAGCAGAGTGGTCCGGTGAAAGAAAATAACCCACTTGAAAGTATCTGCGAAATGTTTGATGTCTTGTTAAAAAGTGACAAAGTGAACATACTCAAATGTGCAATGTTCAAGATTGACCGAGATAACAAGGGAAATAAAAAAGGTGAATGCTTTAAGAGAAAGATTTCTTTGAACTTTTTGTGCTTGTGGTATGGAACTACCAAGACCAAGAGACATTGGGGCAAATAACATACGGGACAACTGAAGTGAAAGTCGAAGTGGTCATGGTCCTGTAGCGGTCTATGGTAAAATCCTCGCACATTCGAAAGTCTTCGACATCAGTGAAAGGTCCGAGCCCGAATGAGGGAGACTGGGAACATGAAATAAGTTAGGGGAAGGCAACCCCTAACAAATGTGAATGAAGCTTGGGGAAGGAACGCCCTGCAAGTGCTGTGATTGCGAGGTTTGAATCTGGCTGAAGGAGATCTACGTTGAATCACATACTTTTTGTTGAAAGGCCCAAGCCCGACAGAGGGAGACCTATGTGAACTGTTGATGCCTTGAGAGGTCGGAGCCCGGCAGAGGGAAACCTACGTCAAATTTTGTTGAACTGTGAAAGAACTGTTGGTAAACTGGAAATAAATGACTTTAATGTGGAAGGCCAAGCAGGCCTCAACCCACTTTTTGAACTGTCTTTGTTTTGATAACCTGAGCCATTGTGCGTCATCCTGTTTACAGGGGCCACCTTACTCCGTGCTGTCCAATGTGGGGAGGAGAGCTGACTCAGCCACTTTGATCCTTTATGTTACAACACTGACTTTACTTTGCATATAGGTTTCCCTTTACACACTTTTTGTATATGAGATGGGGCAGGCACTAGGTTTTGTTAGTATAGGCAATTTTTATTTGACATAGACTGACTAGGATTGCGTTTTCTTTATTATTTGATGGTAGAGACTACTCCCTTCATAGCTTTAGGGCAAAGGAGGAGTTTTTTCAAACCCCAAGAATTTAATAAAGGTTTTGAAACTTGTAACTCTTGCGTCAGTGTCATACTTTTGATACCATGCCTCCCTTACAGGATACACTCACTGGGCCGCCATCCTGCCCGTCGCCCCTCTCCTCCATCATCACAGAGTTCACTGGTTTTCAGGAGCACTCAAGCTCAATCAACCCTCTCCACATGTGCATCCCATCTTGCTGCCTCGGCAAGAGCCTTTGGGCCATCTAAGATGCCAAGCCCATGCCCTGCATTGCTGTGGTGCAGACGGACTCACTCTAGCTCACCCGCTATGTGGCCACCTTGCGCAGTCGCTGTCCACCTTAAGCGAATAAAGGATTTTAACAACAACTTGTCTGCAGAGTTATACTTGACGCGGTGGAGTTATACAAGAATACATTTCTTCAATTGTTCAAGTTCATAGATGATACTAACTTTTCAGGATATGCTCTTGTCACAGCAAAAAGGAGGACGACAGGAATCAGGAGAGGGAACGTAGGGGCTAGGAGCATCTGGATGGGTAGCCTATTGTCAGATGGTAGCAGACATTTTTCTCAAGTTACATGGAGAATGCAGTGATTTGAAGTTTTATAATACATTTCCTTTGAAATCATTGTTGCCTCGACTTTCTCAAAAAGTAAATGAACGCATATCTCTAGAGGGAACTAAAATCAGTTGGCACATTTTCCCATCCATTGCCATCACATTTAAAAGCATTTTGGGCCTGTGTTTCAAACCTCTACCTGTTTTCCTCTAAGCTTGCTGGGGGGAACTGCATTTCGTATTGCATTTTGTTGGGATTCTTGAAGACTGTGTGCTCTCCTTCCATTTCTTACATTGCATAGGGGGGAGGGAATTGTCAAGGAAAAGTGATTACATGGTCTTTTGTTGAAGCCATATCAAGTTATCTTCTGTACTGCATTTCATTCATCATTGTGTTTCCTTGAACAATATAAAGCATTCTTTCCCACCTTATTCTTCTGTTCCTATTCATGTTACCTCTTGCTGATTACTGCTCATATTCACAAGTGTAATATCCATTATCAATTTATTTATAGAAGTGTGATATATATATATATATATATTGTTTACATTTTCAAATAAACCTTTTAATTTGCAAAACAAACCTACTTCTTGGCTCACTGGGGTCAGGGGGATTCTAAGAGGGGGGTGTTATACAAGGGTTGTCATCCAGAGTACTGAACTGGACATAAAAATACATCAATAAGGGTTTTCCTCAGCATCCCAGACTAGGCATTGACTTAGCTGTAGTGTTGATTGAATATCGCTTACAAAGTTATTTTCCAAACTTCCCAGTGCCTTCAGAAATATTCTTAAGGATAGAATGGCCCTCCCACAGATTGCTCCTCTCTTCAAATAGCTCCAGGCATGATGGGGATTCAGAATATGTAAAGGCCCATGAAGGAGCATAGGTGGAGTCTACCTGGTACCTAATTGGTGTCGCTGGCAACAGATGTGACATAGCCTTTATATATGTGGAACCGCAATTGTGTTAATATTGCAGTGGCACCACACAATCTTTCATGCTGTGCATTATTTAGAGCTATTCCAATGTGAGGGACTCCTAGAAGTATATATTTTTTAAAAAGCCATAAAAAGCCTTCAACAATGTTATCCTGAGACGTGCAATACAAATATTGAAAAAAACAAGTTGTCCGGATAGGTTTCTGATAAGGACTACATTTTGAGAAATATACTTGGTAGGTGATCCTACTTAATTCAAATGAAATGGCATAGGATGTAGAGCTAAAAAAATTGATGTCTCCTGAAAAGTGGCCAAATGCCACAAAAATAATGGCTGGGGCGGATGGGAGGAGGAACGCTTTAGAAAGAGGGATTGTGGTCCGGCCATTGCATATTACTTATATACATTATATCCTTGAAAAATAACTTCGGAGATGAAGCAAGAGAATGTGTCCCTTCTTCCCCCCCAATGGCCAGATTGCCCCCACCGTGAGGCTAGGCGGTGAGCCTCTTCTGCAAGACCTGCCCTAGGGATGGGGGCATGTGGGACCTCACCGGGAGGGACTCCCCCTTTGGGGACAAGGACTCCAGTTTCCATGAGCAACTCCCTAAGGCTGAACATACTGTACCCTACATGGGATGCTCAAACGTACCAGAAGATATAAAGTAACAAGACTGCGACAAAGAAGCATCTAACCGATGCATATCCCTTCAAATAAAAGTGACTAATCTACTGAGATGAGGAGGTTGATTAAGGAGTGCTCTGTGAGAAGGCAACGAGAATCAGAGACAAGCACGTAGTAGGCTTGGTGAACTCCTCTGCTACGTCACACCTGGGAAAGACAAACGCAGAACCTCTTGAGTTTCAAACTCGCCAGAGAACGCAGTGCAGGACGCCCGCGACATTGCAAAACCAAACAGAGAGAGAAGCCAGCAAGGCATGAACCTGCAAAGAGGTTGTGGCGAGACCACGAACAAGCAACCGTAGTAGATAGTCTTTCCACAAACGATAGCGAGGCCACCAGTAAAAGTAAGTCCATAGAAATACTGGGACACTACGAAGAAGCAAGTGAAGGGATAGAAACGCCAGCGAAATAAAGCAAGCAGCGGTGTGTGGTCCAAGGAGAGGTGCCCGAGAAACAAAGTTCCCGAGGATGACCCCAGTCAGGAAAGATAACGGAATGGACGGGAAGCACCCAGGGAATTGTTATACCACACAAACAACTCATCTCAGCAACAAATATGAGAAAGCATGCATTTGGAAACAAATTAACTTCACGAGATTAATACTAGAAAAGCTAAACAAAGCTCAAGAAAAGCAATGGGATGAAATACCATGGGTAAAGGTGAAAATAATGAATAACTTTACACCAGAAGATGTGAGAAACCTGAGGAGTTTCTCTCATGCTATTCCCGGGGGAACCCCGACTCAGGTGGCCAGGGGAGGGCCATAGCTCTTGTATCCCAACCCTGGGGGTGGACAAGCGAGGGAGGATCACGTAGGAAGGGGACCCTGGGAGACTGTGGGAGGAACGCCTGCGGGTGAGACACTGTATTTACCCTGTTTCAGTACATCCCTACCCAAGATCCCTTCAGTTATTATAGGTTATCACCCAAAAACCATTCACCCGCAGTAAAACCTTTACCACCTTCATCCTGACAAGAACTACAACTCCCACAATCCCTACATCTATCATGCAGAACCAAAGCAAAAAGAATGCCAGGTTGAAAATCTATGGTTCCAAGTAGCAGCTGCTAAAGTTGAAAAGAAAGCGTCCTTCTGAGAAGCCCTTGGAGAAGCCTGTTCCCCTGCCGTTACCAGGTGTATTGGGGAGGTTTGATAAAAAAATATTAACTGGAAAGCCTCAAACTGTCAGAGACGAGAAGCGGCAACAACCGGTGAGTGAAAGGCGATAAATGCTCATGGCCCGGTTGTGTTGATGTGAAAGGAAACCATCAGATTGGTTGTGCAAAAGCCGGCAACCATTGCATCAAAGTGAAACAATTGCCTTAAAGAGACAGTGTGAAACAGTGTATCGGAGTGATCATACCATTGTGATATTGGTACATTTGAAAGTCTCCGAAGATAAAGCATTACCGAGTTTACAAGCACACTGAAAGAACTGTAAAGAAAGCGACAGTAAAAAGAAGCGTGCCCCCGATCGAGGGGAGCTTAATGAACTTCTGTGAAAGAGAGAAGGAGCTTGAACCCCATTGAAGGAAGCTTAAAGATAAAGAAATAAGTAAAGGTTGGCCTGAGGGAAACCTAAACTGAAAACCACAAGCACCAGAAAGCTTTGCAAAGGAAAGAGAGAAAGTGAGTGTCGGAGTGTATAAAGAAACTGATTTTACTGATTTGTTGTCAGACCAAGAAGGATGTACTCGGGGAAAGAAAGACCCAGGTGATTTGAGAAAGAAACTGAACAGTATACTTTTGTTTGGAAGCAAGAGGAGCTTATGTGCAACAGACATTTGAAGTATTTTGGTTTTCCACAGGCAAGGGCCTGTATCTGAACATTAAAAGAAACCGGACAGTGTCGCTGAATCGCCTCAGTACGCCAGAGTGTGTCAGACTGGGGGAAGCCTTGCTGCCAAATCTTTGTGTCCCCATTACCCAGTATTCCAAGCTGAATGCCTGGGGAAGGGAGTAACCTTTATTTAAATACTTTGTCATCCTGACTCTTTTGTTGAACACATCACACCTTTTGTTTAAGTACATTCCCCTTTCCACATGCATTGTATCAGAGTGAGGGCAGGCAATTGGTTTTCTAGTTGAACTATTATGGTTTTTGGACTACAACTGTTTTCTCTTATTTTTATGGTCGAGATCACTCCCATTTTAGTTATAGGGCCAGATAGGAGTTTTTCCAACCCAAAGTTACAATAAAGGTTTAGAAAACGTGTACGTGTTGTACTCTTACTGTTGGTACCATGAGTTCCTTACAAAGAGTATAGAGAGAAAGAGAACCAAGTGTGCACTAGAGTCTGAGAGAGATAGACAAGTGGAATGTATAACATGAGAAGTAGCCCAACTGAAGGGTATACATAATTTTCCAGGAGGGAAAACTCACCAGAACAAGAATATTTTAACAAGATATTCTAACAGCAACGACACGTGTTATGGATCCTATGTGAAAGTTCCAAAACGGATTCCCAAAGAGAAAGGAAGATTTGATAATGAAGTTGATGAACTAAAGAGACCTGCGATTCACAAACGACAATTTGTGAATCAAATACTAACAAGGAACACATATACTGGTACCAGGTATACCTTCAGGAAAAGGGAGCAATTCTCCTGAATTAAGTTAGTTTGCACAAGTGTTAAGGTCAGATAGAGCAGTTTTGGACAGCGGATTTGTTTATTTGGACATTCATGACGGGCGAACAAACATCTTCGTTAGTAACGTAGGCAGGGACAACCCAAAGTGATAAGGAAAGGTGAGATTTTTAAGATACTTTAACCTTATTAGTGCCAAGGACGTGGTATCTCGTCCTTGGAATTCCCTCCCTGTTGCCTCCCTGTTGCCAAGGACGAGATACTGCATCCTTTTCGGCACTCTGTTTTGTTCGATCGCACAAAACTGTAATCCAACCCCCAGGCTATGTGAGGGGGAGGTCCCGCTTCACTGCCCGGGGGTTGGATTACCTTCAATTTCACGTTGGCGTGAAAGTAAATTCACTGCAACAGCCATTTACGGCTGCCGCGGTGAAGAGAGAAGATAAGAGCCCTTCTCCCTCAGCCTCGATCTCCAGCTGTATTCCAAGCCGGAGATCGAGGCAGGTATCGTTGGAAAGGGGAGATTCTCGATAACAGCATTGCTGGTCATGGATCGGGCGCATAGCTCGATCCATGGCCAGCAATGCCACTGGACCACCAGGGATTTGTTTTCGAAGTGGGGGAGAGGGGCTGCTTACTAGGTAAGCAGCCCCCTCCCCCCCAAATCCCCAAAGCATGGCGCCACAGCTGTGGAGACCCCTGGGGCAGTGATCATCTGCCCCCAGGGGTGAGGATAAAAATATTTCGATGGAAGGGGGGAAGTGGGAGGGGGGTTTGGGGCCCTGGAGCCCACTAGCCACCAGGGATTCTTGAAAAAGTGGTGTCGTTGGATAGGGGAGATACTCCCCTTTCCAACGACACCATTTATGATGGCATTGCTGGTCACAGATCGGGCGCAGTGCGCTCGATCCGTGACCAGCAATCCCACTGGACCACCAGGGATACGTTTGTGATGTGGGGGGGCAAAGGGGCTGCTTACAGTAAGCAAACCTCTCCCCCTCCCAGCCTCCAAAGCATGGGGGAATATATCTGATAAACCCTGGGGGCAGATGGCTGATCATCTGCCCCCAGGGAAGGGGGCAAACAAAAACAAAAATTTAAAAACAACTGGGGGTCGGGGGGGCAATTTTTCTTGCCACCCTGAAAGGGTGGTGCCCCCCCACACCAAGTGGAAAGGGGGGGCACCCCTTGTAGCCCTCCTTGTGGGCAGATTTATGCCCCCAGACAGGAGTACATGAGGTGGTCCAGAGAAGGGGGCAAAATGAAGAAAATAAAAAGGGGAATTTTGGGTGGGAGTGGGGGGGCACTAGCCACCAGGGATTCATTTTACAGAAAAGGGGGGTGTCCCTCTCCCCCTCACCCCAAGGGGAAATGGGGGCACCCCTTGTAGCCCTCCCTGGGGGCAGATATCTGCTCCTACGAAGGGGCATCTGCCCCCCAGGGAGGGCTGAATGAGTTCCCCCCCTGCATGTTTGAAAATTATTTCTTTGTTTTTGCTGGTGTGACCGTAGGTAACATGTTTTTTGTTTTGTTTACAGCTTTTTCTACGTGAGCAGCTGCAACGTTATGCAAGTACTGTTTTTTATTATTCTATGATTAGGGCCCACTGTCAGTGGGGTGGGTGAGACAGGGCTGGATTGTTGGTGGTGTGGGTAGGAATGGGCCATCTGGGCAGATATGTTGGTGGGCTGGGACACAATTGCAGGGGCAGGCCACAAATTGCCCCCCATGCCAGCAGAACATTGGTGTTTCCCTGGGAGCAGGTGCCTCCCATGTGAGTTGTCCGTCTGCAAGCCCAGGATCCACCTCTGGCTGTGCTATGTTACAGATGTCACCTCCTGGGAGGAATGGGGATCCTGCCGGGGCTCCCTGGAGCTGCTTCTGTGCTTAGGGGACAGTACACCCACATGGTACATGGATGTCCAAGGCCAGAGACATCACCTCTAACCGTCCTGGAGTTGCGGATGGGCTGTATTACAGCTTTTTCCTTCAGGGAGGTATTGGCACACTGCTGGGACTCCCTAGTGGGGAGAAGCTGTAACGCAGGGCAGCCAGGGCTCCAGCAAAGTCGACGGTAATATCCCTGGCCTTGGGCACCCTTCTCCCATGTGGGTCTTTGCCAGGGGTTCTGGGGAATAAATTCTGGGCCGATTTGCGTAAATAAGAACTCTGGATTCCCACGGGTGTCCTCTTTTGGGAAATGCATAGGGTTCCCTGTTTTTCTTGCTCGCTTCGACACCCTAGGCCCAAATCTGTAGGTTGCCCACATGAACAAAATGTGCTGTGCCGAAAGGCTTGGGGTTACCAGTGGGTTACTCTTTTCCTTTTGTGCCCCTGGTAGGTGCACCCACACATGTGAGGTACAGTTTTCATCGGGACACGTGTGGGGACGCGGGAAGGTAGGCCATGTGTTGGCGGTGAGTTTCGGTGGGTGGCCAGAGCTAAATGTCTGAGAATTGTCTTCATTTCCAACCAATTTCAGAGACATTTCCCTGTGTCCACTCACCGAAACATGTCGCCAAGAACAGATGCCATAGCTTCTCACATTCCCACAGGTGTCCCGATGAAAACGGTACTGCACATGTGTGGGTGCACCTACCTGGCCGCAAAAGGAAAAGGGTAACCAACTGGTAACCAACAAGCCTTTTGGCGCAGCATATTTTGTTCATGAGGGCAACCTACAGATCTGGGCCTAGGGTGTCGAAGCCAGCAAGGAAAACAGGGAATCCCATGCATTTCTGAAAAGAGGGCACCGGTGGGAATCCAGAGAGGTCTGACTTGCACAAATCCTCCCAGAATCTACTACCCGGAACCCCTGGCAAAGTCCAAATTTGGGGGTAAAAAACACAATTTTCAGACATTTCCCTCTTCTCACCCACCGAAACACGCCGCCAACAACAGATGTCATACCTTCCCGCATTCCCACAGGTGTCCCGACAAAAACGGTACCTCACATGTGTGGGTACATCTACCGGGGCAGAAAAGGAAAAAGGCTACACCACTTGTAACCCCCAAAGGGTTTGGGGAGACAACCAACAGATTTGGGCCTAGGGTGTCCAAGCCACCAAGGAAAATGGGGAACCCCATGCATTTCCGAAAAAGAGGACACCCGTAGGAATCCGCAAATCGGCCCAGAATTTATTACCCAGAAACCCTGGCAAAGTCCAAAATTAGGTGAAAAAAAACCTGTTTTCCGCACATTTCACTCGGCTCACCCACCGAAACATGCCACCACCAACACAGGTCTTACTGTCCCGCGTTCCCACAGGTGTCCCGATGAAAACGGTACCTCACATGTGTGGGTGCACCTACCTGGGTGCCAAGGGGAAAGCCTAAAAGACCCCTCCCTCCAAGTCTGTTCTGACAGCTGAATTTCACTTTTTCCAGAAGGGCACACCAGAGATATGGGTTTAGGGTGTCCAAGACACCAAGGAAAACAGGGAACCCCATGACTTCCAAAAAGAGGACACCCGTGGGAATCCGCAGAGGTCTGACTTGCGCAAATCGGCCCAGAATGTATTACCCACAATCCCCGACAATGTGTGATATTTGGTGGGGAAAAAACACAATTTTCACTTTGTCGGGATTCTGGGTAATAAATTCTGGGCCGATTTGCGCAAGTGCGACCTCTGAGGATTCCCACGGGTGTCCTCTTTTCAGAAATGCATGGGATTCCCTGTTTTCCTTGGTGGCTTGGACACCCGAGGCCCATATCTGTATGGTGTGCCCATCTGGAAAAAGTGTGAAATTCAGCTGTCAGAACAGACTTGGGGTTACCTGTGTTTTAGGCTTTCCCCCTTGGCGCCCAGGTAGGTGCACCCACACATGAGGTACCATTTTCATCGGGACAACTGTGGGAACGTGGGACGGTAGACCATGTGTTGTTGGCGTCGTGTTTTGATGGGTGAGCCGAGTGAGATGTGCAGAAAATGCGTTTTTTTTTTTTAGGCACATTTCGGAATTTGGCGGGGTGTCTGGGCAATAAATTCTGGGCCGATTTGCGCAAATCAGACCTCTCCGGATTCCCATGGGTGTCCTCTTTCGGAAATAGATGGGGTTCCCTGTTTTCCTTGGTGGCTTGGTCACCCGAGGCCCTTATCTGTATGGTGTGCCTCTCTGCAGAGAGTGTGAAAACAGACTTGGGGTTACTTGTGTTTTAGGCTTTCCCCTTGGCGCCCAGGTAGGTGCACCCAAACATGTGAGGTATTGTTTTCATTGGGACACCTGTGGAAATGCGGGACGGTAGGCCATGTGTTGTTGGCAGCGTGTTTCGATGGGTGAGAAAAGTGAAATGTGCGAAAAATGCGTTTTTTTCCCCACATTTCGGACTTTGCCGGGATGTCTTGGTAATCAATTCTGGGCCGATTTGCGCAAATCATATCTCTGCGGATTCCCACGGGTGTCCTGTTTTTGGAAATGTATGGGGTTCCCTGTTTTCCTTGGTGGCTTGGACATCCGAGGCCCATATCTGTATGGTGTGCCCGTCTGCAGAGATTGTGAAATTCATGTGTGAAAACAGACTTGAGGTTACTTGTGTTTTAGGCTTTCCCTTTGGTGTCCAGGTAGGTGCACCCACACATGTGAGGTACCGTTTTCATTGGGACAACTGTGGGAACGTGGGACGGTAGGCCATGTGTTGTTGGCAGCGTGTTTCGATGCGTGAGCCGAGTGAAATGTGTGGAAAATGCATTATTTTGCCCGACATTTCGGACTTTGCGGGGATGTCTGGGTAATAACTTCTGGGCCGATTTGCGCAAATCATACCTCTGTGGATTCCCACGGGTCTCCTCTTTTTGGAAATGCATGGGGTTCCCTGTTTTCCTTGGTGGCTTGGACACCCGAGGCCCATATCTGTATGGTGTGCCAGTCTGGAAAAAGTGTGGAATTCAGATGTCTGAGAAGACTTGGGGTTAGGGGTGCGTTCGGCTTTCCCCTTGGCGCCCAGGTAGGTGCACCCACACATGTGAGGTACCATTTTCATTGGTACACGTGTGGGAACGTGGGAAGGTATAACAATTGTTGTGTTTGTGTGGTTTTCATAACGTTTTGACCCATTTGCGGGTGCCCTTTGCTACACAACCCTTTCATTTCCTGAATGTGCCCTACATTTAGTCCCTGCTTTAGGCATCATACACTTTTGTAACCTGCACAAGTCACCTACCCTTGAAAAGGTCTGCCTGTGCTCTTTCAAAAAATGTATGCTTGCCGTTCCTCACCACATTGGGTTTCCTGATTTACACATGCTAAGTATGTCTGTTCAGGCCGTAAGCATAAAACTCCTGTGTACCATGGCTCAGTGTTTGGCTTGTGGTATTGCTTGTTTTGTAACACTACAAAAAATGAGTGCTTTCCTAACTGCAAGAGTCAGGGGAATGTAGCAGACCATTGCTTTTCTCAAAATTCATAGATGCCATTGCCGTACCAAGCCAACCATGTCCACCACATACCTTTTTTTTCGGTCATTTTCCCGCTTTTCCCCCAATCTATGGCATTTTCCCCTACCTAGTTGTTGCCCAACCTAGGCATATCACCCCTTCCTAAACTTGGAATATTGTCTACTTTTCAGAAATGTATGCCTTTCTGCCCTCCAATTCAGCTTTCCTACCCTTTTCTTCCATTCCGTCCATACATGGCCAATTGGCAAAAATGACCAAAATTGCCTACAAAACGGTCGATAACCACATCAAAATAATCTTTCTTCGTTTCCACTCAACCTGTTCTTGAAAGCCAGAAAATTGGGGAATTCAGCACAGCAAACCATTTGGTCATAGCTCTTACAAGGAAATATCCACAGGCTTCTTTGTACATCATTTTATTGGCATTTGTTGAAAAAACACAAAATGCACCCTTTTTGCTTATTTTCTCTCACCCCTCTACAGAAACCTAGGATTCCTGGGTGCCGTTACGACCGCCTACATTTGAGAAAAATAGGAGCCAAATTTGGCCGCGATATCTCATGCAACAAAAAAGTTACAATGATTTGAATGGCGACATACCGAAATCACAAAAAAAGGCCTTTGTACTGGGGGGAAAAAAATCGATGGCAGTTAAAGGTTTAATACAACATTGTGCATCATGTCATCTAAGAGTCCATGTTCTCATCGGACTCGCCACACTTCCTAAAATCATCACTACAGGAGGTGAAAGCCTCTGGTCTCTTCAATGACAAATTGTGGCCCCAGTGAAGTGGAAGTAAAGCATACTGTAGAACGCTCACAGGCACAGAAAACTTACTACTGGTTCTGCGTGACCTCTCTCCCAAAGTGTTACCCGTTTCACTCTCACAGCATGTTTTGGCAGCTGTTGCCAACCAGGGGAAATATTGGATGGAAAGGGGAAAATAATTGAATGAGTAAGAGGTTCTTGGAGCATCAGGAAAAGGGAGGCCTACAGTGATGTGCTGCTGTCATCAGCTGTGCCGGAAGCAGGTTTAATCAGGGGAGAAACTGGTACATGGGAGCGTAGAACTACCCAATGCTCCCCCAGTCAATTTACCTCATTGCGCACTGTGCCTTTCTGCAGCTTGAAATCATAGTCTTACACAGACAATGCAGAGAGATGCAGATTTCAGGTCGGGTGACAGAGGTTTGGCTGGGTTATGTGGTGATCCATTTTCCAGGAAAAATAAATAAATCTGTTGAGCACCAGCAGTAGACCAGTCCCAGCCTTCACTGTGCCCACATTTCACTGGCACAATTTCTGCCAGCCTGTAGCCCTTTTTAAATAACTGTGCAAATCAAAGCTGGTGTGTGGCAGTACAGTTACAGTGCAGCGAAGGAGCAGCAAATGGCAGAATAGAATGAAGCAGTCAATCCTTTCACTCATAGAAGCCACTTTTACCCCTCCCACATTTTTGCTTGGTAAATGGGACCACAGCCATTTCCAAAAAGACACGTCACGAGCATCTAACCTCACTGTAGAAGGAGCATACAACATAATGTAAGCTTCACGGAAAGATCTCTTTTATACACAATTATTGAGCACGCCTGGGCCCACAGCAATGGGACATGTCGATAATTTGATGCTCTGAATATTGTGGAGGAGGATCGCCCTCCACCCCACTCTTTTTAAAGTGACGTCCTCACATGTTCCAGTAATTCAAGATTCTGATTTCCAGGACGTGGGCTAGACATACTTGCAATAAGGCCACCGCTGCAGGCAGAAAACGGCCCTGCTCTGATGTGGCCGTTCCCTCCTGGTGACAGAGCAGAGCCCTGCCGTGAATGACGCAACCCGTGCGTCAAGTTGGGAACGTGGTTGCCACAAGTTCATATTCCCCTCTTGAATGAAATCACACACATAAGAACAGCAGGAAATCAAATTAGCCCGAACCATATGAATGACGTCAATTTGAGCATTTACAGGGCTACCATGTGGTGTGCACTCCATGCATGCATAATTGGAGAGTGCCAAACCTCTGTATCTTTGCTGACAGCTAATGGCTAGAAATGGACTAAACACTGGCCTTATTATTCAACCTAGTTTATTATTCGACATCAACAACACAACGACCTTCAACCACATGTTTCTTTAGTTTTAAGACAAAAGAATAGACTTAGAAATAAGAGTTATGTAAGATCTATAGTTAATCAGATCTATACTTTTAGATCAACCTAAACAATATGAATTCTTCTTTTGACCCTAAATGTTTCTATCATTAATTGCAGCAGGACATTCCTCAAAGGTATATTATAAACGTTTACGATTGCCTTCTTATATTGGAATATTATTCTAAAAATTACAATTTGCAACATCGTTTCTAAAATCCCTTCACACCTTTGTATTATTCAATTATTCCTATTCGTATTATGCATCTTTGAACATCTGCGAAAACAATTCTATGGTGTGTGTGTGTTTCAAAGATATGAGCTGCTCTACTTTAGAAAGCAGCCCCCCCCCACCCCACACGCCCCCATTGGCGTGTGCACAAGATTTCCCAAAATTCCTTTTAACTTTGAACGAGCACAGTATAAATCTACCAGGAAAGGTTAGTTACTGGGTCTTCTATAGCACAGTGTTACAAACTGCTCACAGGTGTAAGAGCTCTAGCTCCTTCCTGTAGCCCAGGAGAGCCTGGTTAGGCTGACACCAACAACTAGCATGAGCTACTTTTGATTCCCCTAGGCCAACTCGTGCCATACAAACCTACCTATGTGACAATAAGTGTCTGTATTTGGAAAAGTTAAAAAGGGGGCATTAGTACACATGAAGGGTACCCAGTCAATTTACCGAAGCACATTTCAGAGTGGTACATTTCACTGCAACCATGATACCATAAATATTAAATAAATATATATAGGGTAGTAGGGTAAGGTGTTAAAATGGGTCGGGTTGGGGTTATAAGGATAGAAAAATGGAGGGGGGTGCTTGGGATGGAAACACACCCCCGCCCCAAATATAAACAAATGAAAATTCTGTATTTTTTCGGTATTTGGGTTGTAGTGAAATATGTCAGGCATACTAAGTAGAATTGACAAAATGTTATAGTTTGCATCTGTTACAGGGTCAGGCACATGCCCCTGTCAAGATGGGATGAGGACCCCTCAACTTGTGGTAGGAGACCTACCACAGGGTTTACCCAAGACAGTCCTGCCGAGAGGAGGAGAGGTGTGGGAGTCGGGAGGGTCCCTGTCTTAGATCATTTAAACAGGCACTTGTGGAAAAGACAAAGTGCCACCTTTTCTTGCCCCCTGCTTGTGGTGCACAGTGCTGGCTAGTACTTCTCTCGTTTTTCCCTAGGACTACAACTCCAGGAAGTCCTGAATGCAGAAGCAAGAAGGAGCAACCCCACCATGAAAGAGCCGGCAAGGAACATCAGGACTCGGACTGCAGAGCAATCCACAGAGAACTCAGATGCTATGTTATATGTGGCCCAGACAGAGAGTGAAACGAATCCTACCTACAGCTGAATGTAGGTAGGCCCTGTGTAGTTCCGATATGATCGTTGGACTCGACTGCGCCTTTGATAAGCACACACAAGCAGACATATGAACTCTGAAAGAGACTATACTTTTAGCGGGCTGCCATTACTAAACACTGATGGTACCCCATACGAAAGGGGCAGGGGCTTAAAGGATAGTTCCGGGACTTTTTTTTTATTGTCCCTACGGTTCGGCCATGTGTTTTTAAGCATAAATCGGTAGATCGTAGAAAACTTTCCTATGGACCTTACCCGACTTTTCGTCCATTAACGCACTCGAAATCAGCCGCCATTTTGTCATAATCCTATCATTTCCCCCCATCGACCTGGCTCACCTGCTTTTGCGGCACTAAATCAAATCCCCCGCCCCTGAAACAGACTTTATCAAAACATTCATATTCCCCGCCTCTATCCGTGACGTGACTGTGCTGCGTAGGCAAACGCGCCCAGGCGTCTTCTACGCGACTCCACACAGAACCCGGAAACCAACACAGATCAGCTCACAACACAGCGCGCCACAATTCGGAATATGAAACTGTACTTTTAAATCAAACCGCAAGATTGTAAATTTGGTAAAGTACATTTATTTGACATCAAATGTTTAGAGAATATTCAGCGATTTGCATTTTTATTTGCTCACGTTCCAAAAAGTTCATTTTGAGGCACGCGATGTTCCTTTGCTGTACACAGGGTCTTAGATCATCTCACAATACAGCGCCACAATTCGGAATATGAAACTGTGGTTTAAAAGCAAACGGCAAGATTGTACATTTGGCAAAGTACATTTATTGGACATCAAATGTTTCGAGAGTATTCAGCGATTTGCATTTTTCTTTGCTCTCGATCCAAAATAGTTCGTCTTGAGGCAAGCGATGTTCGTGTGCAGTGCACAGGGTGTTGGTTTACGATAAAATAAGCTCTTCGGTCGCACTGATAATCGCATGGCTGTTCCAACAACGAGGCACTAGGCCACCACAACGGTCTGTATGTTGCATCTAGCCGTTAGTACCGCGTAAGGGCATACTTGTACTTGGCGATCGTCCCATAAAATGGTCAGGGTGGTAACGTTGTTCACGCGGAGAAGCAACTGGCGGTTGTAAAAGCCATCCGCCCGTGTCTGGTACTCGTGACACATACAATAATGAAGGATGTACCTGTTTTAAAAACATAAAAAATGAAATTAGTCTCACCATCAGATCTTTATTAAAATTATTCATTTTATATATTAGGTCGGGAAATTATTTCATAGCTAGGACAGTGCAACTGGGTATTATACGTCAAGGGGGGGCTGTAGGATACTGAGACAGTCCCCCAGTGCAGGAGTTGACAGGGAGGCAGTGCAGGTGGAGAGTGGAAGGGCCCAGGACCGAGGTCGCAGACAGTGGACCAGTTGTAGCAGGGGAGAGGGAGAGAGAAAGCAGAAGCAAAGAGGAAGGTTTTGAGGTGCTTCCGTAAAAGGAGATGGTTCTCCTCAAGATAGTGCGCGGTACAAAACAATATGCCACATAGAACGAACAAGTACAACTTAACCCGTCTTTAAAGCTACTGTATAGTAATTAAATTGCGGTATAAACTCATCTAAAGAGTTACTTACATTATATTTGCATTTTCCATTGTGTCTGTGCGTAGGGCAGCCCCGAAATACCACTCCTTCTATGCCGACGTTATTTCTTCTAATGAACGAACATTAAATGGCTTTCGTTTCTGAAATTATATTCATTATCGTTTCTTACGTTATTGCCCACACCCCCAAAAAGAAGTCTTTCGGGATGGTCCCGGCCTGTCAAGGTCAAATAACAATAGAACCTTATACTGAGTCGTGGGCCATTCCGGCACCCGAGCAAAAAATCAAAGCAGCTGACCTTCACTTTGAACGAGCACACATTCCTAGTTAGCTACATTCAGTGTAAGGCCATCTCACAGGACTCACAGAGCAATCACTTTTATTTACACATTACATAGCTACACATATTCAATGGGCCTGCGACATGAGGAGACTCGAGAGAACAGACAATCAAATTACAATCATTCAAACCGTGATGTGTATTTCTCAATGAGCTCTGCTTTAGGTGGACATGGAACAGAGGCAATGTTGGGTGGCAATGCAGTTGTCCCCTGCACAGGTTCGTTCACAACTCCATGTATGTGCCTATCTAGGACATCAACAATAAGTCTCTCAATAAACTCATATTGCATATCCTCAAACACTGGTTTGATCACCCATTGTTTACTTCTTTTAGTGAAGGCCTTATTGTAGCGAAGCGTCCCTAAAGTTCCGGTCGTCCTACTTTGTTGACGGCCAACATTATGGTTATGTGCCAAGACCGCTAGAAGAGTCCGATTTATCATGCCCTCCATGCCAAAATGCAATCGTTTTGGCCTGTACTTTAGGCACATATTGTGGAACACCTCCAAATCTCCTGTGTGGCAGAATTCCGTGAGTCCCCTCAAATCTCTTGTTATAGTTTTATCAAATACAATCTTTTCAATGGCTTTGTGAGTGGGTGATGAAGGAATCAACCACTTCTTCTTCCGTGCCTCCTCTGTGGACAAATGGCCATGTTCACAATTGTGGAAATGTTGGTTTGTGGTCCAGCGGTGAACGTTGCTACAGTGTAGCATTACTGACCGCCATTTTTCCAGTAGAATTTCCAACGACCCTCCACATGTTTTTGAGCTCCACCAAAGATGGTTGCTGATTGACTTGGACCACTGTGAAATACCTTGCATATCTTTTTTTTTACCTGCAGCCGACATTTTTTTATTGATTGTTTTTGCAAGATGCCATACGTCAAATTGGTGATTTATATTTTTGTACTCTTCTCTCATTGTCTTGGCAATTGAAACGTGTCTGTCCGTGGCTATCAGGTCGATCACCATTCCCCGCGATTGTAGTTCTTGCAATGATGCTACAAAGCCAACTTTCTCCATGGCCACTGAGGATGTACTTTGTGACACCTGCACGACCACCGAACTCACAATTTTCTTACTTTCCATGTCCTGAAAGTGGTAGGTGCAGTACTTGGCTGAAAATCCTGGGCTGTCGCACTGTCCATCACCGGCTAGCCTGAACCGTTTGCCCGCGAATGTACTATCAATAGACATTTTTTCCATTCTCCAAGCTTTGCTAATGGCTGGAAATAGATAATCGGTTTGGTATTTGTAGAACTGAGTTTTCGCAATGAAATGGATTCTCACAAACTGAAAGAAATACTCTAACTTTTTAAAACTTGAACCACTAAAAAGTGTCGCCGCTGCACAAAGTAGATTGCCTGCTGGCAGTTGCCCCAGCATGGGTTGTGCAGACCATGAGAAAGGATGATATTTTGTACAGGTGGCATGTATTTTAAGGTTAGTGCCTCGAATTGCACGAGTCACATTAATCAATGGCTCCCCACATACTTCCCCACCAACCGAATGCCCACATTTCATCCTAATAATAATATCAATCAAACAACTATCGAATACAATGAATTTGGCCTCTTTCCTTATACTGTCACTCTGCATCCCAGCTGGTTCGGCCTGTAACGTTGAGGACATGTCACTCACATGAAAGGTAGATTCTCTGATATCGTCTTCCGCTATGTTCAGTGATATTGATGGTGTTTCATTGTCGTCCACTTCATTCTCTTCCATTGCAACATCTGTTCCTTCTCCGGCGATGGGTGAATAAAACAATTTCTTCAACTTTCTCGCGGTCTTAGTTTTTGTGGGTGTGGATTCTGTGAATTGATCTCCGACTGCATCCGAACTACCAGGAGGACATTCACTATCAATGGCTGGTGGTGGTATAGCTCCGTTGTCAATCACTTCATATTCTTCCCATTGGCACGATGCATCTCCAGTCTCAAGTCCCTGCCAAAAGGTTTGACAAGCAACATCTCTCGTTCGCTTCACTGTCTGTGTAGATCTAGTTTGTACACCCACTCGCAACTAGAGGACAGATTGGAAAAGGGATGTTCAGTTTAAACACAATTTACAGTATTGAACTATTAACAGTGAAAAACAACATAATATAGTGACCAGGACACTAACCTTTTGCTTTCTTTTCTTTGAAACTTTCTTGCCTCGAACTTCAACATCTGGACGCTGTTGCTCCGACTCGTGTGTGCATGTCTCCACTTCCTCTTGCGCTGCAACGACTATATTTTCATGATAAGCACATCCATCACGCACTGACGCTCCATCGACTCCCTGAAACATAGAACTTTCATTAGTATGTATAATAATATTGAAAACACAAAATGTACTTGGGGAGCAATACCCTCTCAATAGCAAAACACGAATGAACGCATTGTGTAGAACATTCAAACGACAATTATTCACGCATTGTTGATCTAGTTAGATGGAACTGTCAAGATCCATACCTCGGGCTCCGCATAGACTTCCATTGATGATATTATTGAAGATGACGCTTCATCAACTCCCTGAAACAGTAATTGCATTAGTATGGTTTTCTATTTTGTTAAAAAGAACAAACTTTGTGCAGGCGTCAACGGCTCATCTAAATAGACCTGCACAAATGATCAGTTGTCTAAAATAAATAATGGATATCTAAATATGATTCGATTTGCTCGATCGTTGGAAGTGTCACCACCCAGAGATCTGCATCAACTACTAGGGGTGATGTTCTTGTAGAAGAAGCTCCGTCATCTCCCTGAAACATAGTACTTGCGTTAATAAAGAAGGAAGTATAGCGGATGTAATCACGTCATATGATCTCGCTTGATCGAACTGTCAGTATCCATACCTCGAAATGCATAAGAACATCAAGGGACGCTGTAACTGCGGTGCACACTTCTGCAAGCTGTTGCGCCGACCCGTAACTGCATGCTCCCCCTTCTTCTTGGACTAATGCTCCATCGACTCCCTGAAACATAGGACTTTCATTAGTAATGAACACAATATTGAAAAAAGAAGACACATAGGAGGGCGATGACAGAAGGACATATCAATGGCTAAAAACGAAAGAAACATTGTGTGTAACAATCACACTACAAGAATGCAAGATCTGATGATCTCCATCGATGGAACTGTCCGGAAACGTACCTCGAGCATCTGAGTGACATCAACGGTTGTCGTCAGTGCGTTGGACTCCTCAGCATCTCCCTGAAAGACAGTACTTGCATTATTTTGGATAACAATAATTATAAATATAATATAAAACAAAGACTAGAGGACGAGTACTAGGGTGTACCATTAGGTAAAATAATTACACGATAAATTAAAACTATTGATTTACATGCCTAAAACAAGTCAGTGGCAGAATAGCTAAGTAAGATTACCCGATAGGCGCTTGAAGTGGCTGATGACTGCAATAACGACACGGATGGAGAATCTTCCGCCTTCATATTGAGTGGATACATAAATGGGGAAATTATTGTTAGCTAATGCTACACACTACCGCAAGGCCGAGAGCTAAATCCGTAAACTTGACTCACCAGTGGAGGGATGTGGACGAATAGAGTGGGAATAGCGGTTGAGAGCAATTTTCGCTTCGCTCGCGGTGTGTTCTTCTTTATTAGCAATGATGTGGAGTACATGTCTGAGCTAAAGTGCCTGCTGCAGATGCGGTATCGATCACCCCTCTTGTCCGCAAAGACTTCTAGGACTCTACTTTCAAGCTCAGACGGTGGATATCCGCAATATCGGACCCATTCTCTTATCTGATCTATTGTTTTAGGGAAAACATGCATTATAGTACCTTCAGATTTTTTATGGGTCTTCGAAGGGCAACCGCCAATGGAACAGGCAGGCATTGTGGAAAGTTCTGAAAAGTAAAGATCAACAATTCTCTATGAATACCAATGTGTTCAAAAATTAAATGACACATAAAAGGTTCAATGCAAGGTTCGTTTTGGTTCTTGGAACTATACACGTTATTCACATGCGGAAGTATTTGAATAAGTTTTAAAAAATAGAAAAATAATTTGACTAAACTTAGAACATGTGACTAGTTCCTTGCATGTACAGTCTTGAACGAAAAGAAAACATGGATGCAATTTGATGACTACTAGCAAATAGATATAAATTAAAATATTGGACGCAAAATGATTATGGTACATGGCCTTACCTTGACGAACAAACAGTTAGATGCAGGGATCAGAGGAGTTTCTTGTCATAGAACAGGGAGCAGTTCACAGGTTGCAAACTGACGAGTTTTCTCGAAGTGGTCACGGAAGTTCACAGAGACGAAGAGCAGATAACCAGCACCTTCACGGGTTGACTAGCAAAGCGCAAAGAAGTTCTCATTAGAAATATGAAGTGGGTTATAAAGAATTCGAAACAGGGGTGTGTTTGTGAATGAATGACGTGTATATGTTGTGGCATTATGCGGTTTGCAGGGGGGCGTCCAGCGTGAGGGGGGATGCTTGGCAGGAGACACGGGGTCTGGAGGTAGACATGGGAACAACAACCCATGCTCTATAGACCACTTTGAAGTGTACATGATCTTTGGCACCTCTTGGCCTTTATCGCTCCCTGACAGCTCCACTTGCCAGCACAAGTACCCCGGTGCGAACTGCCTTTGATAGGGCGGGGGGGGTGGATTGGGGCGGTGGTCGTGCAGACAAGACACAGGAAGACTCGTGAATGGAGACACACTTATGTGGATTGCAGGGGGGCGTCCAGCATGAGGGGGGATGCTTGGCAGGAGACACGGGGTCTGGAGGTAGACATGGGAACAACAACCCATGCTCTATAGACCACTTTGAAGTGTACATGGTCTTTGGCACCTCTTGGCCTTTATCGCTCCCTGACAGCTCCACTTGCCAGCACAAGTACCCCGGTGCGAACTGCCTTTGATAGGGCGGGGGGGTGGATTGGGGCGGTGATCGTGCAGACAAGACACAGGAAGACTCGTGAATGGAGACACACTTATGTGGATTGCAGGGGGGGCGTCCAGCATGAGGGGGGATGCTTGGCAGGAGACACGGGGTCTGGAGGTAGACATGGGAACAACAACCCATGCTCTATAGACCACTTTGAAGTGTACATGGTCTTTGGCACCTCTTGGCCTTTATCGCTCCCTGACAGCTCCACTTGCCAGCACAAGTACCCCGGTGCGAACTGCCTTTGATAGGGCAGGGGGGTGGATTGGGGCGGTGGTCGTGCAGACAAGACACAGGAAGACTCGTGAATGGAGACACACTTATGTGGATTGCAGGGGGGCGTCCAGCGTGAGGGGGGATGCTTGGCAGGAGACACGGGGTCTGGAGGTAGACATGGGAACAACAACCCATGCTCTATAGACCACTTTGAAGTGTACATGGTCTTTGGCACCTCTTGGCCTTTATCGCTCCCCGACAGCTCCACTTGCCAGCACAAGTACCCCGGTGCGAACTGCCTTTGATAGGGCGGGGGGGGGTGGATTGGGGCGGTGGTCGTGCAGACAAGACACAGGAAGACTCGTGAATGGAGACACACTTATGTGGATTGCAGGGGGGCGGCCAGCGTGAGGGGGGATGCTTGGCAGGAGACACGGGGTCTGGAGGTAGACATGGGAACAACAACCCATGCTCTATAGACCACTTTGAAGTGTACATGGTCTTTGGCACCTCTTGGCCTTTATCACTCCCTGACAGCTCCACTTGCCAGCACACGTACCCCGGTGCGAACTGCCTTTGATAGTGCGGGGGGGTGGATTGGGGCGGTGGTCGTGCAGACAAGACTCGTTTGCCGCAGGGCCTCACCAAGGAGAGGCCATCTAACTGCATGTAAGAGGCAGGCTGCAGGATCTAGTACATGGAAGGCAGGGGGGTGAGTTTATAAATACCTCACCCTCCCAGGATAATATATGGGTGCAGTTCACCCTGGAGACCCTGGATGCCTAGGCAGTTAGTCAGCAGCAGGCTGGCCTGTGGTGGCAAGGCGGCACGGGCCAGACGGGGTCATCTCTGTACCCGGTGCCCAAAAGGATGATTTATTATGATCAACCATATTGATTATTTACCTATAACCATGTTTTGTATCAATAAAATCCAACGGCCTTTTATTGCCAACGCTTGAACAAAGTGGTGTGGTAAGTATTTTTGGGGGAGGAGGCAAGGCCGGGAGGCTTGATGCCAACCCGCAAAATAACATATGTATGTGTGCTGCATATGGGTTCAACGGTTATGTGGATTGAAGGTGGGCGGCCAGCGTGAGGGAGGATGCTGGCCGGAGACATGTGGTGTGACAAGACAAGGCACAGGAAGACTATTCAATGGAGACACACTAGATTCATTTAAAAAATCAAAACAACCATTGTTAAAATATTTTATTTTAGATCTTAATTTCAATTGAACATAAATAATAAACATTACACATTGTAAAGTTCCGGTTGCAGCACATCCAGGGAAAATCCGCGGTATTGGCCACTGTCGCTGGGGAAATGTTGTCTAATGGCAAGTACCGCACAGGCAGGTATTACTCTCCGAACGCGGTGTCCGAGCCTCCCGTGAAGCCACCAAGTGAAGCAACGATAGGCCACCAGCCTGTACCACCTGTGAAAAAGAAAGATGCAAACTGTATTAAAATGACAAAACTTTCTTATCAATGTCGATTCAGGTAAAAAATGTCAATCTGCTTTGAAAAAAATTCCATCTAGAAAATGCACAATATGGAACCAATTTACATGCGTTCGAATGATATGTAGATGTAATTTTATATGTGGGAGACGACCATGAAATAGTAGTGGCATCACTGACATCACAACCAGAGTATACTTACTCGTTACTCGGATTACGCGGACGAACAGTGCCGCGAAGTTCGTGCATAAGCACCATCATCATCCTCAACACGGTCCGTGAGAGGCAGGCTTCCCTGAACTCTGGCAGCTCGGTGATGCATTGCGGACTTGGCTCGCCTTCCGAAATGTAGGCCAAGCACCCGGAATTTTCACGGCAGCAGCAGTTCTCCTCCTCAGTTGGCATTAGCTCGCACCGATTGCACGTGCACCAGGTGGAGACGCCGTCCATGCGACATGGTCCAGGCTCTTCATCCGTTGACTGGTCCTCCCAACTGCCGTCCGAATCCCCATCGTTTTCGCGTGCTTGCCTTTCCAGTAGTTCTTCCTCGGTGTACTCGGGCTCGTACATATACGGCATTATTGTAGCCATTGTGTGGTAAAGAAAGTAAAATAATTTACAGAGATGGTACAGGTGTTCACAAGGCCTAGAAGCGGCGAAGGTAGCTGACCAGAGCACAGAAACGAGTCACAGAATACTCGAAGTAACACAGAGAGAGTAATGGAATCGAAAATCTGCTGCTGTGTGTTGTGAAACGGTGTGTTTATACTTATTGAGGAAAGAGGCGTCCTGCCATTTCCATGGCGACACTTCATTAGCTGAGGCGCAGCGATTGTTGACACGAAACGTGCTTTGGCGTTGGGAAATGGGCGGTACGCGTCTGCTGATGTCAGGCTCAGGGGCGGGGGATTTGATTTAGTGCCGCAAAAGCAGGTGAGCCAGGTCGATGGGGGGAAATGATAGGATTATGACAAAATGGCGGCTGATTTCGAGTGCGTTAATGGACGAAAAGTCGGGTAAGGTCCATAGGAAAGTTTTCTACGATCTACCGATTTATGCTTAAAAACACATGGCCGAACCGTAGGGACAATAAAAAAAAAGTCCCGGAACTATCCTTTAAAGCCTGTGGTAAGCGTAGAAAAAGGGACTGAATCTTCATGGCAGTGTGGGTTCTTCAGGTGAGGTTAAGGGAGAAGGAGCAAAAGACCAAGCAGTGGAGGGGCGGGGTAGAGAAGCGTGGAGACAGATTTCTGAAAGCATGTGCAAGGTGAGGTATTGGTTCATGATAGAAAGTGGTGCTTGGGTGCGACTGCGTGCAAGGTGAATGAGTGAACCCCTCAGAGGGAAAATATGGGGTAAATGAGACTAATTGGGAAAGTGACAGAGCAAAAGGAAGGTGACTGTGGGAGACAGCATGGATGGAGTTTAGAGTAGTAGAGTGCAGATGTGATAGTAGTAGTGCTGATAGGCGCGAGCAGTAAAGAGGGGCACAGTAGTAGTAGGGGGAGAGTAGGAGTAAGAAAGAGAACACTGGAATGACAGAAGCGTGAGAGAGGGCGAGGCAAGGGAGAGTAAGAGGAAGAGAGGAGAGAAGAGAGAAGAATAGATCAGGGCAAGGAGTACAAGAGCATGCAAGGAAAGGATCAAGTGAGACCTGGGTGATTAGAAGGCAACTCTTCTTGTAACATTATATTGTGCGACCTACGTTATAATTCACCTAGACTGTTCCCAAAGGGAGTGAGAGAGAAAGAACATTTGCTCTTAGGCCATCATGGCCAACTAGTCAGTCATTAGACGGTAGGGGTTCCCGATCTCCAGTGACCATCTAGGGGTTTAGAGACACCTGGGCTAGAGAGGGAACCGTTCAGAGGATATGAGAGAGAGCGCGCGCGAGAGAGTGCGAAAGAAAGTGAGAGCCTGAGAGGAAGAGCGAGGGAGACGTCGCGAGAGAGCGAGCGAGCGCGAGAGCGTAAGCACATGAGAGCATGAGAGCGAGAACGCTAGAGTAAGCCCTTAGTGAGCCCTTTCTCAATTATTTCATTAACAATGCTAGTACGTTCCTTGAGAGTTGGTGTGTTCTTGAGGCCATTTGTGATCTATCATGTGGAAGTTTGGTGTGCAGTGCTCTAGGGCTAGCTCTACGTTCCATAGAAGTAGCTCATGGTTACTTTGTGAGGCCTGATAGCAAGGTGATGCTCTTAGCTCCTGCACATCAAATCTTCCTTTCCAGTAGACAGCATGTCTCCTGACATTTGCATGGACATTTTGCACTTTGGACCTCGCAAGACAGGGTGAGGTGGGTACTAGGATAGTGGGAGAGAAAGGTTGCGGTTGCTAAAATGGCATTGCAATTCATATTTGAGAAACTGCGCTACGGGGCAGGTGAGCATCCAAGTAATAAGAAGGAAGTGGTGATGTGAATTTTAATTATGGTCCTCATTATCTGTGCAGAGTTTTGGAAGGAAGGAGTTTCTCATTACTTTCACCCTGCATCCGACTCCGAGTAAATGTGTCCGATACTGCCCTTGTCTATAAAGCTGAATGTAGACGAGGGTTCAGAATGCTCAAAGTTTGAGGAGCTCAAAGAATGATTGTGAGGACTGAGAAAAGAGCAATTTTGAGGAGATACTGAGCTCAGAGCGTGCAAAGCACAGAGCCATGCAGGAAGCTCCTGGTGCAGTGGCAGTGCAGAGCACCAGCAAGGAGGAAGTGAGATGAGGAGTCAGTACCATGGAGATACAATGAGTAGGCGTGCCAAAACCAAGTAAAGCTGTAGAGGAATTGGGATTCTAGGCAAGAAGAGGACCGAGATCCTGAAGGCATAAACAAGTCGCCCATTGATGAAGAACCCCATAGAAAAATGTGCCAAAAGGGTTGTGGTTCAAGTACTCCAAGGCGCATTGGGCTCCGACAAATCAAGGAAACCAAGGTAGTTGTGGATCAACTGCTCAAAGAAGCGCGGAAGTGCCAAGAACCCAAGGCAATCACTTAAGCAGACCCTCCCAGAACCCTTTCCTCTTTACCCCTACACCGCGCACTTCCCATACCCTTCTCTAGCCCCCATCCACTCTCCCTCCCCCACACACCGTTTCCAACACCCCACCTAGCTCTCCTCCTGCTGCCGTGTTCAGCTTCCTGGATTGCGCAAATTACATTTCACACTGGTTAGAAGCGAGACGTTGACTGCGTAATCCAGGAAGCCCATTTTAGAGGTAGCTGTGTTTAAATGTTGCCGATTGACATCACAGTGCTAACAAAGCTAAGTCAACTAAGTAAGGAACCACTTAACAAGCCAAGGGAATCAAGCACAGATGTGCTCACAATGCTAATGAAATCAAGCCCTGAGGTGATCTCCCAATCAAGGGAACCAAAACACTGAGGCCCCAACCATTTCAAGTGAGACAACTATAGGAGCTTTGAAAAAGTCAAGTGAACATACTGACAAAGTCAATCCAAAAAGAGAAGAAGTGTCGTGTGGGAGTTGTAGTGCCATCACTCCAATGAATGAGTGCAGAGGCGCTAGTAAATTCAAGTCAACCTGAAAAACGCTGTATAGGGAAACTGGTTTGATTTGATTTGTGATTTTATGAAGCGCACAACACAAATACTGGGCAGGGCATTGCCTGCATCAGGGCCCATATGGTAAAAAAAGAAGAAAAAAAAGACCAAAACTAACAAATAACCAGAAAAAACACAAAAAAAGACTTCTAGTAAAGGATGGGTTTTCAGCGTTTTGCAAAAGTTCAAAGAATTCAGAGAATGCAACTGTAATGGAAGATTGTTCCAGAGACACGAGCCCAATACGGCGACTGTCTGTCACCTTTGGTAATGCAGTGTGAAGAGGGTATATACGACAGTTTGATTACTGGACTGAAGGGGGCGTACAGTGCAGTGTAACAATCTTCTCGCTAAGATATTTAGGTACCAGTCCAGGGGTACATCTGAAGAGCAGGCTCATAATTTGGAAAAGTATTCGAAAATAGGCAATCAATTAAAGAGCGTATAGCAAGGGAAACACAGGAAATCTGTGGGAGTGAAGAGAAGTCTGACTGCTGCATTTTGAGTAATTTGTAGGTGATACAAATGGTTAGCCAGTCCTACATATAATCTGTTGGCATAGTCAAGCCTGGAATTCACCAAAGAGCCAACCACCGCTGCATGAGAGGCATGCAGAAGGAAAGGGGGAGGGGAGCACGCCTCAACATATATAGGCGATGAAAAGGAGATCTAACAACTTCATTGGTTGGATTAATTTGATTAATTCCAGGGTCGCATATTAACCCTAAATTCTTGTTCTTTGCAAATCTGATTGGCAGATTTAAAAAAGTGGGTGTTAAACAGCATCTCAGGGGATCTCGTAAAATGCGAGGGACCAAGGACATAATCTTCGTCTTGAACAGGTTGAGTTGAAGTTTGCGATTGCCTAACCAGTGATTAATCAGACACACACAGCTGGAGATGGGGAAAAATGCTGCTGGGGCTGAGAAATAGTTGCAAATTGGCTGCATGAGCGTGAAAATTAAAGTCAAATTTGTGAATGATGGGCAACAGAGGGGAAATGTATGTGTTAAACAGGAGGGGGGACAGTGGGGAACCCTGCAGGTGACCAGAGAACATGCTGATGTAAATGGGCCCATCTTGACACCTATTCGTGAGGAAAAACTTTGGAAACAGTACAAGGAGGGGCCTTTAATCCCTGCAACTGAAGAAAGTCGGAAAAGGAGGATATGATGATCCATAGTATCAAAAGCCGCCGATAGCTCCAACATCACCAAAAGGGACAGATGGCACTGATCAGAGTGTAGAACTAGATCCTCCCACACTGAGACCAAGGAGGTTTCAGTCCCATGTCCCAGTCGAACCCCGACTGCAAGGGATCCAGGAGCTTATTGCCTTACCGTCCTGTGATGACTCAAGTAAGATCTTATGGTCGCCGCCCCCCCTTCATTCCATGTGGCTCTGTGCCCCCCGCCCCCCACCCCCTGCTGAATCCATTATACCATCCCTCACTGCAATTCGCCTCTGTGGTGGCTGCCCTACCCTGGTCCCTTTTGCCTCGCCTGACATTTCATCTCTTGTTTGCTTCTTCAATGCTCCCTGGACACTCGAATCATGGTGTGTTTTATCCCTGCACCTTCCATCCTGTATGCATATTTGTCTGCTCCCTGGTCACTCAAATCATGGTGTGTTTTATCCCTGCGCCTCCTGCCTCCTCTGCTCTGCACCGGTCCCCTCAATCCTGCTGCCCTGTTCCGGCTTCCCTTTCATCTTCCTCCTCATCTTCCTCCTCTATACCTTTCTTGGCCCTCATTCCCGCTTTCCTCCCCCCTCCCTCCTTTACCTTTATGTTAGGCTACTAGCTCTTACCTATCCAAAAGGTCACTTGGCCTGCATGATAGTTTACTGTTCTCGTCCGTCCTTTTCTTCGCTCCCCCTTCTCTATTAGTGTTAGCTCTTACCTATCTGATATGTCTTTGGGCCCCTGGGATAGTCCGTTATTTGTATTACCAGTCTTTAGTTTGGGATATACGTTGTACCTTTATAACGCATTCTGAATTTCTCAAGGCCTTGTAAGAATGTTGATCATTTCCTACGTTCCCTTCCTGCCTTGAAGCGCTTTGAAATACCTGTTCCTTGTGCATAGGCGCTATAAAAGCAACCAATAAAAACATTTAGAAAAATGTCAATGATGAGTCCATTTCAGTTCCTCTAACCTCAAAGAAAAACGAGGTTGAGTTTTTTTTTATGCCTAGAGGGAAGAAAAGGCGCAACCTGATTCATTGTTTGGAAGGAGGACTGAAATCGACAAAGAACACTAGCAGCCAAATACAAAATAGCACAGCGTGGCAAACCCATATAGAGTGAGCAACAGTACTGAGTTTTGAAAGAATGTCTGCAATAATATTTTTGGTGCGTAAAAACCAAAGAGGGCACCATTTTTGACTATTTTGAACTTGAAAAAGCATGAACTTGTGTCAACATATGATCTTGCCAAGAAAAGGTTTTATCAAAAGGCAAAACCAAGATTACAAGCTAATTTTGAAATAGGGATGGATGCAGAACGGAGGAAAAACATAACTAAAAGGTGGCCGAAAAAAAAGAGAAATTTATTTTTTGGGATTTAAACCTAGGAGATGTGATATTACCCATAAATGAATAGCCGATAAACAAGGAGACAAATGTTGATGGAGATCCTCTGAAAGAAAAAATAAGAAATAGACTATCATCTGCAAGAAAAGGACAATTACAACCATGCTCCATGCGACTCCACTTGCTTCCCTTAATTCAAGTGTAAAATAGGCGGGGCTCCGGACCAATTCTGACCTTTTCTAATATACAGTCAAAATAATGATTAAGATAAGAAGCGAACCATTGAAGAATTGGCCGGTACACCCCAGTGAAAAGAAAGGATACGCAATAAAGTAGCACAAACAACAGTGTCGAAAGTGGCACTGAGAGTTTACAGAACCAAAATAGATGAGTGTATGATGATGGGCGGAAGCCATCATCATGCACTCTGTCGATGTCGACAATACGCCAGATGGGTGTGCTGTGGAAAAAAAAATGTGAGTCAGTTAAGTGGCAAGTTCCAATCATACAAGTCAGAATGTGCGATACTGTTAGTATTTTTGATAGGTTTGCACTAGGTCAATAAGTAGAACACAAAGGCAAAACATATGTAGTTGAGCGACAAAAGACACAAACCCACAGTATAATTCAACTTGCTGTAAAACCAAGGGGGCGCTGTTGGACGCCGACGGTAATGGCTGCCTGATTGAGTGGCTGTGCCGTTAAAAATATATCCGCACTCAAATCCTGTGAATCCAGAAAGACAGAACACATGAAAAGCGGCGGATTGGACAGCGGAAAGCACAGAGCATCTGCCGACATACAGGGGGTGACCCAACTCCGAGTGTCCGTGTAGAAATATCGTGCCGTGGCACCCGCGGGTCCACCGAGAGAAGAACGTGGTCTTGGCGCGCTCCCCTCCCCCACCGCGATGAGACATCTACCATCGTCCCGAAGTGGTGAAGCTGCGAGAACCCTGTAGGCGGTCGCGGTGACGCCGCGGGACCCCGGCTATGAAAAACGACTGCAGCTGCTTGTGGGTAATAGGGGGGGGAAGAGCCCACGCTGTAACTATCAGACCCCCACCATCAGCAAGGAGACCGTGACCCTGCAGCAGACAGCGGGTGGAGCGGACTTCCCCACCCCGGCGGCCGCCGTGTACGCTGGGAGCGAGCGGCCCGGCCTGCTGGGTTGAGGGAGAGCCCTCCCCCCGCCACTCTCCTTACTCAGCCCAACAGAGGAGTCCACTATACTGCAGTAGACAGCGGGCGGATCGGGCTTCCCCTCCCCGGCGGCCGCCGTGTGCGCTACGAGCGAGCGGCTAGGCCTGCTGGGTCGAGGCAGAGCCCTCTCCCCGTCACTCTTCATACTGAAGCCACCAGAGGAGACCACTATCCTGTAACAGACAGAGGGTGGAGTGGGCTTTCCCTCCCCAGCGGCCGCCATGTGCGCTGCGAGCGAGCGGCCCAGCCTGCTGGGTTGAGGGAGAGCCCTCCCTCCGCCACTCTCCACACTTGAACCACCAGGTAGGTGGAATAATTCGAGGGCAGAAGCACAGCCCTTTAAACCATATACTCCGAATGGGGCCACAACACGGGCTCAACAAACACTCGAACCAGACCGGGACAGTGTGTTGAGCGTGGGACAGAGTCCATTAGATGACCCACGTGGAACCAAGTGGAACCAAAATAAAGGGGCTGTCTGGTTGCAGTCCCACTAGTTTGTGCCCTAGGAGGGGCGCACACTGAGCGGAAAACTACCCGGGGGCCAAGTGAACAACCAGAATATTACATCCTAGAAATTAACACCAGTCAGGACTGGAGTAACAGAATTCTACACCTGCCATCATAGCCCTAAAAAACTTGACGACTAGCTCCCGTGACTTTACACCACTATCCATTCCTGCAGCCTAGCCGACGCATAACTACTGCAGAAGGCCCCATGGATGCATTCAGGAACGCTGGTCTGGAGTGGAGGAACGAGGAAACACCACAAGCCAGCCAATCAACGCCTCAGTGCCCGACAGATGACCCAACAGACCCATATATGGCAGCCCTCCAGGCTGGTTTTGCGGCAGTAAATTCTAAACTGGACGATATGAGGACCACAATGTCATACATAAAAGCAGAACTACACCAGGTGAATGCACAGGTGGTGGAGGAGGAGAGCCGCATTAGCAAGGTAGAGGACGTCATAACAAACCATGGCAAGGACATAGAAACCATTAAAAAGAACCTAACCCTGGTACAAATGAAGTGTGATGACCTCGAATCGAGATCACGCCGCAATAATATAAAAGTAGTTAGGCTGGTGGAAAAGCAGCTAAATGTCACAATGGAGGTATACCTAGAAGGAGTGATACGCACCGTCTTCCCGGAGGAGCAGTTCTCGCAGCAATTCCTAAAAGAAAGATCCCACAGAGCACTGATTGCTCCTCATAAGCCGGGGGCATCCCCGCGCACAGTCATTGCCCGCCTTCTTAATTATCGTGACAGGGACATGATCCTGCGCCTCTCCAGGGAGATGGGCACTATACTATATGACTGACAGGATACAGATATACCCTGATTTTTCCAATGGAATGCAGACCGCACGCTGCACTTTCGACCAGATCAAGAAAGCACTCGGGGCACGCTCCATCCCATTCGCGATGCTATTCCGCGCCAAACTATGCCTTCAGCCCGGCGGGAAGACAGTTCTTCGAAACCCCAGAATAAGCCATGGGGTATATTGAACACAATATTCCGCAACCACAGAAAGATAAGAACCCCCAACCTGGTTCGAACACCTGAAGGTAAGCCATCTGGATTCATACAATAACGGTGCAGCAGCCATCGGATCAGTCTGGTAGGAAGTGGAAAGAGGACAGACTAACCACACAGAGCCGCCCGAATGTTTTCTCAAATGTTGAAGTTTAAAGCGGGAAATACACTGTCCAGTTGGGGGGATAGTGAGGGTGGGGAAAGGGGGGTTTACAGGGCCTGTTGCCCTAGAGTTAAAAGAGACATCCCACTTCACAGTGCAAGAAACAAAATGAAATACACTGGCATGGGAAACGAGTTGAACCAGAGCTGGTATGAAAACAGCAAAAACACTGATAGGAGAAACACAAGGAGCAAGGCACCACAAACAATAAAACGCAAGCCATGGCAAACCCACGACACCGACCTCAATATCACTGAAAGGACGGAGTTAGGTTGCTCACTTGGAACATAAGGGGCCTGGCACAACCGATAAAAGCAAGGGAGATACTTACATATGCAAGTCGTCACAGGGTTGACATACTTCTCCTGCAAGAGACACATGCCACCAAAAAGATCACTGACACATTTGCGCGAAACTGGGGTCTCGTGAAAGTTGCCACAAACTACTCCTCAATGGCGAGAGGAGTACTCACGCTTGTGCACAGACGGCTCAACTTCCAAATGATCAAATCCGTAGTAGACGAGGAAGGCCGCTATGTGATAAAGTGGGGGCAACTGCACAACAAAGACATTATCCTGGTAAATACATATGGCCCAAATCTGGACAGCCCAGAGTTCTACTTGCGAATTGTGGAACTACTGTCACCATTAGGCACTGCGTCGGTGATCTGGGGGGGAGGAGGGGGTGCACAATTTAAAACTGGACCTGGGCCTGGACCGTTCAACAGGAAGCTGCAGGCAGCACACCAAAGAGGCAATGACATTGAGGCAAGCAATGACCACACTGCCCCTGGTAGACACTTGGCGTGGAGTACATCCTCAAATAAGGGAATACACATTCTACTCCAGGTCACCTGGGTCCAGTTCAAGGATCGATTACTGGCTATGCTCCCCTGAGCTGGTTGCAGAAGTGGAGCAATGCGCCATACTCCCGCATACAGTGTCGGACCACTCCCCGGTCCTTCGCAGTTGGTACTGAGGAATAAAGTACATACCACCCGAAACTGGCACATGCCACCAGACCTGCTGCGAGATCAATCAGTGATAGAACCTCTCTGAACCGAAATAGATTTCTTTGCTGGAAATTTAGGGTCGGTGTCAACCCAAAAGTCGACATGGGAGTCGTTTAAAGTCTGGTTGAGAGGCCAACTGATGGGGACATCCTAGGGCATGCTGAGGCACATAAGAAAGGAACTGTTCCAGGCAGAACGAGAGCTAAGGGATCTCGAGACCCAACAACCCGAAAATGAGGGTAAAGAACACCTGCTGAAAATACAGACCCAAATGGACAAATTCAAAAGCCTGGCGGATAGAGAATTATATCACATAACACAACCTATGAGGGCTAGGAGATATGGGGAGGGGAACAGGGCTATGGCAACCCTTATCAGAACTGAGCTGGGTTCGAGACAAATTACCAGTATCTGTGATTCCCCAGGGTCGGTACAGATGTCCCCAGAAGCAATTAATGAAGTATTCAAGCAGTTCTATTCCAAGCTGTACACAAACACAGACACAGCGAGCCCAGAGGAACTCAAAGAATACATAGACTCCATCCCACTGCCCTGTTTAGGAGATGAGGAAAGGGCACTGTTGGACCTCCCGCTGACGACCGAAGAAATCGAACAAGCCATTGCTGATCTACGGGCAGGCAAGGCACCGGGATCAGACAGCATTCATGTTGATTTTTATAATATATTTAAATCCGAGATGGCCCCTAGATTACTGGAAGTCTGGGAGGAGGCGCTCGAGTGGGGAGAACTGCCAAACACCATGAGAGAGACGGTAATAACTGTCCTGCTTAAGCCACACAAATCCCATTAGGACCCCTCATCCTACCTCCCCCATCACTCATTAACACAGACACAAAAATGCATGCCAAAGCAATAGCGAACCGCCTGATCCCTTATATTAACAAATTAATCCACACAGAACAATCGGGATTTATCCCAACCCGATCAACTGCACTGAAATTACGGAGGTTCTTCGCCATTACATCACAATGGATCCAAACGCCAAAGCTGCCGCAATCACCCTCGATGCTGAAAAAGCATTTGACTCGGTATCCTGGAATTATATGTCTTCGATCATGGGCAAAATGGGGTTTGGACCGACATTCATAAGTTACATCCGAGTGCTATATAAGAAACCAGCTGCAATGGTTAGGACAAACACCACCATGTCATCCTCTTTTATATTGGGAAGGGGCACCAGGCAAGGCTGCCCACTCTCCCCTTTCATATTTGCCCTTACGATAGAGGGGATGGCGGCCAAGGTAAGGCATGACCATAGCTGGAGGGGCATCCATATCATAGGGACCCCCCAATTTCTCTCGCTATACGTGGATGACACGATGATATACGTAAGGCATCCAGAGGCACATCTTCCCCCTATCATGAAGGAAATATCTACATTCTCAATCTTCTCTAGCTACAAAATAAATCAGACCAAGTCAGATATCATCCCATTGACACCAACTACGGGGCAATCACAGGCTACAACTGGTTTCAAATGGGCCCCCACCTGTGCACGCTACCTGGGTATACTAATGGCCACTGATAGACAGACCCTATACACAAACAATTATAAATCATACTTACAAACCCTGGAACATAAACTCAAAATATGGGGTGCACTGCCAATATCCCTGTACGGGCGGGTGGCCCTACTCAAAATGGTTGTGGTCCTCAAACTGTTGTACTTTTTCTGTGGCATCCCTATATGGCCGGGCAGGGACTTCTTACAGAAACTACCAAAATTATCCACCGCCTTTGTATGGGGAGGGAAATCAGTGAGACTCAACTGGCAAAAGATGTGCGAAAGATACGAAACTGGTTTGCCAGCAGCCCCAGACGACACATTATAGTTTCACGCAGCACGGGTACACTTTCGCTAGATACTGGACAGATACAGCCGAACCACACGCACATGTCCGGGCCGAAAAGTTTGCCGTAGCCCCCACAAACATACAGGCGATGCAGTTTGCTAAAATAAAGGGAAATATTAAGGAGATAGACTCAGTGGCCACAATAATACGAGCTTGGTCTACCCCATTTTCCAGGGTGGGCTGCGAGAACCCATATTGGCTGTTTGTTTCCCTATGGCACAACCCAGACCTAGAACCCACATTTGACACTGCACTGCAAAGGAAATGGGACCCTGATAAGGAAATTATACTAGGGGATTTATACACAGAGGGCAGGTTTGCTTCACTGGAGGTCGTGCAGGATGAGGTGGGCTCTGGGCTTACCACGACACTACAGTACTACCGCATGAAAGCAGCATGTAAAAGGAAATGGTCTACATTTCCCGAGGCCCCTGAGACGCCAATTTATAACGACAACTATGTCACAAGAGGGTTTTACAGGTACAATATCCAGTATGTATAGGGCAGCCCAAGAACATACCCCATCCAAAAACTGCACGAGACAAAAATGGGAACAGGATTTAGGCATCACCATTGATGATTCCAAACGGAGCAAATACTGTCTACATACCAAATCCATCTCACTCAACTCTTATTTTAGATTAATTCAATTTAAAATCCGAAATCATCGGCATATAACACCACACAAGGCCTCCAAGTTCGACCCTACCCAAGACGCAACCTGCCCCAAATGCAATTCTAGCACGGCATACTCCATTCATATGTATTGGAACTGCCCCCCAGTCAAGGCCTTTTGGGAAGAAGTGGCCAGAGTTATTTTATTTTGAAATGTCATTATTAGCATTTAACGTTTAATAGCATTTACAAAATGATCAGTTAAAGCATCATTTCCATGAAGGGTGTGTGGGGGGCTGTGGGGCTCTCAAAAAGAAGGGAGGGGGAGGGAAGGGAGCAATGGGAGAGAGAGAGAGAGCAGGAGAGGAGAAGGAAGGGGAAAACAAAGATAATGTGTAAATTTCTAAACAGTAACTAAACAACTGGTCTCTTTGCCATCTGAGTACATTAGGGATTTTCCTTCGGTTCAAGTGGATCGTCAGCATCAGAGTTTCCTGGGTGTGGAACTGGCGGGTAAGTATTAGTTCTCATAGATCTGCAAGTGTTTTCGCAGGGCATTGTGTTCCAAGTCTGATTCGGTATTGTTTCAGTGGTTAGGGGTTGGTTCAGGGGGGTTTGTCATCCGACGGGGGAACATGTCTCGTGTTAGTGCTTTCCAGTCTTCAAATGTTGGGGTAGACAAAGCAGGAGGAGAGACAAGCCCGTCTCCCCACACCTTTGTCTCGGCCCCAGTCCAGTGTTCTAGTTCTTTGTACCATCTCTCAAAGTGTGGGCCTTTCGAGGATTTCCACGTCATGGCTATGGCTCTCTTGGCTAGCACACAAGCCATGTCCATGAGCTTCACTATGTGTCGCAGTTTGCTTATTCTCGAGTACGCACCAAGTAGGCATTCCTTCTAGAAGTGGCCAGAGTTATAAGCAACATCACTGGGGTGAACATCCCGGCTACCCCACTAAAGTACCTGCTGGGCGACATAGGTAAGGCATCTGTCAAGATCTGCTGTTTTGGGGCTATTGCAGGGGCAGTAGCCGAGAGGAACATATTACAGGCATGGAAAACCAAAACAGCCTCAAACCACATGACATGGCTACGCAATCTACTGTATGTCCAAGAAATTGAGGAACAGTATGTGAGAAGTGTATGGGCAGTGTGTAGACAAAAGGACATATGGGCTCCGTTGCGGGCATACCTTAACCGTACCCAAGACAGTGACGACGAGGATATAGAATGAAAACTCTAATATAGTGATGTATAACCTGTACTAAATATAAAAATGTAAATGCGGCTTCATTGTTATACCCAGCTGTCCACCCCGGTGGTGTAATACTGTATTTCTGTGAAGTGCCGGTCAGAATTAAAATAAAGGCTTAAAAATAAAAGTTTGCTGTAAAACCAAATTCATTAGCAAAGTAGTCTGTGGACACCAACAAATTACTCCCCTTTCTCGTTGTAGCCTAAATCTCTACAGAGCACAGTGCTACAGCTGTGCCATTCCTTACAGTATTCAGTGAGTCGGAAATGCACAGGGGGAGAAGCAAGCGCAATTACAGGCTACAGCACTGACCTGGTTTCGGTCCCGAGCGTTGGCGTATCTGAACCTCTGGATGTAGTAGAAGACGAGCCAAGCCAGCGAAATGATCATCAGCACAATGAAGGAGATGGAGACGAAGACGACGGAAGTGCGGCTGACATATTTCTGCAAGTTGCGGGTCCCAATAGTGATGTACATCATCACGGTGATGTTCCTTTCAAGAAGGCTCACTATTTCCTTGCCTTTAGGCTCGGGGATCATAATTGCTACAATGTCGTCTATACCTGCAGGAACAAGGGGGATAAAAGAGGTAAAATGAGACTAAACACTTTAATGAAAATAAACTATGCTTATATTGTAATCCTGTAGTTCATGTGGCACTGCAGTAATAAGGAACAGCAGGTAATAACTAGCTTCACATCATGGTCCTTAGAGGGACCGCTCCATCACAGACCAGAAAAGCTTTCATCTTCAGCAAATGTGTAGCTGCAGCAAATACTTTTGATAGTTCTGTTTTTTTTGTTTTTTTAATTGTTTAAGCATAAAAAGCAAAACACAGTGAGCATAGCATCTAATCAAATAACTAGGTAAGGCAATGACATTATGACACATTAGCGCCCTGCAGGGGGGCGCCAGCTAACCAGGAGGCTCAGAGCGCAGGCTGTACTGCGCCCTTTTTCTTCCCCACTCCCCCTCCCACTTGTCTTAGAACCCGCGTAGTAGGCTACGTGCGTGGTAAGAGTTTTTTTTTTAAATACCAAAGAAACTTACCATAAGTGTGGCCCGACGCGTGCAGTCCTGTTGATCAGGAAGCCCGTTTTCAATGTTGATGACATCCAGTGCCATCAACATAAAAAACTGACTTCCTGTCAAACAGGACTGCACAGGCGGTGCTTCCAAGGTAAGTTGATTTTTTTATTTTAAATATGCACCATTAGCACCCATGTAGACAACTACAGGGGTGCTAATGGCGATATGCCCCTCGGCGGCTGGGCCCAACCTTTGGGTAACAGCCCGCCACCCAAGTTAAGGAATTGAGCCCGCCACCACGGGCACATCGCCTCATTACATCTTGTGGAAATTGTGATGAATCTAGCAATGTTGTCACTGCTTCCCTTATGTGGCCAGGGAAAGGCAGAACCTATCTAACTCAGACCCTGGGGTGGCCATCTGTGGGAGGCTCACATGGGGGGGGGGGGAAGACAACCCAGTAGAGTTGCAAAGTCAAGGCAGATATTGCCCTGTTTCTTTAGCCTCTGGTAACATCCACTTGCCTCCCTATTCCTGTATGGCATACTGTAGTGTGTGTGTAGAACCTCCAGTCATGACCAATCACCAACTATACTAACATTCCCCTATGCTTGATAACACAGATGAGGAAGAGGATTGAGTAATGAAGATCACTAGAACCGGAAAGCAAATGCTACGCCTTAGTTGTTGGAAATGGTTAACATGTGCTGGGATATTTTAAAACTCCACACCTGGAGAGGAAGATTCACTTCTCCCAACGTTGGTCGGGACACGGAAGGAGAGCAGGCTGCAGTGCGGAGCCAAGAAGCTGCAGGAGGTGCCATCCGGGGAAGTCTGGAAGCGGAAGGTTTGCCACACTTGTGCCATGGACAGCAGGAGCTGCCAGGTGAAGGAGGCAAAGAGGGAACTGGAAAGCAGACAGGACACCCTGTGTGAGAAACCCGAGGTTGTCCTCACATCTATTCCCCTTGGATCCGGGGAAAGGCCATCGCTTTTGGATCCCAACCCTCAGGGTGGAGAAGCGAGGGAAGATCACCTGGGCGCAGGCTCCTTGTGGATTGGGCCGAGATGTCCTCAAGTGAGACACAGTATTCCACATTCCCCTTTTTTGAAGAGTCCTCTATCCTAGACGCAGGCATGGGATATTGTTATCCCGGTCCCACTGACAAGGAAAATGACAGGAAATATTACCAGTCCAGAGGCATCAGAAAGAGGGTGAAAAGGAGAGGGATTAAAAGTGGGGTGACCATAGGTGAGACATGGTATCCGCCTTCCCCCCCCCCATCAGATCAACCAAACCCTCCCACAGCCTTTATGGGCTATTGTAGAAGCTCTCCCCCGATTTCTCCAGATTCAACTTTTGATACTACTGGGAAGAGGAAGAGGCGACTATGAGTAATGAACACTGAACATTCCTTTCACCACTTTAGTACTGGGACGAAGAAGATTCCTGCAGAGTACTTGCAAGGTCAGGCATGTCCCTTTAATCATAGTCTGGCAGATCCAATTGGGAATCCACACCTGTCAAGTGGTTGCAGGAGTATAAAGGGAGACCAGTGGAGCAAGCAAAGAGACCAGTGGAGCAAGCAAAGAGAGCAACAGGGAGACCAGCAGGGGACTCTTGTTGTGAATAGGCAGATGTGGTTGGATCGGTGAAGGAACCAGGATGCCGGCCGATATCTCTGGGAACTTGTGCAGCCCAATGCATGCAGGCTGTGCAGTTGCCTCCGAGGTGGAAATCGAGCAGCCGCATGTAGGTAAAGTTATACCAAACTGAATATAAACTTGAAATTATGCTGAACTATATGTATTGAATACCGACCCGAATACAAACTTGAAAATAAGTTGAGTTATACATATTGCGTACCGTGTTATACATATTGCGTACCGAACTGAATGAAAATTAACAGCTATGCTGAGTTACGCATATTGAATATCAAACTGAAGGGAAACTTGAAATTAAGCATTCTGGACACTAAACAGAAATACATCTTTATGGGCACAGTAATTGACTGATGAAAGCTAAAACAGGAAAGTGCCAGAGTGAAGGCTGTGTATGAAAAAGAGTGCAAGTGTGAAAAGAGTAACAGAAAGTTGGGGAATGAGTCAGACCACACCAAAGTGAACATTTATCAATTGATACAGTGGGGCAAGGCCAAAGTATGGCAAAAGGTGCGTGACACGGTTTGGCAAGATGAAAAGGCAAACCAGAAGAAGCCAAAAGAGTGTAAAACTGCCAATAAAGCCAAGAGGCCAACAAAAAGAAACTAAGTATTTAAATTTGTGCATGGGACAGGTACAGCAGAACCTGTACGAGCTGGTGAGCTTAGGGATCCTGGTTGTGTGACCTGTGATGGGTGGACCTATGATTTTTGGTATCATTTGTCCTCAGGGCATTAAACAATTTTGACAATGGCACTGATAAAAGTATTTATTTGCATTTATAAAGCAGCCACACAGCCGAGGGGCATCGAGGCGCTGTTACAAGATTATGTCTTAGTTGCATCACATAAATGGGCAGTTAGGTTACATTAGCCTGTCATAACAAGTCTGGTTTACATTTCTTTAGGCTTGTCGCAGTCTCCTTCATTAGTTGGATAAGCGTAGGTGGTTCTCTCATTACATTATGCTGGCTTAGTTACATTGTTTGAATACGTATGGGAGGCAGCAAGGTTACATTTGAGTTGCAGTCATACAAAATGCAGTTTGTTAGGTTTGGGGAATCCGAGTCGCAATGAAAGTGAGGATGAGGTCTATCTGTTGTGTGTACGGTGTTAGGCAAACAGTCTGGTTTCGATGGCCTTGCGGAAGGTTAGATGAGAAGGTTCACTTCTGATGGAGCGAGGTAGTGAGTTCCAGTGTCTGGAGGTAATTAATAGGAAGCTAGCGCCCCCGCCTCTTGCACATATTAAAAGTGTTGGAACTGTAGAGTGCATATCCCAGAGCACTGGGTAGAAGGGGTGTATTTTCTCCGTCACTATTTTTAAACATCTGTACTGTTTTATTTTGAAATATCATGTGACAAGCCTAATTTTTGGGTAATGCACATTAAATTAAAGGACATTTAAAAAAATGTAAAAAGCGATCCTTTTTTGGCTGCTGCTGGAACAGTGTGACAGGTTGTCATGTGTCTGTTGCTTTGTAATTTGTTTTTTGCCACTGTGGTTCAGGAATGTTACAGTGGCCCATTTCTGTATGCATAATAAACTACGTCCAATACTGCAGACTTTGTCTTTCTTAGTTTATTTCTGCTCAGAGAAAGCACCGAATATAAGCAACATCATTTCAATTACAGATTAAGAATACCTGATCTAGTTGATTTTACACATTTTCACTGTATGGTTACAATATTATAATATGGTTTTATGTTAGATTTTTGCTTTTGTACATTTAATTTGATGAAGAAATAAAACAATTCTGCAAAATAGAGTCGACCAGGTATGTGTCCTGGGCAGAGCAAAGGGGTGCAAAATGCTCAAAGTGCTGTATACTGCAGGGCTTCCCAGTTGCATGGTCGTCACCCCGACCACATGTGTGCTGGAGGTCGGGGATGCAAAGCATGTTGGGGTTACTCCAGGTCCATCTTCCGGGGCGGGGGGGGCAGGAGGTGCTACCAGTGGTGCAACCAGTGGTTCCTTGGCTCCTTAAGAGTACTTCATTTCAATCAAAGAAGGCACTTGGGGAAGGGTTTGACTCGCGTGTATATGCATAATCAAAGAGCTTCATTGGCAGGAATTCCGACGAGGGGCCACAAAATGTATTAGACGAATGATGTGTTCCAAATACTTCATAGAACAATTCTGCAATAACCATTTTAGGATCTTCTCGGCTTATTTTAATCTAGAGTTCTCACGCAAGTCTTACCCCCCCACCCCACCATTTCAATTTCGTATTCGCATTTGGCCTGTCCGACCTAGCATGCATTTAATCTTGGGTAAATATAGCTGTTGTTGCCATAACTCACACAAACTTGTACCTTTGGTCGGGGGTCGCTTCTTCTTTAGTGAGAATGCTGGCAATATTCGGGTTAGAGGTAATGCCTGTGAACTTCGTATACTTCGTCTAAACATAAGATCCAAGCCTGCGCGGAACCTGGGCGGGCACTGGTTTCCAGGCATACATCCCAAGCAGATGTGCATTGTGGCACTCAGTAAACATGTATTCTCCGATACCTCGGGGTTTCCGTGTGCTGCGTGACACCCCAGAATGTAGCACCATATGGTATTGCGCAGGTCCATGGGCGTAATTTTAGGGGGGACAGGGGTGTTTGTCCCCCCCCCAACTTTCATGGCACACGATTTTGTCCCTATTCATTTGAATGGGGTTATTTTTTTTTTTTTCAGATGACATGTCCCCCCCAACATTTTCAGCAACGTTACTCCACTGCGCAGGTCACGAATTGCATACACCAAGGATATGCGTCATGGTTCTGGGCGGCTGAAATCCCACTGATGCAGCCATATACTGCTACAGGGCTTTCGCAACTCTGGATTTCTAAGAAGGGGCGGCCTCGCCACTAACCACAACGGGCGTTTGCTCGGTGGGCGATAAGCAGAGACTTCAGGGCTGGTACCTTGATGGTTTTGGGCTACCTCAAGAAAGAAAATTACAATTAACAATACTCATTATCTTAGGAAAAGGGTGTGGAAAAGGGTGTGCAAGACTTTCCGCAGCACCTTCCTCCAACAGTTAAGGGGAAGGTGAGGGCTGCTAGCCAACCACATCTGCATTGCTTCTGTTTGCCTGCTGGACATGCAGAATTTCTAGGAACATTATTTACCAGTAAGATCACTCAGTCTGGAGAAATGACTGCTGGATTACTAGTGGTGGTAAAGCAGCATCCATCTCCACTTCCACTGCCCATGTTTGACCATAAAGTGAATGATTTACCTCCAGTATGCTGCTGAAAGTAAATACTTCAATTCAAGATCAAAACTCGAAATTCAGTGGCGTTAATTCCAATGCTACCAAAACAATGGTGGCAACGGAATTACCACTATTTCACTGCTTCGCCGAACTTGTAATCAGGCCCTGTGTCAAGTGCATGCAGCCTGCGGAAGTATGCGCTCATAAACTTGTGCAAGACAAGGAATGACCAGAGCACTTTCTTTCTGGTCATTAACACCAGTGCTGTGACGCATGGATAGGAGCACTATATTAAAAAATATTTATTTTTACAATGGTCTGTGCACACTATGAGAGTCAGGTCTTGGGCACTGGAATATAGGGACTGCTGTGCTGATCAATACTAAAGTAGGTGGGCCCTGCTGCATGTTTGGCGGTTCAAGAGAGACTGTGCCGTTGCATCCCAAATTGAGTTTAAACAAAGGAGGGGGAGATCCATTATCACAGTAGCGCTGGGTATGAGTTTAGCACATGAGGAGTCAATCTTCAAGTCAAGGAATCGGACATTGATAATTATGTCAACAAACAATTACTTAATTCAATTTCCAGCCGACATGTGTTTCAGCCCTCCGGGGTCTTTATCAAGGCAAAAGTCAATTGTGATCTCGGGATGACCAATGAGATTGCTAGTAGCAATATCAAGGCAGCCCCACATGGGTGCACTCACTGCGCAGCAAATAACAGGGTGCATTGCCTCCAGCTCAGTGTCATGTAAACGGCGCCTAGTAAAGAATCACTCTGCGATTCTTTAATTGGCGCTGTTCACATGACACTGAGCTGGAGGCAAAGTGCCCCTAAACACACTTTCCAACAATAGCAGGGGGCTCAGTTCTATTGTGAGGCTCATACTTGTTCAAGTATCAGCAGAACAACAGAACAGAGTCCCCTGATGTTCTGCATTTGTGTTGGGCGGGGTGGGGAGCGCACAAATCTCGCACAGGGCGCTGGCAGACCTGGGGCCGGCACTGTATCAAGGTTTGATATAATCCTGATGCTGAGCATAGTAAGAGGTCAAGAGAATAGTGGATCTCTTGGTTAGTTAGGAATTATAAGTGGTCAGCCCTTGGTGGGCAATGAATGATTATATCATAGATGATATCCGTGTGATGTAGTCAATTCCAATAACGGCAGTATGGACCCTTCAACCGAGAGGCCGAGTAGGGCCAGAGGAATAGGCAAGGTAGGGCCTGAGTGGGCAAGGCCCACCCAAAATCTGAAAATGGCCGCTCAGCAGCCCTGTGTGGGCATTTACAGATGTTAAAGTCACTATGGTGGGCCTAACTGCATTAGCTTCAGGCCCTACTTGTTAGACAATCCTGGCTACGCATTCGAGTAGGTCCTGTTCAAGGATGCCTTTTGCCATGCACTTTGCTGATCATTGTGCACACTACTTTTGTACGCTGATTCGTTGTGAAGTGCTTGATAAAGAGCATCCCTTAATAAGACACAAGCCTGGCTTTAGAAGTCCGTTTTTGGCAGCGTTTGAGCGCAGAGGCATTCGTAGTGGTGTACAAAGTGAACTATTTAAAACCAGTTTTAACTGAGCAGGAAAGCCATATCGCCTGGGCTGGCTACCGATGGCCTCCCAGCCAGCCCTACTTCTGAGCATTCAAACCACTATTTGGGCAAACGTAGAACATATTGCATAGCCAGTGCTGCGTCAATTCTGTTCAGACTTCACTTACACAAATGTTTTCAAACTGAAGGACAGGGACGTCATTTGGGGGTCGCAACTGCGAACCCTGGGGTCTCCCTTGCTACCACTAAAAAAAAAAACATTTTCTTTTCTTAAAAAATATTTTTAGGTGTTACTCCTGGGCTGTGGCCAGTACTATGTGGCCATTTCTTTCTGGAGTGGCTGGCTTTCTTGTTCAGGCCTAACAAAAAAAAAAGGTTTTCCACAAGTGTAACACTGCGCAGTGACCCTAAATAAGAAAGAAGAGGAATAACAAATCATTTGTCTTTCTGGAATTCTATACGATAATTGCTAGACTTATTAAAGGTTTATTTCAAGAACACTTCAGGGGGTGAGTCACTGATTTAGTCTGTTCCCAAACACCTCAACTCAGCCTTTAATCTTTCTCAGGTTGATAAATGAGTAACACAGGTTTGGTGACGTTATATCTATATTTGTTCTACATAAAGCGCTAAAGCGTAAGTGCTATATAAGAACACATTATTATTTGGCTTTGGACGTCTGCTTGCATTCAAAGTAATTTGGTAATATGGGCCTATACACACTAATCTTAATGATACATATGGTGATCCATTATTGTATGAAATGTATGTCACATTATAGTGATATCGTAACCATATTTTTGTACTGTGCCACTTCCGCTACCCGTGGCATTTTGGTGAAATGACGTCCCTGCTGGAGGACCCTGGCCTTTGCATGTTCTTTTTCAGGGGGTGGACTCTGAAGTAATTCCTGAATAGAACAAGAGCTTTCGGCAGTCCTAGCGGCACACGGTCCCGATCCATATGTAAACCCATATTTATTTATTGTGGGTTGTGTGTGTGTGAATGGGCGGTGTGTCCTTGTTTGCCGGGCATTTCTTTTCTCCCTTTCACATTGAGACATGATATGCTCCCACAGCAGGGGGAGCGTGCCTTTCCGTGAGGTGTTTCACCTCAGCAGGGATGGGAGCTCCCCTGCCGGAAAAAACAGGTGGAATGTCCCTGGGGAGCAGAAGGCCCGAGGGGATCCCTGGAAGGGAGAGAGCCGGGGAGATACAAAAGGGAGAGCGCCGGGAGACCGGAGAGGGCAGTGGGCCTTCTTTGTGGAGGGGTCGTTGCCCCCTGAGGCCTGTCGCTTCAGAGCCTTGCAGGTCGCTGTTGCCCCTATCCAGGGTTGAGAAAGAGGGCCCACCAGAGAGCAGTAGGAGGTTAGAGGTGGCTGGTGCACTGGGCCTCGCTGTGTGCGGCGGTCAGGGATGACCAGGGGTGGTTCGGGCTGTTGGTTCTCCCTCTTGTTTCCTGGAGCGTGGGGTGTTTCCTCTTCGTTGATGCATACTTTTCTTTTTGCTCTCCCCCAAAGCCCCCCAGTCAGGCTGAGTTTACTGGGGAGGGACTGTTCAAGAACCAGACAGACACGGAGATAAGGCGGTCAGCGGGGGCACTTGTCTGGCGGGGCTCTCCGACTGCTACGCTCCCCAGGTTCCTGGCTAACCCGCTCTGTGGAAGGGGCCCAACCACGCGGAGAGTTGCAGGAAGTGTAAGGTGGACAGTTCGGGAGGGGAAGAGAGGACGAGTCTTACGGACAGCAGGGTGTGGGCGGAAACCCAATACAGGGCAGTACTCGGGGCCAGGGCAGGCCGTGCACACGTTGCGCTGCTCAGCCCCTCAACGAGAATAGATTGCTTATCCATAACAGTCCCAGGCCCAAGTTGGGACCGACAATTCAGGTACCCGGCTAGAAGGGGGCAGCTGTTGAAGTTTCCTTGTGTTGTGTGTTTGGGGTATATGTTAGTAGGTGTCCTCAGTGTTGTTTGTCAACTGCTAGTCTGCAGCTACCATTAGAGCTCGGGAGTACTAGTGTGGTCGGAGTTAAATTGACTGCCAAGGTAGGCCAGTCATCCTACAAATCCCTATGAGGCCATTTAATGATTTACCAAATGTGAATGGACTCGCTCCCAGGTGACCCAATGGATGCTATTTAATTATTTACCAAATGTGAATTGACTTGGCACTAGGTGACCCAATTGATGCTATTCAGTTATTTATGTACTAAAAGTAGTTATTTAGTGCAATGACCAAGAGTGCCTCACAGTGGTGCGATACTATGTGGGTATATGTTGTATTCAAGTTTCTTGTCATGCGTATTTGGCTCCCTGCACGAGCGTGTAGAATGTATGGGTTCGAGTGCTGGAGGATTCGGATGGGCGGTTGGAGATGAACGGAGTGGAAGCAGGGTGCGAATGGAGCCGCAATGTGGGGCGCCGGGCCATTAACTATATGTAAATAAACATAGTTGCTCAAGCCTTACTGTATCCTGATTACTTCATTTTGGCGACGAGGAGTGCCCGGAGTCCCGTGAACTCACGAAGTGAGCCGATGCTCCGATGGAATGCGAGTTCGTGTTTACTTGAGCTGTAGGATCGTAGTTACTGAGATCCTGAAGGAGGTTGGCATCGGATAAGCGATCTGATTTGAAGGTAAGGCAAGTGGCCGCTCGGAGGAAAAGATCGCATTGAAGGTAACGCTTTCAATATTGTACGCATACCTCGCATAGAGCGAAGGACCCGCTCTCACGCATCGCGGTCACGTGACGCAATCCGCGCTGTACCAGGAAGCCTGGGGAGGATGATGAAAGAGCATCTTCATCCTCGTCCCAGTTAAAAAAAAAAATTTAAAAAAAGGATTTTTTTTTTCTCTCATCTTGTCCTGTCACTTACAGCACGGTGGTGTGAATAATTATTGCTCAACAGCAAGTGGAAAATTCCCTCAGTAGCAGAATAATTAGTGACTGCTGACTAATAAGACACACACGTGGCCACTGGGATCTAAGATGCAAGGGATCAGTATTCAGCCACCTGCAAGCTTTTTACCGACACCAGGTCAACCAGCAGTGGGATGGTCAGAGCGGAAAGAGTTCTGGTTAAATTATATTCAAGCAGTAGAACAAGAGGAACTAACTTCTCATAAGAAGAAACTGCTTTTGCTACATGCCCTTGGTTTAGAAGGTCAAAGGAAATTCAGAGAACTGCCAGAATTGCCAGGAGACGAAGCGGGAGATGCTGATGAGCATGAAAGAGCCATAAGACAGTTAGACAAGTACTATGCTCCAGAAACCAATGTAGCCATAAATAGATACAAGTTCTATACGAGAGTCCAAAAGGAACAGGAGAGTATAGAAGAATATGTGTCAGCTTCGAGACTTTTATCGCGCAATTGTCATTTTGGTAATGGAATCACCCTTGATGAGTTAATCAGGGATCAAATCATAATCCACTGAAGAGACAGTTTGGTTCAAGACAGATTGTGGATGGTTGGCAATCCATCCCTACCAGAGACCATAGCCATCGCGAAACGTATAGAATATAGTCAGTTGTGCTCCAAGGAGATGAAAAACAAGAAAGAAGAGGCTATGCAATGCATGCAGAGACAAAGCACTAAAGTGGCACAGAAGCCAGAGGAACAAGGTCAAGTCAGTGCACTGCGGACTAAAGACAGAAGTGAATCAACCTCTACAAACAAGAGTAATAAAGCGAAGGGGTTTGAATACAGAGGAAATTCTTTCAGAGGAAGGAGCTGGACAAAGAATGAACCCAGATTTCATAATGTCTAAACCAAAGAAGGAGACAGATGTTACAATTGTGGTAGAATCGGCCATTATGCGTATGCAAAACAGTGCCCTGCATTAGGGCAGAAGTGTGGAAATTGTGGCATAAAAGGTCAGTTTGCAGTCACATGTAGGAGGAAGAAGGAAGTTTCAGCTATTATGGATGAAGAGGAAGAATCGGAAGAAGAAAGGGTATTCCTGATTCATGAACCGCCTGATGGAGAATTTAAGTGCCCGAGTTGTGAGGTGATAGTTGATAATTGGAAACTTAAGGTAAAGGTGGATAGTTGTTCACCATGGACAATCATCACTAAAAGAACCTGGCAGAATTTAGTGACAGGTGGTCTCAGAAGTAAATTGAACGCCTCAGACATAAGAAACCCTGGTGGGTTTGAGGGGTCTAAGATCAAAATGATTGGATGGTTTTCATGCATAATCCAGTTCAAAGACAGACGGGCCCCAGTAAAGGTTTATGTTGCAGAGAAAGGTGTGAATGTAATAGGGTGGAGAGACCAAGCAGCTGGACTGAGAATCAGATTAGATCCATGTGATGAAGAGCAAATTTTAGTGGTAAACAGTTGTCAAGTGCAACAAGAGGAAGTCACGACGAAAAGGAGTGAAATTCAGTTGAAATTAGGATTGCTGAAGAATTTTGCACACAGAATCCGCCTCAAGAAGGGGGCAGTACCTGTTAAACACACAAAGTCCAGGCCAGTTCCATTTGCTTTAGCAGACAAGGTAGAGCAAGAATTGGCACTGTTGGAATCCGAAGGAGTCATAGATAAAATTGAATCGTCGGAGTGGGTGACCCCCCCATAGTGGTGGCGTTGAAGAAAAATGGCAAACCAAGAATTTGTGTGGATCTAAGGGATGTCAGCAAGAACATCATAACAGATACGTTCCCTCTTCCCATTATATCCGAGATGTTAAATCGTATTGGGAATGCTGATGTGTTTTCCACATTGGATCTTTCAAGCGCCTATCATCAAATTTCGCTCACAGAGGATTGTAGAGACATTACATAATTTATCACGCCGCATGGATTGTATAGATTTAAACGTATGCCATTTGGTTTAGCGTCGGCGACAGCAGCGTTTCAAAGGGTCATGAAGCATATTCTAAAGGGGTTGAGTGGGACGCTTGTATATCAGGATGATATAATTGTATATGGAAAGGGAATTGAGGAGCATGATGGGAGACTGAAGGAGGTATCGAAGCGATTGGATGATGTTGGATTGAAGAAAGCAAGTGTAAGTTTGGAGTGGAAGGAGTGGAATATTTGGGGCACACAGTGAATGGTAAAGGATACAAGCCAAAAGGAGATGCCATGAGAGCAATTAAGGACTCACCTAGTCCCAATAACAAGGAGGAATTGAGATCATTTCTGGGGTTGTGTGAGTATTATAACAAGTTTGTTAAGAATGTTGCCAGTGTAACGGAGCCGTTGCGAAGGCTGTTGAAAAAGGATACCAAATTTGAATGGAGTAATGAATGTAAGGAGACGGTTGATTGCATAAAGGGAGAAATTTGTAAGTCCATGGAATTGGGAGGATTTGAATTTGGAAGGTTAACCAGGATCACAGTGGATGCCAGTGGGAGTGGGTTGGGGGTAGTTTTATCGCAGATAAATGCAAATGGAAATGAAAAGATAATCAGTCATGCATCGAGAGCTATTTCGGAAACAGAGAGCAGGTACTCTATGATTGAGAAGGAGTTGTTAGCGTGTGCATGGGCGGTGAATTATTTTAGGAAGTATCTGTGGGGAACGCAAGTTCCTAATTCAGACGGATCATAAACCCTTGAATGAAGTTCTGACTGTGAAAGGAATGTGTAAGGCGTCCCCTAGGTTAGCGAGATTAAGTCTTAAACTACAAGATTACAATTTTATAGTGAAGTATGTGCCGGAAAAAGGAATGTTGTGGCTGATTATTTGTCAAGGTTGCCGTTGAAAACCAGTGAGTCAGTGGTTGATGCCAATGAAGAAAGGGTGGCTTATGTTTTTGAAGTTACATCCAAGGATACTTGGCTTGATGAGTTCGGTAGAGATGGAGATTTGAAAGAAATAAAGAGGTATACTGAATCAGGACGGCCTCAGAAGAGAGTAGTTAGTGAAGGATGTTTGAGATTTTGGGAAGTGAAAGATGAGTTCTCCATGGAAGATGGATTTTTAGTAAGGGGTGATAAATGGATTCCCCCAAGAGTGTTATGTAATGAGTTAATTGAAAAAGCACACCAGGGACATCCTGGCATTACTGGCACTAAATGTAATGTGAGATCAAAATACTGGTGGCCAGGTATGGATCATCGAGAGGTTTATTAGGAATTGTTGGCCATGTCAGAACAGTGACAAGAGCTGCAAATGCGTGAAGTCAGAGTCTATCAATATTTATAAAGGTGAAGCTCCCTGGGAGAAGGTGGGTATTGATATTGTTGGACCGTATGCAAGGTTGGTCGGTGAAAAGAGGTTCCTGATTGTTTTGGTTGATTATTACTCAGGTTGGCTTGAAGTTAAAGCAATGAGTAAGGTTGACACTGATGAAGTGATAAAGTTTCTTATGCAGATATGTAGGAGGGAAGGATTCCCTAAAATAATTATTAGTTTCAATGGAGCTCAATTTAGAAGTAAAGAAATGAGGGAATTTGCCAAGAGGTCAGGAATTGAATGGAGATGCTCAGCGTTATATCATCCACAAACAAATGGATTGGTGGAGAGGTGTAACCGAGTGGTTGTGGAGACGGTGGAATTGGCTTTGAGAAATAATATGTCTGTAGATGAGGCACTTAAGGAAAGGATTTGGAGTATTAGAATGTCTGTCAAGAAGGGGATGGATGTATCTCCTTTTGAGTTAATGAGGGGAAGAGCCCCTAACACTTTTCTTAATCCGATATGGGTTAATCACTGAGGAATAAAGGAAGGTTCTGATACACGTCAAGACAGGTAAAATTTGTCCCCAGAAAAGTCTAGGTCAAGAATTTATCTAGGAGATTTTGTGAGAATAAAGTTAGGGCAGAATGTGAGAAAGGGCAACTCTAAATATAGCAGTCCGGTAAAAGTGATACAAGTGTTCAGGAGAGCAGTCAGAGTTCAGGGTGGATCAATGTGGAATTTGGATAGAGTCAGTAAATGTGTGTGGAAAGGTGAGCATGTTGGAGGCAGACAACGCAGATATGACAGAAGAGTAATTGTTTGGTATGGAGATGAACATGCTCAAGATAGGTATGTAAATGTGAATGATGATAATGAGAGGATGTTTGGGGATGTGGAGAGACAAATTGGGCAAGTTGACATGCGGCAAGGTAATATTGATGATAATGTTATAGAGCATAGGACCTGGCGTAGTTGGAGAGAGAAGAGACTACCAATTTGGTCCAGAGATTACGTCATGGAGAGGTTATTTAAGGTTACTCTTGTATTATTTTATAGTTCCTTGTTATTCACAGAGTTTTATGGGTATTTATGTCATAATTATTTCATTTTCATTTTCCTGTAATTTATTTCTGAAGCGGGGGGATGATGTTGTATTCAAGTTTGTCATGCTGCTTTGGCTCCATGCACGAGCGTGTAGAATGTATGGGTTTGAGTGCTGGAGGATTCGGATGGGCGGTTGGAGATTAATGGAGTGGAAGCAGGGTGCAAATGGAGCCGCAGTGCGGGGCGCCGGGCCATTAACTATATGTAAATAAACATAGTTGCTCAAGCCTTACTGTATCCTCATTACTTCAGTACACAAGATCTGGTTTTACATTTTTATTGGTGTGATATAAGAAGGCTGTCAAGCTGTTCAAATGAAATGACTATTTATTTAACCAGGTGCACATCTAAGTATGGCTAGTCAGCAGGGCATCCTGCCCATACTGAGGTCTGCCATAGGCCCTCATACGGGTTCTACGTGATTTCGCCAACCTATTTTTGGTCGTGGTACTTTTCATCGCCGGATTTTACATCGCCAGAAACCCTGTTTTTGTTTTTTCTTTTATTGTGGGGGGGTTCCCCCCCAGGACGCCCCTCTTACTATTATAATAATACCCCAAAAACAACAAAACAACCCCCAAAATAAAAGAACGGGGTTTCTGGCGATGTAAAGTCCGGCGATGAAAAGTACCACTACCAAAAATAGGTCGGCGAAATGCGTGTATACCCTCATACGAGGGTCCATCCCGTGTCCCCCTGGGTTTTTATATACACGTGTGCGGTAAGGTGCAGGTATCCCATGCTCAGTATTCCTACAGGTTGCTGCCCCCCGCCCCATTCCTTCAGAACACATAGGGAGTTACACCTTACACGTAGTTAGTGTCGTTTGCATACATCAGCGTTCAAAAGCCAATGGAGTTCAATTAGGGAGAGAAATTGGGGTGGGGACTTCACCTGGTGCTTCATCCATTTACCATGTGCACAATAAACAGCAAGGGGACCGGAGAGCAGCCGGGTGTTATGCCGGTACACTTACATTTGGAGGCAAAAAGGAAAGGTGTGACATTACTGCTGCTGAATCGCTATAGGCCAGTAAAGACCAGTCGTGTCCTTCACCCTGGCCAGTTCTATATAGGCCACACCACACAGACAACCAACCACCTCTCGAAATCCATCCAAAAATAAAATACAAATGACAAAATATCAGATGTTTTCAGACTGCAACTGCACCGCGCCAGGCAAGTCTTTCTAGGATGCCCCGACACAACAGGTGTCAACACGCTACTGCCAGGAACAAAGAGCGGTTTCCCAACGCCGAGATGAAGGGTCGGGTTGCAAGGTCGGGTTGCAGCCTGTAGAATTCAAACCGAGGCAGCACAATCTTAAGTGTGTCGCGTGCTCGACCGGCTGCATGGGAATTCCATTGTGTCTATACTTAATCACTCAAAGACCCACTGCTCATGTTACGCCGAGTCAACAGTTTTCAAGCAGTTGTTTTAGGCCGACTCGTGCTGCTTGAATATCCACCTTACATTTCATCGAAAGGCAAACCACCTGCCCTCCATGCTTCACCCAGAAGCAGCAAGGACGCGGTATTCCATTTAGTTCACTTATGTTCATATGTAGCGCTCCAATGCCAGTGTCAGAGGGGACCGAGGCACAAGCATGGGAAAGTGACGCCACATGGAGACATTTTCATTTGTATTTGTATTTAGTTTATTTGTATTGTGCGCCTGGGCGCATTTCTTGGTACACAGGTTACAGATAAAGCAATGCATGGTAGTATATGTATAGTACATTACAAAGTACCACGAGGCAAATGCATCTCAATCACAAGGAAAGAGGTAACATATAAACAATAAAAAAATTACAGACAAGTATGCAGATTATTCACGAGATATACACAAGAATACGAAGATTATGCAAATGATTTACAGAAGTGATACATATTAAAAAGGTATAGGTCCGATGTCGGGTAACCAAATTAGGGCCCATGCTAACAGTAGGTGTGGGTTGTTAAAGACATGTGGGAGCTTGATCTTGTGCAAAGAGCCAGGTTTTGGCTTTGCTCTTAAAGGAATGATAAGACGGTTCAGCTTTGAGTGGGTTCGGAAGTGTGTGCCATAGTTTGGCAGCGAGGACTGGGAAGCTAGACCCACCGGCTTTCTGCAGCTTAAATCTGGACGTGGTCAATGAGCGGGCTTGGGCAGATCTAAGAGGGCGGATAGAGGTGTGGGTAAAGCGTTTGGCTAGATATACAGGGGCATGGTTGGACTGGCACTTATGAGTAAGTGCAAGGGTTTTGAGGGCTATTGTGTGCGTCACAGGGAGCCAGTGTATGCTGCGCCTGGTGTCGAGCCGCCCATTGGCATTATTCTGTGTTACTTGTAGCTTGTTAGTTAATGTTCCTTTTACTAGTCCCCAAGTAAAGGGCATTACAGTAATCAATTTTAGCCATAATGAGCATTCTGGCAAGGATAATGCAGTTAGCAGGAGCGAGGAAGTGTCTGCATGCAGTGATGAGTTTGCATGTATAAGCTGAAGCCGAGACCACAGCGTTGGTTTGCCTCGTGAGCGATAAGGTGGAATCGAGATATAGATACCTAGAGTTTGTGTCGTTGGATACCTTGATGGTATTGCCATCAATAACAAATAATTTGAAAGCAGAGTTCAATTTCTTGAGTCTGAGGTGGGAACCTAAAATAGGTAACTCAGTCTTTTCATCATTTAGACAGAGCCCATGATGCACCATCCAGGCCTGAATTACTAGATAAACATCGTTGAGGGCTTTTGCGTCAGTCAAGTGGTCACCGGTCATAGGGATGACTATGTGGGTGTCATCTGCGTAATTGGTATAGGTGACAGCCAGATAGTCAACAATGTCAAAGAGTGGCTTCATGAACACGTTATACAGTGTGGGTGTGGACCCCACACGGGACTGGCGACAGTTCAGCAGAAGCGGATGTGGAAAAGACCTTAAGGGTTCTGTTTGCCAGAAAGGTTCAGATCCAGGTGGTGGCTTCAGAAATGGGCAGCGATTTTAAGGTGGTGGAAAGAGAATTTTGTGGTTGACCAAATCAAATACTGCCGACAGGTCAAGCAACAGTAAAAGGGCCAACTTGCTATTGTCTTTCCAGGTCTTCGATTTGCATTTTTAAAATCGATGAGGGCAGTTTCTGATCTGTGCCTAGGTCGGAAGCCAGATTGTCGGAGGCCAAGGAGTTTATTGGATTCTAAATAATCCTGGATTTGTAAGTAGGCGGCGCGGTCCAAGATTTTCAGTAGAAAGGGCACCATGGTAATAGGTCTGTAGTTTGAGGGGTTGCTTGGATATAAGGTAGGTTTTTTTTATTAATGGGATGACCACGGCTACTTGATGCACACTTCTTGCAGCTAACTAGGTCGCCTTTCAACCGCGTGACCTGGGTTCGAGGCGCGGGAGGAAATTGATTCATTTTTTTAAAATGCGTTAAAAAACACAGGGGGACGGCGCCCGCCATCTCAAGAAAGTGGAGCAACCATGGCTTTATCACAAAAGGCATGCATTTCGGCCAGCAGCCAGAGCCATCCGGGTTTGGGTAGACGAGACTTGGCCGTCAGATAGGTAAGGCACTAATGCAGTAGCAAAGGGTGAGGTTGAATACATTTTGTTGTGAATGGCTTCAAAGCCATTAGCAACCGTTTCCAAATGCTTTATCCTGCTGCTATGACACCACAGCAGATACTATGAAAGCCAGTCAACTAATATGATGTCACAACAGAGGGGATACAGCATTTTCTCTGGCAGGTTTTTTTTTCAGAATGCTGTTAGGCTACGGGAGAGAGCACTTGAGCTCATACGTTTGGCGGTCTGGGTCCATCGAAATGCCGTCAAACTAGTTTACCATTTCTGGCATTCGCAATCACAGCAAATCATTTTTACAAGCAGCAGAATGGCAGTGTTGAACCCCATTCTTGGAGCCCACATTACTCCTTTGGGAAGGTGGAGGATTTACCAACGGCTGTTATTCCATTGGAAGTAAATCCTTCTGGAGGAAAGTGCTCTAGCACTGGCTGGAGGTATTTTCTCCACTTTTGACTTGGATTTAGTGGTGGAGGAAACTGCCGGTAATCGACTCAACACAGCCAGTGCCATTTTTCCTCACAACTAAACTATTGGAGGCCCTTGATATGTTGCATATTTTATCTTGTCCTGCACGGCTCTACTGTGCCCTCTCCGCAATGCAAGTCCAAATAGGGACAACCCAGAAGTTGCAAAAGGGGCACTGGGTGGACCCATACACAACATTAAATTATAGATGGGTAGCTTTAGACGACGGGGTGCGTTACACCTCAGGTTTCTGAGCAACATCATAGATCACTCGAGCTTCACTCTCATTGCCTTGGTAGACTATATCCCCTTAAATGATAGCTACCCATCTAGGATTCTATTGGTCTGGCAGGTGAAAACATCTTGATTTCCCTGGGTGTGCTCACTGGCAAGAAGCCATGGGCACTGGCGCTCTCTGTAAGAGAAGGGACATGGGAACTAGCAAACTGCACACTTGGCAGCATTAGCGCTCCAAATATGAGAGCTGGTAAAGCAGTCTCTTCATGAGATGCTCAGCCACATTTTCATATTCAATAAAAACCAGCATATGTAAAGTCTGAGCCCCATGCCTAGATTCAGCATGTACAGATCACGAGTGACATCACGATGCTCCAACTCTTACCTTCAAATGCCAAGCACAGGATTGAATGCCACAGTTGGTGAGCAGGTGCATGTGGAATAGACCACCTGCCTAATCCCCTTCCATCTGTCAATCACTTTAAACTGTTGGTGCCTTACTGGTTTGCCGCCCTTTTTCCCCTACTTAAGCAGTCCTCCAGTCTCTTTTCCTTTGCAGTTGGTGAGCAGGTACAAATGGATCTAGTTCACTTGGTGTAAGGCCCACCCACCTTCATAGGCCTCCCTCTTCCCTTCTGATCTTAATTCTTAGATCAAAGGCGTCTCTTGCCAGGTCTACCAAATTGAAGGGCAGACAAAGAAAATGGCAATTCCTGTTTGGACCGGTTTGGACCCAAACCCCTGCTCAGACAACAGGAAAGCATGCGCCGACATGCGTTTAATCCCTCTGCCCCCATAGGCCATCCCCACCATCATCAGGCAACGCCAATTTCAACAACATAGTCCCTCCTCGAAGGTATGGACTCTGCAATGCAACAACCTCACCCACATCAGCCCCAGTCCATCAGCACCCCCTCACCGCCCACAACACGGAGGTAGATGCTCGCCAAAGACTGCTCAGCTATCACCGATGCAACAGACATCACAACCTCATCACTGCACACGACCTTGACGGCATCTTCATCACAGAGACCTGGCTGGCATCACCCTCCACCCACACCCTAGACGTCAGTGACAAATCAACTTCCGGGGCACAAGTGGTCCAGGGATGAATATCTGTTTCTAAACCTTCAATCAACCCCACACCTCTCGTACACCAGAAGGGATCCAAACAGATTGGAATACAAGTGAATTAGAAGACCTCCTTGTCCAATTTTGGTATCATGGTTGGAACAGCAGGCTTATCTCCACAAGGTTGTGGATCGTTGGTTAGTTGCAACACAGCGAAAATACAATTATTACCCAATGATAAAAAGGGACTCTCCAGTGAAGGTTGTATAAAAATAACGACTTTATTATTACTACAACAGACAGTTCTAGCACACTTAAATTACAACCCACACTGGAAAGGAACATAGAGAACAGACAGTTTCACAAAAAAGAGATGCACTTTGGATACTGACAGGATAGTTTGTAAAGCAATCAGTCTTGCTGTTCAAGGTTATTTGGTTTCAACACCAAAGGGGCAAAGGGTCGTAACTGTCTCTAGGGGCCTCCAGAGAAGGACCAGAGGGGCAGAACCACAATGTACCTGGTGCTAAAGAAGTTCTTGGTGCTTGAACAGTGTTGAGACGGTTCCAGGGTGCTTTACAGCCCAAGAGACAGAGTTAGTCGCGGGAGACAGCTGTGGGTACCAGGCGGCAGGCAGTTCGGCAAGCAAAGCTGGACAGATGTCTGCAGGCTGTCTGGGGCGGCGACTCAAGGCCAAGAATCGTTGTCTCTGTGCTGGTTGGTGTATCTGGAATGCTGGTCGAGGCGTTTCGGACGGCTCTGGCGACTGCGGCATGACAACAGTTAGCAGTGCAGCCAGATGCGGTTTGAGGACTCGACTGTCTCGAAAATGTACTTAAAAAGATGGATGCTGGATGATGCTTGTTTGGCACTCCTAGCTTCTTCGCAGGGCTCGTGTGCTTTCAAGGCTGATGGCCCAAAGCTCAGGAGGGTGTTAGCAGGCAACGGCCGTCCCTTTGTTCAGAGAGTCTCCGGCACTTCCCACCTTGGAAGCTTGCTGGCAGAACCTAGTAGAGCATGCTGTGTGCTAGCTGGGTACCAGCTGCTGGACAGTTCCTCCGAGTCTGGCATCTCCCTATGGTCCATGGGAAATGTTTAGGGGAAGGATCTTGCTTCCCTCTTGGAACTCCTGGCCTTCCTTCACTGGCAGAAGATGTAAGGTAGACTGTACCTTCTGTTCGGTTCCAAATGGGTTTGTCTTACTCCTTGCAAAGTCTTCAGATGATGTGATCAGTGAGGGGCTCAGCCCTCTTTTAAAACCAAACGGGGCCGAGGGATTGGTGTAGGCCAAGCCTAACTTAAGTGAGCCAATACTGGGTCTCCACCATCAATCTTCAGTGATGCTTCAGGTCAGAATCAGAGCGCTTGGCAACAGACAGGGGAAGGATGACACCATATACTTCTAAGTCCCACCCATCTTCCTGCCTGCTGTACATCAAAGTGTCTCCCTAATTAACTGAGCCCTATGCAGCGCTGGATCACATGGGCCTCCTTTGAAGTAGGGGGTTGCAGGCACACTTTCGTCTCCTACAGTTCACATACTTTCCTGCTCTGAAAGGAGTGGTTCCAGACAGGACATTCAGTGCCCTTTCATACCAAGGAGGGGTGTTTGTACCAAGTTGACACATTGAATTACAAAGATGTGTTGGCATCTGGTCTCCATTGCCACTTCCAGCACCCAGGCCTTGAGAGTCCTGGTAATTAACATTCTTCAGTATTCACAGCCACCAACAAGGTTTGACAATGGCGATGCAAATTCATGTGGCCTTGAAAATCTAATCAGGCTGCCCATGGCGAAAGGGTTTTGATGTACCACGGTGGAAAGGTGTCAGCTACACATGACAGGGGCGGGCGGCGCTGGTTAGCTGTGTCCTGCCAGAGTACATGACTATTTTTCTGCTGTGCGGTGAGCATGGAAATTATGTGCAGTAATGGTCCCACATATTTTCGGAGCTTGATCTCCGAATATTCATTCTTCTAAACAAACAAAATAAGCCCAGGCGAGCACACTCTTCCTGTCGAATTCCTCACAACGTCGTTGTTCCCAACAGCTATAGCATGCAACAAAGAGACAGACTGAACAAGACAGGTGGATGCCTCACAATCCTCCACAAGACCTCCTGGCCTTGCACCAGACTTGATGTTGAAAACATTGGCTCCTTTGAAGTCCTCTCCCACTTCCCACTCTCCCCAATGGGCACAGTCACCTTGCATCATATCTGCAGACCTCCCAAACCCAATGCTGCCTTAATTGGAAACTTCACTGATCTCGTTACCACCAAGTCCCTCACGTACGCCAACAACATCTTCCTAGATGACTTCAACCTCCCAGGCAACAAGGCCACTAAACCGATGAAGGAAGCACTGCTCGGTCTTCGACACCCTCTGCCTCACACAGCATACGAAAGACCCAACACAAAAGAAAGGTAACATCCTCAACCTAATCATCACTGCACTGTCTTCCCTCACTACAGCTCTCCTCTCCCGCTTGACTGGTCTGACCACCTATCCATGCCTTTCAACAACCTGCATACCACCCCAGTCAAGCCCTCACAAGCAGAAACCCATCAGACAAACCTTCAGGTCCTTCAAGAACTTCCCGGTGGAGTTCCTCAAGGAAGAACTTGCCATCCTCTACCTAACATTGACGGAACATCCCCAACCGAACTGCAACGCTCTACTGGAAGCCTAACACCACCATTTCAGCCTGCATCAACCGATAGGTGCCTCTGAAATAATGAACCTGCAAACTGAGTTCTAGCGTGTACCAGGGTACTGATTGTTTCAACCTCAGCAAAAATCAGGAAACAAAAGAAAACCTGGTGCTGCTCCAAGACTGCATCTGACCTGGCACTCCTCAAGGAACTCTGAGCAACCTGCTGACAACTCATCAACACAGCCAAGGCCTCTTACTATTAGAACACTGTAGCAGAAGCCAACAACAAAAGCAGAGCCCTTTTTAAAAGCTGTCAAGCACTGCATCAGCCCACTACTTGCCATCACCATCAACACCTTCTTTATCAACAAAATCAGCAAGATTTGCCAGCAAATAGACGCCAGTTCTGCATACAGACCCAGCTCACGTCCTTCCTCGTGACATCTCCACACCATGGGCAATATTCAAGACACTCTCGACAGAGGACCTGGTAGAAACCCTGACAACCCTCAAAGTCACCTTACATACAGACAATATGCTCCCAGCATCCATACTCCAGACCTTCCCTGCAGAAGCTTTCCTTACCTACCTGGAGATCAACAGCTCCCTATCTCAAGGCAACTTCCCATCAACCCTAAAAACAGTACAAATCCTTCCTCTACTTAAGAAAACCCACTCTGGATCCCCACAACCTAGGTAACTATCGGCCCATCACCCATCTTCCCTTCCTAGGTAAGATCATTGAGAAAGCGGTAGCCGCACAACTGCAGCCAACACAAAAAATCTCCTCCAAACCGACCAATCTGGGTTCAGTCCCAGATGCAACATGGAGACAGCAACAATACAGGTAGCCGACGACATCCTCAACATCCTTGTTGACAGCCACCACAGACACCTGGTTCTACTCTACCTCTCAGAAAGACGCTTTCGACACAGTAGACCACCAGGTGCTTACTGACACCCTACATTGAAGCATTGGGATCAGCAACCTTGTCCTATGGAGGTTCAAGTCCTGCCTCGCCAACCACCAGCAGTTGTTCAGATGGACCCCTCTAGCTCGCCAATGCTGCCAGTTACCTGTGGAGTCCTGCAGGGTTCCATCCTCTCCTCATTGATCTTCAATCTATACATGTAGCTGCTGGGAGACCTCCAAGCCACATACAACGTGCACCAATACGCATATGCTACACAGCTATACCTCAAGATCTACTCCATCAAGGACATCCATAGGCTCAAAACCTGCCTCTCACCGATCGTCTTGGATGTCCAGTGCATACTTGAAGTTCAACCCCTCCAAGACCGAATGCCTACTCCTCACCAACAACGAACACCCTGACATACAGAACTGGCTATCAACCATGAACTGAGGGCTTCACACCGGACCACACCTCCTGCGCCAAGTCCCTCAGGTTCAACATCGACAAACACCTCTCCTTCAAGACACGCATAGCTAAGAAAACTCAGACAGCTTGGTATCAGCTCTCCCGCCTGCAAAAAAATCAAGCTCTACCTCCCTCCAGACTGCTTTAGATCCACCGTTCAAGCACTAGTCCTATCCTACCTGGATGGGGGCAATGCACTCCTCAAAGGCCTCCCGTCGTCCTCCCTTGTGCCCCTGAGAAGTGTCATACACCTGGCTGCATGCCTCAAAGGTCTATGCAAATACGACTACATCCCCCTAGCCGTCATCCAATTTCACTAGCACCCACTGCATGCACTAATCAATCTTCAAGTCTCGCTGCATCATCTATAATGCAGTCAGCCTCAAGTCACCCAGCTACCTCGCAGAGAAACTCAGCATCTCTGGTGGACAGCACACCACCAGAAACCAGGACACATGCAGACTTGAGATCTGCTGCTGCAAAAATGAAAGGGGCACAAAGAACAAGTTACTCTATTACCTGGTAACGTTCTTTCGATGGGATAGTCCGACGACGTATTCCATATCTATGACAGTAATCACCACAGCTGTGCTGCTTCGGAAAATCTTCGGCATCTGCGTCCTGCGTCGATGACGTCGATACGCCGCACTCGAGGACGGCCGACGTCACTGGATGTTATAAGTAGGACGCACAACGCCCGTAGCCTCAGTTGTAGTTTTTTCCCCCAGAACGTGTGGCACCAGTCTTCTGCCAGTCTGACACACAAAGCCTTGTGGAAACGTAAGCTGCAACTGCATAAGAAATTCTGTAGCGGGGAAGATAGGGAGGGAGCAATATGGAAAACGTCGTCGGACCATCCCAACGAAAGAAGGTTACCAGGTAAGAGATTAACTTGTTCTTCGAGGGGATTGGGTCCTCCGACGTATTCCATGTCTATGACAGACTCCCAAAGCAGTACCAATGCAATGAGGTGGGAAAAGAATTTAGAAAACAGAAATTTAGAATGCCCAATCAAATTGCAGATTAAAGGACCGCCTTGCCAAAGGCCAAATCCTGCCCACGGATGGAATCGAGGGAGTAGTGACATACAAAAGTATGTACCGAAGCCCAGGTGGCTGCATCACAGATGTTACAAATAGGAACCCCCCTCTGTAAGGCAGTAGAGGCTGCCATACCCCTGGTAGAATGGGCCCGTAAGCCGACCGGTGGGACCTTACCCGCCAAGCGGTAACACTCAGATAGCCAAAATAATCCAACGAGACAAAGTCTTTCGTCACAGCTTGTCCCAAACGCTTTCCAGCGTAACCAATGAAGAGTTGATCGTCCACTCTGAACCGGGACATGCGTGAAATATAAAAGCTTAACGCTCTCCTAGGATCAAGCCTATGGAGCATCTCCTCTTCCTTACCAGGATGTGGAGGAGGATAAAACGCCGGAACAACAACCTTCTGGCTTAAATGAAATTCCAACACCACCTTCGGAAGCAAGGAAGGACGAACTCTAAGGACAACCCTGTCCTTATGAAACACAGTGAAGGGTGGCTTAACTGAAAGTGCCTGTAACTCACTCTGCGAGCGGACGTGACCGCAACCAAAAATAGAGTTTTAAGAGTTAACAGTCTCAAAGGGCATGAATGCAAAGGCTCAAACGGAGCACCCATCAAAAACTTGAGAACAAGGTTCAAATCCCAACCGGGCCCCAGGAAAGGTAACGGAGGGAACACATTAGTGAGCCCTTCCAGAAACTCAGAAATTAAAAGGAATTTTAAAATAGGAACACTCTTCAGACGAGCACTTAAATATGGACAGCGCCGCCAGGTAACCTTGAACGGTACCCACTTGCAGGCCCCTGTGGGCCAAAGAAAGCAAAAAAGACAGAACCGTGGGAATGTCACATGCAAAAGGATCCACATTCTTAACCCTGCACCAGTCGCAGAACTTACGCCAACGGTACAGGGACTTTGTGCTGGCCATCTAGCCGAGAGCAACACCTCCATCACGTCTTCAGGGAGGTCCCAATCCAAATACCTCAACCTTTCAGAAACCAAGCATGAAGGTTGAGGGATCTGACTTCTGGATGGAGAACCTGACCCCCCTCCCGTGAGAGCAGATCATCTCGGTAGGGAAGACGACGTGGAGGGCAGATGGACAAGTCGAGAAGGTCGAGGTACCACGTCCTCTGGGCCCACGCCGGAGCAATGAGGTTCATCCGGGAACCGAACCTCCGTAACCTCCGCAGTACTTGCGGGATGACGGGGACTGGCGGAAACGCATACAGCAGTGGGAATGACCACTCCACCACAAACGCGTCTCCTAAGGCTCCTTTTGGAGGAAATTCCTGCGAGCAGAACCTCTCGCACTTCCGGTTGAAACTGGGGGGCGAAGGGATCCACTTGAGGGGTCCCCCACATGGCGAAGATCTCCAGGAGAATCTCCTGAGCCAACTCCCACTTGTGAGAGATCACGCTCTGCCTGCTCAGAGCGTCCGCCATCTCGTTTTCGTCTCCGGCCAGATGAACTGCCGTGATCGAAACTTCCTGCTGGATTGCCCAGAACCAGAGCTGCATCGCCTCCCTGCACAGAGGAAGTGACCCTGCCCCCTCCCTTTTTGTTGAGGTAGTGCATGGCCACTGTGTTGTCCATCAGGATCAGGACATTCTACCCTCGCACAGTCGGCAGAAAAGCCTTCAGGGCCAGCCTGACGGCCCTCGGCTCCAACAGATTGATATGGAGTCTGGACTCCGACGGAGACCAACGACCGCTGACTGTCAACTCGTTGGCATGAGCTCCCCATCCCATGAGGGATGCGTCCGTCACGATCGTCACCTCCGGCCAGGGTAGCCAAAATGGAGCCCCCTTCATCAGATCGTCTTCGACGGCCCACACAGAAGGTCCTGGGCGACCGAGGATGGCACCTGAACAGGGTCCGACATCCTGCCGGAGGACTGAGACCACTGGAGCTTGAGTGCCCATTACAAAGATCTCATCCGCAACCTGGCCTCTGGCACCAGAAGAATGCAGGATGCCATGAGGCTGAGCAATCTTAAGAACTGGAACACTGGGAGACTCTGGGCAAGCTGACACTTGTGCACCATCTGCTGAATGTGATGAGCCCTCTCCTGGGGAGGAAAACTGCCTCAGGGACGTGTCGAGCACTGTTCCGATGTACTGGAGCCTCTGAGTTGGTGTCAGATGGGACTTCTTTAAGTTGAGGGAGAAGCCCAGCTTGTGGAGGGAGTGGCAGGTGACTGACAGATGATCCAGGACTTGCTCGTGAGAGCGCGCCCTGATCAACCAATAGTCCAGGTAGGGGTAGACGTGAATCCCTCCTTTCCTGAGGTGCGCTGCCGCCACTACCATGAGCTTGGGGAAGACCCCCGGGGCGGAGGTCAATCCGAACGGCAGGACACAAAACTGAAAGTGCGAGTCGCCAACCGCAAACCTCAGGTATGAAGTTGAAGGGCCTGGAGGACTTGAGAAAGAGTCACCATCTTGAATTTGTCCTTCCTGAGGAGTTTGTTCAAACCGCGCAAGTCCATGATGGGTCTCAATCCCCTGTCTTTCTTGGAAATCAAAAAATAAGGGGAATACCATCCCTTGTTCCTCTCCACTACAGGCACCAGTTCTATGGCGCCTTTCTCCAGCAGGGATTGAATTTCCTGCGCAAGGAGCGGATCCGGACTCTTCAAAGAGAGATTCCCAGGTGGATTGTCTTGAGGTCTCTGCCGGAAAGGAAGACAGTAGCCATGGGTTATGATCTCCAGAACCCACACATCTGAAGTAATGGCGCGCCACTCTGCAAGATGCTGCGCCAGCCTTCCCCCAACCGGCGAACCATGGGACATGGCCTCATGACTGAGCTGAAGCGGCTGCAGCGTTGCCTGAGGGCAAAGAGGCAACAGCCCGAGCAGCCTTGGCACCTAGAGTACCTTGTTTTCCACCTCTGGCACTCCTACGGTGGCCCCTTTGACTGGCAGCTCCTCTCGCTTTACCAAAGGATGAGTATTAACAAAAGGAACCTCCCCTCCACTGCTGTCCCCTAGGACGAAAAGGCGGAGGTTGGCGAACTGAAGCGCCCACCGACTTCGCTGCAGCTTTGGAGGTCTGCAACCTCTCAAGGCTCTCGTCAGCCTTGCTGCCAAAAAGATGTTCCACCTCAAAGGGCATGTTGAGGAGCCTGGCCTGCACATCAGGAGCAAAGCCCGACTTCCACAACCACGCAAACCTGCCTATCACGGTGCTCGCCGTCATGGACCAGCTGACGCAATCTGCCATGTCCAAACCCGACTGAACGGACTCACACATGTCGTCCTTACCATCCTGAACCGTGGCAAGGAAACCAACCCGTTCATCCCCTTCAGGAATATGTTCAGCCGCTAAGCAAACACAGTTCCACAGAGTGTGCGTGAAACGTGACAAGGCACATACGGAGTTGGGCGCCTGAAGCGCCATACCCCCTGAAGAAAACACTTTCTTCGCGCAGCCGTCAAAACGCTTGTCGTCCCTATCAGGAGGGATGGTAGGATACGACGCCTGCTTTCCCGGGGGCGTAGCTGCCTGCACCACCAAACTCTCCGAAGTGGGGTGCTTGGTCAAGTAGCAGGGGTCACTACTGGCTGGGCGGTATTTTCGCGGCAAAGACTTGCCCACTGCCGGGAGACTCTCTGAAACAGTCCAAGCCGCCGCCACCCTCCTCTGTAGAGCCATATGGAACGGCAGTACCGGGTCAGTTGGTAGACCTTGGTCGAGGATATCTGTAAGGTCATCCTGAAGAAAATCCCCTGGGGGAGAAGACCATCCCAAGTACTCAGTGACCCTGGACATAAGGCGCTGGTATGTGGAATCGGCATGAGTGCCAGGCTCAGGCCTACAAAACTCCACCTCCGGAGAGGTGTCCAGCCCACTGGCATCGTACAGGGATTGCCGCAGGTCTTCAATTTGGCTATGGCCCGAGAAAATCTCATCCGGTACCGTATCCGGAACCATGCCAACATCAGAGCCCTCATCCACCTCCGAATTAAAGCCATGCTTGGCCTTTCCAGAGCCTCTCTAGGCGGTTCCACCGAGACCCAGGGAACGCCCGTCGAAACAGCCTCGAAAGGCGTCGAGTGAATCGGCGTTGACGCCGAACGCGACGCCGACACCATCAAAGGCGCCGACCCCGTCCTCGAGGCCGGGCCCCGAGCGTGTCCCTCGACAGCCGAGGTGCCGATGGCGTTGACGACTTCTTCGAAGGCAGGGCCTCGAAAGAGTCAGTCGACGACCTCGGCGTCGACGTCTTCCTTGAAGATACCACAGGTTCACATGGTCTCGAACGTGTCGAGGACCGGGACCTGGAACGGGCATGCCGGGAACGATTCCCCTTGTCCGAGCGGGACCTCTCCCGCGAATCGTGACAACCACCCAAGCCCGAAGGCGTGCGAGCGGTGTCTCTCGACCGATCACCACCGACCCCACTCGGAGGCGCAGACAGACCAGTGCCCTGCGATTCGAGAATCGCCAACATTTTCTTCCCGAAGGAAGCCAATTCCTCTGCCGTCGCATGCTTGGTGGGGTAAGCGACCCGCCGATGGGCGGAGTCCTCGGAAGAGGACAGGGAAGACGACTGATGACGGTGCTTCCGGGAGTGCCTCGAAGAGGCAGAGGAGTGGCGGGACTGACTCCAGGACCGAGACCCACTGGACTTCCGATGACGACACCTTACCTACCGATAACTTCTTCTTGCGCTCCCGCAAGGCTTTTGACATGAGCGACTGGCAGTCGACCCAGTCATCCGTGTCATGGGCCTCCCCGAGGCACCAGGGGCAGGCGTTGTGCGAGTCCGTAACCGACATCTTGGATCCACAGTCCCCGCACTTCTTAAAGCCCGGACGCGGTGTGGAAGACGAGGTAGACATCTTCACGAAGAAAGACTTCACAATACGAAACAAGTTCGAAGAACCGAGAAAGAACAGGAACTCAAAAGAGTCAAGGCACCGAGATCTCCGAAGCGAACACGTTTGCGGAAAAAACGGAACTGAGGCTACGGGCGTCGCGCGTCCTACTTATAACATCCAGTGACGTCGGCCGTCAGAGGAGGTCCTTGAGGGCGGCGCATCGACATCATCGACGCAGGAGCTGAAGATTTTCCGAAGCAGCACAGCTGTGGTGATTACTGTCATAGATGTGGAATACGTCGGAGGACCCAATCCCCTCGAAACAAGCCTTCTCTGCATGCGCCCCAAGACTATGGAACCTCCCCCAGTCAGTATCAGACTCAACCTCACGCTCCTACAATTCAGAAAATAACCCAAGACTCACCCTCTTCAAGGAATCTCTCTGCCTAAACACCTAGGCCATCACATCGCCCCTCGTGCCACGTGACTCGCTAGAAGCCGCCCACCCCTCTCATCCCCACCACCCGGTACCGCTGTACCCCTCCTCTGTATCCCCACCCGGGCTGTGTAACTGTTCTCTCTGAAAAGCGCTCAGTTATGCATCGGTACTGTTGGTGACCTCTGTAAAGCGCTCCGATGTGTCTGTATTGTTGTATACCTCTAAAGTGCTCCAATTGTGCCTCAGTCCATGAGCCAGGGGTTACAAGGGCTGGGCCAGCGGTGCCAATGGAGTTTCCAGGATCAGAAGCTGGTACCCCACGAAGCCCCCAAATGGTGTCCCTGTAGGAGAGTCAACCAATTTGCAGTCCTGCTTTCATTATGTGCCAGACAGAGCAGAAGCGCCAGGACCAGGTCTTGAAAGACCACAACATTCAACTAAGTGTTGCCAGGTAGGTGCTCCAGCGATGCACCATTGTCACGAGACTAAGCTTTCATGAGATGAAGGGGGTATGGAACTAAAACCGGTATCCCTGGCGGAGGAGGAGGAATAGTTGAAAGGTAGTGTGGGGAATTCTTATTTTTAGAGGACTGACTGCACAACCATATTGGCTTTTGGTACAATTGGCATATTCCATCAGTGCTTCCTCCCAGGAATCTCAGAGCAGATGGGTCTTGTGTCACACCCCGAAAGACGTCAAGTTGGATGTGACTCATATTGTTTTTGCGGTTAATCCAGAGGCAGGGAGCAATTGCAACACATAATCTGTTCCCTATGACCTTGCAGGCCATTTTAAAGACCAGCAGGCAGTTTTTGCCAGAGTAGAGAGCAGGGTTCTGTTGGGTTAGCAGTACAAGATATTTTCTTGTAGGTAGGATGGTGCAGACGCTGTCAATCATTTGTATGCAAGGCATACGATTTTGAATGTACCCTTGCCGGCACCAGTATGCTTTTAAGTAGGTTGGTGAGGGGTTGGCATTTCCTTAAACTAAACAGAGGCATATCCGCTGCATGCTGAACTTTCTGTACCCCTTTTATTGATAGGTGGTGAGGGCCAAATAGAGGGTACTGTAGTCGAGCAACCTAAAGTATGCAAGAGTCTCACACCAGTTGGTGATTTTATGCTGGAAGGTAGGGTCGATATTTGTTATTGGTTTAACTTTAAAAGGAATGTTGATTTAACCATGGTGCTGACATGTGAATTCCTGCAAAGAACGGAATTCCATGCGACGCCGACGTTGAATACATGTTTTTTTTTAATAGAAACTATTTCTCCAAAGAAAGTGCAAGGTGACATTGGTGAGGTGGGCCCATGGCTAGGATGTCAGTTTCAGTAGCATTGAACATGGGACTGTTTCCACTTCTACATGAATGACTCAATTTGACATGATCGCAAAATAGTCTTGTTGGCCCGTGATTCTGTGTTAGATTTTCAGGTCATTGACATAGGAGAGAAAATAGAGTTCATGTTTGTGTAGTACAGGAATTGGAAATACATTATCAGTTGTACATTTTTAATCTTTAGTCTCACTGAAAAACTGAATGCGGATTTGGATCCAGCAGAAAAACATGGATCATGTGGATATATAAAACATACATTAAAATGTTTGACTTATGCATATTTTGCACATCAGAATAACTCCATCAAGCAGGAAATGGCAGAAATATCAATTTTCTTACGATGTTTACCAATATCGCATGTCCAAGTAAATAATTATTTAAAAAATGAATATTCCAATTCATTTTAGGTTTATCACACCCGTGGGCAGGCTAATTGGTAGCAGACATATCCCTCTTGTGATGCACAGAAAATCCAATGGGACAAAGGAAGCACAGAGGGTGGCCATGGCCTGCATGGGAAAGTACAGGGAACTTATCAAAGGGTCCATCCAATTCATATCACTGGGCCAGATTCTCAAAAAGAGGATGCACTTTTTAGTTTGGGCTATTAGGTGTTGCTTGCCTCAGATTGTGGTGGTGGGATTGATGCTTTGAGGGTGTAGGGAGTAGTGGATCAGGGATATTTTTCTGCAATCAAAGAACCAATTAAAAAAGTAAGTATATATTCTTGACAATTAATTCATTGCAAGAGGTAGGCGTGGTATTGGATTCTGTGTTCCTGGAGGTGTGCAGCAACAAACGACTCCAAAGTATTGAATTTACACAAATACCCTACAATGAGTCAGTAATTGTTGGGAACCAAAGATGCTGTTTTTTTAGCAGGGATGCCACCATGGAGTGTTTGATGCCTTTGGGCACTTGTCCTGCCTGCAGTAAGATGAACATGGGAACAGTTTAGCCCATGGCATCGGCATGGGATGCAACAATGGTTGCTGTGCGGGAGTCACCTAAGCCCTCACTTGGTCTGACCTCCTTCAGGACAGAGTAAGTCAGTGGCATGTGCTTCTAAGAAGAGAAGCCATTATTTTCTAATTTTTACTCTTGGTTAAGTTCTTGGTGGGGTGGGTAAACTCCATGGTGAGTTCGGCCCTTGATATCCTAAGTTTTCGCACCTTTTCAGTGAAGAAGTATAGACTTTCTCAGAGGTCTTGGTTTTCTGAACTGAAGGATACAGTATAGTGCTGTGGGAGGAATACAGACACTGCTTTGAACGGCTGTTTATGGCATTGTACATTTGACTAGAATGACCCTGTGGTTTGAATCTGACACACCAATTCCTCCCGCTCCCTATTCAAATGTGAAATTTGCAGCATTATTTTTTAGGAAATCACTTAATTGGCTAGACGGTAGCGCTTTGCTGGATCTGGAGCAGGTCTGTTTTTTCAGCATCTTAATAGTTTTAAGTGATGTTGGTAGCTTAATGGGGAATGGGAAAATCATAGTCTGATCAGATGACAGGAAGTGAGGCGATTGGCTACCCAACTCCAACATGTCTGGAAGTAGGCACAGACAGTCTTTGTTGCGAGAAGGATTGTTGGATACGATTTCCAACTTCGGTGTTGGTGAGGACTTATTTCGATGAGTTAATGGTTTTATTATCTAGCAGAAATTAACATTTCTGGTTATGGGGTGACTACAGGAGGAGAATGTGTGTGTGTTGCACTGTGGCTTAGATTTGCTCAGAAAAGCTTTCCGAGGTATCGGGTGATGGTTTAGTGGCAAGTGGGGAGTGGCACCTCTAGCTGGATGCAGATTAATTTGCAGATGGTTCTGGGTCCATTTATAAGGGGGCTTGGGGGGTGCAGTTGTTTGCTTTTTGTTGAGGCTGCTACTCCTACTTGTCTATGTGGTTGTGTCAGTGCTGTAGGAGAATAGTCCTTAGGGAGTATTTTGCCAAACCTGGAGATAAAGGAGTCTGTAAACCAATTTTCGGTGATGAGAAATATGTTAAACTCACTGGCAGAGATTATGATAACAGGTGTTGTGGGTCTTATGCGTTTATGGTCTATAGGCTGCGCCCAACTAAAGGCCGTTGTACAGAAGGCCGGAAATGCAAGGCTGCTGTATGTAGGCCTGTAGGGTGCGCAACCTAGCTGGAAGCCGGAAGAATGGTGTCGGCAGGCAGCAGAGCTAATCGTGGGGTATGTAGGTGGGGTGGGAGGGACTCCTCGAAAGAGACCAGTAGCGGGCCACAAACACAAGGCTGAACTTGCAGGTGTGGCCTTTTCACACAATCTGCTAGTTCGGCATTTTAGTTGTGGACATAGCCAAATTGAATGGCTGGCCTGCAATTGCAGCACTGCTCCTCTTGTAATTATTGGCTGTGGAGTGGTCTTAAGAGGTGAGGGTACCTAAACAGCACACAGGGACCTTCTGGCACATTGCATGGTGGGAAGAATTGCAATGATTGTACACTGAGCCCGGTGGATAGTCCTCCTGTTTCCCCGAATGCGTGCCTTCTGCCGCCGCTGATGCATGATGGGACACAGATTACTAGTGGAGGGGCAAGATGTATTGTGGGATACAATTAACTGGCGATATACGCATGCAGTGTTACTATATGTCCACATCCGTTTTTATCAATTTTGCATGTGTGCCATTCCCATTTGGGAGGAAAAAAGCAATTGGTGGAATTGGTCCCAAGGCAGCTGCCATTAACCTAAACACTGATTTAAGGAGTCCCTAGGAGAGGAGTTAGACATGCTATGAAATCCAGACAGATTCATAAGCTACAAGTACAAGCCCTGGGCAGTTTGCAGAATTCATGGCAATCCCAGTGTAGCACAGAAGATGCTGTGCAGCATGTTATCGTCTACGGTAGCACCAAACAAACATTCAAACAAATGCATGCTATCCGAATAATCACGTAGCTAATGGCCAATTCACAAACTAAAGTACTAAAGTTGAGAGACATTCACAAATTGTATTGCACAGACAGACCAGTGAAAAAATGCCAACACAGATGACAAAGGATACCAGACATCAACAGCAGGCAGGGCTTGGCAAAGTACATAGAAAAGCATTCTAAACCACCAAAAGGGCTCAAAAGATGGATTTAATGAGCAGGAGCTAAAAGCAGCTCCTCGGTATGGGACATCACCCAACAGGCAGGAGCTACCTCTTGAGAAAGAGGAGCTAGTGCGTTGTGATTCGCAAATCTTACTTCCATGTGAGATGCAAACTATAACTTTACTCCATTACACAAGAATCATTATGCTTTAAATGTATTTGACATGTTTTCTAATGCTCCTTTAAACACCTTCCAAATACAGAGTTAATGCCACAAAGGTATGTTTGAATGGGAGCAGTTGACCTGGAGAGTCTCAAGTAGTCTGGTAGCAGTTGGCCTCATGCTAACCAGCTCCCCTAAGCTGCAAGGAGGAGATGCATGTTTCCCCAGCACCTGGCAATTTCGAACCCTGCATCAAGTCATCGCTATTGACTTGATGCAGCTTTCTCATCCCAGTTGTGGGGTTCAGGATAGCAGAGGAACCCCAACTGGGTAGCGATCATGGCTGAGGGAGGCTGGTTTTGCAGATTTAGAACATCTCAATGCAAGCCATTTTACCTTCAGCCTAGCTCAGGGTTGTCCAACTCCAGGCCACAAGGGCCAGAATCCAGACGTGTTTTCAGGACACCCCCTCATTAGTATACATGAAGAAAAAAGTGCATACATTTAGAATCATTGTATGCAAATTCATCTCTTGAATATTCATGGAGGGGTTTCCTGAAAACCCAGCATGGATTCAAAACCCATGGATCCGGCCCTCGAGGACTGGAGTTGGACCTAGCTCAATGCAGCACACTCAATGCAGGCCATCTCACCACAAGCCCAGCTCAATGCAGGCTATCTCACCACAAGCCCAGCTCAATGCAGCACGCTCAATGCAAGCCATCTCCCCTCCAGCACTAAGCTCAATGCAGCACACAATGCAAACCATCTCGCCTCCAGCCATTTCACCAAAGTTTAGTTGGTTTTTCTTTTCCCTTTTAAAACCCCCGCATACTTCTCCCTTCTTTATTGCAAAACAGGAGCAAATCTCGCTAGGCTCCTTTTTGCTCCTACTAACCGCTCCGTCAACTTTACCTCACTTTTTTTTATTGTCCAGCTTTTTGTATTCCTACGCGTTTTCCCAACTTTTATGGCCCGTCACCCTTAGTCATTCAAGTTAGGTGTGCATTTAATGAGAGACGGCCTTGCAACGAAAAGAATGGCGAGAAATACCATTTTAACATCCAATTTCTGAGCATAGAAATTCTCCCTAAAAAAACGGCACACAGCAAGGTCGGGGGGAGGGGGGGGGAAACTTCGCTCGAGGGGCAGGGATGCTTTATTTGTTATGCGTTTTGGCAGAGAGGATTCCTTCTTTCAAAAGGAGTGACTCACAGTATGCAGCACCGGGAAATGGTATACAATGTGAGTAAACTGAATATATGGGTGTGCCGCTTATGGCATGACAACGCTGCCTTTGATCCCTTTTGCGAGGTATCCCTGCCTACAACCTGTGCTCAAACTGAGCTATCTGTCTGATAGGCTGTGTGATCTTTCAAAGCCTTTGGGTATCCGTTTCATAGTCCCACTGATCAGCCTTCGCTATGTAACATTATACGCAGAGCCATCGTAATACGCCTTGCTAACAAAAGCCACCACCGGCCTGCAGGGGCCAAGCCAAGTGGTTGCAATTTCCCAAGGCTCCGGTAACTTGTAGCGGTGGAACAGCAGTGCCTTGGGACTCACTCATTGCAGACATCTCTTATCCGTGCAAATGACGCCGGCACGTCCATCACTCCCGAGGCAGGACTGCCACAAACAATCTGGGAGGAACACGTGATCAAAAAACCAACTCGTCATTTCAGCACAGGTTTGAGTACATCCGAAAAAAAACACACATTACACACAGGATGGTAGACCGGATTTGTAGAAAACACATTAACACCCGGGGCCCAATTCTGATGTTGGCGCAGTGAGTTTGCTAAAGAGCACGAATCACTGCGCCAAATCTGGACACCCAGGCTCCACCACTATTCTCAAGTGGTCCTGGGCACCCTCGTAGTGCACGACAGTGCACCGCCTTCATTCTGCCCGATTTTGATGACAACCGGCGCAATGGAAATTCTCGGCAGCACTTTCCTTAATTAACGACATATTAGTTATTTAACGAAAGTGCTGCCAAGTACACAGCGGCACCCGTAGAGGAAGCATGTGGAAAACCAAGTGCTTCTTGAGACATGATACAAATGTGGCACAAGCATAGGACAGGACGGAGAAGGTGTCAAGGGAAGGTTATAATAGTGGAAAGGGTGAAAGGGATTTCCTGGGTAGCATTTCCTTTTGACTGGTTTAGCTGGAGAACAGAAGTGCACAGCAGTGTGTGCAGGAAAAGAAAGGTGCGACGGGCTGGCGAAAGCAACTTTCACTTTGCCAAGGTATTATAAGGTGACCTAAAGGATGTTGCCATCAGTGTGAAGTGGTCAAAGAGGGTAGCACGACTCGGCAAGATGTGGAAGTGCAAAGTGGAGGCCGAAAACAGAAGGCAAAGTTCACTGAAGCGGCCCTGGGTTTACTGGTGGATGAAGTAATAACAAATGAAAGTGTTATTTGGCGCAATGCACACCGGACACCTCTTTCTGTGAAAAACAGCCTTTGGGAAAGCATTGCCGCCAAAGTGAATGCTGTCTCCAATACATTGCGCATGGTTGAAGAAATAAAAAAAATAAAGTGGTATGATGTGCGGCACAGGGTTCGCGAGAAGTAGAGCTAAGAGCACAGCAAGGGCACTGGTGGACGATCGCTCTTTGACCCAAATTATTCGCCCACAGAATTAAAGGTGCTTGCCGTCATGGTCTCTGGAAGCCTAGAGGGTGTAGGAGGAATGGACACAAACACTGGTAAGTACAAATTCTTGTGACACTTCATTGACGTAAAAAATATCATATGCAGTGTGGCGGGCAGCTGGTGTGCATTTCTAAAAACCATACTTGTGTGCCTTTCACATCCTTGGAGGTAATCACAAGTATGTTCACCTGGTAACCTTTTTACAAAGGTGCCTCCTCATTTGATGTAATTCAAGGACCTGTACGTGTGCAGTGAGTGTGTGTTTGTGTCCCTTCGAGCAGCATGCTTTTTCTGTGATAGGTAATTGTACATTTGTAAAGCGCTTCTACACAAGTGAAGTGCTTCAAAGCGCGTCAGGGCAGGAAAGGAAAAAAGGGATTACCGTTGGCATTCTTAGGCATTGAATGATCAAACAATAATAACTAGCATGCCAGGCCACAGGCATATCTACTAGTGCAAGTGCATGATAAAGATTGAGGAGGGGGAGAGAGGGAAGGAATGTACGGTCCAATATACTGCAGTACAAGTCATGGCTAGGGACGGGAAATGGAAGGAGGAGCGGACAGGCAGACATAAAAGACAGGAAGTACAAGGGAGCGGGAGGAGGATAAGTGCGTCTTGTCCCGCAGGGGATAGGGTTAAGACCTGAGTGTTTGATCCTTCTGCACCAGGGAAGCAGTCAGCGAGCTCAGTAGTTTGGGGAAGAGAAAGGAGGGCAAGAGTTGGATTAGGCCAAGCAGAGTGCTCTAGAAGGAGAGTATTTGTGTTCCTGTACCATGCACTCCTATGATTACGTTCCATGGTGCTATGGGCCTGTTGTAATGTGGTTTTGTCATACTGTCTGTATGTGTGCAGTTACTTCATTGTCGACGTCTGTTGAAGCCGCAGCAGAGTCTATGAAAATCCTACCTGAAGGAGAAGATAATCTGCCAACGTCAGATGAGCATCAAGGGGATACAGAATTTACACTGTATCAGTACTTCGAGGATGAGAGTAACGTAAGCAACATTTAAGGGGAATGCATTGTGCCTGCAAACACTGACCTATTGAAAGTGCAGGAAAATGAGTACTCCCTTGAACCCTTATGGTCCTTTTAATTGTGGCAACACATTGTATGATGGAGGGAGAGGCAGAATAACTCTTACACCAAATGATAAGACCCACTCAGGAAGTTGGCAAAGTGTCTCCAAAGACTGTTTTAATTTCAATTGTCTACAACAGAGAGTTACAACGGACATCACACAGCATAGTCTCGAAGCATTTCATAAACAATCATGCTTTTATATTGAAAATTCGTCATACGTGATGTCATACTACATGGCAAACTAAGAAAACGAGATTGTGGTTGGTTTAAGGGGAACATCTAAGTATGCTTTCTATATGGGAATGGATTGTGATTCGATTTTTCTATAGTCAGGTGGACAACTTATGCCCACCCCTAGTGCAAGTCATCTTCAACAGTTACTAAGTACACAGAATCTCATTGGCTCTCAAACTAGAAGGCACTTCGTTATATGGTCCTCTACAATTAGTTGGCACGCTTGTACCCTTCTGGAATATTCGACTCACTAGCAGCACTTAAGCTGGTACCCCAGGTGTCAGTGGGCGGAGTTGAACGTGTCTCTCCACCCAATTAGCCCAGTATCTCTCACTCATGACTTCTGTCTTGCAGTTAGCCTTTGAACTTGGCCTTGTAGTAGTTTCTCTTCCCTGGGAATTATACGGGAGTGAGCACATGTCTATTAAGATTACAGTCTGCATGCCCACTTCTATTTTCATCCTCGACTCACTTGACAGGAGACCGTAAATTGGTCCATATTATAGCATTTAATTGTCTTTGATAAAGAAACTTGGTACTCATGGTGTTCTTTCTTTGCAACTTAACAAGGGATGCCTCAGCGTCTCACATTCACTGTTCTGCAAGGACTGAAAACCAGTTTTGGCTGCTTCATCTTTTGACACCAGGCCAGAGAGCCTGCCTCGGTCTACCTACGGGCTTCATCTTATTTCTTTGCTGCAACACATGCACAGCTATTGATCCTCATTTCTCAGTGGGTTTGAGTTTACTAAATTATGACATTGAATATACAGATTCTATATATATAGTGGCGGCACCGCCTGCGGTCTTAACTAGGTATAGCCTGCCTTTACGATTAGTCTACTTACAGTGCAGCATCTGTACAGTTATAACATAGCTTGCATTTTCTGCAGTGCTCTTCACACGTGCAATCTTCACTTCGCATGTGAAAGTCTTCTCAATTCTTTAATTCGTCGTCAGATTCTATACGGTCTATGCATTCTCTTCTTCAACCACTCTTTTTAGTGCGTCACACTTGCTTCTTGTGCTATCACCAATCTTTTCCTACACTCATCTTCATATTCCTTCTGGGATTTCCTCCAGGAGACCGTCAGTTCTCCTAGTATACATCAGATAGGGTTTCCTCAATGGATACCTCGTCTCGAAGATTCTTCGTGGTAAAGGCACCATTACTGGCGTTACGCATGTCACAATTTCTGGTTTCCCCCCATACAGGTAGCAGAGGGGCGGGACTTCCGGTAGAGGCACTTGGCTGCTCCTCTACACCCTATTGACAGCCAGCATGGCTGTGCCAGTTTTGCCAGAAGACCATCCAGCGGTGGAATCGTTCAGTTCCCCTAGCACCGCTACCAGCAAAGATGCGCATGAGGTTGCACTGCCAAGTCGGCCACAGAGAGTATAGGCGTAAGCATGCTAAGAAAGAGCAGTAACTGAAAACATATTGGCAAATATTTTTGCAACGTTAGGTTACTTAATTTAAATTAACAGTTTTGTAATGTTCGTTTGGGTCATGTTGACCGTAGTTTAAGCGATGGAGAAGAGATTATTGATGAGGAAAAGTAATTATGACCAGGCTTGCACATTGAACTTGTTGATGCATCACCACTGAACATTGATGAAAATTGGGCAAGTTGTGTGCAAAAGGACCATTTTCTGATGGCTCATCCTAGATAATGTAGACTTCCCATAAAGCAGTTCAGGACAGCAAAAAGACTTTTTAGGAGGCCAAACCCCTGTTCTAGTTGTATTCCTTGTCCTTGCATGTACTGTATTATATTTCTGTTCAGACGCAGTGGTTGCATTCAAGATTGGGGTCATTAGCTACGGTTCCAAGGGGTATGCTCCACCCCCAAACAGCCAGCTTCTGTCTACAGACAAGCCACTCATTACCATGGGCAAGTTGCTACTACACAGAATGAATGCATCATGTGCCGACCCAGTAAAGTTGGCACAGCAATGACAGATTTGCAAATCCACACTGCATGTCATCTGAATGTTCAGTGAGTAGAGAATTTTCCGATTTATTAACATTTGCTCCCTTTCACAGGGTAGTACTATGTGCACATGAATGCAATCTATTGCCCCTACAACATTGGGGAACCCAGCTATTGCAAAAAAAACACTTTATAGCGGCAACCTCAACTGCCGTAAGTGGGAAAGTAATGAACTTGGATATGTGCTGTACCAATGCTGCCAAAACCACTTGCAAAACTTTATAGAAACTTGGCTGTGACATCCATGCTGTCATTGCAACAGTGCCCTGGTACGATCCAGTTGTACAAACGTGGAGCACTGCCAGTACTTTGACCAAAGCTGGAATAGCTGTGGGCTTCCATCCAGCTTCCCCTTTATTAGCTCTACCAAATACAAAATTGCATCAGCATCCACCCGGTACAGCTGAATGATGCGTTTGGATGACATGTTGAACAAATTCTCCCTGGTGCAATATATAGGCTCTTTATTTGGACGTCTTCTTTGTCTGGGAGGTGGGAGCTCAGCCAGCACATTCACCACTGTTGGTTGCACAGGTTGCTCATCGTTGGCACGCTTATGACAAGCTAAAAAGTACGCTGCAACAGCACTTGACACGGGACCTGGAAATGCACGCCGCACTGTTTGTAGAAACTGCACACACTACTTGGTATGTGTACACTAGCAGTTGATGTTCATGTAGCACCTGCACAGAAAAGATTAGAAAATGAAGTACTAAAACGGTATCCACACATTCCACACCTATTCATGTATTTGAGGCAACAGGTTACCTAAGTCAGCACCTTTCGAAATGTAACCACATTGTGAGCGACACATCGCATACAACAATCAGAAATGTGTAGCTCAAAGGGGAAGCAACAATACAAGGCCATTACACAACTATGCAAACCTGATGCCCCACAGACACCCTGCTTTGCATATGGTGTCTCACTTTTCACCATGCTGCAGCACCTTGCAAAAGGCATACACAGCCATCGTGCCCCCAAGAAACACACTTCATTCCCTCTTTCTTATGAATAATAGTGCATGCATGTGATGCACACGATTTGATCACAGTGCATATGGTGATCTTAAGTATAATGTAGTACACGGTTTATGGTCTTTCCATCGAAAAGATTTCCAATGAACATTATCCATCGAAAATGTTTGCATCAAATGCATTTTTTGGAACCCCCCACCCCGTTTTTACCGTAAAAAATCCACCCCAACGAAAATTAACCCTTTACCCCACCCATATATGCATTGGATGCATATTTTTTCGATGGATAATTTTCATTGGAAACCTTTTCAATGGAAAGACCAGATACCGTAGTGCATTACCCATTCCGCCGTACTAACATCCTCGTCCAAACAGAAGGTATGTTTAGTGAAATCCAATTTCACAAATGTACATACATGGAAATGTGAGAAATACATCAAGTACATCATTCCTTCATTTACACGTTCCCCATAGCACACCCTTCCATTCACAATCCTGTGGTTCATACAACAGTCTACACAAGGTACACACTTGTGTAGACTTACAATTGCCCTTTGTGGAAATGGAGAAGTCTACACAGCACCCTTTCTGCCACTGGCGCCGGAACGACAGCATTTCTGCACATTCTTTAAAACAATGTGCCAGCTGTAAACCAATATTACCAATTAACCACATATTACATTAATAATTACTCACACACCCATCCCACCCCCCTACCATTAATCCTCGCCCACCCACCTGCATTCAGCGACTGGCTTCGTGTGGCACTCCTCCACAATACCGGCACAGAAATGGAACTGTATATGTGCGCCACTTTCAAGCACATTAGAAAGTGAATTGCCGCAAGAATACCAGTCTTAAATGGCAGGTAACGAATGTGACGGTTGCTATATTGGTTTCCCACCCATCCTAGCAACCGCCACATATATTCCAAAGGTGGCGCATTCATTCAGACTTCGGAAGAATGCACCACCTTCAGAATAGGTCTTAAGTATCAAAAGGGTTGTTAACGCTTTCTCCGACCTTTTCGATACTTAACACCCACATTAGAATCAGACCCTTATCTATCCTTATTAAGTGGAAACTGACCGGACATAGTACATGTAGAAATTATGATTGCATAACACGGAATGCCACTGCAGATTTCCCAGCGAGTTTTTTTTAGTTTTCCAATTCAATGCAAAACTACAGTATGTGGGATTTCTAAAAGTCTCAAACACACCAGCTGATCAAAAACGTCCTCCGAGTATTGAAAACACTGCACTACACATGATTTATTTGTGGAGGAAGAGAACCCCAAGCCGACTTGCACACTTCGTCCCCGTTCCTAATCGGACATCACTGAATACTTCCCTCGGCGGCTGGTGAATTTAATAGGAGAGACGCAATGGTTTTCTTTGAAAGTGTAGGAGCCACAGAGGGACGGTGGGAAGGCATCTGTTTACAGCACACTTTATGAACAATAGTGCTAAAAGCAGCACGGTTTGCAATCTGTAGGTATTGCATGAAAAAAATCGAATAAATGCCAAGTCACCACTGCACAGTAGCATTTTCCAATACGTTCACCATATCTTTGCCCACAATATGTGCCAATATAAAAAACATTTTCATGTTGGCTGCACCAAAATATGCCAGTATTGTCATATAACATTTTACTTTTTTCTTTGCCCATAATGCCAATACTATAAGAAAACATGCCCAGGCTGGGTCTGCCAATATATACCAATAGCCCATGCAAAAATAAACCTGTTACTGTGGCATCGCATGTTTTACTGGCAAGCTAAGAAAATATATCTAGATTGGTAGCACCAATGTAGGCCAGTTTGGTCAAGTAAGAACACATCATGTTAGCTTTCCCCTTGATGCCCAGTAAAAAATGCCATGCCACAGTAAGACCATGTTCAGAATGGCTGCCATCACACAAATGTATTCCCCTCCAAATCAGAGGACGGCCCACATTTATACATTCTCTCATTCACTCGAACACTTATACAGCCTTCAGACACATTCTCATTTCCAAATGCACCAGTACAAAAGACAATCTCTCATTGAAATGCGCATTTACAGACGCAAACGCTTACCTGAAAAATATGTATACTTTTTGTTGTTGCTTGCAGCCCTGGTCGAGACAGCTTTGCCTCACACCACCAGCAATGAAGGTCTGTGCAATAGTCAACCAGGAAGCAGGTAGAGCTTCCTGTACATATGCAGAGGGATGGAGTGTACACATTTTGCCATTCCTGGGCCTCTAAGTGTGCAGGCAGGCACAGGAGCACCACCTACCCACATTCAGCCCTCCAGTATACCCGCCTGCATCCCCAGTGGTCATGCAAGGCTGGGTAAGAAAAATGCCCCAGCCTTCCATGGCCCTTTGGGCATGTGCGTTTGGGTACTGACAACTGTTAAAGGGAAACTATGTGTCCCTTGACAGCAGATGCCAGCCCATGTGTGCCCCACTCAGCTGCAGCAAGCATTCAGTGTTTTCACTTGGCTGGCTAGGCTCATCCATAATGGGTGGCAGAGCAGCACCCTGTTGGAAGTTATAGACGAGCTGCTCTTTTAAATTAACTTTGCATAGAGAGCAGGGTGCTGCGTTTGGTCTACGCTAAAGACGTTTTTGACACTGTAGCACAGGCATTAATAGAAGTTAAAAACGAAAACGTACAAAATGCCTAGAACATCCAAAATGTAGGCTGTACTGTTTAAGGTAACAACGGACATCACTGCGCCATCCTAGTTACTCAGTTGGGAACAAATATACTGGTTGGAGCTTTGGATTGGTCTTTATGTGGAGCAGGGATAAAATGCATCTGGTGTGGCGGTGTAAAACATATAACTTCCATTGGGCCGAGGACAACTCTCACTGAGATTCTAGGCCATAGTCTTACATAGCATTCCATAATGAAACAGTAATTAGCCATTTCTAATGTTACCCTGTGTAGTTATACTATGCTGTTCGGATGGGCCGCGCGGTCACCTATATCCAAGTGAGTAATGTAATGCACGTGGACGCATAAATAAGCCAGTCGTTTACTGAGACTTTGAATAAAAGTGACGTGTGCACGATCAGTCGATATCACCTCTAACTATCCCAGTGAATCTGGTTTCCGTTGTGGACTTGGTATGGGTTAGAAAATTACATTCAGTCCATGTAGACAGAGCACCCAGTCCCAGATAGAACATGCACACCATAACAAAACATAACCGAACGTTGCCTCGTATTCCATAACTGCATAGCCCCTAGCGTATGTGATGAATCTGAGGTGATCATCCCAAAAACCCTGACCTGGACCTCTTCTCATGTGGCCAGGGAAAGGCAGCCGCTACCCGATTCTGTCCCTTGGGGTCGTGTAATGCAGGAGGGTCACATGGGAGGTAAATCGGGTCAGGAGGAACGGGAACCCTCTGAACAATTTCCCCAATTATCATAGTCTTGATGGTTTATTGTAAAATTGCTGATTTTGATCTTAAAACAAATAAGAACATTATGGACTTCAAGTGTTGTACTGAGACAAGGAAGAGGGGTACAGAGTTACCAAAATATGATGAACGGTGCAGTTGTTGTAATGACCCACACCTGAGTGGGACCTTTAAATATTTAAAGGCATTTCTGGGGAGGGCCAAAGAGGAGCAGCAGAGAGAAGCAGAAGCTGGAGTTGCCACGGTGCCAACAGCAGGACGCCGTTCTGCAAAGTTGGCATTGGTCGGGATTCCTCGTTTATGCAGAGGATACACAGCGGGATGCAGTATTGAGGCCAGCTACCCTGAGGGAGAGAGAAGCTCTCTCTCCTGTAACCTGCTCCGGTGTAAAGTTTATACCGAAGAGCATACAGAGTTGTGAAAGCTCCATTGACAGTCTGCGCAAGCAGCGGTAGACTTACAGGAGCTGCCAAACTCCGAGGAGGTCACGACAAATGAAGAAGCAGTACTGGCAAGTCAGGAGACGCCAGGACATACCAGTGAGTTGGCCGGATGCAGGTGATATTGGGGCGCTACGAAGGAGACCCCCAAGTAATGAACATTTTGAATAACAAACATTTTCATTAATGCAAACTGGGCGCAACTCTCCTATTAATATATGTCAAATAGGGGAATATTGTAACCCGAATTGCAATAGTAAAGCAAAGGGAACACAACTTTCCTAAAGAGGGATATCCAATAAGGGGACATTATAAACTGGATTGCCAAAGAAAGCGGAGAGTGACACCAAGGCAATTTGAAAATATTCCCAAAACAAGATATCCTGTGGGAGAAAGTTGTAAACTACATTGCCAGCAGCCAAAAGGTTGTCTAGACCGAAGTCAGAGACTGCAGGGGCAAAGGCCTCCTTGTAAAAGGGATCAAGGGGGAGATAACTTTAACCTGCATTGCAACAGATCAATGTGACAATCGTTGTCCTTGTGCGCAGTATACTTGTGGAAGAAGCTGTAAGCCAATTGTGTTGCAAGTCAAAAGACTAATCCGAGTGGAAGTTGTTGGTTCAAATCGCCCCACTGAGGATTCAAGTGTGGACATTTTGGAACAAGGCTTACCACAGAATATAAATTGTAGTAGGGGTTTTATCCTGGCAGGTGAGTAAATCTGAAAAGGGACAAAGAGTCCTTTGTCTCTGTTTCATCTTGGCAGGCGAGTGTGTACCAGGCCTGGGTGTACCATGCTGGGGCCTCCCTCTGGAACAGCCTCCCTGCCTCTCACAAACTTCAGCAGAACCACCTCTGGTTCCAAAAGCAACTCAGCTTCCTTTTCGCTTCTGCTTTCTCTCTTCCTCTTGCTTGCTGATGTCCCAGACTACTCCGCACAATGGTCACCTGGTCACCCACTGAAACGCAGGCTCCTGCATGTCCAGTTGCCCTTGCACTGCCTCTGGGCTCCCCCAGCACTTATGGGTCTGTAACTGCAACCCTACAGTCCCTTGTCTCTCTGCACTTATGAGCCACCCTCCAGAAGCACTTATTGAGTTACCTGCACTTCTCCCTTCTGCCCCCAAACACCTGGCACTTCTCCCCCTTCCTCCTCCCGCACTTGCACAATCTGAATGACACAACCCCTAGTAAGATCGTTGTTTTATCCTTCCCGTCCCCTCCTTGTCTTGTCATGCCTAGAAACACTTGTGTACAGGCAAGTTATAAATGACTTATATCATATCATACCAGGAAGATCATTTGAAGTACTGTGAATGTGGTAGACGGATGTGGTGGAAAAGAAGTGGCAATTCAACTATTGTGTTTTGATGAACTGTTGTATAACCATCCTGGCTAAAGTATATCTTTTTGAGTGAACCATCCTGACTGAGGTGTTGGTTATAAAGGCGAAATACCATGTGATAAAAACTAATTAATTAGTCTTCAGAGAAAAGAATACTTACATTGGCTTCTGATTTGATGTGTGAAGAGAAAGTCTTTTGGTTTGCCAAGCCAGAGGTTGTGGAAACTTTAATGTGAGAAACGCTTTGGAACGTTGGCTTGGAAAATCCTGAATTAATCCAGGAAAAAGGGACTCGATCCTGGTCACAAAGATTCCCGTTTATAACCTTTGTTTTTGAATTTATATGTTATTTTGTGAAGTTTAAACAATAATCCCTGTACGATTATGTTGTATGCATTAGTGTGAGAGGCAGATAGTTTTGGACATTAGGTCATTTTCCATTAGCCTTGGTTTTTTTAGGTAAGGAAATCTTTATTTAGGCTAGGGAAAGATAGGCGTTCGTCTCACCCTTTATAATTTAATAAAATGGCGACTTGTGAGAAAACTATGCCTACTCGCATTTCCGACCCCTCACACATACCAAGCATAATGTAGTAAAGCAGAAATCTGTAGCGCCACAAGATAAACTTAGCATAGAATATCACAGCACTGCATACTCGTACAGCGTAGCACAAGAATTAACAACACCGCTATAGGGGCGGACCTCAAATCACCTTAACACAGAGTAGGGGTTCCTCTTAAGAACGAGTGCACGTTGTTCATGAAGTAAGTTTATTGTACAAATGGCAGGGAGGGGCTAGATATCCCAGTACAGTGAAACTAACCAGAGTCTCCCTGAACCACACAAGTTGCCATTATATACATTTTTGCAACAGTTAAAACACTCCCATCGGTTTTATTACAAGCCACCAACCACTCATGATTGGATTTCTTTGTATAGGTTTTAACCAATCTTTCTCCAATTCCCCCATTCTCATTGGTTACAGTGATCTTAACTACCATCTTCAGCTCATGTGTAGAACACACCTTGTTTTAGGATTTGTGTGGCAAGTCATGACATCATACATAAACGGAATTCATTACAAGTGCCAGCTGGTCCGACACCTCCAAACCCTAAAATGTCATTTGTGAGAAACCCGGGGTGTCCTCACCTTTCCCCCCCCTCTGCATCCTCCTCTTGGGTAGCCAGGAAAAGGCCATCGCTCTTGGATCCCGACCATGGGGTCGGATATGCGAGGGAGGATCACCTGGGTGGAGGAGACTTGAGTAGTGGGACGGAGACGTCCTTGGGTGAGACATGCCCCCATCCCACCCCCATTTCCTGTCCATAACGAGCCCTCTATCCCTCAAGCCTTTATAGTCTATTGTCAGTCCTTTCCCTGTTCTTCCCTCAAAACATTCCCCAAGAAATCCCAGTTCGGTACTGTGACAAGGAAGAGACCAACTAGAGAGACATCCTCATTTTGTAAACACGCATACAGGCATCTGTTGTGTACGGAGACGAGGAGGAGGCCATCAAGAGTAAGGCAGGACTACTGTTTCAACAGTTAGCGGTCTAGTCCTTTTTGGACCAATCATGGTGACAGGAACTTTAAAAGCTGAAAGAAGATCTCTCTGGACAAGCGGCATGGCAAGCAGAGCACTCGAGACCCTTGAGAAGATGCAGAGGGTATGCAGCGGAAAGTGAAACATAGAAGCTGTAGGCCTGTGGCGGGCCGCGAGAGGGAGACCAGTGTGACTGAGCGAAGAAGTCGTGTAAATCCCAAGTTGCAGGAGGAGCATCGCTGGGTGAGTGAAACCACAAAGAGCCGCTGGGAGACTAAACTAGGTACCGCACGGGAAGGAGAAAACTCCTGGCAGCATAGGATCTTGCAAGAAAGCCACTAGCTCTGACCAGTTAGTGTACCTAGAAAGGGGAACACTGGGCAACATTGATTTGAATGAAAGCAAGCACTTTTATAATACAAATGTGAGCAAAAAACAAGTTTAAGCAGTTTTGAATATCGACCAGAGTGAAAGAAAGTTTGTGAATCTGCCCGATACAAAGAACTGAATATGAGAAAAACAAGCAATGGGCAAAAGCCAGGAGAATACAAGAAAACATAACAAGTTCATAGTGGCAAATCAAGCCACGGTATAATGTCAGGAGGTTATAACATAAGAATGAATCAAGCATCAGTGTCAAGTTGAGGCCGTGGCTCAGTATTGATGGAAAAGCAGCAAGTAAGGGGTATAAGTTGCATGACCTGTAATGAGTGGACCATGTGGTCTGACAACTGCGCCTTGACCAAATGCACCCCTGTATGGAAAAGTCACAAAGAAGCTTGTGTTTCAGCTGCCAAGAGCTTTTATGTGATTCTGAAGTCAAGAAACTGAACTCCATATGTGAACTAGTGAAAAGTGACAGACAAGCTGGGAAGCGTCCCAAGGAATTGTGTTTTGAAAAGCTGGAATATTTTGCACTCTTGGGGAAGGGAACCCCTGTGCTTTATTAACTATTTTGAACTTGCAGAAGGGAACGCCGATTACAAGCCAGGAGCTGGAAGAAGCTCTGAATTTTTATTTACACACTACTCGTTTTGATGCGGCCATCCCTACACATTGTATACAGTTAGACGTGAGAGCAAGTATAGGTTTTGGACACATGCATTTGCTTTGGACTTCTTGAAAGTGCACATGCTTTGCACGAATACTTCAAATGACATGAGAAGGAGAATAAAGAGATTCTCTTTCAACTGACGATAACCACCTCACCCACCACAAATTACATACGTCACTGTAACATTCTAATCTAAAACGACTACCAATTCAGCACGAATGGTACATCCTGAAAACAATAGAAACACAGGGAGTATCAGTCATTCTAGCCTCAGGCGTCCTTCACTCCATGCTTATTGTTGGTCAAACGCAAATGGCCAGCTCCCTCTGCAAGCTCCTATGCACTTAAAAAGATTACATCTTCCTTTGAGATACTGCCGAGCTATAAAAACCCATGGGCCGGGCTGTTGGCTTTCCATCTGCTAACATCGCAGTTACTCATTACCTCTCCTGTGGGCTCTGAAACCCTACAAAACCAGTTTTCCAGTCAGAGTTCATCTCACAAACTCGCTGTAGAGTTTAATCAATTTATAAAAAAGCCTACATGATCTAGATTTATAAATTCCCTGTGTATGTATATCAATGTACGTGTATGTTTAATAACTACCATCACTTCTTTACAGTTCTCGCATGCGCCTTATGAAACTCTGTCGTCCAGATTCTAGGCACTTCGTAGCTCACCCTATCTGGATCGTTTTAATATCACATTTGGCGATTTTGATATTCATCTGGCTGTGCGCGTGCAAATCTAGTATGCATCAACTTGAACTCAAAATAACACTGGATACATATATAAAATTGCAACCTCTGGCTAATTTTGCTGCACTCCCACTCACAAATATGGCACGCACAACATGAACCCCTCTTAATCATTGAAACCTTTCCTGACCACCCCAACACAACTTAAAACCACTGCCTAAAAATAAGAATAAAATGGACTCCTAGAAAGTGAAGACAGCAATTGGATTTCATCTTCTCGGTCTTTTAGGTAAGGAAAGAGAGAAAGGAGAGAAAGGATGCAGTGTCACTTAACGGTTTGAAAGAGTTTTAATAATGCCTGTGTGAAGACAGGAGGAACCAATTGCAAGCCAACCTCAGCCACTCCAGTTAAAATGCCATTACTTAAATCAGAAACAGGGGATATGATTAATTCTGCAGGGTATGCTGGGTCAGACACTTAATCTGATAATCTTTCATGGCCCTTGACCACCCTCTCAAGGTAGAAGAGGAGAGTTTGGTTGGCACACATTAGGGCCTGCGATTGATGACAGAGCGAGCGAGTCAGGCAGAAGGAGCGCAGCAAAAACATGCTATGTTGCCCGTCGCTTCAGGTATACAGGACCTCCCTCATATTAGTTTTCAGAACAAAATTAAAACAAAACAGTTTGACAAAAGTGAAGATATTTGAACAGGGAATACGTTTGTGTAGAATGTTGCTGTTGGAGGGTTTGAAGCAGGAGGGTGAAGGGAGCGGGGGCGGTTGAGGGAAACGGGGAGGAAGCGGTTCTTTGTGCAGGAGGTGCCCAGCTTACCCTTGTGTGGCGCGCGTCCTTTCTGTAAACACAAATTTACATAGTTTGTCAAAGGGCAACTTGTTGACATATCGAAGTGAAATGTGCCAAGCAAAGAAGGCTTGCACAGCTACAGGATTCGCCCAGCTTGCATTCTGGCAGAAAAAAAAAAGTAAAACTTGAATCTTAAGTCTTGACAACTCAAGTCTTCAAAAAAGAATCAAAAACTGATGGCAGGTGCTGATAATTTTTTTTAAATTAGCACATCCGGAAGTGCTTGGGAAGTGCGGCTGTTGGGCTGTCTACTCTGCCCTGTTGTGCTCCGTTCCTGCTTGACACGCGTGACTCGCTGGGAGCCGTCTGCAAGAGGAAGCCCCCCTGACGTGCGAAATGCACATAGATTGGACTAACATTGGATTTGGAACTTTAACTTACTTTGGGTATTTACTGGCTACACTAGTTCCTTCTTCTAACTTGACCGCGAGTTTCGCAGGATCGCGAGTGATACTCATACTGTTTACTTTCTCCTTCTACCGCAGCACCACCCCATTGGCCCCACCTTCCTGCCCACCCTCAAGCCTCCAGCCACTTCCATATCAGCATTGGTGCTCGTGCATCCGGCGCGCACATCCAGAAGTGCTTGGGAAGTGCGGCTGTTTGGCTGGCGGCAGGTGGCGGGTGAAGGCGGTACTGTGCTCCATATTTCCATTTTGTATATTCTGTATCCTTGAAGGGTAGAAGCTTTGTATTAAGTGTCCCAGCTTAAAAATGAGAACGAATAAACTACCGCTTATCCGCAAAGATTCGGGGGTGGACTTTTTCACAGCAGTGAGCACGAGCAAGAGCGCGTCTCGCTCGTGCTGCAGCTCTGCTGTTGCCGGAAGCAAATGAAGAAGTGGAACTTCTTCAATGTGCACAAGAATGCTCTATGTTAGACAAACAGAGTGAGGACCAAATTGATCCCTCACAATTATTGTTTGGGGGGGATGATGTGTTAAACAACACGCAGACGAAAAAGAAGTTAACTACTTCAAGTAATAATCACAAGCGCATCCCTTTGAAAATGAGAATGAGACCCCGAATACATTTAACTATGATACTTTATTGGATTTTTCTAATGGTATATCGATTGAAGGGGAAAAATCGGTAACCAAGAGGCTGGATTCATCTATTTCTGAATTCTCTGAAATGATGGCTATATTTAATCGTCTAATACTTTCTGAATTGCGTAAGCAAACGCAAACTATAGCTGACTTGGACTCAGAATTGATAGTCCTACCCGGCAAATTGTTGGATTCACTGAGTAAAACACTGCTGGCAGATATGGGGGTTAAAGGGATTCAGAGAATCTTGGTCGCATAAGGATACCAGACTCAGAAGAAATAATTACTATAACAGCTACTCAGGAGTCTGAAACACAGTCAGTGAGGGACAGTTGTAGCAAAAATCGGGCTGAGTAGATAAAATAGCTCTGGGGTTAAAAAAAACGCCAATCTTGTCTGTTAACAATACGCCAGAAGTTAAATTAGCAAAAAGACAAGAACGACAATGGCTAAACAGAGGAAGAAAAATGATAACAAAAATGGAGGTCTGATTTACCAGCCCCTACAAAATAACATCAACAAAGTATAATCACCATAGCTGAGGAGCCCCTGAGTGGCAACATGGGTATTGACCAATCTACACAAAGTGTATATGTTGAAGGAGATCAACCAATGTGTGAAGCTATGAGGAAAAAAACCAATGGGGATGATCTACATGAGATGTTCAATGCTCCTTTACCCCAGGGAACCACGGTGGAACCAGGTGGGTTTCCTGAGGCTAAGGATATTACTCTACCTGCACGAACAGGTGTAATTATGTTGGAAAGCAAGATCAAAAAGATGAGTGAATGCACTGGTGGTTTTGGGCCAGTAAGGAACCAGGTAGGAATCTCAGTCAATAGTGGTCTGGGCAATACAGACTGGAAAATTGTCTCTGGAAAATACTCCAATGATAATGTTGTCATTGGGGACAGAAGTGTGTGAGAACTGGGTTGTGCAGCTGACACAGTTAGGAACCACGCAGGCACTCAGGTTAATAATGAATTCAGTGATCTCGATAGGCAGAATAGGACCCATGTAGGTAGCCAGGTTAATAATGGTTCGAACAATTCCAATGGGCAAATGGCAATGGGTATATCCTCAAATGAGAATTATTCTGAATGGAATATAAAAGTCAATAGTGGAAATCCGGCTAGAGCCGAAATAAAGAACTGTAATAAGAGTGCTGATGGGAAAACGAACGAGAAACTGAATGATGATGCTTTATATCAGTCCATAATCAGAGGGCTTAAGGATAAGCACCCACATGAGACAACTAAATTTCTGGAAGAACTAAGACCAAAAATTAATACTGTAGGCACATATGAGGAATTTGCACAGAATCGGGTATGGATGGGCATGGAGCTGTAAATGAGATCAATGGCGTGGATTTGGATGGACAGACCCAGGTCCATCAGATACTCGATTTGAAAGATCTAGTGCGACCGGACTTACCGGGGCTGGTAATGACAACCTTATTTGATGATACAGCCAATACCTCGCTAAACAGACCTTTTATTCTGCCTCTACTGAGGCAGATTTCTAATTTAAGCTTGATCTCATAGGCTGACATCTATCTTGTGGATTACGTTCATAGGCAACGTCTAGATTATATTCGGCTAGTAATTCCATCTCCATTAGTCAGAAGCCTCTTGTTGAGAGAGGCTGAGCAATTTCATAGAAGAGGCTATGACATTTTTGATTATGTACTTCCCTAACCAAAACTAATATCCCCATCACGGTTCAATCCCAGACTCCTAAGGAAACTCATCAAAATAGGGCAGCTAGGGTAAGTGATGAGGTACCAGACAATGTGGAAAAACAGGATTGGAGATAGCTTATCTTGACTTTGCGAGAGTCTATTGATACCCTCAAAAATCTAGGTAAGCCTCTCTATCTCCCAAAAATAGAATTCTGAAACTACTGAGTTGGAATTCTAGAGGATCATTTAATTTGTTACACAACTCAAGCCTCGTGAGGGAACTTGTTCAATATGACTTTCTTTGTATTCAAGAAACTTGGTCTAGGGTTCCCCTATGCTGGGAGGGCTTTACGGTTTCATCTTTATTTGCACAAGGGTGTAGGAGGGGTCCTCCAAAAGGTGGCCTCTTAATTGCCGTAAAAAACGATTTGAACCCTAAAATTACGGATCAATGGGCATTTTCTTTCCACTTTTTCGTGGTGGGTTTCATACTCCTATTTAATGCCATGGAAACACCCTTCCTGTTTGTGAACATATACTGGAACCCTGCTGAACACTCTGATCGTCAATTGTGATGGGAACTATGCAATTTGGGGTCTTTACTGGAAAGCTGGTTGTTGGTCAATGTAGGGGGGCATATTGTGATTGCTGGAGACCTTAATGCTGATAGCCATGACGACTCTTTAACCAGTGATATTCTTATCAGTAATTTGGAGGACCCTTCTCTATCAGGTGCGAATTCAAAGTGCAGGGGGAGAATGTGGACTCATTTCTCCGAAGTCTGGGGTCTGGAAATCCTTGCCACATATTTACCCACCTGGAAAGCTAGAGGATACAATTCCGTAATTGATTACATCATATGTTCAATGGGTGCGTTTAGTTGCACAGGAAAATTTGACATTATCGATAACAACTTAAGTGATCATTGTATGCTTGTCCTGGAAATAGGAAATAACATACTCGATGATCCTAAAACTTTGTATAAATACAACCTGCATGTTAACTGTGCGGGGAACAGAATTAAATGGACGGGAAGAAAACTAGCAGTTTTATTGCCAGGATGATTGAAGACCATTAGACCTTTTCAGACTATCGGAGGGATGAGACATATTCAGCCCGTAAATTCACAGACTACATAAGCTGCTCCCTTGCAACAATGGAGGATTCATACGCCACAACAAAAATTGATGTTAATCCTAATTCCAACAATTTTGATTTGTAAGTAAGGGACAAAAAGCGTTTGCTGAGGAAAGAGATTAGACAGATAAGGAAATCTGGACACACTGTCATGGATACAATGTCAATGCTTATGAAAACTAAGCAAAGATACAAAAACTGGTCCATACAACACCGTACTATTAGAAGCCAGAGAGATGGGGAAATCATGTTAAAATCCTTCAGGGGAGTAAATTCAATGAATTTCTGGAATTTAATTAATAATTTGGATAAACCACAGAAAGTGTCACTCTTGAACCCCATCAATGAAGCAACGTGGTTAGGGCATTTTGCAAAATTGTACTATAGCAAAAACGATAAGGTACCTGTACCACGGATATGTGAATCGAAAGGGCTATTGAACTTTAACAGGTGGGACATTCAAAATTTAATTATCAAATCCAAAAATTCTGGGGCACCATGTCCGAATAATTTATCTAATAAGATCTTCAAATGCGACACCGAAATATGGGCTAAAATTCTTACTCTTTTGTTCAATAATATACTAGTAACCAAAACTATTCCCCTATCTTGGAGGGTATCAATCATTATCCCTGTTTTTAAGAAGGGATCTCGCCTATGTCCTACGAGCTACAGGCCAATAGCCATTGCCGACCCAGAATCAAAACTGTTCTCATCATTGGTTCTGAGAGACATCCAAAAGTGGATGGCGGAGAAACAAATCTTAGACATGAGACAATTCGGTTTTAGGAAGAACATGGGTATTGAATGTGGAGGTTTGATTCTGAATTGTCTAAGAGCAGAAGCAATGAAGAAAGGAGCTACCTCTGTTTTTGTGGCATCAATGGACTTAGGTTCTGCATTTGATTTGGTAGACAGGACCATTCTGTGGCAGAGACTGAAAGCATTAAAGATGCCTCTGATTCTGCTAGATAGAGTTAGAGCTATTTACTCACAGACAGGTTTGAAGGTCAGAATAGACTCGGAGGGTACTGTAACGCTCACCTGATTCCCGCAGAGGCGCCGGTCTTGACTGGGTGAATGCCGTATCTTCAAAGGTGATGTGTAACACACGGTTGGCTCTTTGGGCTGGACCTCTGTGCACAGTATGTCTGACTCGAAGAGTAAGATGTCTGCAGATAGAAAATATGGGATTAATGAACTGGGGTTATTGGGTGCCTCTCTCCTCTTCCCTTTCTCTTCTCCTGTAGAACCCCAAAGGTTAACACCCTCACCTTAGGTAAGTGAATGCCGAGCTCTCCATCTGCCTCGGGGCAGGGTGCCGTAACCAGTTTCTTCACTGGATAAGGGTGCAGGCCTCTTGACCTCAGAGGACTGCTGTCCGTCGTTAACTGCACGAACGGTAAGTTCTGGGCACTTCAAATGTCTTAAAAGTCTTTTGTAATGATATCTCTTGTTTTGCAGGGTTCCGGCGATGGCGGATGGCGGGCTGATGAGAGTTGAGGATCGAACCCGCGTGAGGAATTGAAGCGCCTGGAAGCACGTAAGTAAGCGCTTGTAGCCTGCTTCACGATGCGCACTAACTGTCCCTTTTATCTTGCAGGTACAAGTTCGGAGCTTTAGAGAAGCTGAAGGGTGCTGGAATACCCACTGGATTAGGCGTGGGAAGGAGTAATGGCACGCGAGTAATAAAGTTGCCCAATGTCTTTAAACGTACCTTCTTTTGTCTTTCAGATGCGGGATGCAGCGCCGAAGGCCTCCGGAGCGTGCGAAGAGCTGGTAAGCTTTTGTCTTTCAGATGCCGGAATGCAGTGCGAAGACCTCCGGAGCATGGGAAGAGTAGGTAAGCCTTTGTCTTTCAGATGCCGGAATGCAGCGCGAGGCGTTGATGACAGCCGATGGACCAGGTAAGAGATGCGCTGCCACTGAAGACCGTAGTGCCAACCTGTTCTTTCTTTGTCTTTAGAGATGCTGCTGAAGACTGGATTCCAGGATGGTAAGCCTTTGTTCCCTTAGGCCCAGGATCAGAAGCAGAAGACACGATGAGCGTTCTGCTGCAGAGAATGCAGAATAACGCAAAGCAAGATTCATCCATCGGGTGTGGTTAAAATAGCCTCCTGTAGTGCTTAGATGTCTCCTTCCACAGCCACGCCTAGGTAAGAAAAGAGTTCCTGCTTTCCAGAAGAGTTCCAGTTTTCTGAACCTAGGGAGTGGCTCCTGCCCCACCCAACAGGAAAAGTAGTCCCAAACAGAAGAGGATCAGGGGTTCAACTGGCAGGTAAGTAAGCAGCATGGTCTGCTGCAGGTAAGTCCACCCAAGCATTACGAGCCCGGCGCTTCCAGCGCTGGGACTGGGCATCTTAATGAGCCTGGTGCCACTGGCGCCAGGACAGGGTCCAAAAGGTCCCAATTGGGACTGGCTGGCACTCGAAACCGGGGTTATGGGTCTGCTTCCAAGGGAGTCGGGCAAGTCCTGATCTTTTGGAAGCAGAGATCATGACAGGTACTCTCTCTGATGAACTTATTATACACAATGGCTTACGCCAAGGATGTAGATTGGTGCCTACAATCTTCAACCTTTATGTGAGTGGTGCGAAACTGGCGCTGACCAATAAGGGCTTAGTGTCCCCTAGACTTTTGAACACTCGCTTATCCTGGTTAGTGTATGCTGACGATTTTCTCCTTATGGATAGCACTAAGGTTGGCCTCCAAAGAATGCTTACGGCCTTTGACGACTTTATTACCTCGATAGCACTGAGGATCAACCCTGCAAAAAACGGTGATACTCCGTTTAGGAAGGAAAAATAAGAAGCAAAATTTGCTATCATGATCATGTGGCTCCAGCCGACTTAAAGCTTTGCCTGAGATCAAATATCTGGGTTTTGTAATTTCTGGTTCCAATTCGAGATCCTTGCTTAGGACACAACTCAAACTTAAAGCTGATATTGCTATTCGTCAGACGCGTGCCTTAGATTCCAAATTTGGCAAATTTACAATGACTGTGCTGAGAGAATTCCATATAAAAAAGTTGTCCCCCGATTAACTTATGGAGCGGAATTACAACCCATCAGCTCTAAAGGGGACTGGTCCTTTATCGAGAGCTATATATGGAAATCAGTCTTGTTTTTTCTGCCGAAATGTATTCCTTTCCACTTAATCAAGTATGAATGCGAGCTAAACTCTCTTCTGGCAACTGTGACCTGGAAAAGAATGTTGGTATGGAGGAAATGTCAGACCTCAGAGACCAACTCTAGGTATGACTGCAATCTCACTTAAGAATAAAGCCTCTAGAGTCAAAGAGTGTTATGGGTTTCGATTGGTTGAACACAAAGAATGAAATAATGAATTCAAAATTGTATAACCAAGTGTGCGTTTTGAACAAATGGTTCCCGGTCATGGAAAGTGACTTATCAAAGTATCCAAACAAAAGAGTTAGAAATGACTTCATGCGCTTCAGGTTTAATGTTATTGCTACAAACCAAATTAATGTGATTAGATCGACTGTGCATGGTTCTTGGACATGGTGTAGATTCTGTTATATAGAGGGCATGGCTTAGAACCTGAAGCATATACTATTGGTTTGCCCGGCCCTCAAGGAGAAAAGACTTATATTTTGGCCAATATGTACCTCATACAGCGGACGTCGATAGAGAATTTATCTGGTATAAAATGCTGCATAATAGCAAAGGTAATTTAAACATTAGGGTTGCAACATTTCTAAGAAAAGTTTGTGCTCTATTTTAAGCTTTTGTAGGGGAGGGCTGGTCCAGGAGACCCCTCTCGCCTGCGTTTCTTTCCCAGGTGAGGGCTATGGCCCATTGGGCGTTCCCTCATGCCACCCGGGCCCAGGTGGTGGAGGGCTCACCCACTGGAGACATTGCCCACACGTATCGCATGCCCATATGTATTGATTACAACACAAATTTAGCTAGGCCCAAAAACCATTCTTTGCCCGGTAAAGATGATGTGAGCTCAGCGCACTGTAGCGCGGCCCCCACCCTTGGAGAACATCCCTGTTGCCGCAGCACCCTGGCGGATCCGCTGCGAGCACGTTCCCACGAACAAGACGGACATGAGCTAGCGCAATACGCTAACATTGTAACAGTTCACCTCCCGCAGTGTACCATCACTATCAGCATGACCCGGCCAGCAGGCCTGAACAATGAGAAGAACAGTAAAATGGTCCTCTGATGGCAGACAGTCTTTATATATATGTATATATTAATGTCAAGACCTCTTGCATTATTTCTTTCTTCCACAAAATACAAATGCCTGTAGAATGTATTAAAATGAGAGAGTATGCTCCCATGATATAAGCTATGGCGAGCTCGCACCATTGCAGGTGGATGCCAATGATAAAGGAACGCTCCAGGGATCTGTTCGTTGCGTGTATTACTGGGCAGCCTACCTCACGTGGTTTCGCACCATAACTAAAGCTAATGCTGCTACACGAGAAAGTGGATGCAACTATACTATGAACTCATGTAAAGAATGCGCGAGAGTGCACGTATCATGTGTGAATGTCTGAGCCCCTCATATGCCACCACCGTCACGTACAGTGGCGGGTCGTTTTCTATGTACTCCACTGATCTAACCACTACCTCATTTACTGCGAATGTATATGCATGTAACTGAAACACTGTAGCTGCTAGAGTATAATGTACAAATATGATGCTCGAACTGGGTATAACCGAAACGCACCCAGCAAAGGTTAAATGCATGTTTTGAAGTAATTTTAAATAAGTATTATAGAAAGTATTCAAATGTTTGCGATGTCTTTACTTATATTCAGCAACACACAAGGGAGATACCTTTGTGAAAACGTACAAGGTCTCGATGTATCCCCCTCCCTCCCTCAGAAGGCTGCCAAGACATGAGAACAGAGCCCCGCTCTGCGTTATCACGCCTCCCCCGACCCGACTGGAGCCGCTTCAAAGACGTGTAGCCCCACTACAGCACCCAAGGCCGCGGCCAGCCACCTGCATTATTTACAGCATAGCAGTAAACCTTAGTTTAAACTCAAGCGCCCCCTTGTAAACCCCACAACCCACCGGACCGTCTCCGACTTATGGCCCTGTGTGATCAGGACATCCAACACTTTGACGACACACAGCGAAACATCTATAACCACTTCTAACAAGACAGAAAGATCTGTACCACCCGCCCAAGTCCCCGAAGCTTAGCCCCGCGACCCACGGTCCCGGTCAACAGATCACAAGTAACCAGGCCTCGATATATTATCTCCAGACCCCTCACAAGGTGCATTCCTCCTGTGTTGCATTAACCTATTGAAAGATTTACTAAAGAGAATAGAACTGTAAAGGACTGAATGACTGCGGGGTGCATGGCAGAGGGCAAGCAAGTCAGGAAAGGCATTCATCCCTGCCACAGGCCGCCTCAGCGCACCAACACCGCCCGGATGAACTCAAGCCGACCTGCCAGGCCCAGCCCAACCCACGAGGGTGACCAGTGACGTCCTCCAGCCAAGACCAACCACACTGCAGCAGCACCTATAGTTAGTCGTCGCCACCCAATCCCAATGAACTTGTGCCCCCTATAGTATGTAGGTTTTGATGACGTTTTTTGTAAATATATACGCCTGTCTTTGCTATTGTCAGACAGAGCGCTCTCGGAGTTTGCAGAGTTCTTTGCATGCCCAATTCTGATTGATAAACTCCCATTTACGCTCACCCGCACTCTGTCTTGGCCTTATTCCCATTTTGGGAGAGTCCTTCATTGTCTCTCATTGCGGGGAGGATCGTGCTGTTTGGGGACGCTTGCTTTCACTTTCGAATCTGCTTCTATAAGTAATGGTAATTGCTCTGTTTATATCGAATTTATGTTTTTAGGTTTTATCTGTATTATTTTTCATTGTGTTAATACATTGTGAAATGATGGATTCTTTTGTATATTTTGTAAAGGTTTTTTTACAAACCAAAACAAATAAATAAAAAAGTAAAAATAAAAAAAAATTGCAATTCATGAGTTTTGATTTGCAATCTCACTTGAGTCAGTGATTATTGTACACTGTGGGGAGGCTGCATACATCAAAGCAATGATTAATATAACTGAGGCAATGGCTAATCTGGTTCCACAGCGATCCTCAGGTACCAGACTGTTTTTCAAGAGGTTATTGCCAACAGGACCTCTGAACAGAGTGCGAAACTTGCAAAGGATTAAATAACAGACGATTTGAGGACAGATCATTGAGAAGTAAGATGAAGGCTTGCAGAACATTTAACAAGATGTTTTTATATGCACAGAACGTGTCACAAAGGGCAGAATCTGGTCCCCGAAAATGGTCTACAGACCGAAATGCATTGGACATGAATGACTGCCTGTGTTAGAAATAAAACACTTTTTATGGACTTCACATCGATGAGTTGGGCATTTTGAACAAAGAAGAAAGGAATGAATGATGAATATTTATGAGAATGCTCGTTAATCATGTATGAAAGATGAATATATAATGTAACATGTTTACACATTGGGCCCTTCCAATTTTCTGTTACCCAACCTAGGAACAATTCACTACATATTATTTCTGTACCACACAGTGCAAGCGGGGTGTTGTGGCGACAGGACCACAAACTTGGCTTTATACTACATAACAGAACCAATTCACTATAAAGAAAGCATCGGCCACTCACCAAGGTTTTCACTTATAATGGTTAGTTTGAACACATTATTGTTGGGCCTCCACAAATCAGAAAATATAAAAAGGCAAGTGCAATTGTGCTTGCCGGGTTTCTGCGGCCCTCACTCACCCGGCCTGCTACAGAAACACAGAACACTAAGCAGTTCTCCTAGGTGCAAGGGCCTCTGTGGCAAGTAACACCAGTTTAGTGGATCTAGCCACCTGTGGGTTCGCATATCTAGAGTGCTATTCCAACAAAGGAGAGGTTCACATTGTGCATACCACCTGCAGAATCCCCATAATTAAATCAGGAAATATTTGGTCCTACAGAATCTGAAATCGAATCTCAGAGTGATTTGTGTGCCATCTGTGACACCATCACAAACACTCCACAAACTTCCCTCGTGAGACACTTGTCACAAAATAGCAGAACCCATTCACACGCCACAGTAGAATAACGCAGACCTTACAAGATGCTTCCCTACATCAGAATTTCAAATCTAATAAAGAAAGAACTGACCAGCCTATCAAAGGCAAACACATTCAATACAACAGCCGACAAAACGGTGACAGAGGCCAAAAGCTACACAAATCTTCCCCTAAATAAAGAGGAAAACCTATGAAAAACGGGTTCAGCACAGACTGCAAATACTACACAATAGTCTTATGCACCTCTCCAATCCAATCAAAAACTCAGAGACCCTGAGCAAAACTATAATTGCACATTTAGTAAAGAGGGAAAGAAAAGCAAGCATATGAACAAAAACAACTCAAATAAATAGAGGAATCACTAAGAACAAATATCGTTTGGGCAAAATAAAAAAATAGACAGTTCTTTATGGCTATATAGTATGAAAATATGGGGAAACCATTGGAGTACCCATTTAGAAACATATCAAGAGGTCAATTCGCACAGTACAAATAGTAGCTATGGATAAATTACAGGCCTTAAAACTGCTCTCCAGATGGTTTTGGATCCAAATTATAATTGTATATTTATATAGATTCCACGAGTTGAGGTCTGCTAGCAGCATTATTGCACGCATCTCATTAATGGGGTAAGAAGCATCAAGCATATTGTCAGCTTTAAGCATTCAAATCTATGATTAAGCAATAAGCCCCGTGCCGTGGGGGCATTACAGAGTCAAGTAATGCCCCGGGGCCCATAGTTATAGGCCTGAGCGAAGCGAGGGCCTTAACGAAGGCTCCAGGGCATTATCCGACTCAGCAATATGCCCTGAGCCGCGGGGCATTACAATTAGTATTTGGGGCTTACGTCCTGGAATATTAACAATAAGATGTATTTTTCATTTCACTTACCTTACCGTGTTCGTTCATTGGTGGGATTCTGTCCTCAGTTCTGTGGCGTATTGCGTGCTTGCAATGAATGTAATGATTCATACGCATTGTCAGTGTGGAAAGCAAGGCGGCCATGTTGGGGGAAGAGAAGGAGTTTCAATGTAGTGCGACAGGATTTAAAACGTGAAGAGCCTGTTTTGGCGACGCTTTCAATTCTGTCACAGGGAAAGGGGATTTGCAATATGTTTATTTATTTATTTTTAGATAAAAAGTAACTGTGCACAGACATGAAAAGGTAAAATATATGGGGAATGCAAAGCAATTGAAAATGTGCACTGTTTATTTCTTTGCATTCCTTTGCACAGTACCAATGCCCACTAGGTATAGAAAATAAGACATCATTAGCAACACATGCATAATTTGGGCAGGGAAACATGTCAGTAATTGTAGCAGAGGTGTATTTCAATGTGTAATCAGGACTGAATGCTGTTTTGTGGAAGCTCTTTTTGCATATTGCAAATGTGTTTTGTTGCCAACTTGTCGGCACTGCTGGCAACTTTGAATGCATGTGTGTACGTTATAATTGTGTGGATACTAATGTGCCATGCTGCCAATTTGTTTATAATATTTTTGTCACATTGATGTGCAAGCACAAGAAGGAGTCTGAGAATTAGTAAGTTTGTTTCTGAAATAATCAATGATGTAGTTGTAGGGAAACTGCACTGTGTTAAAAAATATGTACAGCTTTATATAGGTGTACCATCAAATTGAATGGAACAGGCAGTGAAAAGAAGCTTTGTAGGGCAATAATGCATATAGTGTCAGAAATAAATAAACAGGAACTTAGAAAATGGCAGACTGCATTTGTTACAAGGTTTCAGTGCAAATGTAATTAAACAATACTTCAGCTTTTTCTAGCTCTATCATCAAATTGCAGTGAATGGAAAGGAAAAAAGCTTTGTAGGGCAATAATTTATATGAGATCGATGAGGAGAAAGGAACACTATTGGAAATTGATGGCAAACTGTTTGTGCAACTGACATTGGAAGTTGATGTTGAAGAAACGTTGCCGGATTCATGATGCAGAATAGATGACCATTTTAATCTTTCAGCTGCTTGTGGCTGCCAATAACTCTCTATTGAAGAAGCATTACGATGACCGGTGACAGACATTATTTGACGAGATTCTAGTCCTGCATTGGATAGCAGTTGTACTGCGGTGGCACAAATGGAGTGATTGGTGTACTTGCCTTGAAGATGTGTGCGATGACTGATTTTGACCATGAAATTGCTGAGAGTATTTTTGCCGATTGGTTTGTTTGAATACCAGATTTGTTCTGTTAGTAGCTCTTCTTTTGAAAGACGACAGGGAGCTACAAAGAAACAAGGTGCATCAGGAGGAATCCTGGATATGTATTGGAGCAGTGAATTCACTGGACAGTCAGGGCATCAGAAATGGCATACATACGGCCACGAAGATTGCTGTGTTGTCTTTCAAAAAGAGGATGGTGATTTTTGGTTAGATCGTTGAATGTAAGGCTGGCAAACTGATTTCCATTTTCATCAGTGAGGACAGTAAATGTATTGGCGTGTAACAGTGAGTCCCTCACATCCGAGATGGGCAAAATGTATCTGAATTTCAAACCACACCTTAAATTGCAGGGTATCTGGAGAGTCAATTTTGAACACACCAGAAGTGCATAATTTCTGCAGGTCAAGGTGAGAGATAGCATTTTTGTGTGCAGCAGTGTCTTTGTCAGCTCTGCGTAAACATTTTATAATACTCACAAATACGTTATTGGCACTTAAAAAGGTTGTGCATTATGTTAATGTTACGGCTGAAGAGAGGATTGTTTAGATGACGATTGAGAAGAGAACGAAATCAGGCTTTTTGGTTGGTACTCCATGCCAGCTGCAGTGTGAACTTCTGCATAAAAGTGCCGAAGGAGAGTTGCCAAAGACTGGATGGGTCCTTTTTGAGAAAGCCAGCTTTTCAATGTGTCAACTGCCCATTTGGTGGCAACTTGGGTGTTTGGCTCAGCTTTGTTCAGTTCAATTGCATCCAAATCCAGATTGCCCACAGTAGCAGGTCTGTTTGCTGCTGTTGACTCACTGGTAAAAAATAGTTGAAGGACTGTTACCAGTAGTACTGAAGTGGCTGTCCTTTGTTTCTAATTAATTTCCTTCCAGCCACTCCTCAAATGTTTGCGAACCAAAGAGATTGAAATTTATGGTGCTCAGCGTTGTCACGTTGTGAATATGGCTTCGGGCACTGTATTCCTTTTCCGGACTTCATACAAAGTATGTGGTGTACGGAATGTTGAAGTAACACAGCGAGAACAGCTGCGTGTCAGGAGGTCACAGTAATGGCGTTTGTGAACAGAATCTCGAGGGAAGCAGGAAAGACCCACTGTTGCAGCGCAAGGAACATACAGTGAGGGATTCTGTGTCAGGTAAAGCCTGCAGTTTTGACCAATTGCGTAAGCTTTTACTGACTGTGCGGCACCCTCAGGGGTACTAATGGTTATTACATGACCCTACAGACTTATACACACATTCATACTACAGGACGGAAGAACTTCAATATCATTTGAATGCACATGTTCTCTTGACTTCCCAAGACTGCAGGTACAATGAGGTTCCAGTTGTCCTGTTGAAATTTTCAGCCCCTTTCTAAATAAAGTTTATTTGATATTGTAATTGTAGAACCCATCCTGAAGAAGCACTGTGGTCCGAAGTGCATTGATGGTAGAGGCTTCTGCTCAAACCATATGAAAAACATATTTGAATAAAATAAAGACACTTTTTGCATCTTTTCATACACAAGTCTTCATCATTTTGGTGTGATGAATATACTCATTCAGGATAAACTGAACACTTAAGCACAATATGCCGTAGTTTTTACTACATTTGGCGACCTCGGGTCTGGTGAAGCTTTCACCAGACACTCTTGCTTCACAATGCATGAGACAGCCTTGCCTGAAACTGACATGAATGATGTGTGGTGTGCTGAAAGGCTGGATGCTTGCCCCAATCCAAATCACTTGTTATGGGTGTTTGGATGGAAATCAAAGGCCTGAATGCCTGTGAGCACGATTGGCTGCCTGCCTGCATGAATGCCCTTCTGTGTAATTGGCTGACTGAGCCTGGATCAGCCAGAGTGAATGAGGGACAGATGAGGGACAGATGTGCGTGTGTATATCTGGGGACCTCTCACTTACAAATTTGTTCAGAAGCTGAAGTTGAAACTTGAATCTGATCCTTGAAGCCCAGCTGGAGGAAGAAGATTGCTGCTGCATTTCCGTCGATGTAATCCAAGAGCTGTCGAGGACTGATCCAAGAGAAGACCTTGCTAGTAGACCTCTCCCCGAGCTACAAGGGACCATCGTGCAAAAACTGCTGTCCTTCATCGAGGCACCCTGGATGCCAGTTCTGCGAGTCTGACATCCGGAGATAGGGGTCCGCCAAGAATCCTGAAGAGAGTGCCTGAACATCGAGAGTCATCGAAATCCATCAACGTCAACCGAGGTCGGAAGATTTCCGTGACCGCTGGAAGCCAGTCGAATCGTGTCTCCCAGAAGCCGGGACACCTTGACACTGTGCTGCTCGACGCCCGCAGCTGACAAAGCTCCCCCCCTTGCCATCACTGTCGACCACTTTGTCGCGCCGGAGAAAGTCGAGGTCGCCCACTACTGAGGAAAGTCTGCCGGTGGGTTTTCCACCACCAGAATCCGACAAAGACACGAGGACACTGACGGAGTGAAGATCCAAGGTCCAGCCCATGGTTGAGTCCTGATCGCTGAAGCTATCCTGAGATACGTGCTGCAGCACCGACAGGCCAGAGGATGCTGACCGCGATCAACGACATCCGGCGCCGGCTGCTGGGCCTGCATCCATCACCACCAAAGGTCTTTCAAGTAAACAGAGTCTTATCTTACTTGCGGAACTGAACATTTTGCATCGAGGTCTACCACACGCCTCACCTTCCCAAGACTTCCACCATCGAGGAAATGATCATCAAAGAGCACCACGAAGGTCGAAACTGCTGTATTGGCACCAGTGTTCGACTTTTGCTCGAGGTTCGACACCCGGTGGCTCCTGCTTGAAAGGGAATATACCCTCGAAACTCTTCCACTTCAGGGACATTGGGGTGGTTGAACTTTTTAACCAAGAAGCTAGGCTTATTGAGTATTTATGGACTGGGCTTGTTAATTCTTATTACAGGTTACCTAGGTGGGGGGGATCCCCATTCAGAATTGTGCATCTATATCCAAGGAAAGCATTCTGCCATTGCTTAACTTTAACCTGCCTTCCTTCCTTCTTATCTATGCTGATACACCTTACTGAATGATTTGTATGCTCTATTATAACTGCCAGCAATTGGTGCATTTTAAAGGAATCTAAAGTCCAAGTGTGGTACCACATAGAATTGTGTAGATTTGTAATTTTAGAATTACCAGAGTGCAAAGTGTGTTATTGAAATGTGTATGCATTTCTGAGCCTTATTTTTTATACAAAGAACTGTGTTAGCACATAACAGTGTGTGGACATTCCTTTGTGGGGACCTGGGGACACACTGTACTTAAGAACCCGCCCGCATCACCTCATGAGAGCTGAAGCCTTGGTTGCTCGTCCATAGTTACCATATAGATAACCTTGGCTGGGGTGCTCTGTGCCTCTACCCTACCATATAGAGGGCAGAAATACAGATACCTTCCAACCAGTCGTTACACCTCCCATCACCACAAAACAAGGACTACAAAAAGCTTGGATAGCACAAAAAGTAACATCATAAAGCCCAAAGTAATGATTTTCATAAAAGCTAGAAAGAAACGGAAAACAACAAACCCTAGAAGATACAATGGCATCTACAGACCTGGGAAGCATATTTCATGCATCAGGAAATTTCACACCAACCATGGAAGCACTGCATACGAAAGGATCATGGGCATACTATGCCAGCAAATCTAATCCACTTAGACTAAACCCATCTTTAAGACTATGGAGAACATCAATGCATTCCAGTATTACACCAATTCTCATCTATGGGAGAGGGGGGCCTGGGATCAACTCTCAGCCAACACCTTGAACAGTGGAACAAGACTCCACAAAAACATGCACCTACTATTCTGCAAAAACAATACACAAGATCCACAGAAAGACACCCATCACACGCAGAGCAGACCTGGTGGGGTAGGCCACGCTACTAGACGCAAACAAATCAATCCATGAAGTTCTTGACAAATCTCGCAGAAAGCAATGCTAGATCTTAACACCTCAAAACAAAATACCAACACAAACCAAATGATCACAAAACCAGAAAACAAGCTCAGAGAGTCTGAGTCCAAAAAACCATAATCTTTTGGCAAATCCAGAAAGAAACGAAACAAAATGGAGTGCAACAGATTACTGAAAAGGGGTACAACCTTAGAGGGACTCTTCCAACAGTTACAAACATGAAACACAAACTAATGATGTTCAGATCCAAGAAGTGCTATCACAGATTTGGCATTAAAACTGACAGAGGCAACCTGGAAGCCCGGGGACGACTGGGGTCTTCAACCACTGCATCATGGAATATGCTGAAGATGAAACCCACTTTCTCCTTCAGGTGCACCAAATACAAAGAAACAAAAGGGTGATATTTTGTCGGATGGGGAAAATCACAAAGGTACCAAAACCAGGATGACCAAAAAATGCGAATTCTCTTGGGAGGAAACAGTGATTCGGAGGAAAAGCAGAATACCTAGCAGCATATCACTACCTTAAACCATCCACAATGGTCTCAACACTAAGCGGACATTGATAACGTAATCAAATAGTAAGATGGTCGTCTGTCCTCCCTCTGTTCCTTCCTTGCCTCGTCGCGCCTTGAAACACTGGTGTATAGGCGCGTTACAAATACCATATCATAAATATATGGACAAAAGACGACCAAATCAGACACTACGCTTTTGTATATAAAATATTAACCAAATATTTGATCGAAGGATTCACCTTAACTTTGGCAAAATGTGTTCTGTTTAGTCATACCAATAAAGCACCATTACGTTATTTTGTAGTGTACTTGATATTGATAGCCACACATTCTGGCCATGCTGTTGCAGGGAAAAGGCTGGGCGGCAAAGAGGGAGACTATCAGCAGAGGACCCCATGGAAGCAAGGCATTGCAGAAGCTGCTGCAATAATCCAAGACCCTCTGTGTGGGGAGAGTCACCGCTGGTGGAAGTGCTCATACTATAGTGCCGGTCCCACCCGCACATACACACCCAGGACAGTTTGGCATTTGTTTGAAATCACGGAATATATGCATTCTCGCCTAAACAAAAAAATGGAAAGTAGCATACAACAGCAATGTCTTTTTATGGATTCATGTAAGAAAAGTTTCCCACCTACTCCTCATCTTGGCATCAGCAAGATTACTTTATGCAAAGTGCAAGGAGAGCCAGCTCACATTCAGCAATGAGAAGCATAGATTAGGCCGGGCAAGCAGGGCTTTCTATGACCCTACGGGTAAAATCAAAAGGCACCTAGCCACCTGCTTCCTGTTGACCTACTTCATTCCAATTCCAAATATGAACCTTTCAGGCCATTGACAACCTTTGCAGAACACAACGAATAATCTTATTTTGAAGAATAAGGGCCTCATCACGAGTTGGGCTGTAGCCCTTAAATGCGGTGGTAACTGTATTACTGCTGCATTTAAAGGCTGGCCCTATCACGAGTTGGGCGCTAAATGGGCTGTTTTACCTCCAGCCTTTCCCTGGAGGTGAAAATCCCCTGTTTTCGGCTGTATTACCGCCGGCGGTATTAGCCTGCATAATTAGCGCTGAAAATGCTCCATTGAATCCAATGGACCTAATGGGGAATGGGGATTTACCGTTAACACCCAACCCGTGATCCGCCGGTAATACTGCCAGACCGGTCGGTGCTAGGGCCATTACAGTCGGGCAGTATTACAGCCGGGAATAAAGCCCAACTCGTGATGAGGCCCCTAAGTGATTGATGCGCATTTGAGAGTGAAAAGTTTTCAAAATAGTTGGCATGAGGTTTCTAGTTGTGGCCCAGATTCATTGGGTGTCATCCTGGAAATTAAGGGAATGGGCAAAGATATTTTAAAGTTTAAAATATTTTACAGCTAACAGGAAAGGTATGGTTTTATGATCTACATTGTGCAAGGGGGAGTTTTCACCCTGCATATTATTTTCAATCTTTGATCACCGCAATTTGACATCCTATTAAAAAAAGTGTCTGTGAAACGCATGGACTGGGCATGCAAGCACACGCTGTACATACAGGTCGGTGGAGACCCGTAGCATAGCAGTTGCCAAACATGTAGCCACGCCATACACTGCTTTGAAAAGTGCACACTTCCCAAACACACCCCATGGAGCACAGAAGCAATCCAATAAGGGTGCCGTTCATAGGGGCTTCGGCAAGTTTCACTTAACACGAAACTCCCCTACAAGCTACATGGAGCACCTAGCTACCGCAGCACCCTGGAGCAGAGCCCACAAAGTCTCCCTGCTTGCAAACACCCATCACTCAATGGAAAGGAACTAGGAATGACATCAGGGTCTTTCAAATCTTTCAAGTCAAATGAGCCTCACGGCGGCCCCCCACCAACTGCCCCCATGTTGCCTGTCAGCAGTCTTGTAACACAGCAATATTCTCATTTCTTTATTTTCCTCCAGGGGCATAAAATGTGTGCGAGCTGTGTTTTCTCTTCCCACAGAATATACAGAAGTGCTATCACCTCATTACCTTCCAACACTGGTTTCTCCGCATCAGCCAGTTGCTGGAAAAAAATTCAAATTAAAAAAAAGAAGAGTTTCGAGCTTTTCAGTGGGCATTTAGAGTTTAAGCTCCCAGCTGGCTTGCTATCTCCTGATAATCGGCGACTATTAACCTTATTGTCACCTTTGTAATGTATATAACCCACGGGTGCCTCAGACTGTTTACGCTCTAAACAGAGGGCCTCCAATCATCATGTTGAAATGGGCTTCCACACATCTTTAGCCGGACCAGAAAGGAACTCAAGAGTATAGCCCCAGAGCCACACTGTCGAGCAGTGGTGCTGAGCTGGAAGGTAAGGCTAGATGCAAGTAGGATGTGCCTTGGACATATAGTATTTCTTCACTTTCTAACTCCACCATTCATTATGAACACTGTTCAATTGGTATCCATAAGTGAAAACCAATGTCCTTCACTCAGAGGTCTTTGCTAAAAAAAATGTGGGAGTTGACAAGAAAAGTCAGAAAAACAAACTCGGCGCTACCCACTAATTCCGTTGAGAAGTGACACGAGTCTATTTGGTTTGAGCCCAGCTATTTAAGCCCCCCAGAAACCCCTTTAAAAAAGACATTTTAGAACCACATTAAAAAAACAATATTACCCGCCCATAGTGTTAGAACTGGGTCGAAAGGCTTCAGATTCAGAATCTGTGAAGCCATTTCTTTTAGGCTCACATTACCTCGTATGCTGTCGAATGTAAGCTTCCGTTCAGGAGGGGGAAAATAAAGACATAATTACACTTTTTGTTTAATATGTTTCTATAATAATTTGTATATTGTCGGGTGTGGGGGGATATAATTTGGTGTGATCACGTTTTCAAGATCCATTTTATCTCTAAAATGGAGTGCTATTCTAGCCCTGGCTGTCTGTCTTCTTGCTGATAGATTTTATCCATCACCAGTGACTTTTGGATACCGAGGCTTGAGCCTCAATACTCCATCTTCTCGGGTTGAGTATGTAGTTGTGGGTTAGGATTCTTCTTGGTCTGTGTGGACTTGGCACAGTAGGGCTGGTTTCACAGGGTCTTAGCCGTGATGGGCAGCTATTCTAGCTGTGCGTTTCCCCTTTTTATAAGCCTAGGACTTGACGGTCAGGGGTCCTGCTCCCATCACTCCAATCCCCTCGGGTGCAGACCCCTAATATGACTTTTCCATTTTAAACACTGATTGCACATTGCATAGAGTTCAATGTGTTACGTCCTCCTACGATCTCAAAAGAACTCTAAATCTTTTCAGCCGGTCAGGGGTGGGCTGGTCAACAGGGAACTCTGGAGATGTCCCAGTGCGCCTCTGCATCATGGGTCTCTTATGTGTGGTCGCCAGTTTTATTTTCAAATGTTCTTATTTGAAAGAGGTTTTGCGTGATACACTGTGTAATGTGGGGCCACGTTAAAAAACATGTCCAGGGACTCCTTTGGTTCCGAGTCTACAGCTGCAACCTGTAGATTCACAAGATTCCACACCTGTATTCCCTAACTGGAGCCAGTGCACTTAATTTTCTGGATGAGTGCGTCTGTGCTTTCTCCGCAATGCCACCCTGCCTGCACTACAGGATAGAGAATAAGAAACATGTGGCATCACTGGGGCGTACACTAGGCTGTTGTCTTAGGGTCAATTAAGGCCCATCCCTCACTCCCCTAGGGGCTAGGGGCCTTTTCTTGTCTGCAATTCCCAGCAGCGGCTGATGCGAGGCCCATGTCTGGTCTGATTGACATTGTCCTTCTTTAGCTCTCACCCGGATTTTCATTTCCCGTCCTCCCCTTTCTGCGAGTCACATCTACCCCTCCGCTATGCCCCATTTTCTCACTGACCGTCTAGAGTCCCATCGTCATTTCACGCCTACTTGCGTCTGCCTCTCACTCCCTCTTTCCTGTAACTATGCCATTCTCTGACCGCATTTGCTTTCCCTGTCGTCCTCTTTCTATTTTTCTCCCTCCCAATCTCCTTTCCAGCTTCCGCTTTCAGGTCTCGTTTTCTGTCCCACTGCCTGCCAGCGGGCTCCACGCCCTTCAACCGCGGGCCTCCTCCTCTTGCCGCGCAAGACTTATTTTTAAACAGGGCATCCGTCATTTGAAGTGTGACCTAATGCAGGGAGTGATAACCGCCCACTAGTGCAGCCTCCCATCACACATTGTCTTGGGGTGGGAGAGGAAGGGGGGCAGTGCAGATTAGTCTCGACGTGTACAACCCACAAGGCAGGATCTTAAGTGGCCCCATTGTGGGTTTGAAGCAAGCAAACGGCCCGACATTTAGGCTCAAATCAGACTGAATTATGTTACTAAAACTCGTATTCAGAGTATGTACAGAAGAGCAAAATTATAAGCACTCAAATTGCCAAGACCGGTGACTCCGTTGCTGCACACTTTTAAACAGCAAATACAGTGGCTTGGTGAGAAAAGTGGGCATTGCTTGCCCGTATTACTACTTTTAACATATTCGTTCTTGTTGGTTGTTTTGCAAGCAGTTTATGGATGTGCAGCAGAAGAGAAAGCATGCACCTCGGTGCAGTACATTTTTTCCCCGGTGGGGCCTCGTACACAAGACCGCCAGAGTTCTTTGCGCAATCTGCATGCATATGTTCCAATTACGAACAGGACCTTTCTGGCCATTGTTAGGAAAGATTTCATAACTGTATGTAATTTTCCCTCCATGTGTCAACCCCCAAACATTTTGCTGCTGTTTAGACACCATTGACTGACTTTGCCAGAGAAGCACAGCCTTCAGCTGCACTCCTCTGGGCTTTCGCTCACTTTTTATGGGGAAACACCCTGAGCCCGCTGTTGTCCCGTGGGACCCCTCTGCATCTGGTCGTCCTAGAAGGTCTGCGAAGACGCTTCGACCCATTGGAATAGTGGGACCAACTATTCTCAGCACCTTCATCAAACCCTGCAAGTAAGCTTTCTCTGAAGTGTCCCTGGGCCAACCAGTGGGCTGACCAGCTTACCTAGTTGCTTTGCTCCGTCACCGCCGCCGTTTCGAGGAGGCCCTCGAAACTTGGTATACTACTAGCTCTATTTCCTCGGCACCCTCACACCGAATTTCGTACACTTGGCATTCCCAGGTCTGAAGTGAGGCGAGTGAACGCGGTTACCGTGTTTCGCCTACCGCGGCAACGTCTTTTGCAAGTCCGCTGCATTTGTGACACTCTTGCCCCTGAAGCCTGCTGCAGTGAAAGTGGGTCAATTCATCCACCCGGAGCGGAGTAATCACCACTGTCCCATTTGGGAATCATCGCTGTATCTCAGGAACTGAAAGGTGCTGAGACGTCCTTTTTGCCGCATTCGAACCTGCAAACGAAGTGGACTGAACTTGCGAAGCTTGGCCCTGCTTGTGTTAGGGACCGGTGAGTATTCCATAGCCAAACCGGTGGCCCCTAGCACAAGAGCCCATTTTTACGTACGAGTGGCCCATGGGGGCCCCTCTCCTTTCCACAGCTATTACAAAATAGCGACTCCATCCCGAACTCTCGAACTTCCTCTGCCTTCAAGTGGAGGCCCTTCTTGAATAGTAGGAACTTGTTTTGCATCGCCTCATCCACCTTCCTGAGCTGCTAGAGACCCGTGAAGAGACCCTACTTTGCCCATTGGAACAACTGTGTGCATCTGCATTGCATGTACTATTGAGCACAAGGCTCCTCTCTTCTTAGGGCTTGGACTGCCACTTAGTTAGGTGTATTGTCGATGTCGAACGGGGCCTAAAGACTATCTGCACTGCCCGTTTCCTTCCCCTCTAGGTTGTTGACGTATTTTGTGCATTTAACCCTTCAGACCTCAATGGCCTTGTATATACATTGTATTGATAGTGGTGTGTTGGTTTACTTAGTGTTACTGTGATTCTTTTTCTATAGTCTATGTTACAAATGTCTTGTAATAAATGTGCCTATTTTTGATATTACACCTGCCTGGAGTCATTTATAAGTGTCCTTGCTTTGTGTGCTCATTGAAGCCCTTCAGTCACCCTCACCCCTCCTGCGACTTAGTCTTGACCGCCTGCCATAGCTACCCTGGTTGGTCTGGCTTGTCCAGAGGTTACCCTGTTCCAAGAAACTAGGCTGGCCTTCTGAACCTCTGCCCCTCCAGGTCAGAGTTCAGAAATTCATCTTAACCCCATCACCCTGACGCAATTGCTCAAATGAGTCTGTATTGGATCGGTCAAACTATCGGTAATAAGTGAAACAATAGTTTTTTTTAAAACGATTCAAAAAAGATAGATTTAGAAAGACTGCACGGAGCTGTCTTTTTAAATCGAACGCTCATCCCCTGTGACGCACACAGTGCCGGCAGCGCACCGGGCAGAAAAAGAACAATTTGGCACCCCCTGCCCCCACGCCGCCCCTAGTCAATGGGACAATTAGGGGGGATGAGGAGGGTGTAGGCGCCAAATGTTTCTTTTAGGTGGTGGGAGAATGCATCCTTTTGGAATTCAATGTGCTCGCAGAAGGGGGGCGCATTCATACCTACCTACATTTGAAAATCAAAATTCCTGAGATGTATGCCCCGCCCACAGTCACACAAAACTCCGCCCATTTTCACATGAATTCGCCCGCATGTCAAAAAGGTTAAACTCTATTGTAATGTGATGTGATGTCAGAAAGTTGCAGTTCAAATTGAAATATGCACATTTCATTAAATTGCCTTTTCACAACCACCCACATTGCATAGGACAAAAGGCATTAGCCTTCCATAAAATCAACACGTTAAAATGTGCACATGTAAACTCCAAGAACCAATACAAAGATTTTCCATGAATTTTGCAGTACCGAATTTGGACATTTCACCTTAATTGTTTTATATCAGGTTATGTAGTGCAGTGGTGAGTTGTCCAGCCTGCAAACCTGATGGCTGTGGTTCAATGGGGCCGAGTCCACCCTAACCTAGGCAAAAAGAAAGAAAGAAAGAAAAAGAAACGCACGTTCGCATTGAAAGTCGGCAAAAAAGAATGAAGGGTGAACCAAAATAAACACGTGTTATTTTTCTTCACCTGCATTCTTTTTGCCAATGTGCTGGAAGCGTTACAGTCATTGCTGCTGAGACAAACAGGGTAATTCATAGAATTTCGCAGAAAAGTGTCGCAAGCGGCTGGCGCAGAGTGTCCGCGTGCGATTGTTTGCGCCAGGCACGTGCGCTAAAACCGATTTCCGCGCACAGCGTATTCATGGATTTTAGGCTCCCAAACCAGCCGTGGCGCAGAGTATCGCAGCGACCCTGCAGCAGCGCCAGTAACGCCCCCAAAAACGCCCTCGCGCAAGGAAAAGCCATCAAAATCGCTAAATCATCGCAAAGGGCTGCGCTAACCCTGGACCAGTCTACAGGGCTGCCAAACAAGGAACGCAAAGCGGGTAACGTGCATATCGGGGGTACGCGTGAAGTTATACACGCGATTAGCCAGGGTACGTGTATTACAGGGGTACGCGGGAAGTTCTACACTCGATTGGCCAGGGTACGTGTATTACAGGGGTACGCGTGAAGTTTTACACGCGATTCGGCTGGGTACGTGTATTACAGGGGTGCGCGGGAATTCTCACATGCGATTTGGCCAGGTACGTGTATTACAGGGGTGCGCGGGAATTATCACACGCGATTTGGCTTGGTACGTGTATTACAGGGGTGCGTGGGAAGTTCTACACGCGATTGGCCAGGGTACGTGTATTACAGGGGTACGTGGGAATTATCACACGCGATTTGGCTGGGTACGTGTATTACAGGGGTACACGGGAAGTTCTACACGCGATTCGGCTGGGTACGTGTATTACAGGGGTGCGCGGGAATTCTCACATGCGATTTGGCCAGGTACGTGTATTACAGGGGTGTGCGGGAATTATCACACGCGATTAGGCTGGGTGGGTCCTCACAGGTGTTCCCTGTACACCCTCCACGGCCCCTGCAGGCAGCCCACAAAACAGGGGACTACCCTGCACACCTGCTCATGTCCCCCTGCACCCCCACCCCCCAGCAGTGCAGGGGCAGCCTCCACCAGGCCCCCACCCATGTCTCCCAACACCCCCACCCCCCAGCAGTGCAGGGGCAGCCTCCACCAGGCCCCCACTCATGTCTCCCACCACCCCCACCCCCACGCATCCAGGGGCACCCTCCACCAGGCCCCCACCCATGTCTCTCACCACCCCCACCCCCCAGCCACCAGGGGCAACCTCCACCAGGCCCCCACTCATGTCTCCCACCACCCCCACCCCCCAGCAGTGCAGGGGCAGCCTCCACCAGGCCCCCATCCATGTCTCCCACCACCCCCACCCCCCTGCCACCAGGGGCACCCTCCACCAGGCCCCCATCCATGTCTCCCACCACCCCCACCCCCCAGCAGTGCAGGGGCACCCTCCACCAGGCCCCCACCCATGTCCCCTATCACCCCCACCCCCCGCCACCAGGGGCACCCTCCACCAGGCCCCCATCCATGTCTCCCACCACCCCCACCCCCCAGCCACCAGGGGCACCTTCCACCAGGCCCCCACCCATGTCTCCCACCACCCTCACCCCCCAGCAGTGCAGGGGCACCCTCCACCAGGCCCCCACTCATGTCCCCTATCACCCCCACCCCCCCGCCACCAGGGGCACCCTCCACCAGGCCCCCATCCATGTCTCCCACCACCCCCACCCCCCAGCAGTGCAGGGGAACCCTCCACCAGGCCCCCACTCATGTCCCCTATCACCCCCACCCCCCCGCCACCAGGGGCACCCTCCACCAGGCCCCCATCCATGTCTCCCACCACCCCCACCCCCCAGCAGTGCAGGGGCACCCTCCACCAGGCCCCCACTCATGTCTACCACCACCCCCACCCCCCAGCCACCAGGGGCACCCTCCACCAGGCCCCCATCCATGTCTCCCACCACCCCCACCCCCCAGCAGTGCAGGGGCACCCTCCACCAGGCCCCCACTCATGTCCCCTATCACCCCCACCCCCCTGCCACCAGGGGCACCCTCCACCAGGCCCCCATCCATGTCTCCCACCACCCCCACCCCCCAGCAGTGCAGGGGCAGCAGGCAGTCGGGCAGCAGCAGGTGGGAGCGTGCTCGGGGCTCTGGGGGGCAGTAGTTCGGCCTTCCGGGCAGGAGCGTGGTATTCCGTGTGCGTACGCGTGGCCAGCTTGGTACGGAGTGATTTGGCACGTGAAAATCCTGCACGTCAGCGTGAAAACCGAGGAAAGGCCCTCAGCGCGTAAGCGCGTCTGTGACGTGACCCGCACGGGTGTTTCCCACACAGCACGTGATGACAGAGCACACGTGGAAAGACTGCACGTCAGAGTGTAATCGCGTGTGATTGGTGGAAATGGCCCTACACGCAGAAGTGACAAAGCGTGTAATTGGTGGAAATGGCCCTACACGCAGAAGTGACAAAGCATGTAATTGGTGGAAATGGCCCTAGCGCGTACACGCCGCGTAAGTGACGCTGGACGTGTGGGCCTGTATAAAAGGTACGTGTAGAACACATTTTCCTTGTACGTGCTTTTCGTGGAGAGCGAGTGGGTGAATTCTGTACTTCTTGTCGTTTCACACGCAATTTACTTCACGGCGTTTCAAGTTCGTATTCCCTGTTACCTCTGACAGCTTTTTCTCTTTTTTCGCTTTTACTGGTTTACCTGGGCTTGTTCCCTCAAACAGTGTTCCCTTCTACTGTTGTCCTGTCTCCTCAGACAGCGTACAAATCTTCTTTTGGCGGGGGTGTTGCCAACCAAACGTGCTCCTTTTACACGCTCGTTTACCAGGCAGACGGTGAGTCACGCACGTATCTAACATCTGTGCTTGCCCCGTGTGTAGCCTACCCCTTCAGAGGTCATTTTAGGCTGCGTGTGACACGCATACGTTCATTCTTGTGTTACTGGGTGCCACAGCGTAGTGCAGGTTTTTCTTTCTGCACACGTGGTCTAGGAGGGGTTGCGTGCACGTCATCTCCCTTTTTTGGGGCTCCTGTGCGTAGCGTGACCCGTCATCTTTCCACAGGGGTTACAATCAGCCTTGCAAGAGCACTAGGGTACAATTACCATCTGGTACCCAACCCCTTTGACCCCCAATTGCCCAGGACAATAGTTTACAGCCACTCCCATACGCACATTTACATCAGTGCCATGGCTGGGAGGCGAGGATTCCGTAAGGGTGGCAAAGGTGGAAGAGCCACAAGTGGTGGCCGTGGTGGATCCGGTAGGGGACGTGGTCGTTACTTGCAGGGTGAGCCTGTCCCCCCCATGTGTGGAGGACCAGTCAAGGGCACCCATAATCCCCCCACCCTCCCCCTCCCGTTGAGGCTGATGTGGCTGACACCATCCATGCTCAGCCCTTGTTGGACCAGCCCATTGTGGCACCAGATCTGGCTGACTCCATGGCTGACTTCCAGGTCAGCAGGCCTATGACACGTGCGCTGGTGCACGTTGATGTCACCATGCCACGTGCATCTGGGCCAGCAAGGTCATCTGCTGCACCAAGGAGGCAGGGCGGAGAGGCTGCAGGGGCAGCTGCGGCTCCATCCACCCCAGCCCTCACACACCCAGCCAGGACAGTGTCGGTCCTAGTCCATGCTGCTGACATTCCCCCTGACACCATCACACTAGAGCCAATGCCTGCACCAACTCCCATGCTGAGTGTGCAATCCCACACTCCTGATACAGAGTCCACCAGGGCTCCTGCCCCTAGTGTCCAGAGCGGCGCAGGACACTCAGGATCACCACCACCTTCCAAGCGGAAGAGGAAGAGTGCTCGTCCGGCACAGGCTGATGCCCCAGACACGGCTACACAGTCCGGCCCGTCCAGGAAGCCCAGCTTCACGGATGACGAACTGAATGCACTTGTCGAGTATGTGTCCGGACATGACAACGAGATGGTCATTGTTGCAGGATCCAAGACCACACCTGCACAACGCCAGGCACACTGGCAGACCGTTGCGGACATCGTAAGTGCCCTTGGAATCGTGAGGCGCACAGCCAATGATTGCTATAAGCGCTGGAATGACCTAAAGCGCAGGGCAAAGAGTAAGCTGGCCTCAAGTCATGCCGCAACTCTAGTGACTGGAGGTGGGTCTCCAGTAGTAGACATGGAACTCACTCCACATGAGTCAGTCGCTCGGACCTACGTCACGGAGGAACAGATCCAAGGCGTGGGAGATCTGGCTGATTACGAGGCATTGTCCGGTGAGTGCACATGCATGTGTGTGTCATCCATGTGCATGGTGTGTGTGTGAGGGCTTCTGTTCGGGTGCCAGGTGAGAGTGTGTGCGCCTGAGTCGTATGGGTCAGCCATGTGCTTCATGCAATACTTTCTGCGCAGCTGCATTTGGCCATAGCAGTATCCCTTCTGCCAACAGTAGACATCTAGCCCAACTGCACGCCAGTTGCCCTTGAAGTGTCACCTTGCCACAACATAGTTGCTTATTTTTCACTGTTCATTCAGTCAGATTGTTTGCATTCCCCCACTTTTACTAGGCATGTCGCTGTCCACTAGTCACATGTCTGACATGGCTATGGTAAAGTGGAGTGACTTTGTTACCTGGATATCATTTGTACACACATGTCCCTGTGCAATTGGACCATTTCAGACTGGCAGCTCCAGGTGAAAAATCTGACCTGTTAGAATTAGAAAAGCGATTACATGCGGGAACTGGACTGAATGAATAGGTGCTGCCCTCCTCTCCATCTTCACTCAATAGCAATGGTACATGCCATCTGTGTGATGGCATGTGTGTTTCACCTGGCAATCACAGGCCAATGTGTGATGCCACTGCCAGGCAGCATGCAGAAAATGTGTTCATCTTCCATCTTGGTGTCATCAGTGTGTGCCATTTGCCTGCACTTCATACGCAGTGAGGGTGCATGCATGGGAGGGTTTTAGTCATGTGGGACATGTGTCAATCAAGTACTGGTTCTCTTGCTTCTCAGCCCTCATTGTGTGCCATGGTGCTAATGCCTGTTTCCATTTCTTTGTTTTCATGTCTTTGCAGGGTAAGACGCACCTGATACTGCTGGGGTTGTGGAGATGGTGCAGACCCAGGAGGGGTCCGAGGGCCGACCAACCACCAGTGAGGGACGTGGTGTGGTGGTGGGGGAGAACCCACAAGTGCTGCAGGTCGTGCTCTCAAGGGGTGTCTCTGGCTGCACCTCCCCCGAGCTGTACTCAAGTGTTGATTCGGATGAGACCTACGTGCCGTCGCAGGTGAGTGTTCCAGGGAGGGATTCTGTTCTGTCTCACCCACCTGCACCAGGGTCAGAACCCTCCATGGGGATGTCAGTGTTGGCAGCTACGCCTTTGGTGGTTACGGATGCAGGGTCACACTCCGCGACATCTGATCCTGTTCCTGGGCCAGCAGATCAGAGGGGGAATGCAGTCCTGCAGCCTCAGGCACTGCCGGCACAGCAAGGCGCTGTTCGCCTTGCCCCAGACAGGCGTGGTGCCCGCCGACGTGGTGGCCGTACGCCACCTGGCAATACCGCATGGGAGCAATCCATTTACGGTATGGCAACCCAACAGGCTGCATCATCCGAGATGATGGCTCAGGCCATGGATAGGGTGGCCACTTCCATTGTCCCCCCAGAAAGGCTGATGGAGCGACTAGAGCAGGCAACCGACTCCATCTGCCAGTCACACAGGGAGGACATGTTGGGGTCCAACAGGGACAGGCGGGCGGCACTGGCGACTCTGCAGGAGGCCATCTCCATTGAGTCCCAGGGCCACAGGGAAGCCCTGAGGCAGGAGCTCCTTCACCTCAGGACGACTCTTGTTGAGCTTGAGGCTTCAACACACCAAAGGACAGAACAGCAGCTGGAGCGTCTCACCCGTACGCTCTCAGCTGAGATGCAGGCAACGAGGGCGGAGGTCCGGGCATCCCGTGAGTTGTTGCATGGGGACCTCCGCACACTCATCCTCCAGAACCAGACCTACCACACCCGCATGCTTGCAGCCATGGAGGAGCAGACTAGGGCCTTGCGTGGGCTGCCTCCCATAGTGCAACCACCTCCGGATGCAGCTGCACAGGGTGATAATAGCGACAGCAGTGATACTCCCACAATAGGGTAGCCGTGTGGGCCATGAGCCCATGGAGGTGTTTTATTTTCCCAGGATCCACGCAGGTGGGTTCTGGTGTGCATCCTGTCCTCGGACCTCCTGGGTGGCCTCCCCAACCCCCCCGGGCCCATCAATGGCCATTTTTGATTGTTTCTTATTTTTATTTTTATTTATTTTATTCCCTATTTTTTTGGGACGATTTGTTGGCTTCCGTGGTTCCTGTGGGCATACGCTGCATTGTGGCTGGGCACATGCAGGCTTGTAATGTATTTGGTTCAGATGCTTGGGTTTGAGTCACACACACCCCTCCTGCTTCCCGTTTCCATGGGCTTGCAAAGGGTGTGCCCAAGTGACAGTGAATTACACAGTGACGTTGGACTCCCATGAGCTGTGTGGGCAGTCTGTAGTCAATACTGTGTATACATTCCTAGTGCATATTGCTGTTGTGTTGTACACTGCATGTTGCATTGATGTGTAACTCATCTTCTGTGTCTACCTCCCAATTTGCAGGTCCCTTCCTCATGTCTACACAAGGACCTCTAGTCTGGAGATGGGGTCCATGTTGGCAGCAGTGCACCTACAACTCTACATGGCACCAACACTGCACAGTTGGTAGTGGTGGGAGTGCAGGCATTTCCAGGTGGTGAGACTACTAATATGTAACATTTGTGATGTCATGTTAATGGTAGTACGTGCTCAAGTATGTTGTTGGTCCGGCATTGCTGTGAGCATTTCAGGTGTTGCAGGTTTCTAATAGGGACACTGTACATAGTGACACTAGTGTCATGTTGTGGGGATTACTTTGTTTACCTGCAAATAGCATGACATGGCACGGTGTGTCGTGTGGCGGTGCTGGGGTTGGGTTGGCTGACATGGCACTGTCCTCTTGTTGCATTTTGCAAGTGGGTATTCATTTTAGCTGCTTGAATGTGTAACTTCACAAAACTGCATTGGTGGTGTCTGTGTGGGTAGGGATGCACACATTGTGACACTTCCAGGTGAACAATCTCAGGCTGATATGGTATTCACGGTTCATTCTCCAGACATTCAGGATCAGTGTCAGGTTGAGTCATCATTGATTGTCAGATGGAATGTGCCAGGGCAGTGTGCACTCCACAGGGGTGTGATTTCTATGTGAAGTAATTAGCCACTAGCTGTGTACGGGCTGCCTCCCCCCGTGCCCTTTCCCCTCCCATGCGCAGCGGCTGTGCATGTGGTTGGGGATGTGGGGCCACCACCATGTCCACGGCCAGGCCCCGGCGTGTTGCAACGTTGTGCAGGACACATGCTGCCACTATGATCCTGCACACTACTGGGGGAGCGTATAACAGCTGCCCGCCAGAACGGTCAAGGGAGCGAAAGCGTGACTTTAGCACTCCGAATGTGCGCTCCACTATGCCCCGGGTCGTAATGTGGGCTGTGTCATATCTTACCTCGGGTGGCGTGGTGGGGTTCCGAATTGGCGTCATCATGTGGGGGCTGAGAGGGTAGGCACTGTCCCCTGTGGAGGTGGTGATTGGTATCATTGGTGGGGTTGTGACCTTGCTCAGTATCCAACATGCATGCATGTGCAGTGGCATACATACTCACCAAGCAGCCATGTATCGCCATGCCGCCCAGCTTCTAGGTCCCGGCTTAGGGTGGACATTCGGTAAATGAAGCTGTCGTGGGTGGACCCGGGATAGTTGGCATATACTGAGGTGATGATTCCCTTGGCATTACATGCTACCTGCACGTTGATGGAATGCCAGTGCTTGCGGTTCCTATAGATGTGCTCAGATGCCCTGGGGGGACGTAGAGCCACATGGGTGCAGTCGATGGCACCTAGCACTTTGGGGAATCGTGCCACACCGTAAAAATCCAGGGCGGCAGCATGCCTTTCTGCAGGTGTTCTGGGCAGGTATATGTGCCTGCGGACTGATGGGCGTGCAGTGATGATGTTCAAGACCTGGTGTAGGCAGCGTGACTGGGTGGCCTGTGACACCCCACCCACTATGGCACTTGTCCGCTGAAATGATCCAGTGGCTAAGAAGTGCAGTACATTGAGGACCTTCTCCAGGGGGCTGAGTGCTTGGGAGCACAGGGTGGGTGATGTGAGGTCATCCTCCCACTCACTCACCAGGTACAGTATTATGTGTGGTGGAAACCTGTACCTCCCATACACCTGGTCATCAGGCATCCCGAAAAGGCTGGTTCTGGGTGTGAATATTCTGGCCCTGACTATCCTCCTCCTCCTCCTTTGGTAGCCCACTGCCACTGCTGCTAGGAACGGTATGTTCATCCTGGCGTCTGAGCTTGTTATTGTTAAAGTGCGCAAATTTATGCTTTGCGCGTGTTCTAGGCGAGCGTGTGACCCGCGCACCCCTGGAATCCAGTTCCCAGTCCAATAGCGTGTGGAAATTCCCACGCACCACGGGATACAGGTGCGCTGACGTACTTGCGTGTGTAAGTGCCCGCGCACCCATGAAATACACGTACATAGGCCAATCGCGTGTACGCGCACTTTTGTCCAATTACACGCGATGACACTCTGACGTGCAGTATTTCCACGTGTGCTCCGTCATCATGTGCTGAGTGGGGAACACCCGTGCGGGTCACGTCACAGACGCGCTTACGCGCTGAGGGACTCTGGTCCAATAGAATCGCGTATGCGTGCTGACGCGCTTACGCGCTACGGGCCTTTCCTCGGATTTCACGCTGACGTGCAGGATTTTCACGTGCCAAATCACTCCGTATCAAGCTGGCCACGCGAAAACACACGGAAGACCACGCTCCTGCCCAGAAGGCCGAGTTACTGCCCCCCAGTGCCCCGAGCAGCCTCCCACGTGCCATCTGCTGCTGCCTGCCTGCCTGCTGCCACCGTGCCCTGCCATTTGGTGCCTGCACATCAGCCATCTGCAGGGGTCCAGTTGCTGTGTCCACCCCTGCTGGAACTGAAGACTCCCGACTGGGATTACATCGCTCCACAGCCCAGCCCCAGGACCCAGTTGCCCACCCACACCTGCCTCTGGGGTTGCCATGTCGGGCACTTCCACATCTGGCACCAGTGGCAACCCCAGGCCAGAGGGGCAGAGGGGCACCAGCTTCACTGCCACCGAAGTTGTGGTGTCCTGGTGGAGCATGTCCTGGGGCAGTATGATGCCCTCTTTGGATCGTCCCGCGCCAGCAAGGAAGGACGGGAGAGGATCTGGGCCGACTGTGTGGTTGCCATCAACGCGGAGGGGGTGGCAACCCGCAACGTCCTGAAGATCAAGAAGCGCTGGGAGGACTTGAGGTCCAGGACCCTTGTGAAGGCCCGGCGCCTCGTGGAGGGGGGCCGGGCCGCATGAGTTCCATCCAGATGAGGGTCCTGGAACGCGTACGCCCAGCGCTCCACGCCCAGATCCTTGAGAGGGAGGCCCGTCTGGAGTTGAGCGGTAAGTGTCCAAGCATTACTGTGTGAGACAGGGCATGTTGCGGTGTGCTGGTTCTATGATACTTGCCTGTATGTGTGCCATAGGCCATGTATGCATGTATGTGTGCAGGGACATCATGGTAATGCATGTGCGACCAGTGATGTGTGACCCACATGGTTGTTGCATGTGTTCAAATGCCGCATGGGGAGCCCTATGCAGATTTTGAACATGAGAGCATGCCAGTCTCTGTACCTGGACATGGGTGGGGGTGAGGGATGGGTGCTGATGCCAGGTACATATATGGTAGCCATGTCTGTGTGCCTGACCTGCGTGTCTGTGACTTGTGCATGCCATGGATGCATGACACATGTGTGTGACAATGCACAGATTCAGTGAAGCAGCCAAATTACCCTTGTATCCGCTGTGTTTTGTGTGTTTGGGGCCAGATGGATGTGACTGAGGTGAAGTGTGTGCATGTGATAGGCATGAGCCATGATGCATGTGAGTTACATATCATTGAATGTTTCAAGAGTCCATTGGACATGCATGGAAATGTCCATGGCATGCACCATGCCTGTTACTGTGTGTGTTTTGCCTGGACTGACCCATGTGTTGTGGAGGGACATGATGGAAGTGTACTTTGACAGTGGTGCTCATCTGCTATTGCTTCCTGTCTAGGGGACCATTGTACAGTGCCCTGATGCTTGTGTTCTTTGTCTCCCTCTACGCAGCGGCTAGTGAAGAAGAGGGCGGAGACGGCGCTGTGGAGCAAGGCGGCAGGGATGCCCCCACGGCTGCAGCGGAAGGGGTGGGTGAGCCCCCACAGGGGCCTGCTACGGTGGGAGACGGTGAGGAGCCATCCAGGTTGGTGGTTTGCACAGAGGAGGAGGAGGCCGCCACTGGGGCACACATGGGGCCTGGTGGGGGCATCCCTGCTGGTGCAAGTGGTGCAGTCCAGGGCCAGGGGCAGGAGGCAGCACAGGTCACCGTGGAGGGGCCTGTGCATGTCGCTGTCCCTGACCCTGTGAGTGCACCACCATGCACCAGCAGGGATGCCCCGTCCCAGGCCCGTCCGCAGGTAGAGGGGATGTCCATGTCACCTGACTCCCCTCCACCTGCGGACGTGGGAACCCCTGGCCGTGTGGAGAAGGTCCTGATTGGGGTCGCGATGCGCACGGCTGTGATTCGTGATGCCGTGCGTGCTTCCCGGGAGGAGCACGCACGTCATCACGAAGTGCACCGTGCCGACGTGGCCCAATTGGGATCGGCCATGTTCGGGGGTTTCCTGCATGTGTTGTCCAATCTGGCGGCCCTCTCCTCCTCTGTGCAGGCTATACACCAGTCGTTCTCCTTGCCGTCTTCCGGCCCAGATGCCACCAGGGCCCCCTGTGGACCTGCCCCGACCAATGCAGCCAGCTCGGCGGGGATCCCATCCCTGCCACAGTTGGGAGTCGGAGGTCCAGCAGGGGTGGACAACACAGCAACTGGACCCCAGCAGATGGAAGATGTGACAGCATCATCGGGCAGGGCACGTGCACGACGGCGTCGGTGGTTTCCATCAGCCTGGATGCCGTCGTGCTGGCAGAGGCAGTGGCGTCGGAGGCAGCAGCAGGCTCGACGTGGGAGGCATCATGGCTCGGGGCCATCAAGATCAGAGGGGCAGGCATCGGCCAGAGGGCAGGGCAACCCTGGGATGGTGGTGTCTTCCGTGTGGGAGCAGTTGGTCCAGCGGATAGGTGCGGAGCGGCTGCGGGCGGAAGAGGAGCGGCTCACCATGGTCAGGGCGGAGTTCTCCATGCGTCGGGCGTTGAGGCGGGCTGAGTGCCTCGAGGAAGCTCGCAGGGAGTTTGAGCTGGAGATGGGGTTATCCCTGCGAGACCTCGGGGCCAGGACAGAGTCCCGCCTCCAGGACATCGAGTTCGATGATGCCCTGGCCAGCAACATCACCGAGTGAGCCGCAGGACTTGCCCGCTGCCTTTGTATATAGTTATTTAGTTAGTGTTAGGTTTCCTTTATTAATTTTGATTTTTTTGGACCGCTCAGACAATGGCCACTTTTTTGTATATATTATTTTCATTAGGTAGTAGTAGGTTTCATTTATGGTGTTGGGCTCATGGACCCTGGAATATTCGTGTATATAGTTTGCTTTTTGAAGAAACTTTTTTTTTATTAATTATTGTGTTCACCATGAGGAAATGGTTTTTCATTATTTTCCTTCCACATGATATTGCTTTGGACAACATTTTTTTTTGGATTACTTTGTTTTTTTTATTTTTACATTTGTTCTCGGACATGGATCATTTATTTTGTTATCCCCATTGTTGTATGTTTGATTTGTTTACTTATTTTTCATCTTTAATACATGTTTTTTTAACTTTCACTTGTGGTATTTTCTCATTGGTTTCATACATGTCATGATATGGGTTTTGACATTCACTTGCACCCATTGTGTATGTGTGTGTGACGGACATGTGTTCATTTACAGACTTGCCATTGGGGTTGTATCATGTAATTGCATTCACTATGTGGGTGGATGCAATCCTTGCCTGGGTGTTTGTGCTGGGTATGCTGGCCATTACTGCCATGATGGAGTATCGTCAGGACCTGGGGGCAGGGGGACATGTGTGGGTGCCTGGTGGAGGCTGCCCCTGGTGGCTGGGGGGTGGGGGTGGTGGGTGACATGGGTGGGGGCCTGGTGGAGGGTGCCCCTGGTGGCTGGGGGGTGGGGGTGGTGGGAGACATGGGTGGGGGCCTGGTGGAGGGTGCCCCTGGTGGCTGGGGGGTGGGGGTGGTGGGAGACATGGGTGGGGGCCTGGTGGAGGATGCCCCTGCACTGCTGGGGGGTGGGGGTGGTGGGTGACATGGGTGGGGGCCTGGTGGAGGCTGCCCCTGGTGGCTGGGGGGTGACATGGGTGGGGGCCTGGTGGAGGGTGCCCCTGGTGGCTGGGGGGTGGGGGTGGTGGGAGACATGGGTGGGGGCCTGGTGGAGGATGCCCCTGCACTGCTGGGGGGTGGGGGTGGTGGGTGACATGGGTGGGGGCCTGGTGGAGGGTGCCCCTGGTGGCTGGGGGGTGGGGGTGGTGGGAGACATGGGTTGGACATGGGTGGGGGCCTGCTGGCAGGTGCCCCACAGTGCTGGGGGGTGGGGGTGGTGGGTGACATGGGTGGGGGCCTGGTGGAGGGTGCCCCTGGTGGCTGGGGGGTGGGGGTGGTGGGAGACATGGGTGGGGGCCTGGTGGAGGGTGCCCCTGGTGGCTGGGGGGTAGGGGTGGTGGGAGACATGGGTGGGGGCCTGGTGGAGGCTGCCCCTGGTGGCTGGGGGGTGGGGGTGGTGGGAGACATGGGTGGGGGCCTGGTGGAGGATGCCCCTGCACTGCTGGGGGGTGGGGGTGGTGGGTGACATGGGTGGGGGCCTGGTGGAGGGTGCCCCTGGGGGGTGGGGGTGGTGGGAGACATGGGTTGGACATGGGTGGGGGCCTGCTGGCAGGTGCCCCACAGTGCTGGGGGGTGGGGGTGGTGGGAGACATGGGTGGGGGCCTGGTGGAGGGTGCCCCTGGTGGCTGGGGGGTGGGGGTGGTGGGAGACATGGGTTGGACATGGGTGGGGGCCTGCTGGCAGGTGCCCCACAGTGCTGGGGGTGGGGGTGGTGGGAGACATGGGTGGGGGCCTGGTGGAGGGTGCCCCTGGTGGCTGGGGGGTGGGGGTGGTGGGAGACATGGGTGGGGGCCTGGTGGAGGCTGCCCCTGGTGGCTGGGGGGTGGGGGTGGTGGGAGACATGGGTGGGGGCCTGGTGGAGGATGCCCCTGCACTGCTGGGGGGTGGGGGTGGTGGGTGACATGGGTGGGGGCCTGGTGGAGGGTGCCCCTGGTGGCTGGGGGGTGGGGGTGGTGGGAGACATGGGTTGGACATGGGTGGGGGCCTGGTGGAGGCTGCCCCTGGTGGCTGGGGGGTGGGGGTGGTGGGTGACATGGGTGGGGGCCTGGTGGAGGGTGCCCCTGGTGGCTGGGGGGTGGGGGTGGTGGGTGACATGAGCAGGTGTGCAGGGTAGTCCCCTGTGGTGTGTGCTGCCTGCAGGGGCCGTGGAGGGTGTACAGGTAATACCTGGGAGCACACAGCCAAATCGCGTGTGGAACTTCCCGCGCACCCCTGCAATCCACGTACCCTGCCTAATCGCGTGTGGAACTTCCCGCGCACCCCTGAAATCCACGTACCCGGCAAAATCGCGTGTGGAACTTCCCGCGCACCCCTGTAATCCACGTACCCTGACTAATCGCGTGTGGAACTTCCCGCGCACCCCTGAAATCCACGTACCCGGCCAAATCGCGTGTGGAACTTCCCGCGCACCCCTGAAATCCACGTACCCTGCCTAATCGCGTGTGGAACTTCCCGCGCACCCCTGCAATCCACGTACCCTGCCTAATCGCGTGTGGAACTTCCCGCGCACCCCTGAAATCCACGTACCCGGCCAAATCGCGTGTGGAACTTCCCGCGCACCCCTGCAATCCACGTACCCTGCCTAATCGCGTGTGGAACTTCCCGCGCACCCCTGAAATCCACGTACCCTGCCTAATCGCGTGTGGAACTTCCCGCGCACCCCTGAAATCCACGTACCCGGCCAAATCGCGTGTGGAACTTCCCGCGCACCCCTGTAATCCACGTACCCTGACTAATCGCGTGTGGAACTTCCCGCGCACCCCTGAAATCCACGTACCCGGCCAAATCGCGTGTGGAACTTCCCGCGCACCCCTGAAATCCACGTACCCTGCCTAATCGCGTGTGGAACTTCCCGCGCACCCCTGCAATCCACGTACCCTGCCTAATCGCGTGTGGAACTTCCCGCGCACCCCTGAAATCCACGTACCCGGCCAAATCGCGTGTGGAACTTCCCGCGCACCCCTGTAATCCACGTACCCTGACTAATCGCGTGTGGAACTTCCCGCGCACCCCTGAAATCCACGTACCCAGCCAAATCGCGTGTGGAACTTCCCGCGCACCCCTGAAATCCACGTACCCTGCCTAATCGCGTGTGGAACTTCCCGCGCACCCCTGAAATCCACGTACCCGGCCAAATCGCGTGTGGAACTTCCCGCGCACCCCTGTAATCCACGTACCCTGACTAATCGCGTGTGGAACTTCCCGCGCACCCCTGAAATCCACGTACCCTGCCTAATCGCGTCTGGAACTTCCCGCGCACCCCTGCAATCCACGTACCCTGCCTAATCGCGTGTGGAACTTAACGCGCACCCCTGTAATCCACGTACCCAGCCAATTCGCGTGTGGAACTTACCGCGCACCCCTGTAATCCACGTACCCGGCCAATTCGCGTGTGAGACTTCCCGCGCACCCCGGTATACACGCACACGTTTTTTTTCTGTCAGCGCGTGTCTGTGTTTGTGGGTACCCCTTTGCACGTCATTTGTCCTGGAGGGCCACAGTTTTGGACATTCATCATGGCAGTATATAGGTGCTATTTGTTGGCGCACCTTTTGGCGCACATTTCTTCCAGGCGCAGAGACGCTACCGCCTGCTTTCTTGTGGCGGTCGTGTTTGTGCCTGTGCGCTAGTTTGAGCGTGCGCTTTTTTGCCCTATTCTATTCCATGAATACGTGTTGTAGGCGAGCGTGTGGGCGTTCCGCGCACTTGTACCCTGTGCTTCCCCCGTGACGCCCACATTTTGGCAAGTTGTTCCCCATTCCGAGTGGTACGCCCGGTGTTCCGCCTACTTTTGTTGCGTGCGCCGCGCTATGTGCGATTTTCGCTCTGGCCTGTGCGATTTTCGCTGTGACCTGGCGCACGCTGTTTGATGGCCTGTGCGCCAACGTGCGCCGCGCACTTTTTTATCGCACATCCGCTGGTTTTCTCGTGCACGGACTTCCATGAATCAATGTGCGCTGCTTTTCGTGCGATTTTCGCACTTGCACTGCGATTTTCGCTATTCCACTGCGAATCGCACGTTTTTGCCCACTTGCGCCATGCTAATTATTCCATGAATCGGCCTGAAAGCCGCACTCGGGCAGGGAGTCAGAGGCGGTGCAGTCCTGCAAGCATAACAAAACAAAAAAAATGCAATCAGTGAAAGCTGTCCCCCACCAAAATTCCTGAGATTCCAGGGTCTTTCCAGGAGACCCGGAGAAATTGTTAAAATTCCTGAGTCTCCAGGGAAAAATCCGGAGGTTAGGCAGGTATGGGCGCATTTAACAGTAGTATGCTGCACCCTATTAAGATGATCATCTCCCCAATACCACGCTGGAGCAGGGAGGTAATTATATCAATATTGTTGTTAAAGGAGCCTGTTTAATTTCAAATGGACACTTCTGCCACCACGCCAACTCGGTGTAGCACTTGAAAGGCTCCCCGATCTGGCGCCCTGGGGGGCTATGCCGCCCCTGGTGGTGGCCCGGCTCGCCCTGCCCAAGGCCAGCCCTGGGGGCTGACAGGCATGTCAGAACCAGAAGAGGAGTCGCGCTAGTGCCTGGTGTGTCTGGATACGTGTGTAAAAACAAATGTATGAGAACGGGAAGGGTGGGGGCGAAATGAAACGGTGTGTGTATGTGGTGAGGGGCTGGGGGAGCGGGTTAGTAGGGAGGGAAGTGGGATGAGGGGGGAAAAGGGGAGTGAAAACCCCTGAATAAAAAAATAAAAACCCTCAGCTATGTGCTTTTTCGGCTTTTTGAGGGCCGCACAAATTCGACGGAAATAAATCGGTCTTTATGTACAGCCTTCAAAAAGCGAAAAAAATAAATAAATATAACCAAACAACTATCTGTCATTTAAAATGGAGTCAAGATATCCTATACAAATCCAAACATTGGCAATGTCCATGGGAAAAGGACTAAGGAAACCGAATGCATCTCCTTTAGTTTACAGGAAACCGTATCGCAGTCCCACGCAGTGTAGGCCAACCCTGTCAAGAGCCCCGCGCTGCACCACTGCCTGGCAATGCAGGATCTTGGACACACTCGAGGTGCGCAGCAGTGCACTGCATTCTTTCACAGGGCACTCAGCGTCATCACGGCTCACCTCATGCTTGGGTTTATCATCCCTTCCAACGCAAACGAAATATGCACTGGTTTTTCCACAATTCTGGTCCTTCACACTTCGAAGCCAGGTTTCCTTTTCCAAAAGTGCATCAATTGCATTTACAGACTCCACTGTAGGGTACAGTCAAGGGCTGAATTAAGCGGCGAGCTGTGCGAAATACCTAGAGGCACTGCGCTTGCAACCTATGGGTAGACACCCTTCACTGGGGGGAGAGCAGAGGCTTTGGACTCAGCACCCCCTGCTAAGCAGAGGGCGACGAGCCTTGGCAGGCAGCAAACCTATTGGAATAAGACGCCATGCTGTCCGACTGGCGCTAGTGAAACCAAGTTGAACATGTTTTGAATTTTCATGTGTTTTTTCTGCTGCGCAATTAATGCACGAGTTGGGCTGAAAGGACGTAGCATTTTTATCAGGGAGAACCAATCCGATGCTTCCTTCATTTCTTGCAGCCAAAATATTCAACGGCCATCACTCTAGCAAAATGCACTTTATTTTAAAAGTGTTGGCTACTGTTATGTCGTGCGTTTTGCCGGAGGCCCAGCACGAGGGGCTGGCTCCGGTCCAAGAGGCCGCATGGCCTGGAGCGCGGCCTGGGCAGGGGAGATCAAGAAAAGACACACACACACGCTGGCTCAGCTTCGCCCGGAACTGCCTCCCACTCAGGGGGCGGGGCTTTTATTAACTTGCCCTACGTCACCGCGCTGCGGGACGTAGGGCGGATATAACAGCTACAAGGTGGCAGGCCTATAAGGGATAACTATTGCATTGGAGTACACCTAAGGCGTTGGGGGTAGCATATGAGGGCAATGCTTATAGGTGTTTGGTTATTTGCCCACCCATTGACTTCCCATGCTAATCCCCATTGTTCATTCCCACCCACAACTCACTCTCCTGGGATCTCTGAGCTTGCTTTAGCAATCCTTAACATCAACTTTGCACTGGAAGGGTCTGCCAATTTTTCTTCAAAGCAGTCTGGTGAGAGTTAATTGGAGCTGTAAACGTTCTACTCGTGTAATAAAACCAGATCTGCATTCAACCACTTGATGTATTCGCAGTATGCATGTCCTTCACTGAAGTCCTGTTAAAAACAAGCATCAGCAAAGCCAACAGTTTTAGCTTGTTCGTCAGTGCCAGGCACTGCTACTACATACCCCGGTACTGGCACCATTTGGCAGCTGCTACCATTAATGGTTTAGTACCATCACAGCAGGCCTGGCAAATGCCTTTCCCATCTCTACACAAAAGCCAAAAAAGGTTGGTATTGCCAAATGCTGGTTTTAATTGGGCCTGTTGCTGGAGTTGCCCACAGTTTGGCAAACTGAGCCTTAAATTAGTTTGTAAATATGTTCACTAATTTTTATCTTGTCAAATTCTCTATACTAAAGACTGGAATATACTCAGTGAAAATGGTGGGTGACGCCTATCACACTAGCTGGTCCTAGATCATGGCTACTCGGCTAGGGCAAGTGGACGCTCAAGTCAAATCATCTGGAGAGCCACATAATGAGCAGCCCTGTCCTAGAGCTTCCATTTCTATGGTAACAGAATTGATGCTCCTCCACAGCCAACCAGGAAAGCAGATCCAAACCACTGACATGGTGTTGCCTTCATGTAGCGCTCTGAACCATTCATTGCCCAGGTGGCTAGGCCCCCACAGAACACATCACTCATCAATGGCCTAAGCAAGGTGTGGCAGGAGCGGAAAGGCCGACCCTCATTGCACCGGTATCCAACCTGCCCTACTGGCCACTCTTCAACTTTGTTCAGATCTGTTCCTTATGAATGAGGAGGGTGCACTGCACATGTGCTGCCTGATGCACACAAAGAAGCATTAAACGTTGTGAGGAACTGATCATGTCATGCATATTTTTGCATAATAAGCAGCATGCCTGTGTTAAACTAGGACTGCACGGATTTAACAAACACAGGCCCGTCTGGGCAAGCCTTGAAACGTGTACACATAGTTAGGCAATTTTTCATATGCCAGTTGGGAAATAACTACAAGTTTTATGCGGTCATCATATTGTATTCTGATACTTGCAGTCTTCAATTCATATGCTGTACATAAATACAAAAAGACAAATGATAACAATTCCATGACTTGGAGAACATGTTCTGAGGGCTTGGCTTTGGCAAATTGTGTTAAAAAATAAACGGGGTTTGAATTAAGTATTTGGGCAAGAAAAATGGGCAGTGGTTTATGTGCATTAATAGCCTTAGAACGTTCAGCAATTATTCTGAATACAGAATGCTGCTATGCAGTAGAAGTAAACACCCTTCGGCGCATGTGTGTGTGTGTGTGTGTGTGTGTAGTGGCAACTGTCTGCGCACCATAAAAAAGAAGGAACATACTGAGAACGACAGGGACAGCTGTGGGAGGGATGGCTAATTGGAGTTGGCTCTTCCTACTCGGCCAGATCCGCAAATCTTCAGAGACCCTGGCGGAACGGGCACACATCTGCTCAAACGGCGTGTGGTTCTTTCTGCCTTCCAGCACTATTCAATAGCAACACCTGTTATTGGCAACGCAACGAAGACGGCCTATAACAAAGTTAAAACATCCGCCTCGTCACGGAAGCAAAAGAAAAGCACCGAATTAAATAATCCCTCTCCCTTACTTTCTATGGATCCCTGGCCTTACGGTGATGGGCTGCCTTACAGCGAAATCCTGGCTATACCACTGGCAGCACCAAACGGGGAAACCTCCATAGGTTGATAACATGGCAGCGAATGCCTGAAATCAAACGCCTATTACAGGGAGCAACAGCTTGCAGCCGCAGGGTCTCATTTGCAAGACATAAATAGAAGATCCAATACCGCCAGAAGAAAGGAACTGCTTGTATTTTATATTCAGGAGAACCTGTCCAGCCCTCAATAATTCAAGCACAACTTCATCCTTTAAATAGGTCAGCAGCACATGCATTATACAGCGATTAAAGAACCAGCATGACCATTTTTTGGGTTTGCAAATGTTCTGCTATTTTTTCTCCTATTAGCTTCTGGAACTGGTAAAGAGGGCTTTGCAATTTCATGGCCTCATCCAGCAAAAATCAATATGGATTGTTTAATGGAACCGTTTAAAAACATTTTTAAAAATACACAAGCTTCGCGGATGGTCGAGAGCAGGACAACAAGGCAGCCTCATTAGCAATTGGTTCCAAGTATATCGCTCGCTGTCGCCCAGCATGAGGAGACAGTGCTGACCGAGAGTACTACCGAGAAATAGGGCACCTTTAAGAAATTGCAAGGATTATGCCATCAGAAAGGTGTACATTTAGAATCACGATGTTCCAAACATGTAGGAGACCTGGGTCCCCAGCAGTTGTGGGAGCAAACATGACCTTGCAAAATCGACTAGCCCACTCGCATTGGCAAGAAGATTCTAGGAAGGGAGAATGCCATTTGTATGGCATTGGACCTGGCTGGCGAGTAGAGGATGTTTGAAACTTATTTGACATTTGCTGCAAAACAAAGGTCCAATACAAGTTTTGCTATGTGTTGCCTCTTGCAGGCCAAGGAAAGGAGGATGCGCACACGGAGATACTGGAACAACCTCTTTATTCACTCTCCGTAACATCTATACTGGCGCCTACCGCGCCTTACCCAGAAACCCCCTTTCTCCCTCGGTCCCCGTAACATGGCTCCGCCTCCACAATGGTGGGGGCAGCACTCCTTAACCCGTGAGTGCTTGGCAACATCACCCCCGAACAATATATTCAAACATCGAAATCAACATTCTTCAACAAGTCTCATAGGTTTCCTTACAACTCTCCGTGGCCTCTCATCTTGGTCACCTGGCTCTTGCAGTTCCGTGGTTCTCACTTCCCAGCTTGTCCCTCCTGAGTCTCCTCCCGGAGGGATCCACAGGTCATCCCGCGACTCTCGCGGTTCTGGAGAGGTCTATCGCTGGAGCGGTTCCGTTCCCTCTCGTCTGATGTAGTGTCTGAATTGTTGACAGTTCCTGGTGACAGCTCTGCTCTGATCCTCGGCCGTCACCATCGTGCCTTTCACTGCGGTTACCCTCATGGGGTTTGGAGCAAACCGCGGATCTGTCTTCCTGGGCGTTGGTTGCTGGACGAGTACTTCGTCCCCTATGTGGAAATCTTGTATCACCGCATGGCGGCGAGCATCTGTCTCTCGTCTTGCTCTCTCTTTGGCTTCCGCGTCCCTTCGGAGTACGTCCATGTCAGGCAGCTCCTCATCGGACAGATTGCGCGGTATGCGGGTTCGCACTTTGTAGCGAAGCAATAGCTCGGCAGGTGTCTTGTTGGTGGCTTCATGAGGAGTGTTTCTGTAGTCCCGTAGGAGTCGGCACAGTGCCTGGTCCGGATCGACTGCTTCTACTCTGGCTCTTTGTCTTGTCTTCTTGATCGACGCCATGAAGCGTTCAGCCATCCTTGCTTGTGGGTGGCGAGGAGTTATCTTCATGTGTTCAAACCCTAGGTGTTCTGCTAGTGTTCCGAACTCATATCCACTGAACGGGGGTCCGTTGTCAGATTTGACTATTTTGGGGATCCCCCACTCGCTGAATACCTCCTCTATTGCTGCTGCTGCTACTTGAGGAAATGCGGTGGTGGTGACTGTTTTGACGATCGGGAATCGTGAATGTTCGTCTATTAGGAGCAGGAGGTAGTCACCCGCCTCCGTGGGCCCATAGAAGTCCATGGCTACACGCTCCCACGGCCGATCGGGTATCTGTGTGTGTTGGAGCGGGGGTGGATGTTCCGCAGGAGCCGTGCACTGGCAGGCATGGCAGTTCTTCACCCATTCTTCTACTGCCGCGTCTAGAAACGGGAACCAGACATGGCACCTCAGCTGTCTTTTGGTGTTCTCCGCTCCTCTATGTCCCTCGTGGGCCGTACTGACTACTTCGTTCCTGAGCGTGGCGGGGATGACAATCCTGCACCCTCTGAGGAGGATGTTGTTGTCCTTGACGGCCAGTTCGCTATGTACCCTGGCCAGCCTTTCAATTTCCTGTCTGCACACCCCTGGGTGTGCCAGCATTGCTCTGTGAGGATCCCTCCATTTGTTGGTCAATGTGAGGCTGATGGCAAGTCCCGGGGTGGGGTCAGCCGCTGATGCGGCGGCAACTCTCTCCAGGGACAGCGCCGGTGGTAGCGAGTTGGACGCTATGTATTGTACATAGGCGATGTCTCCCTCCCGGGTCAGTGGGGCCCCAACTGGGTGTCGTGACAGATAGTCAGCGTGGTTAAGGTCACCCCTGGGTCGATGCAAGATGTCATAGTCATATTCTTGTAAGCGGATTCCCCACCGCTCGATTCTAGGGGGCATCTTGGTGTGCGAGTTGCCAAAAAGCGATAACAAGGCCTGGTGGTCCGTGATTAAAGTGAACTTTTTCCCAATGATGAAGTAATGGAAATGTTCGCACGCCCAGACGGCAGCTAGACTCTCCTTCTCCGCCTGGGAGTAAGCCAGTTCCGGGGTGGACAGGGCCCTGCTCGCATAGGCGACCACATGTCTCGGGTGGACATCCGCACCGCTGGTTTGGGCTAAAATGGCACTAAGGCCCACCGGGCTTGCGTCCACCACGATTTCAGTGTGCCATGAAGGATTGAAATATGCCAGGCGGTGTGCTTCCATCAGGGCACGCTTGATGTCAGAGAATGCCTGGTGGCACGCAGGGGTCCACTCGAACACAGTTTCTTTTTGGAGAAGCTTCCTTAGTGGGTCGGTAAGGGACGCATAGTGTGGTATGTACCTCGCACAGTAGCCAGCCATGCCGAGAAATGAGCGAACATCTGCAACCTGTCGCGGTTCACCCAAGTTGGTGATAGTGTCAACCTTGTCGGGATCCGGCATCATCCCTTCGCTGGAAAAAATGTGTCCAAAAAATTTCAGCTTTGTCTTGCTGAAACGGCACTTGGCAATATTGAGAGTGAGGCCCGCTTCCTGGAGTGCTGCACACGCGGCGAGTAGGGCTTTGTCATGAGACTCTTTAGATGATCCAAAGACGAGGATGTCGTCACTGTAGTTCAGTGTGCCCTTGATGGGTCTGATCACCTGCCGAATGGCCTCCTGAAAGATTTCCGCGGCTGATGAGATCCCGAAGTTCAAACGCCGATACCTGTAGAGACCGTCGTGAGTCGCAAACGTCGTGATGGGTCTGGATTCCGGATGTAGCTCCAGCTGATGGTATCCTTGGTTGAGGTTGAGTTTGGAGAACATCCGTGCGTTGTTCAGTTGCACGATCATGTCCTCAATGCACGGTCCCGGATGCCTCTAGCGCTGAAGAGCAGTGTTTGCCACCCTCATGTCCACGCACAAACGGATCTTTCCTCCCTCCTTGGGTACAACCACGAGTGGGGATACCCATGGTGTCGGACATGTGACTGGTTCAATGATGCCATCAGACAGCAGTTGTTGGAGTGCGTCTGATACTGCCGCTTGCAGGTGAAAACCTACTCTCCGGGGATGTTGCGGTACCGGCCTCACCGATGAGTCGATGTGGAGTCGGATGGGAGGGCCTTGAGTTTGCCCAGCCCCATGCAGAGGTTGGGGAAATCCCTTGTGATGTCAAGCTGTGTGACCAGGTTTTGCGACTGGTAGCATGCTATGGTGCCAACTGTGTCTCTCATGTTTGTGCTCTCGGAGGTCGCTGTGATGGAGTCTCCCGGCCTCACGTGTATTTCAATCAACCCCAGGCGGGATGCCGTGTGGTAGCTGAGTAGGCATCGGCTTCTGGCAAGTGACCGGACAATGTGTATTGTTGTGTCAACTTTCCGGCCATTCAGGAGGAGGCGTTGTGTGAAACATCCTACCGTCGGTAGGGGGGTGGTAGCTCCCCACTGAAATATCCTTGAGCAAGATTGTTCGAGTGCCGGTGGGTTCGGTAGTTTGGCATAGTCCTGCTCGCCCATTATGTTGACAGTAGCGCCTGAGTCAATCATGAATTGAAATTGGCTGTTTCCCATTTTGATGGGGATTTTTGGGGCTTCTCTGGCCTCTTCAGTGTCGAGTATGAGATTGACAAACTCGTCCTGGTCATATTCCTCTGGTGGATGGTCATATTCGTCCGTGAAATATTTGGTCCGATCAGCCTGCTCTGGCTGTAGTGGGTACCCCTGCGTTTGGTATTCGTCGATGGCCCTGACATATCGCCTCTGTCCCTGGCCTTGTTGGTAGTATCTGGGTTGGATGTATTGTGGAGGTGGCAGACGGAAGAATGGCCTGACAGGCGTTTGGGGCCTCGCCGGGGGAAATGGTATGCCTTCTCGGCACACCGAGTGAAAATGTCCTTCTCTTCCGCAGTTCGTGCACCGTTGTGATAAGGCTGGGCATGAGCCTTCATGTGGAAAGGACATCCCACAACGATAGCACTGTCTCTGTTGGCGAGGAGCTTGGATGGTTTGAGTTCTGTATGATTGTGACCCTCTGTCACCTGGACGAGATGGCTGTATGGTTGCGACCAGTTCCGCTGTGTCTTGCTTGGGGTTGCTCGGATTGCCCATGGATGTAGCTTGGGCATCAACCCTCTCGTGTATGCGAGCGAGCTCGCTCACTTCCTGGATGGTGAGGGGTTTCTTCAGGAGCTGTTTTTTGAGAGCAGGGGATAGGCAGCCTTCAATGACCCTCAATCTTATAGCTTCATCCAACGAGAATGCGTCGAATTGGCAGTTTGCGCCTTTTACTCTTAGGCGGGTTATGAATTCGTCGACTGTCTCTTGTGGCATTTGGGTGCACTTGTTGAATAGGTAGCGTTCATAGTCACGATTAACTTCTATGATGAGAAGTCTATTTAGAGCCTTGATCAAATCCTTGAAAGTGTTCTGTTCAGCTGCAGGGATGGTCTTGACCACAGTCTTTATCTCACCCCCTACCAGATTGAGGAAGATGTCCCTAATATTGGGGGAATTACCATCACCAGACCCCCTCACGTAATGCTGGAAATCTTCCATCCAGTCAGTCCATCTGGGCCCCTTCGTGGCTTGTGGAGTCATGGTGAAAGGCGGGGGTAGTCGCAGCTGAATCGGCTGTACAATATGAGCTGGTGTAGGTGACCCAGGGTTGGACCCTGAGGTGGAGCCCGATTTGCTCATGATGCCAGAAGGTGGGGACCCGTGGGTGTGTGCTCAGCCCTTGCGGATGCTTTGGTTAGGCTGGCGGTGCGTCAGCCACCTGGGAGGTCAGATGCCACAGATAGGCATGTAGCGTCACAGACGTTGTAGGGAGGGATGGCACTCAGCACTACTGGGGCTTCGCGGCGAGCGCTGGCGGTATGAGGACAACGCCAAACGTCCTTGTTGGGCCTCTGGAGGGCGTGGGCAGGCTCGCCGACACGCGACGTAGGGGGGGCCACAGCGGAAGGCCAGGGCCCAACTGCACACTCCCTGGCGTACTCGTAGCAACGTGAGGACCAGGCGGACTGCCAGGGTCTAAAGTCGTGCCTCCCGATGCAGTGCGGGAGAGAGAGAAAACGCAGCGTTTTCAGATGCGGCCAGCAGCTGCCGCCCGTGTAGGAGGTGGAGGGGCGGGAGGAGGCCCAGTCGCAGCCGGAGCGAGGAACTGGCGGATTGCCAACAGGGACGGCCTCGAACGCGCACGCAGCACGGAAGTGGCGGAAAGCCACGGAGGAACGGCGGACTGCCGAAAGGAGGACTCCGTGGGCGCACGGAAATGGCCTTGTCGCCAGTGTTGCCTCTTGCAGGCCAAGGAAAGGAGGACGCGCACACGGAGATACTGGAACAACCTCTTTATTCACTCTCCGTAACATCAATACTGGCGCCTACCGCGCCTTACCCAGAAACCCCCTTTCTCCCTCGGTCCCCGTAACATGGCTCTGCCTCCACAACGGTGGGGGCAGCACTCCTTAACCCGTGAGTGCTTGGCAACACTATGCATGGCTACTATGAAGTGTGCTTATGGTGATATGTACCATTTTACAGAAAGCAGTGGCAGATATTGTGTCAGGCGTCACCATGGGGCAATTGCATTTCTTTTAGGTTTGGTATATAAACTAAGGAACTCCAGGTCTAGCGGGAGTTTTAAGAATTTGCAAGACCTGAAGTGGGTGCAATTGGCAAAAGAAGGGGTCCTCCTGGATTGTTTTTAATTAGGTTTGCTTTGGTCAAAACAGATTTTAGTTAAGATGTAATTGTTTAGGGCTTTTTGGGGTTTCCCCCCTACAAATTCAAGAATTTCTACAAACAGCACTCCACTCTTTCGCCATCAGCCCTATATACTTTACAATGTTGTACACCAGGATCATGCTCTTTGAATGTATAATGGTTCCAGAGTAAAGAAATGTAATGGCAGGGTTTCTAAACTATAAACTTCAAGTGGGGTGGGGAGTTGTCACAGTCCCGACTTGCAATGTCCCACAATCATTTTGTAAAATCTGACCCTCTTCCTCTGTGCAGGATCTGGAATACACCATTGGAGACTTTGATAACGGCACCTTAGTGGTCCAGTTCTAGGTGACTATGTGAAAAATCTACACATATTTGTGTGCAAGTCAGCACCAAATGAAAAGGGGCAAACATTAATACCAAAGTGATACATAGATCCAAGAATAATTGTTGTTTTGGCCATTAAAGTTCTAATAATAACGAAATAGTTGCATAATGTGACAAGGCTATACTCCCAAGAAGCAATGGAGAGGTTAAGAAATGTGTGAAGCCCAAATGATCGTCGCCCTAAATAGACATGTACTGACGTAGGTGCTCAGAGCCAATGGGATCTGCATGAAGGCAGCTGCTGAACTAATTGGCAGCAAGGCACTTTGATTTGGCTAGGTGAGTGCATGAAGAATTAAGAAAAGGTGGGGGTTGTGTTCTATTCTGAGGAAGCGCATGGGTCCGAGTGCTTTCAAATCTGCAAAAGACAGCAGGTTCTGTGGGGTCTAAACCCACCCATCTCCAACAATGCTAGAAAGGCTCAGCTAATGCGTCCTTTGCTCATGCATTTTATATCGGCCCTGTGGCACTCAGGGTTAAACACCCACAGACCAAAGTTTGACATCGGCCAAACATTAAAAAGGATGATGCAGACTCTGCAAATCCTATGGAAAGGGTCGGGGTCATCTGTACATGCAGCAAAGTCCAAAAATCCGTATACGGTTCTAAGTCCCTTCATGCAGGATCCTCTCTGTTGCAGGATCCAACCTCGTTTTGTTGCCCCTGGTAGGACTGCTTTATGTAATGTTACTAAACACCTCCTCCATTAGTGGTTTCAAAATCTTTGATCCTTGCCCGTGGCACATTGTGCCCCAGCCCAGGTATGCCAGTCTGCTGAAGGAAGCGCGAGTGAAAGAGGGGATGGAGGGAAGAAGTGAGGGATAAGTAAGGTAATTAGGAAAGGGGAAATGCTTTTGTGGGAGGATGTCTTTTGGACAAGGATGAATCTTCTATGGATTGGGTTATGGAGAAAGTTGAAGCATGGATACGAGATAGTCCCAACTGGGTAAGGGCGCTTAGCCAATCAGGTGGCTGGAACAGCAGACGAGAATAGACCATCCCCGCCCGCTTTTGCAGCCACCCAAGGTTCTTTTTTTTCACCTTTTCCTTTCTAACATGGGGAGGCAACAGGGAGGCTCTCCCTGTTGCCTCCCCACGTTAGAAAACCACAATTCACCTCCCCCCGCCCCCAACTTACCTGGGGCACCGAAGCCTTGCGCTCCGGTCCCCAACGCTCTTCCAGTCTTGTCACCATCATCGAAATAGAAAAGGGACTATGTCCCTTTTCAGATGAGGGCAGCCATTTTGGTCTTTCCCCTTTTGTAATGGCTTAGCAGGCGAAGAACAATGGTCTGGAGGGTTGCCCTAAGCAATGCCAGAGGTTCAGATTAATTCAAAACCTCTCATCACCCCTTTTGTTTTGGTGGCATCAGCCCGAGTGAGACGGGTATGGCCAGACGTGGTTCCCATGCCTGCTGGGCCTAGACACCCCAAGCTACTCCTCACTGATGAGGCCGAAACACGTTTGGGAGATGCTTGTTGTCTGGTGCAGAAGGGATGTGACCAAGCAGTTAGGGCTGGACTGCCCCTTTTGGGGTGGGACCAAGCCTGATTTGCATATGGTATTTCCCCTTTTGTAATGGCTTGGCAGGCAAAGAACGATGGTCTAGGGGGCTGCCCAGAGGAATGCCAGAGATTCAGATTAATTCGAAACCTTCCAGTCAATACCCCTTTTGTTTTGCTGCAGCAATTGTTTTGCATGTTTTCCATGTACCTAGTCCCTTTCCATTTCAATGGTGGAAGCATTCTTTTAACTTTTTTTCTCAGACGAGAGATGGGCTCACGCAGAGCTCCTATCCTGTCAGATGAAGAGGAAAAAAAAACGATCTGCACCCTGTTAAATTCCATGGTGTGAATAGCTTTCACAACCCGGCTGGGAAGTGGGGGGGGGGTGGGGGTTGACAGACATGGGTTTTAATGGCCCACAGTCTGAGCTGAGGCACTCGCTATACTTGGGCCAGCCAAAACTGGGGCTGGCAGGCTGTTAAACCCCCATGTCCGCCTGAAGCCGGGGCGTGAAAGATACAGTATAAGTATTTGAATTCCAATGTAATTTTGGAGAACTATGAAATTAAAGATCAAGTAGTGTTGGGTATGTGAGGGGGTCAAGAGCATGCTCAGGCAATCCAGGTAGAAGTCCATGCTTAATAGAATCTGCATACATTACCATAGATAGTTCCCAAATGGTAATTCTGCAACTGCCAAACCAGCCTCAATGAGCATCTTAGTCCTAGGGAGATGGGTCCTAAAGATGAATGTTGTTGCTAGGGAGAAGGAGAGGGTGAGGGAAGGGGTGTGAACTACGCTTGGAACAATGCCCAGTCTCCAACGGAATCTGAAAGTATGTTTGTCTTCCAAGGAAAGGATAACTTTTGTTAATATGAAGTAGGACCGGATATTAATTCGGAGTGGGACAGTATGGAGGCTTTAGATTAGTTAATTATAAACTGGTTCCAAAGCGAATGGAACAGAGCGACCTGGAGAGCTGGCTTTTATGGCGTACGTGTTACACCAGTGATTGATTTCAACAGGTTTCGTTATAAACCTTCCTTAGTAGCATAACGTGTTCTGTGAAGACAGAAGATATGTTTTGAACTTACTTTGCATATCAAGATGTGGAAGTAAGCCATTTGCCTCCGTTTTGCTAAAAGTAATATTGTGAAATCTGGGAGCCAGACATTTGCATGTATGAGACCACTACTCCAGATAGGATTTGGAAGTGGGAGTATTTTACTCCCCGTTTTTTAAAGTTGGGAGTAAAATGATTTTTTATAGAGTAAAAATGTAAGTCTAATTCCCAATGGGAGTATTTTTTATTAGTATATAGAAATAGGTTTTAACTGTAAAACGGGAATGTTTTGTAATAATTATTTCGTTGCATCTTGTTATTCATGCACATTAAACAAAACACTTTTACTTCTTTCGATCAGGCAGTTATAATAGTAGTTTCGTCCTGTGTTAATACGTGCACTTCTGGTTCAAACATATCCATGGAGCTGTGTGAGTGAAAACAAGGGCACATGGTTCTATGTGCCCATTTCCATTATTCTTTTTTTTAATATATGGCAGTTTTTTACTCTGCATTTCTATTTTTTGGCAGTTATTTCCCTATTTTTAGGAAGTAAAAGTGGCCAATGCACCCCTTATCAGTAGGGCTGTATGAGACTACAAACTTGTCACACAAAGGAATGCCAGAGACCCAGTTTAGTGTATATAGGTATTCAGTGTGCACATTAAATATTACAAAGGCAGTGCTTGTAGTCATGATTCCATAGATGGTAGTAGCGAATTTGAAAAATAGGCTTAAATGTGATGGGAGCATATTTGCAAGCAGTAGGTTTCCCCAGGTATCAGATAACGATCACACCAGTGTTTGATTGAATTAGCCCTTATAAGCCTGCATCCAACCCCTAGTGGTGGGACGTTGAGGAGTATAGCAAGGCATAGACACAGATCAGAGAAATCACTCCACGTTAGCACACACGGTGGAACAGCAGTTATGGCAAAATGAATCTGATTAACATGTTCTACCTAAATATAGTAAAGCCTTATTGAGGCAGATAGTGAGGTTTCATGAATCTCTAAACGTATTGATCACCTTCCCCCTATCCTGATCTTCCCCATCCTGTTCGGAAAACGATTGTAGCTTCTTTTCACCTCCTCCCTTTGAATTTTGTAAAGTCCTCTGGGTAGGCGCAGCTCTGTATACAACTTTAAATAAAATAATCAACCTGCAGAACAAGACTTCAGATGGCAACACGGTGGACCAAAATTTAGGTAATAAATTAGCTCCAACAAATGATTTTGATTAAATTGATATAACTACTTAACATTGCAAAAAGTGATAGAATTATACAAACAATTAATATGTTATGACGAATCCTTGGATGCGTCCATTCTCTCTTAGGGGCAGGGCCTTCCCATCAGGCCAGTGAGGTGAGGCCGCTACCCGATAGACTCATTGAGCGAATCTCATGGGACAAGGGACGACTGTCCGGGAAGAACCTGGTACACACAAAACATATCCACACCTCCCTATAAAGAGTCCCATAATCCCACACACATCCATGTATCTTTGTAAGGTAGATGATCTGACCTCCATGATGAAAGGTACTGGGACGAGGAAGAGTAGTTATTACCTTGGAGTCAACTGCAGAAACTGGGAAAAAGAACACAAGAAACCCACTTGAGAGTGAAAACATTAATATTGAGACGAGGAGTTGGCGCGGAGCAAGCAATGCGGAGTGCCCAGCGGAACCAACATGAGCGTCCCACACAATATGGAACAAGCAAGCTCAAACCAATGATAAAAAGGGAAGGACTTTACGACCCATCAGATCCTTCCTGGAGGGGCCGAAAAATTAGAACGTAGCTGAAGCAACTGAGATGCCTGGAGTGCAGAGGACGAAACACTTGGCCGCCGGCAGAGGCGTCCCCGGTAAATTTGCTGTGGTCAAACCAGAGAAGAAGGCAGAGGGCAGGACAACCAGCCTACCTGGAAAGCTGGTGTGGGCGGAGAGTTGGATGCGCACCGTCCAGAAGCAGAAGAACGAGGCAAGGACACTGGTTCCTGGAGAGACTGCGAGAGGCCGAGTGGGGAAGAGAAGCCCCCAGACAAACAGAGGTCACCGGTGAGATGCCTGGAGAGGTCCGGGTAGCCGAGACTGCTGGTGCGAACCCTGATTAACTGACAAAGGCTCCATGGATCCGCCTGCTCTTTTGCCAGGTTCTGCAGCTAGTGGCAGCAGTGGCCTGGCTGCAGAGGATAAGAAAGGAGTCAGTAAACCCAACAATCTTTCACATGCAACTGTGTCAACCTGAAGCCAGCTCCCACCTCATTGTCTATGGAAGTGAACTCTCATGTCCGGGTCTGTGGTTTACAGTAGGTCACCCCGATAGGGAGACCCCATTCATATTTACTACATTTGTTACATAAGGTAGGAGAATGTGGTTTGCAGGAGCCAGAGAGTCTGGTATTGTTGCATCTTCAAAGGAGACCTGCCGCTTTAACAGGGACCACATAGGGAGGACCATTAACCAGAGAGACTCTTTGAACACAACAGACAGGAAGTTGGTGGGACTTTGCAGCACAAGGGAGTGAGCCGAGAGTTCTTTCTGTAGAGAGAAGGGTTCTGCCATATTCGTTCTGGGACATATATCGTTCCTGTTTTCACCCCTTTACCTTTCCTGTTGCAAAGCATTCTGGTTATGACCTCACACATACAGGAGATTGTTGGTATGGACCCCAAGATTGGCTCATTAAGACAGGCTCGGCCTACACCAATCACTGTGGCCCACTTGGCTCTGAGACCCTCTTTTGAAAGATATGAAGACTTCAACAGCAGTAACAACGAACTACTCAACCTTGGACCCTGGCTGAAGGTACAGTCTGCCTTACATCTTCTGCCAGTGAATCAAGGCTAGGATATCCAAAGAGTGAAGCAAGATCCCTCCCCTAACTTTCTCCCATCGAACAGAGGGAAAAACAACTTGGGGACGCTCCAGCTGCTCCAGAACCCGTACCCAGCCAGCACACAGTGTGCCCTGCTAGGCTCTGCAGCAAGCTTCCTGGATAGGGAGTGCAAGAAGGACTCTGAATCTACAACCAAGGACAAGGCAGCTGTCTGCAACACACTCCACAGCTATGGGGCGTCCACCTCAAAGAACGACAAGCCCATTGAAAAAGCTTGGAGAAGTTCTTCGACAAGCATTTACCGCTGTCCGCCTTAATGGACATTTGAGCCAGTCAAGCTCTTCAATCCGCAACCGACTGCAACGCTGACTGTTGTCAAGGTGCAGTCGCTTAAAGAAACCAGATATGTCTCGACCAGTGCTTCAGAAGCGCCGATCAGCACGGAGACGATTCCGGACCACGAACCGCTGTGTAGGCCAGCCTGCAGTCATTCGCTTCCATCTCAAACCCTGCCACGGAAGCCTGCAAAGCACCCTGAAGCCGACTTGACCCTGTCGAGCTCCGGGAACACCAACAGCAAAAGGTACATTGTGGTTCTGTCTCCCTGGTCATTCCCAGAAGGCCCCTAAAGACATTAAGATCTTTTTCCACCTTTGTGCTAAAGCCAAGAAACCTTAACAAATTGTTGTGGTTATTAACCATACCAACTACCCTCTTGTCAGTATCCAGAGTGCATCCCTTTGAGTTAATCTGAAACGGTCTGTCCTCTGCATTCCTTTATAGGGTGGAGTTGTCATTTAGTAGTGCTGTTAGTCTGCCTGTTGTGGTAATAATAAAGTAGATCTTTGTATACGACCTTGACTGGACCGTCCTTTTATCATTGAATATTATTTGTATTTTTGCTGTGTTGCAACTAACAAACGATCCACAACCTTTATAAGAGATAAGCCTGCCATTCCGTCCACGTTACCAAAATTGGACAAGAAGGTTTGTAATAAATGGTATGCTTGTTTATTGCAATCTGTTCGGATCCATTCTGGTGCCTTAGAGGTGTGGGGTTGATTGATGGTTTAGAAAAACGATTTTCACCCCTGGACCAGTGGTACCCCGGAATTTGGTTTGTCACAACAATTACGACAGATTAATCTCATGGTAGGCCAACCAAAAGTTATACAGTATAAAAAAAAACCTCAAACACCCTAAAAGACCCAACATCTTATGTTCGATAAGTGGTGGCAGTCATCCACAATGTTCTGATTTAAAACTCTGAAGTCACAGAATCATAATGTCACCCCCTTCAGTCTAAGGACCTGAGGGCAAAAACATTCAAAAGATTCAATTTCCTGTACAATTTCATCCTTGACTATTTGTATCAGATCTTCAACTTTTCTTTGGGACACAAGAGCACTGTACGGAGCCCATGCTGTACTGGCATGGCCCCATGTTCTGGTACAATGTGATGTTTGAGGCCATTCATCCTGTCCATACTCTCAAAGAACAGCTTGGGAAACAAACATGTATTTTTATTGTTACAAATGTGTCTGATATAGTGCTTTTTGCTGGCTTTGTGACACTTCTAATAGCTGTAATAACAGGAATTAGTATACACTCCATTATTTATGGAACCTCATTTGACAAACCTATTGAGATGAAAGGCTATGTAGGGCCCCACCACAGGATTCCAACTAGTGAAGTACCAACGTGCTCATATGCCAGAGACCAGCGCTTTACTAAAGAGCCGTTCCCCTGTAATTCTGAATCGTCCACAGGGACAGTAAAAAATATGTGGATTGGAGGTCTTTTTGATGTTTGTAATCCAATATAAGTACATCATTGGGGCAACTTTCAACATTCCTTCCACTGTGTGTTTCCTGAATAGCTAAGAGGTATTGGAAGAACCCAACAAGTCAATGTTGCGTCCAGAGTACACTTGGACTTTAATCTAGTGGGGCTGAGAGCACTCGCTATGCTTTTCAGGCAGTCTTCATATATACTGTACGGCCTCACTGTAAATGACCAATATAAATCTGCCACCAGTGGGACCCCGGTGTCCTTGATCGGGGCATGCGCAAGACTGCCCATTGCCTCCATTAATTACGAGCCACATGCTCCAGATCCCACGGGCTGACTGGGCCCAGAGAATATAAAACGCACTCCACGTCTCTTTTCTTTAGTTCAATGCCTTTGCCAGGGCAATCGCCTGGGAAAGCATTGGGTCAGAAACAAAGCAAACACTCCCTGCCATGTGCACTACTCGTGTGCACAATAAGGCAGAGTGGACAGTAGTTTGAAACCGGCTGATATTAGCGCTCCCGGCTTGAATTGAAGAATGGGGACAACATATGCAGCAAGAACACCTACAAAACGTTACTGCCAAGCTTTGACACTGAATGCTAATGCTAGAAAAGAGGGGGCCCGTTTGTCTTGGGCTAGTGGCACATGATGGTGGTCATTTCTTTTAGAGAAAAGGTGCTGGGGTCTTTTTTTGGAGTTGGTGATTCTGAAGTCTCACAGTCGTCCCATACGTTTTCCAGTTTTCTATAATTATTTTATCAACAGTTCACCCACAACTCAGCACGTGTTTCATGGTTATATCACAGCTCATCAGGAGAAGACAGGATATGTTGAGAAAGCTTAGGCGCGACCACCATTCCCCCTGGGTGGTCATACTTCTGGTGAATATTCTAAGTAGAGAGAGTCCGTCGAGTAGCTGCAAACGATTCCACTGCAGGCAGAAATCACACCCTCCCAAGGAGGAGTAAACGGCTGGGCATTCCAACCCGCATCTGCCTGCACCAGAAACAAGTGCAACCGCTGGCCACGCCCCCTTTCCATTCTTTCATTACTACCTCGAGGATCCCACTTTAAACATGGGCTCAGCCGCCCCTGCTCGCACAGAACTTACACTTCGCATACTGGATGACCCTTCCTTGTTTTTAGGGAACTGTTTATTGCCAGGGGGTGTGGGTGGGCAGAGGGTGTGCCCCCCATTCATAGAGCTGAAAATAACCACGAAAGAAGGGACAGAAGTTGACGCCCGAGAATAGAGGAAGGAACTGCGATAGAGGCGGTGGAAATCATTTGTTCCTAAAGTGAGGCTAGCATTCAGTTTTAGTAAAGTCATGTGACCTTCCTGTGATTCCTTGTGTACATTGAACATTTTGTGAGGGAGAAGCACGTTGTTTGAGCGGTTTAAGGGAATTTGGGCGGGCACTATTTCGAGAACAAGGTTATTTCCCAATACATGCATTTCAATGTATAGCATTGTATATTGTTACAATATTTTTAGAAACTGTTTTGGGAGTTGTAAAAACGGATCTGTGTGATTTGGCCGTAGCAGAATTATTTGCTGCGATATTGACCCTGGTCAATTTCACAGCAAATACAATTTTACTGCGGCCAAACCCCACAAATCTATGCCCTCGCCACCCTCCCAATTCATCCCCAAAAACACCCGCACACTTAACTGTTGCATGTCTGCTGCCTCTCCTGACACTGCAGGTCAGTTCCGTCCCTCTAATGTAGGTCGGTCTGACACTGCAGGATCCTCTTTTTAATATTTTTTTTCGTCTCCCGCCTCTAATCCTCAGGAAGCAGGGAGACCCCTGCAACCCTCCCCAAGGCCATCAATACCAGACATGGGAAGCAGGGCCCACCCCCGCAACCCCCACTCCCCAGGTTTGGTATTGATTACCCAATTTAATCAAAGGTACTGGCCGAATTCGGCAAGATGTACCATTCGATCAATTCAATGAAATTGATCAATACCGTAAAAACACATACAACCAATGAAATTGCATGTGGCAATCGCTCGTACTCTACACCAAAGCCGAAAGCATAGAGACACTCGCAAGGACATGGAGAAGCTGGAACCATGTGTCGACAGGTCGCAATGTACACGATTCGAACGTACGATTACAATGTACGATTCGAACCTGGAATCAGGTCAAGCATGTATAACTAGTGCTGCAGGGTTTAGAACAATTTTACCTAATCCCAAAAATTCGACCCCCAATTTCCCGCATATATATATGTGGGGGGGTAAAGTATATAAAAAATGTATAGTGGTAAGGTGGGGGGAGTGTGGGGTTCTCCCCCCACATATATATATTTGCGGGAAATGAAAAAAATGTTTTAAAAAAAAGTCAAACTTTTGGGAAGTCGAACCTTTGGATTCGGTAAAATCACTTAGATTCGTGCTGCAGCACATGCGCCATCCTGATTAACAGAAGACCACAAACACCAATATGTGAAGGTGCCAATGAGGAAATGGGCCCGCAAGTCAGATGCCTCATTACTCAATCACGATCAGCACCTCTATAAAAAAAGAACGATGCCCCCTGATTTGGTGGGTGCGAAGACAGCATTCCCATGAGAGTGATGCTCTAGGGAGAGAAGCTAAACTAGCAGCAGCAGGAGAGCAGAACTTGCTTTGGGCAAGACAAGAAGGCAAGTTGCGAGTTGGGCGAAAAGGAGAATGAACAGATGCTCAAGGGACAACCGGAGACTGGGAAGGGGACTTTTCTGAGCCAGTGGAACCACAGATTATAAAAAGCCAGTTTGATAGGACAGGCTAGGCCTATTGACTTGGGCTCAGAGACAAGCAGGGTAGGGGGGGTTCACACCATCAGATCACTGAAGCACTGAGAGAAAAGCTAGATGAGAGCAATAGTCCAGGCCCTAGTGGGAGTTGAGGCCATCAGCCAAACTAAAGACATCTTGCTAACACTTGAAAACAGAGGTGGGGGGGAGGCAGCAAATCCTATCCTTAAGCACATAGCAGGGAGGAGGAGGGCGCTGCCGACCAGTGGATAGTCTAGAAACCTCCTCTGACAAACGGTAAAATCTTTAAGGAGTTCTTTAAACGGTACTCATATGATGGAGGGGAAGACTTTTCCATAGTCTCCCTCCTGCGAAAGTGAATGGGCTGCATTTTTTTTAGATTTGGGGAGCCTAAACCGGTGCCTTATTTGAGAGTGCCCCTAGGGCAGGGGTCTGCAACCATTGACTCTAGATCTGTACATTTTTGGGACTATAACTCCCAGGGACCCCCACCATCAGCTATGCTGGCTAGAGCGGATGAGAGTTTGAGTCTAAAATATTTGGAGAGCCAATAGTTGCAGACCCTTGTACTAGGGCAAGAGGTGCTCCAAACCCAGCTTGCCCAGGTAGTTTCTGCAAGGATGCCGCCATGTCCTTCCATGCGAGATGAAGACACCAACAGATCAAGACAAGGCAAAGATCCCAGCCAGGAGAAAGACCTCAGCCAGGAGAAGAAACCTCAGCTATAACAAGAACATAATCGCTGGACAAGAAGTGTGCTGGGGCACTCTAGAAACCCTTAGACTGCAACTGACTTGATGAACACTGACCCGAGCCGATGCCTGAGAGTTCTTGATTGAAACTAGACAAGGTATTGGGCTACATCCAGTCCTTTCGACCAGGCCAATTCAGAGAACTTTAGGTTCATCCTTCTGCTCACTGGTTTGCCTGGCTCTTGGCTGTATGCACTTTTGGGTTGCAAACCCATTCCATAGGCCATCCTCCACTCAACCCTGGTATTACACACCAGATACAGGTGCTCAAACATAACCTGTGCATGCATTGTTTTGTGGTCGCCACCTATGACACCCAGCTGACAAGTCGCATAGCAAATTACGATTGGAATCAGTCACCACGGAGAATGAAAGATTTTCACTGAACTTGGAGTGCTGTGGATGAGGTGCAAAAGTCATGAAACACTATACAATCATCCGTGGGGTGTTGTCAGCATGGCATGGCGAGGCACCCTATTGTCCTGCAGGATTTGTGTTGGGCATGTTCTATAGTGTTTTGGGCAAGCTTTCACAAAGAGCCAGTTGCGCTTCCATTGGGTAGTAGGTTTGGTGTTTAGAGAGGGAACAGACTGGTCAAATTCATTGATCACCTGCCTTTTTGCCCCCTCTGTGTGCCACAAACTGCATAGCCTTGTGCCCCTACACTGCTCCAGTCTGCAGCCCCAATGCACCATTCTTTACTGTATACAAATCTGCCATGCCTGTAATCTGTATGCGATGCATGCCTCTGGTATGTGTTCCTTACAACGCAACCCATTAACCATTCCTGCTGCCCTAGTGTCTTATTGCACCAGCCTAAGCCTGCACTTCATTTATGCGTCCACAACTGCATCAATGAACCACTTAGTCTGGCAATTTGTACTGCTGTACCCCACACACCATCGCATTGTGCCCCACACCACTCTCCTACACCACTCTAACATGCTCTGTACCATGCTTCCTCTGTGTCCATCACCACTGAAAGGAGGCTGCTAGCTAAGTGCCGGATTCCCTGAAGAGTAAATCCTGATTGGCCATGGACGTCTACGTATCTACCCGTCATGGAACTACCGGTCCCTTCATTTGCAACGATCCTAAAACCTTACATCACCTCTCACAATCTGATATTTGTTAAATCATCTTAATAAAAGGGACATTTTATAGATTTTAACAGTTGTAGTTATTTTGTGTAAGACTAGGGATGCATATACAGAAATGCTGGGACAACATACAGAGAGAGTTCTCGACTTGGTGGCAGAGGAAATGGCAACTTTGACACCCTAAATGAGGACTGCTTTTTGTTCATTAATTGGTGCCCTGATTTCAAGAGAGGTACTAGGTTTGAGATGTTGAAATTTATATTAAAAAATGAAATGGAACAATGGGATTGGATTCACAATTATGACCATCTAAACACATTGGATGGAACCAAGCATGTCGCCAAGGTCACCTATGTGTACCTCAAAACTCAGGTTAACCTGCTGCAAAGTCCTCATCCTGCAGTCTGAAATCTGATTTTGCAGCTTAAAATTTATCAGCTTCCTTTACTTTGTGTGCAAGGGGCTTACTTAAAAATATCCTCCGACCAAAGACTCTGCCCTATTTCTAAGTCTGCAGATACATTACAAACAGCTAGACATGTTTCTACCGAATGTTGTAAGTTGGGAACCGTTTATATGTGTATATTGGAACAAGTTGTGAGTCACTATGAATCTATTAAGTCAGAAAAATTCTGGGACTATTAATGCAACACCGACTAGACGTCCGTGCACATCTCCCTTCATGGTCTTTGGCGACGTATCACCCAGTTACTTTAAGATCAATTAACTGATGCTTTTGTATTACATCATACTTTTAATGGATCTATTTTATTGTGAATTTTATAGTATCTGTTTTATATGTGATAAGATGTATGTATTTATCGTTGTTGTTTGCTGGATTTGTAAATGTTCATTTGAACTAAAACAAATAAATAATAAACAAAAATATACAAAAACTCTTTACACATGGGCTTTTCAACATTGTCCCCAGTTATGATCATGTAGCCATCTTTGTCATCCATAGCTTTGCCCAGAAAGCGCAGGAAGAAGACTCTTTCCCTTTTTAAGCGGAGCCTTTGGCCGAAGAAATAGTGGACAAACTGGAAGGCGCATGGAGTAGTTGAGAATCTGTTTGAGTCAGGAGGGTAGTGCTAAGAGCCGTCCAGAACACCTGGTGGGTAGGCAGGGACAATGTGGAGCAATTCCCAGAGTAAAAGCAGGCGAGTCGCTGGTGGACCCCAGTCCCGCAAGGACAGCCAGCTTGTTTCAGAAACTCTGTCCGAGACCAGACCAGTGAGGAGGGGAGCAAGAGCTTGCAGACAAAATCATGATGGCACCAGCGAAGAAAGCTAGCAGAGAGGGATGGAGAAGCCATTCCCTGAACACTTCAGACACAGAACATGTGAGTAATGAAGACACTTGGAGGAGGTACTAAGGAGGGGGGACGCGAGGCCCCAAAACAACCGAGATCCATACTGGGAATAAGACACAGGAACAATGTGGAGAGGACATGCAGAGCGGCAGTTGGGGTTCATGAACTAGCGAAGAGGAGGACACAAAGCCAAGTGAAGCAGATAAAGTGGACATTCAAACAAAACAGATCGAGCACAGAGGGGCCGACAAAGTCATCATATAGGAGTACAGTATTCGTGGTTCAATCGTTTCCAATCGCTTCCAGAAAGCAGGATTGGGAGCTGTGTTACAACTGTTTCAAAGATGTACAGCATGGGTGCGGACAATGACAAGTAACCCGTAGAAGAGTAGGACATTGAGAGTCGAGATACTTGCACTGTACAAACTGGAGGCAGTAGACCGGATGCAAAGGGATAAGCCTAAAGGAAGTGCATCAAGAGAGCTGCAGGGTGAACCAAGAGAAAAGAAGAGCGATGTGTCAGAACTATGCTGTTCAAGACCAAGGAGACTGAGAAGATTACAGACGAGATCCACAGGTCATCATCTAAACTCAGAGAGAAGGAACATTTTAGAAGGGGCGCAGATTCAGGTGTCCCAAAGTCAAGCGACTGTTGTAAAATAGGTCCCATCTAAAGAACATGCAGAGAGATTGGTCTCAATGAACCGTGAGCTAGTTGTCCAACCAATCCGCTAATTTCTGTACATAAGAAACATGTTCAACTTTATTTTTCTAACCTGCACTCAATGTCATTCCTTGGAAAACGTTACACTGAATAAGTCATCACCTCGCATAAAACATGCGCACTGGATTCTTAATTAATTAGCATCCTCTTTCACATCCGAACATGGTACTCTACCTCTGCCAATTACTAGTTTCACCAGGGAGGGACCATGGAATTCCTGCGGCCAACCAATCGGGAATGTGGGGTTTCCAGACGTTTTTCGTCAGCAGGACATTTCGTGCTGGCCCGCAGGAACCCACTTCCATTGCAAAGCCTCCCCGCCCCAGCTATGCCCTCCCTACCCCTGTCCTGATGCCACCTCTCATTCAGCTCCTGCTACCCTTCTTTGTCCAGAAAAGCGAAGATAGACTCGCAGCCGAAGAGCACTCATTGCTCAATGAACATATTCAAATTGACTTCCCCTTTTATTTTTAGATCTCTCCCTTAATAATTCAAGGCCGGAAGTAGTTTAGTTATTTGTGGGATATGGGACCCCATATAACCCGCAAGTAGTTATTTCAGAAAAGGGCTTGGACTATTGCGGAGGCCAAGAGACAGACTTGATTGACTGTCCCATGTCTTCAGAGAAGGGATCTGGAATGACAGGGGCCAGCCTTTTCGTATAAGAACACGTTTACTTTTTGTCCCCTCTCTCGAGTAATTTGGATCTTCGTCTCATTCATGGTCACAGTGTCCAGTTTCATACTGGTAAGAGGAAATGAGAAGATACATTTGAAGGAGCAAGACAATGACACATTAGAAAATAGCAAAAGTGGGTTTCAGGGGGAAAAGAAAGGCAGGTAAGCAACAGAAGGAGAAAATGTGGGAGTGCATGGTGTGGGTGTGGGTGTGGGTGTGGGTGTGGGTGTGGGTGTGGGTGTGGGTGTGGGTGTGGGTGTGGGTGTGGGTGTGTGTGTGTGTGTGTGTGTGTGTGTGTGTGTGTGTGTGTGTGTGTGTGTGTGTGTGTGTGTGTGTGTGTGTGTGTGTGTGTGTGTGTGTGTGTGTGTGTGTGTGTGTGTGTTACTATCCTTGTGGGGACTTGGGTGTGTAAACATGCACACGCTGTGGGGACTTGATTTCACTGTGGGGACCTAAACCCAAGTCCCCACATGGTAATGCCTTCCAAATGACTTAAAACAACTTAAAAGACATCTGTGCCAATTTTTAGAACTTTTTAAAAAATGGCTTTGTGGGGACCTGTGTTTATTTTGGTGTGTTGATTTTTTACTCAGCTCTGCCCCCGCAGGGTGGGTGTGGTATTGCAGTCATCAACACACGGACAGGAATTTAAACACACTTGATAAATCAGATGCCCTACATGCTTAGGCAGCAGACAGCAGATTCATGGGAACCATTTATACACAAATACAATTGTGTTTTAAATGGCCTGAACTCTGCGTTTAAATGTAAAATAATGAAATTAAGCTGTTTTTTGTGTATTTTGTATGTTTACAGAATTGGATATAATTGATATGCAATGTAAATCTTCCCTCATTGATTGCACAACACACTTCCAGATTCATTTCAAGCATTGACTACTTTTGTAATAAACGAATCACAATATGACTTACTTTACTTTCTTATTTTTCTGTGATTTTGTTGAAGTCCCCATAGGGGTGGTGTGTGATTAAATTGAATTCTACACTGTCAAGACAACACATTATGTGCACGGATGTCATCTTGTCTATAGTCTGATATGTGAATTAATTGAATGTTGGCATCACATTTTGTCTGATTATTCAAAAAATATTCACAAAGTTGATGTTTAATTGATACTCATTTGGTTTCCTTACAAGTTGATCTCTAAGGGAAAAAAGTGGCAGTAATGGAATTAGCGCCACTTTGATCAATCTGCTGATATAAGGGTTATTGAAAATGGACACTAATTCCTCTGGTGAAATTAACCCAGAAGAAATGAGCGCTGGAGGAATAAGTAATGAAAACCAGTGATAATTCCCCCGGGGCTAAATCCTCCAGTGGAATTAGAGCTGGAAATAAAAATGCTAATTCCATCCTATCTTCAGGTAAAAATACCGAACGAAACACTGCCAAAAATAGTGGCCAATTCAACCAAAAATACCCAAATGGTGAAGGAAAATGCATTCAGGTGATGCAAATGAAGCCACAGATGCACCCAATTGGCCATACAAGGGTATGTGAATACGAATAGTATGTAATGATGCTGAAGTCCCAATAGAGCTGATATGATGGTACTGAGTCCACCAAAAGGATGGTGTGTGGTCATGTTGAGGTCTCCGTTGGGATGTTGTTTGATGACATAGAGGTCCTCACAGGGATGGTGTGTCATTGTATAGAAGGCCATATAAGAATAGTGTGTATTTATGCTGAAGGTCCCATAGAAATGGAATGCAATGATATTGAATCCTCCAACTGAATGGTGTGTGCTGATGTTGAGGTCCCCACAGGGTTGATATGTGATGATATTGAAGTCCTCACATGGATGGTGTGCGCTGATGGTGAGGTCCCCAAAGGTATGATATGTGATGATATTGAAGTCCTCACATGGATGGTGTGTGCTGATGGTGAGGTCCCCACAGGGATGATATGTGATGATATTGGAGTCCTCACATAGATGGTGTGTGCTGATGGTGAGGTCCCCACAGGCATGATATGTGATGATATTTAAGTCCTCAAATGGACAGTGTGTGCTGATGTTGAGTTCCCCACAGGGTTGATATGTGATGATATTGAAGTCCTCACATGGATGGTGTGTGCTGATGGTGAGGTCCCCACAGGGATGATATGTGATGATATTGAAGTCCTCACATGGATGGTGTGTGTTGATGTTGAGGTACCCACAGGGTTGATATGTGGTGATATTGAAGTCCTCACGTGGATGGTATGTGCTGATGGTGAGGTCCCCACAGGGATGATATGTGATGATATTTAAGTCCTCAAATGAGTGGTGTGTGCTGATGTTGAGGTCCCCACAGGGTTGATATGTGATGATATTTAAGTCCTCAAATGGGTGGTGTGTGCTGATGTTGAGGTCCCCACAGGGTTGATATGTGATGATATTGAAGTCCTCACATGGATGGTGTGTGATGATGTTGAAGTCTCCTTAATGAAGATGTATTATGATATTAAACATTTTGTATGTGGGCTCTTTGACATTAAATGCCTTACAGATATGTAATGCTTCAAGGAAGTAAAAGAGAGGTTTTGTGAAGATGTTGAAATCATTTAAGAAAGTATTTATAGGCCTGAGTGTGTTTTATGTTAACATGAACTCATGTAATGGTAATGTTACATCATGCTCTGCTTAGTACATGGCCAAATCAGAAATTGAACGAATTCTCACCTGACAATGGGGGTGATTACGAGTTGGGCAGTATTCTGTCTGTAAATCCACTGGACTTACCGTTGCCACCACTTAGTTTGGCAGATTTACAGGTGGATTACACGTGGTGGTGGCGGAGTATGATCCCTTTTTTTCATTGGACTCTATGGGGCATTTTTGGCAGAATTACTGCCTAAGGGAGCAAGGGCTAAAGGTCAGTGTGAACAAGTGCCAGTTTTGCTGGACAAGCAGCAAATACAGCGGAAACATCATCTCTGCAGACATCATTCCTGTAGATCCCGCAAAGACGGAAGCCTTCCTCACCTGGTCAAGACCTCAGAACTTGAAGGAGTTACAGAGTTTCCTTTCTTTAACAGCTACTGGAGATTTGTTGTGGGATATGCCAACATCGTGCAACCGCTTGTGGACCTCATCAAAGGATACCTGCCTAACTAGAGGAGTGGCAGGACTACTCTGCAGACCATTTACACCATCCACATGAGCCCTTTGATGATAGGTGGACCGACTAATGCCAGGAGGCATTCAAGGAGCTGAGGCAGATCCTCACTACTTGAGCTCCTCGAATACTCAAACCAATTCTGGGCTACACAGATCCTCAGTTGCCTTGCATCTTGCACATTGATGCAAGTCTTCCACCTGGTGATTGTGTGTTGATCCACAGCCTGGAAAAAGAGTGGACAGAACAAGCTGAGTAACAAGTGGGAGTCTCAACCATTCAACATTGAGCATCAATTAGTAGTGCTGCCTGTCTACTGACTATGGGTATGAGGACAGCCAAGAAACATCAAGACCTTGCAATGGAACCATCTGCTCCAAGTCCAGGATGAGTTTGAGCTGACACTGGCAGTGAGAGAAGAGGACGTGAACCCGACTCTGAGAGTGTTCTTTCGAGACTAATCCTGATCCCATTGCTCCTGGTAAATTGGATGTGGCAGGTTACCCTTACCCATTCCTCCACTGGAATATAGGGAGCCTGACTTGGTACAGGGTTGATCGCTGGGTCAGGAATAAACCCTAGATGAGGCCCCGGCTGATCTTGATCCTGCAACCAGGGAGAGCACGACTGTCATGAAACTAACATAGGATTCACCGGGGGTCCAATGTGAGTTTCCCATTGCCTGATCCTAAGTTTTCCATTCTTTCTTCTTTAGTGCAGGTGCCTGCGAGTTCAGGGATACTTTGGCAGGGCGCAGGGCATGAGAGGGGGTTGGGGGGTAACAGGAGAGAGACACGGGGCATGAGTGAGGGGTGGGGGGTAACAGCAGGGAGACACGGGGCATGACCGGGGGTGCGGGGCAACAGGAGAGAGACACGGGGCATGAGCAGGGGGTGGGGGGGTAACAGGAGAGAGACACGGGGCATGAGTGGGGGGTTGGGGGTAACAGGAGAGAGACACGGGGCATGAGAGGGGGGTGAGGGGTAACAGGAGAGAGACACGGAGCATGAGCGGGGGGTGGGGGGCAACAGGAGAGAGACACGGGGCATGAGAGGGGGGTGGGGGTAACAGGAGAGAGACACGTGGCATGAGCGGGGGGTGGGGGTAACATCAGGGAGACACGGGGCATGACCGGGGATGGGGGGCAACAGGAGAGAGATACGGGGCATGAGAGGGGGGTGGGGGTAACAGGAGAGAGACACGTGGCATGAGCGGGGGGTGGGGGTAACATCAGGGAGACACGGGGCATGACCGGGGGTGGGGGGCAACAGGAGAGAGATACGGGGCATGAGAGGGGGGTGGGGGGTAACAGGAGAGAGACACGGGGCATGAGCGGGGTGTGGGGGTAACATGAGAGAGACATGGGGCATGAGCTGGGGGTGGGGGGGGGCAAAATCAGGGAGACACGGGGCATGAGCGGGGGGTGGGGGGAACACGAGGGAGACACGGGGCATGAGCGGGGGTTGGGGTCAACAGCAGGAAGACACGGGGCATGACTGGGGGGTGGGGGGCAAAAGAAGGGAGACACAGGGCATGACTCGGGGGTGGGGGCAACAGGAGAGAGACAAGGGGCATGAGAGGGGGGTGGGGGGGGTAACAGGAGAGACATGGGGCATGAGCGGGGGTTGGGGGCAACAGCAGGGAGACAAGGGGCATGACCGGGGTGTGAGGGGCAACAGGTGAGAGACACAGGGCATGAGAGGGGGTGGGGGTAACAGGAGAGAGACATGGAGCATGAGCGGGGGTGGGGGGGTAACAGGAGAGAGACACGGAGCATGAGCGGGGTGTGGGGGGTAACAGGAGACAGACACGGGGCATGAGTGGGGGTGGGGGCAACAGCAGGGAGACACGGGGCATGAGCGGGGCATGAGAGGGGGGTGGGGGTAACATAAGAGAGACACGGGACATGAGTGGGGGGTGGGGGGCAACGGGAGGGAGACGCAGGGCTTGACGGGGGTGGGGGGCAACAGGAGAGAGACACGGGGCAAGAGAGGGGGTGGGGAGCAAACAGGAGAGAGACACGGGGCATGAGCGGGAGTGGGGGGCAACATGAGAGAGACACGGGTCATGAGCGGGGGGTGGGGGGTAACAGCAGGGAGACACAGGGCTTGAGCGGAGGATGGGGGGATCACGAGGGAGACACGGGGCATGAGAGGGGGGTGGGTGGTAACAGGAGAGAGACACGGGGCATGAGCGGGGTGGGGGGCAAGAGCAGAGAGACACGGGGCATGAGCGGGGGGTTGGGGGTAACAGGAGAGACATGAGGCATAAGCGAGGGGTGGGGGAACAGGAGAGAGACACGGGGCATGAACAGGGGGTGGGGGGCAACAGCAGGGAGACACGGGGCATGACCAGGGTGGTGGGGGGCAACAGGAGAGAGACACAGGGCATGAGAGGGGGGTGGGGGGTAACAGGAGAGAGACACGGGGCATGAGAGGGGGTGGTGGGGTAACAGGAGAGAGACACAGGGCATGAGCGGGGGTGGGGGTCAACAGCAGGGAGACACGGGGCATGAGCAGAGGGTGGGGGGCAACAGCAGGGAGACACGGGGCATGAGCGGGGGGTGGGGGGAACACGAGGGAGACACGGGGCATGAGCGGGGGGTCGGGGTTAACAGGAGAGAGACACGGGGCATGACCGGGGGGTGGGGGGTAACAGGAGAGAGACATGGGGCATGAGAGGGGGGTGGGGGGTAACAGGAGAGAGACACGGGGCATGAGCGGGGGGTAGGGGTAAGAGGAGAGAGACTCGGGGCATGAGCGGGGGGTGGGGGGCAACAGCAGGGAGACACGGGGCATGACCGGGGGTGGGGGTCAACAGGAGAGAGACACGGGGCATGAGAGGGGGGTGTGGGTAACAGGAGAGAGAAAAGGTGCATGACCGAGGGTGGGGGGCAACATGAGAGAGACACAGGGCATGAGCGGGGGTGGGGGGAAACAGCAGGGAGACACGGGGCACGAGCGGGGGTGGGGGGAACACGAGGGAGACACGGGGCATGAGAGGGGGTGGGAGGTAACAGGAGAGAGACACGGGGCATGAGCGGGGGGTTGGGGGCAACAGCAGGGAGACACGGGGCATGACTGGGGGGTGGGGGGCAACAGGAGAGAGACACGGGGCATGAGCGGGGGGTGGGGAGTAACAGGAGAGACATGAGGCATAAGCGAGGGGTGGGGGAACAGGAGAGAGACACGGGCATGAGCGGGGTGTTGGGGCAACAGCAGGGAGACATGGGGCATGACCGGGGTGGTGGGGGGCAACAGGAGAGAGACACGGGGCAGGAGAGGGGGGTGGGGGGTAACAGGAGAGAGACACGGGGCATGAGCGGGGGTGGGGGGCAACAGCAGGGAGACACGGGGCATGAGCGGAGGGTGGGGGGCAACAGCAGGGAGATACGGGGCATGAGCGGGGGGTGGGGGAACACGAGGGAGACACTGGGCATGAGCGGGCAGTGGGGGGCAACAGCAGGGAGACACGGGGCATGACCAGGGGGTGGGGGCAACAGGAGAGAGACACGGGGCATGAGGGGGTGTGGGGGGTAACAGGAGAGAGACACGGGGCATGAGCGGGGATATGGGTAACAGGAGAGAGACTCGGGGCATGAGCGGGGGGGTGGGGGGTAACAGCAGGGAGACACGGAGCATGACCGGGGGTGGGGGTCAACAGGAGAGAGACACGGGGCATGAGAGGGGGGTGGGGGCAACATGAGAGAGACACAGGGCATGAGCGGGGGTGGGGGGCAACAGCAGGGAGACACGGGGCATGAGCGGGGGTGGGGGGAACACGAGGGAGACACGGGACATGAGAGGGGGGTGGGAGGTAACAGGAGACAGACACGGGGCATGAGCGGGGGGTTGGGAGCAACAGCAGGGAGACATGGGGCATGACTGGGGGTGGGGGGCAACAGAAGGGAGACACGGGGCATGACCGGGGGGTGGGAGGTAACATGAGAGAGACACGGGGCATGAGAGGGGGATGAGGGGTAACAGGAGAGAGACACGGGGCACGAGAGGGGGGTGGGGGTAACAGCAGAGAGACACGGGGCATGAGCGGGGGTTGAGGGGCAACAGGAGGGAGACACGGGGCATGAGAGGGGGTGGGGGTAACAGGAGAGAGACATGGAGCATGAGCGGGGGTGGGGGGGTAACAGGCTAGAGACACAGAGCATGAGCGGGGTGTGGGGGGTAACAGGAGACAGACACGGGGCATGAGTGGGGGTGGGGGCAACAGCAGGGAGACACGGGGCATGAGCGGGGCATGAGAGGGGGGTGGGGGTAACATAAGAGAGACACGGGACATGAGTGGGGGGTGGGGGGCAACGGGAGGGAGACGCAGGGCTTGACGGGGGTGGGGGGCAACAGGAGAGAGACACGGGGCAAGAGAGGGGGTGGGGAGCAAACAGGAGAGAGACACGGGGCATGAGCGGGAGTGGGGGGCAACATGAGAGAGACACGGGTCATGAGCGGGGGGTGGGGGGTAACAGCAGGGAGACTGTTAAGAAAGGAAGAAGGCCTTGCCTATGGCAAGAGGTAAAGTGCACAGAATTGCACAGGGAACAACTTAGGATCTAACAACGTGCATGAAATACCCAAGGCTTGTGTATGTATAACCCAGGAGTGCAAATAAAGTATTACCAACATACAATAAAGGAATGTAGGGTAAACACTTAAGACCTCCTTATAACTGAAAGGAAAGTCTGCAAACTCTTTACCCACTATGCTCTTACAGATACTGACAGCGCTAAACCCACGTAGCGGGCAAGCAAGTACAGATTCTGTGAACTGACACTCTGTAAAATACTGAATAAGGAACATTCAAACAGTACTCACGAGGACCGGAAAGACCACTAGAATGTCAGTAATATCACGAACCCTGTAGATCAAACAGGAACCCAGAAGGCTGTAAAAGCAAAGGGTTAAAGATAACAAAATACATAAAACCTTAGTCAGGGGAAAGTATGAATTGTGATGTTAACTTGTGAAGAAAACAAAAGGGGATACACACTGGAACATGTTACAACAACACCCACACCTAATATACGATGGAAAGTAAATGCAGAGGTGCAAAGGAAAATATGGAATGGACTCTGAATGAAGTAGGATCAGGAGCAGGGGAAACACTATTACAAAAGGAAACCTATCCCACCCAACCAAGGGAAAAAGGCAGTAAATAAATACTACTAAGGTAAGATTAATGCATCAAGCTTTTCAGTAACCAGGACAGCATAAAGAGACAGAACGCACCGGAAACCTGGGCTGCAACTTAGAGTTAAGCACAGAGAAAGGCTGTCTGCAGACAGAGGAAGACAGAAAGGGAAAAGCATAAATCAATTAGCACATAATCCGAAATCCAGGGCAGAGGAACAAGATACAGGAGCTAAGGAACTGGGCACAAAAGCTAGGGACTGGAACTAGGTACAAGGCACAGAAACCAGGAACAAGGAACAGGAGACTAGTCACAACAGGAACACTGCTACAATGACCAGCGCTGGACTGAAGCAAACTGAGGCTTTTAAAGCTGCTAAACGAGCACACCCCTCAGGCGTGCCGCCTGCTGCACCTGCAGCCACAGGTGTTGCCTATTCTCCACCCAGCCTTGTGCTGCAAGGGAGGAGACGAAGCAGTGAGCCAAGGCATTCCGGGAAACATAGTCATTTGATTTAAGTAACATGCTGGCTGCCAAAAACCTGGAATGGATCCGGAAGGGAAGTAACTTGGATTATAAGGGTTTAACGTTCCCAATTCATCAGAACACTGTAGCATAGGGTTCGAAGGAAATGTCCAGTAGGGAATAAACCCCAAAACATGCCCCCAAGTGGCGGGAACGGGAGCGAAGGGAGCGAGCCGTGACACTACACCCCCTCCCACGGCCGACTCCAGGCGGCCGTAACTCGCACAAAACGTCCTCTTTCCACGACAGGAGCGCTTCGTCTTCAGAAGTGGCACTGACGGAGACGATGACCCACGGGCAGAAGCAGAAGGACTGGAGTGAATAGAATCAAGCCGCAGTCTATAAGAGCCATAGGCAGGTTTTCGGTGAGGAAGAGACTCATGGATGGAAGAAAGGCAAGAAGGACTTGCAGGACCTGAAGCAGATTTGGAAGGTCCAGGAAGCTCAGTCTCTGGAAGCGAACACTTATACCACATTGAGGAGGGAGGCAGGCTGGTGCGACATGCTTTGGACAATGATTGATGCTCTGGTAGCCCCCCTGCTGTGAGCGGACACACAGGAGGTGAGAAATCAGCAGGTTTCAGGAAACGTTCATGTTCAGACAAAGAAGGTGGCGGCCGAGGTAGAGGTTCGGATCTTCTCCCATCATCCATTTGAGTAAAGGCCTGTGGTTGAGGGTGACCAAGGTTCGACTGCATCTGTCCCACGCCTTGGGGACCTGGAAGTCCAATGGGTTGTACGAGGTTGGCACTCCTGATGTCAGTCATGTAGCCACCTTGTTGCTCATGGTACACAACCGCAGGAACGTTTGGCATACCGATAGAAGTGATAGACGCAGTACGTAGCACATCAGGCACATTCGCAGCTGGAGTAAAAGCGGGCACATTTTGAACTGCAGTAGTAATGTCCTTCCTTTGGCTGCTAGCACCCGAATGGTGCAGCAGTTGGGGGGCCGTGCCCGTCCCTTCCTTCAGGCTCATGTGTGATCCGGCAACAAAAAGGCTGTCAAACGGCTGATCCAAACCGGTCCCCAAATGTGAACCGTCCAGCCCGTTATCCTGGTTGGCTACTTGTTCGATGTCTGGGCCATGGCGGATGGTATCCGTCTCCCAATTGTAACACTCCAGGCAAGACCAACGGCCTTGTATGTAAGACCCTCCCGAGTCGTGATCCAGATTGATGTTTCTGGCAGAGGATTCAGACTCAGATGTAGCATATGCGGGAGGTGCTGATTCTACAGTCAAGCAGTTGGGAGTATTAACTTGTGTAAGAGGCAGGCCTTCTGGTGATCCTCCTGAAGCATAAGAAGGGCAGATTGGACGTTCATCCGTAAATGGTTGTGATTTAGGAGGTAGCTCTGAAGTAGATGAATCTGCAACACGATCAAACGGAGCAGACAGGTGCACCTCCAATGTTGGCAGCGAGGCTGAACAGAATACAGGTTTTTCATGAGCTGGAGCCAAACTAGCAGTAGGCTCAGGGACCGAAGACAGGCACTCAGGATGTGCTACCGGAGGCTCCGTGGCTAAAGAATAATCTGCTGGATGAGTCACTGTAGCCGAAAACAGGCATGCCAGAGGAAATTCAGAGGCTGAGGGCATGCAAGCTGGAGCCGTCACGTTAGCTGATGACAAACTTGTCAAAGTCTTTGACTCTGACCACGTACATGGTGAAGGCCCTTGAGTGATTGGCAGACATAGCAATTGTTCATTGATTGAAGACACGTTAGACAAAGATGACTGCAGAGCCGTGGACTGGATAATCGAAGAGTCAATGGTTGTAGGAGGACAAACAGAAGTCCCAGAAGTCAACAAACACATTTGTGGCTCAGGAATGGAATGCACCTCTAGGGCGGTTGACTCCTTGGCACCAATAACAAGAGACTGAGCTGTAACCATGCCGTCCCTCTCCTTAGTGGATGACACAGAGTCTCTTCCTTTGTAAGAATCAAATTCAACCAGAGGGATCACCGTAGTAAAGTCTCTGTTAATCAGGATTTCGTCAAATGTCCATTCCTTTGTCTCAACTTCTGAAGGTGGCAGATTATCAATCAACAGTTCAGGAATCGCCTGCCGGGTCTTTGTTTTAGTATACTGTGGAATGAGTTCATCAAAACAAGAATTATGTACTGTCTTTGATTGTTCATTGTGACATAATTTGGCAGAAGAAGGAATGAACACAGAGGTAGCATCGTTTTCCACATCAGCTTGAATGTTTACTTCAGTCTCAGCAGCTAGATCAAGGGCAGAACCTAAGCCTACGGTAGTGACTGATTCTGTGTATGCCACCATTGTGGATAATGTTTGGGAACCAGAAGCATGTATGTATTCAAACTCTGAATTATGACTGACTGCTACAGAGGAAATCTTAGGTAAAGGAGTGACTTGTAAATCCTCAACTGATAGCAATTCCTGACAAACGGTAGAACAATTGTCAGAGTCTGTGCTCTGAATAAGTGCTGTGCAAGAAAGAGGACTTTCACTTCCAATAGATTTTTCATATTGACAAGTATCATGACCTACTAAAACCCCCTCACTCAGAGATTGAACAGTCTTCACTTCATCAACGGATAAAGTTTGAGGTGTAGTCAGCAAAAATCGTAAAGTTTTATTCTCCTCTAGTAAACTGATGTATTCTCGTTTTAACTCCTCAAATTCAGCTTTTAGCATGCCCAGGCTTAACTGTACATCCCTATCAGTAGGCACAAGGGAAGGCATGGTGACATCAGGGCTGGATCCTACCCTAGTCATACGGACGTTTACTGATTGTACATTGTCATTTACTGCTTGCAAGTCTTGTGATCTATACTCTCTCCTACCGACTTGGTCTGTGTTACCCTCAAGTAAACTACTGACATCAGACCTCTTGACATTAGGGACTACAGTAAGTACTTGTGCAGAGGAGTAAGCAGTTGACTGAGGGCTGAAAACTGAAGATATGTAATGAACCCCTTCATTCTTTATGTTTGAATCATGAAACTGTTCAATCTGAGGTAAAGCACAACCGGAATCATGGGGTTCAACAACAGATGTACTCGTATTTAGTAATTCTAACAGTGTTTTATTTTCCGCTGCTAAGGCTTGTGCGGACATATCTGGATCGAAATTAAAGACAGAACTAGGATCAGGCAATGTACGATGGGCCATCCTATGGAAAAAATACTCAGCACGTAAATACCCATTTGTATCAAGGAGTTCCTTTAAGTCAGGATCAATGATTTGATTGTCACAGGAAGACTTAGGGGAAACCTTCTGTACTAACTTGTTAGTGACCTTGCTGCCTTTCTTTCTTAAACTGGCCCTATTCAGACGGGAATAATGGCTGGTCATTCTGTTAAGAAAGGAAGAAGGCCTTGCCTATGGCAAGAGGTAAAGTGCACAGAATTGCACAGGGAACAACTTAGGATCTAACAACGTGCATGAAATACCCAAGGCTTGTGTATGTATAACCCAGGAGTGCAAATAAAGTATTACCAATATACAATAAAGGAATGTAGGGTAAACACTTAAGACCTCCTTATAACTGAAAGGAAAGTCTGCAAACTCTTTACCCACTATGCTCTTACAGATACTGACAGCGCTAAACCCACGTAGCGGGCAAGCAAGTACAGATTCTGTGAACTGACACTCTGTAAAATACTGAATAAGGAACATTCAAACAGTACTCACGAGGACCGGAAAGACCACTAGAATGTCAGTAATATCACGAACCCTGTAGATCAAATAGGAACCCAGAAGGCTGTAAAAGCAAAGGGTTAAAGATAACAAAATACATAAAACCTTAGTCAGGGGAAAGTATGAATTGTGATGTTAACTTGTGAAGAAAACAAAAGGGGATACACACTGGAACATGTTACAACAACACCCACACCTAATATACGATGGAAAGTAAATGCAGAGGTGCAAAGGAAAATATGGAATGGACTCTGAATGAAGTAGGATCAGGAGCAGGGGAAACACTATTACAAAAGGAAACCTATCCCACCCAACCAAGGGAAAAAGGCAGTAAATAAATACTACTAAGGTAAGATTAATGCATCAAGCTTTTCAGTAACCAGGACAGCATAAAGAGACAGAACGCACCGGAAACCTGGGCTGCAACTTAGAGTTAAGCACAGAGAAAGGCTGTCTGCAGACAGAGGAAGACAGAAAGGGAAAAGCATAAATCAATTAGCACATAATCCGAAATCCAGGGCAGAGGAACAAGATACAGGAGCTAAGGAACTGGGCACAAAAGCTAGGGACTGGAACTAGGTACAAGGCACAGAAACCAGGAACAAGGAACAGGAGACTAGTCACAACAGGAACACTGCTACAATGACCAGCGCTGGACTGAAGCAAACTGAGGCTTTTAAAGCTGCTAAACGAGCACACCCCTCAGGCGTGCCGCCTGCTGCACCTGCAGCCACAGGTGTTGCCTATTCTCCACCCAGCCTTGTGCTGCAAGGGAGGAGACGAAGCAGTGAGCCAAGGCATTCCGGGAAACATAGTCATTTGATTTAAGTAACATGCTGGCTGCCAAAAACCTGGAATGGATCCGGAAGGGAAGTAACTTGGATTATAAGGGTTTAACGTTCCCAATTCATCAGAACACTGTAGCATAGGGTTCGAAGGAAATGTCCAGTAGGGAATAAACCCCAAAACATGCCCCCAAGTGGCGGGAACGGGAGCGAAGGGAGCGAGCCGTGACAGAGACACAGGGCTTGAGCGGAGGATGGGGGGATCACGAGGGAGACACGGGGCATGAGAGGGGGGTGGGGGGTAACAGGAGAGAGACACGGGGCATGAGCGGGGTGGGGGGCAAGAGCAGAGAGACACGGGGCATGAGCGGGGGGTGGGGGGTAACAGGAGAGACATGAGGCATAAGCGAGGGGTGGGGGAACAGGAGAGAGACACGGGGCATGAACAGGGGGTGGGGGCAACAGCAGGGAGACACGGGGCATGACCAGGGTGGTGGGGGGCAACAGGAGAGAGACACAGGGCATGAGAGGGGGGTGGGGGGTAACAGGAGAGAGACACGGGGCATGAGAGGGGGTGGTGGGGTAACAGGAGAGAGACACAGGGCATGAGCGGGGGTGGGGGTCAACAGCAGGGAGACACGGGGCATGAGCAGAGGGTGGGGGGCAACAGCAGGGAGACACGGGGCATGAGCGGGGGTGGGGGGAACACGAGGGAGACACGGGGCATGAGCGGGGGGTCGGGGTTAACAGGAGAGAGACACGGGGCATGACCGGGGGGTGGGGGGTAACAGGAGAGAGACATGGGGCATGAGAGGGGGGTGGGGGGTAACAGGAGAGAGACACGGGGCATGAGCGGGGGGTAGGGGTAAGAGGAGAGAGACTCGGGGCATGAGCGGGGTGTGGGGGGCAACAGCAGGGAGACACGGGGCATGACCGGGGGTGGGGGTCAACAGGAGAGAGACACGGGGCATGAGAGGGGGGTGTGGGTAACAGGAGAGAGAAAAGGTGCATGACCGAGGGTGGGGGGCAACATGAGAGAGACACAGGGCATGAGCGGGGGTGGGGGGAAACAGCAGGGAGACACGGGGCACGAGCGGGGGTGGGGGGAACACGAGGGAGACACAGGGCATGAGAGGGGGTGGGAGGTAACAGGAGAGAGACACGGGGCATGAGCGGGGGGTTGGGGGCAACAGCAGGGAGACACGGGGCATGACTGGGGGGTGGGGGGCAACAGGAGAGAGACACGGGGCATGAGCGGGGGGTGGGGAGTAACAGGAGAGACATGAGGCATAAGCGAGGGGTGGGGGAACAGGAGAGAGACACGGGCATGAGCGGGGTGTTGGGGCAACAGCAGGGAGACATGGGGCATGACCGGGGTGGTGGGGGGCAACAGGAGAGAGACACGGGGCATGAGAGGGGGGTGGGGGGTAACAGGAGAGAGACACGGGGCATGAGCGGGGGTGGGGGGCAACAGCAGGGAGACACGGGGCATGAGCGGAGGGTGGGGGGCAACAGCAGGGAGATACGGGGCATGAGCGGGGGGTGGGGGAACACGAGGGAGACACTGGGCATGAGCGGGCAGTGGGGGGCAACAGCAGGGAGACACGGGGCATGACCAGGGGGTGGGGGCAACAGGAGAGAGACACGGGGCATGAGGGGGTGTGGGGGGGTAACAGGAGAGAGACACGGGGCATGAGCGGGGATATGGGTAACAGGAGAGAGACTCGGGGCATGAGCGGGGGGTGGGGGGTAACAGCAGGGAGACACGGAGCATGACCGGGGGTGGGGGTCAACAGGAGAGAGACACGGGGCATGAGAGGGGGGTGGGGGTAACAGGAGAGAGACACGGGGCATGAGCGAGGGTGGGGGGCAACATGAGAGAGACACAGGGCATGAGCGGGGGTGGGGGGCAACAGCAGGGAGACACGGGGCATGAGCGGGGGTGGGGGGAACACGAGGGAGACACGGGGCATGAGAGGGGGGTGGGAGGTAACAGGAGACAGACACGGGGCATGAGCGGGGGGTTGGGAGCAACAGCAGGGAGACATGGGGCATGACTGGGGGTGGGGGGCAACAGAAGGGAGACACGGGGCATGACCGGGGGGTGGGAGGTAACATGAGAGAGACACGGGGCATGAGAGGGGGATGAGGGGTAACAGGAGAGAGACACGGGGCACGAGAGGGGGGTGGGGGTAACAGCAGAGAGACACGGGGCATGAGCGGGGGTTGGGGGGCAACAGGAGGGAGACACGGGGCATGACCGGGGGGTGGGGGCGACACGAGAGAGACACGGGACATGAGTGAGGGGTGGGGGCTAACAGGAGACAGACATGGGGCATGAGCGGGGGTGGGAGGCAACAGCAGGGAGACACGGGGCATGAGTGGGGGGAAAACGAGGGAGACACGGGGCATGAGCGGGAGGTGGGGGGTAACAGAAGAGAGACACGGGACATGAGCCGCGGGCAAAAGGAGGGAGACACAGGGCATGACCGGGGGGTGGGGGTTAACAGGAGAGAGACACGGGGCCTGAGCGGGGGTGGGGGGCATTAGGAGGGAGACACAGGGCATGACCGGGGGGTGGGGGGCAACAGGGAGACACAGGGCATGGCTGGGGGGTCGGGGCAACAGGAGAGGGACTCAGGGCTTGACCTTGGGGTGAGGGGCAATAGGAGAGAGACACGGGGCATGAGAGGGGGGTGGGGGGCAACAGGAGAGAGACAGGGGGCATGAGCGGGAGTCGGGGGCAACAGCAGGGAGACACGGGGCATGAGCGGGGGGACGGGGGAACACAAGGGAGACACGGGGCATGAGCAGGGGTGTGGGGGTAACAGGAGAGACACGAGGCATGAACGGGGGATGGGGGGCAACAGCAGGGAGACACGGGGCATGACTGGGGGGTGGGGGGTAAAAGGAAAGAGACACAGGGCATGAGAGGGGGGTGGGGGGTAACAAGAGAGAGACACAGGGCATGAGTGGGGGGTGGGGGGCAACAGCAGGGAGACACGGGCATGAGTGGGGGGTGGGAGGCAACAGCAGGGAGACACGGGGCATGAGCAGGGGGTGGGGGGCAACAGGAGAGAGAACCGGGGCATGAGCGGGGGGTGGGGGGTAACAGGAGAGAGACACGGGGAATGAAAGGGGGGTGGGGGGTTAACAGGAGAGAGACACGGGGCATGAGCGGGGTTGAGGATAACAGGAGAGAGACTCGGGCATGAGCAGGGGGTGGGGGGCAACAGCAGGGAGAGACGGGGCATGACCGGGGGTGGGGAGCAACATGAGAGAGACATTGGGCATGAGAGGGGGGTGAGGGTAACAGGAGAGAGACACGGGGCATGAGCCGGGGGTGGGGGGCAACATAAGAGAGACACGGGGCATGAGGGGGGTGGGGGGCAATAGCAGGGAGACACGGGGCATGAGCGGGGGTGGGGGGAACACGAGGGAGACACGGGGCATGAGCGGGGGGTCGGAGTTAACAGGAGAGAGACATGGGGCATGAGCGGGGGGTAGGGGGCAACAGGAGAGAGACACGGGGCATGAGCGGGCAGTGGGGGGCAACAGCAGGGAGACACGGGGCATGACCAGGAGGTGGGGGGCAACAGGAGAGAGACACGGGGCATGAGGGGGGGTGGGGGGTAACAGGAGAGAGACACGGGGCATGAGCGGGGGTATGGGTAACAGGAGAGAGACTCGGGGCATGAGCGGGGGGTGGGGGGCAACAGCAGGGAGACACGGAGCATGACCGGGGGTGGGGGTCAACAGGAGAGAGACACGGGGCATGAGAGGGGGGTGGGGGTAACAGGAGAGAGACACGGGGCATGAGCGAGGGTGGGGGGCAACAGCAGGGAGACACGGGGCATGAGCGGGGGTGGGGGGAACACGAGGGAGACACGGGGCATGAGAGGGGGGTGGGAGGTAACAGGAGACAGACACGGGGCATGAGCGGGGGGTTGGGAGCAACAGCAGGGAGACATGGGGCATGACTGGGGGTGGGGGGCAACAGAAGGGAGACACGGGGCATGACCGGGGGGTGGGAGGTAACATGAGAGAGACACGGGGCATGAGAGGGGGGTGAGGGGTAACAGGAGAGAGACACGGGGCACGAGAGGGGGGTGGGGGTAACAGCAGAGAGACACGGGGCATGAGCGGGGGTTGGGGGGCAACAGGAGAGAGACACAGGGCATGACCGGGGGGTGGGGGCGACACTTGAGAGACACGGGGCATGAGTGAGGGGTGGGGGGTAACAGGAGACAGACACGGGGCATGAGCGGGGGTGGGAGGCAACAGCAGGGAGACACGGGGCATGAGTGGGGGGAAAACGAGGGAGACACGGGGCATGAGCGGGGGGTGGGGGGTAACAGAAGAGAGACACGGGACATGAGCAGGGGGTGGGGGGCAAAAGGAGGGAGACACAGGGCATGACCGGGGGTGGGGGCCAACAGGGAGACACAGGGCATGGCTGGGGGGTCGGAGCAACAGGAGAGGGACTCAGGGCTTGACCTTGGGGTGGGGGGCAACAGGAGAGAGACACGGGGCATGAGAGGGGGGTGGGGGGTAACAGGAGAGAGACATGGGGCATAAGCGGGGGACGGGGGCAACAGCAGGGAGACACGGGGCATGAGCAGGGGGTGGGGGAACACAAGGGAGACACGGGGCATGAGCAGGGGTGTGGGGGTAACAGGAGAGAGACACGGGGCATGAGCGGGTTTGTGAGGGGCAACAGCAGGGAGACACGGGGCATGAGTGGGGGTGGGTGGTAACAGGAGAGACACGAAGCATGAACGGGGGGTGGGGGGCAACAGCAGGGAGACACGGGGCATGACTGGGGGGTGGGGGTAAAAGGAAAGAGACACAGGGCATGAGAGGGGGGCGGGGGGGTAACAAGAGAGAGACACGGGGCATGAGTGGGGGGTGGGGGGGCAACAGCAGGGAGACGCGGGCATGAGTGGGGGGTGGGAGGCAACAGCAGGGAGACACGGGGCATGAGCAGGGGGTGGGGGTTAACAGGAGAGAGACACGGGGCCTGAGCTGGGGTGGGGGGCAACAGGAGAGGGACTCAGGGCTTGACCTTGGGGTGGGGGGCAATAGGAGAGAGACACGGGGCATGAGAGGGGGGTGGGGGGTAACAGGAGAGAGACAGGGGGCATGAGCGGGGGTCAGGGGCAACAGCAGGGAGATACGGGCATGAGTGGGGGGTGGGAGGCAACAGCAGGGAGACACGGGGCATGAGCAGGGGGTGGGGGTTAACAGGAGAGAGACACGGGGCATGAGCGGGGGTGGGGGGCAACAGCAGGAAGACACGGGGCATGAGCGGGGGTGGGGGGCAACAGGAGAGAGACACGGGGCATGAGCGGGGGGTGGGGGGTAACAGGAGAGAGACACGGGGAATGAAAGGGGGGTGGGGGATTAACAGGAGAGAGACACGGGGCATGAGTGGGGTTGAGGGTAACAGGAGAGCGACTCGGGCATGAGCAGGGGGTGTGGGGCAACAGCAGGGAGAGACGGGGCATGACCGGGGGTGGGGGGCAACATGAGAGAGACACTGAGCATGAGAGGGGGGTGAGGGTAACAGGAGAGAGACACGGGGCATGAGCCGGGGGTGGGGGGAACACGAGGGAGACACGGGGCATGAGAGGGGGGTGGGGGGTAACAGGAGAGAGACATGGGGCATGAGCGGAGGGTGGGGGGGTGACAGGATAGAGACACGGGGCATAAGAGGGGGTGGGTGGAAACTGCAGGGAGACACGGGGCATGAGCGGGGGCTGGGGGCAACAGCAGTGAGATACGGGGCATGAGCGGAGGGTGGGGGCAACAGCAGGGAGACACGGGGCATGAGCGGGTTGGGGGAACACGAGGGAGATGCGGGGCATGAGCGGGGGTGGGGGTTAACAGGAGAGAGACACGGGGCATGAGCAGGGGGTGGGGGGCAACAGGAGAGAGACACGGGGCATGAGCAGGGGGTAACAGGAGAGAGACACGGGGCATGAGCGGGGGGTGGGGGGGTAACAGGAGAGAGACACGGGGCATGACTGGGAGATGGGGGCAAGGGGAGAGAGACACGGGGCTTGACCGGGGGGTGGGGGGCAACAGGAGAGAGGCACGGGGCGAGAGAGGGGGGTGGGGGGTAACAGGAGAGAGACATGGGGCATGAGCAGGGGGGTAACAGGAGAGAGACACGGGGCATGAGAGGGGGTGGGGGGGTAACAGGAGAGAGACACGGGGCATGAGCGGGGATATGGGTAACAGGAGAGAGACTCGGGGCATGAGCGGGGGGTGGGGGGTAACAGCAGGGAGACACGGAGCATGACCGGGGGTGGGGGTCAACAGGAGAGAGACACGGGGCATGAGAGGGGGGTGGGGGTAACAGGAGAGAGACACGGGGCATGAGCGAGGGTGGGGGGCAACATGAGAGAGACACAGGGCATGAGCGGGGGTGGGGGGCAACAGCAGGGAGACACGGGGCATGAGCGGGGGTGGGGGGAACACGAGGGAGACACGGGGCATGAGAGGGGGGTGGGAGGTAACAGGAGACAGACACGGGGCATGAGCGGGGGGTTGGGAGCAACAGCAGGGAGACATGGGGCATGACTGGGGGTGGGGGGCAACAGAAGGGAGACACGGGGCATGACCGGGGGGTGGGAGGTAACATGAGAGAGACACGGGGCATGAGAGGGGGATGAGGGGTAACAGGAGAGAGACACGGGGCACGAGAGGGGGGTGGGGGTAACAGCAGAGAGACACGGGGCATGAGCGGGGGTTGGGGGGTTAACAGGAGGGAGACACGGGGCATGACCGGGGGGTGGGGGCGACACGAGAGAGACACGGGACATGAGTGAGGGGTGGGGGGTAACAGGAGACAGACATGGGGCATGAGCAGGGGTGGGAGGCAACAGCAGGGAGACACGGGGCATGAGTGGGGGGAAAACGAGGGAGACACGGGGCATGAGCGGGAGGTGGGGGGTAACAGAAGAGAGACACGGGACATGAGCCGCGGGCAAAAGGAGGGAGACACAGGGCATGACCGGGGGGTGGGGGGCAACAGGGAGACACAGGGCATGGCTGGGGGGTCGGGGCAACAGGAGAGGAACTCAGGGCTTGACCCTGGGGTGGGGGGCAACAGGAGAGAGACACGGGCATGAGAGGGGTGGGGGGTAACAGGAGAGAGACAGGGGGCATGAGCGGGGGTCGGGGGCAACAGCAGGGAGACACGGGGCATGAGTGGGGGGTGGAGGAACACAAGGGAGACACGGGGCATGAGCGGGGGGTCGGAGTTAACAGGAGAGAGACATGGGGCATGAGCCGGGGGTGGGGGGCAACATAAGAGAGACACGGGGCATGAGGGGGGTGGGGGGCAATAGCAGGGAGACACGGGGCATGAGCGGGGGTGGGGGGAACACGAGGGAGACACGGGGCATGAGCGGGGGGTCGGAGTTAACAGGAGAGAGACATGGGGCATGAGCGGGGGGTGAGGGTAACAGGAGAGAGACACGGGGCATGAGCCGGGGGTGGGGGGCAACATAAGAGAGACACGGGGCATGAGGGGGTGGGGGGCAATAGCAGGGAGACACGGGGCATGAGCGGGGGTGGGGGGAACACGAGGGAGACACGGGGCATGAGCGGGCAGTGGGGGGCAACAGCAGGGAGACACGGGGCATGACCAGGGGGTGGGGGGCAACAGGAGAGAGACACGGGGCATGAGGGGGGGTCGGGGGTAACAGGAGAGAGACACTGGGCATGAGCGGGGGTATGGGTAACAGGAGAGAGACTCGGGGCATGAGCGGGGGGTGGGGGGCAACAGCAGGGAGACACGGAGCATGACCGGGGTCGGGGGTCAACAGGAGAGAGACACGGGGCATGAGAGGGGGGTGGGGGTAACAGGAGAGAGACACGGGGCATGAGCGAGGGTGGGGGGCAACATGAGAGAGACACAGGGCATGAGCGGGGGTGGGGGGCAACAGCAGGGAGACACAGGGCATGACTGGGGCGTGGGGGGCAACATAAGGGAGACACGGGGCATGACCGGGGGTGGGGGGCAACAGGAGAGAGACACAGGGCATGTGCGGGGGGTGAGGGGTAATAGGAGAGAGACACGGGGCATGAGAGGGGGGTGGGGGGTAACAGGAGAGAGACACGGGGCATAAGAGGGGGGTGGGAGGAAACAGCAGGGAGACACGGGGTATGAGTGGGGGGAAAACGAGGGAGACACGGGGCATGAGAGGGGGGTGGGGGGTAACAGAAGAGAGACACGGGACATGAGCGGGGGGTGGGGGGCAAAAGCAGGGAGACACGGGGCATGACGGGGGGGTGGGGGGCAACAGAGAGACACAGGGCATGGCTGGGGGGTCGGGGGCAACAGGAGAGAGACACAGGGCTTGACCTGGGGGTGGGGGGCATCAGGAGAGAGACACGGGGCATGAGAGAAGGGGTGGGGGTAACAGGAGAGAGACAAGTGGCATGAGTGGGGGTCTGGGGCAACAGCAGGGAGACACAGGGCATGAGCGCGGGGTGGGGGAACATGAGGGAGACACGGGGTGTGGGGGTAACAGGAGAGAGACACGGGGCATGAGCGGGTTGTGAGGGGCAACAGCAGGGAGACACGGGGCATGAGCGGGGGTGGGGGGTAACAGGAGAGACACGAGGCATGAGCGGGGGGTGGGGGGAACAGTAGAGACACGGGGCATGAGCGGGGTGTGGGGGGCAACAGCAGGGAGACACGGGGCATGACCCGGGGGTGGGGGGCCACAGGAGAGAGACAGGGGGCATGAGAGGGGGGTGGGGGGTAACAGGAGAGAGACACGGGGCATGACTGGGAGATGGGGGCAACGGGAGAGAGACACGGGGCTTGACCGGGGGGTGGGGGGCAACAGGAGAGAGACACGGGGCAAGAGAGGGGGGTGGGGGGTAACAGGAGAGAGACATGGGGCATGAGCAGGGGGGTAACAGGAGAGAGACACGGGGCATGAGAGGGGGTGGGGGGGTAACAGGAGAGAGACACGGGGCATGAGCGGGAGTGGGGGGCAACAGCAGGGAGACATGTGGCATGAGCGGAGGGTGGAGGGCAACAGCAGGGAGACACGGGGCATGAGCGGGGGGTGGGGGGAGCAAGAGGGAGACACCGGGCATGAGCGGGGGTGGGGGTTAACAGGAGAGAGACACGGGGCGTGAGCGGGGGGTGGGGGGCAACAGGAGAGAGACACGGGGCATGAGCGGGGGTTGGGGGGCAACAGCAGGAAGACACGGGGAATGACCGGGGGGTGGGGGCAACAGGAGAGAGACACGGGGCATGAGAGGGGGGTGGGGAGTAACAGGAGAGAGACACGGGGCATGAGCAGAGGGTGGGGGGCAACAGCAGGGAGACACGGGGCATGACCGGGGGTGTGGGGGGCAACATGAGAGAGGCACAGGGCATGAGCGGGGGGTGGGGGGCAACAGCAGGGAGACACAGGGCATGAGAGGGCGTGGGGAGTAACAGGAGAGAGACACGGGGCATGAGCAGTGGATAGGGGTAACAGGAGAGAGACACGGGGCATGAGAGGGGGTGGGGGTAACAGGAGAGAGACACGGGGCATGAGCGGGGGGTGGGGGGCAACAGGAGGGAGACACGGGGCATGACCGGGGGTGGGGGCGACAGGAGAGAGACACGGGGCATGACCGGGGGTGGGGGGTAACAGGAGAGAGACACGGGGCATGAGCGGGGGTGGGGGGCAACATGAGAGAGACACAGGGCATTAGCGGGGGGTGGGGGGCAACAGCAGGGAGACACGGGGCATGAGCAGGGGTGGGGGGAACATGAGGGAGACATCGGGCATGAGAGGGTGGTGGGGGTAACAGGAGAGAGACACAGGGCATGAGCGGGGGGTGGGGGGGCAACAGCAGGGAGACACAGGGCATGACTGGGGCGTGGGGGGCAACATAAGGGAGACACGGGGCATGACCGGGGTGGGGGGCAACAGGAGAGAGACACAGGGCATGTGCGGGGGGTGAGGGGTAACAGGAGAGAGACACGGGGCATGAGAGGGGGGTGGGGGGTAACAGGAGAGAGACACGGGGCATAAGAGGGGGTGGGAGGCAACAGCAGGGAGACACGGGGTATGAGTGGGGGGAAAACGAGGGAGACACGGGGCATGAGAGGGGGGTGGGGGGTAACAGAAGAGAGACACGGGACATGAGCGGGGGGTGGGGGGCAAAAGCAGGGACACACGGGGCATGACGGGGGGGTGGGGGGCAACAGAGAGACACAGGGCATGGCTGGGGGGTCGGGGGCAACAGGAGAGAGACACAGGGCTTGACCTGGGGGTGGGGGGCATCAGGAGAGAGACACGGGGCATGAGAGAAGGGGTGGGGGGTAACAGGAGAGAGACACGTGGCATGAGTGGGGGTCTGGGGCAACAGCAGGGAGACACAGGGCATGAGCGCGGGGTGGGGGAACATGAGGGAGACACGGGGCATGAGCAGGGGTGTGGGGGTAACAGGAGAGAGACACGGGGCATGAGCGGGTTGTGAAGGGCAACAGCAGGGAGACACGGGGCATGAGCGGGGGTGGGGGGTAACAGGAGAGACACGAGGCATGAGCGGGGGGTGGGGGGAACAGTAGAGACACGGGGCATGAGCGGGGTGTGGGGGGCAACAGCAGGGAGACACGGGGCATGACCCGGGGGCGGGGGGCCACAGGAGAGAGACAGGGGGCATGAGAGGGGGGTGGGGGGTAACAGGAGAGAGATACAGGGCATGAGAGGGGGGTGGAGGGGTAACAGGAGAGAGAAACGGGGCATGAGCGGGGGGTGGGGGGCAACAGCAGGGAGACACGGGGCATGAGCGGGGGGTGGGGGGCAACAGCAGGGAGACACGGGGCATGAGCAGGGGGTGGGGGGAACACGAGGGAGACACGGGGCATGAGCGGGGAGTGGGGGGTAACAAGAGAGAGACACGATGCATGAGAGGGTGGTGGGGGTAACAGGAGAGAGACACGGGGCATGAGCGGGGGTGGGGGGTAACAGGAGTGAGACACGGGGCATGAGCGGGGGTGGGGGGCAACAGCAGGGAGACATGGGGCATGACCGGGGGGGGGGGGGGGGCATGAGCCAAAATGTGTTTGGCCCTGGGATGGGTTGAGCTGGTTGCTTGCTTATAATATATATATATACATATATATATATATATATATATAATTAAACACTGGGATCATGGATGCCAGCTTTGGTTTTTATATATATATTTATGCAGGGAACAGGTGGGGGTATTTCTGCACCTGTAGTGAAAATCCAAAGCTGGCACCCATGATCCCAGTGTTTAATTTCCTAACAACTGCTGTCAGCTCAACAGAAACATGTATTTGTGATTAAGCAGTTTGACAACCATTTAACATCTTTATAAATATAACCTGTTATAAAAAACACAAAGGAAGAGGCACAACAATTACAGGGTATTTGTTTGGTGGTCAGATAAAAAAAGAAACACATTTCAAAGAAAACTAGCGAATGCAAGTTTAAGCAGCATGATTGAGTTTGGAAATTACGTTTTTTTTACTGAGTGTAAGATGCCCATTTGGAAAACAATAGTGTGTCCAGCAGGTAGAAAGCCTCCTTATAACAGTGGGGGCCCCCACCCAAATAATAGTCATGGCCACTTAATTCATGCTGTGTCCCTTTCAGGCCAGAAGAAAGAAAATAGGATGAGCAAAGAAATCGCTCAAACGCGGGAAAAAATAGGCTCAGCAAATACGACCTGTAAACGCGCTAATGATGATCAGAGCCACTGGCTTCACTCTGCGTATCTGCGGGCTTGGAAAAAGACTTGTCAGTGATGAGGTAGGCTGGATTCTTGTGTTGTGAAGAGTGCAGACACTGGCCAATATTCAAAATAGATAAACGTGTGGCATCATGAAAGATTACGTTTTTGAAACTTAGCATTTTCCGTGCATTCATGTTAAACTAGGCACAATATGTTTTAAATAAGAAACCATAACATGTTTTAATTACTCTAAAGAACTGTGCACTTTAAATACTTCTATTCTAAACTAACCACTATACTCCTGACAAACTGTATCACCCTAAATGCAAGGATTCTTTTAAAGTATTTGTCTCTCAATGAACATTGGGTTGGGCTCGCACTGGGGATTGCATTTCAACAACGGCTTCAGCTTCAAGGCTATTGTCATGTAGAAGGGGCCCTGCCCTGGGGAATTTCACACCTGCCTTGAGCTTAGACCAAACACTAATGTGGAGGAGGGGAGAGGAAGCAAGGAGAGGGAGAGGGCTGGGAATTCCAGAGTGGTTTCAGACGGGCTTTTCAAAAACATTTTCCGTGTCAGAGCAAAATGCTACATTTTCTTAATAAACATGTACTTTTTTATTACATTTAAAATGGGTGCTTTTCTGAGAGTCATTTTTAGGGCATAATGCATTTTGCCAGAACCCATTTAACAGTAATACTACGACTGTTATATAGTTTACACTGTACTGGCTTAATTAAAAAACCTTGCTCTTTATCACCACTTTCATTCTGTTGTCCTAAATGCTTAATTTTAAAGCACTTTATGCCCTAACCCGGCTTCACATTTTAAAGCGAACTTGATAAGTAATGTTGGTCACAGCTCGATCGGGTTTAAAGATAGTTTGGCAGATTTTTGTGTAGTTGCTATGTTCCAACATATTTTTAGGAAAATATATGTAAAATGGTGCATTTTAAATACACTGGGTCATTTTATTTCTCATAATCAGTCATGATTACAAGAAATAAAGTTAAGGATTTAATACAACATTAAAAGATGCTGGCGCTTAAATGTCTTTCCTCCAGTGGCAAAGCCAATCATGCAGAAATCTTGCTTCTCAATCTACAGTATGGGCCTCATTACGACTTTGGAGGCAGCCATGCCCTTAATAAGGGCATGGCTGCCTCCAAAATCGGGTCCGGGTTCCCTGAATGGGGAAATACCGGACCATTCCGAGTATGAAGGGCCCGGTATTTCCTCTTTCAGGGAACCCGCGCCCGGTCCTTCCCCATTCCCATTCGAGCCCTCATAGGGATCAATGGGAATGGGGAGGGAGCTAACAACGGGCCCATTACGAACAGGCCCATTGTTAGCTCCCTGGTCCCTCGCGGGACCCGCTATGGACATCTGGAAAAACCAGACGTCCAGAGCGTGTCCCACGAGGGGACCTCGTAATAGTGCGAAGTGGGTTTAACGGCACCGGCACCATTACTGGCGCCGTTAAATCCATTCTGCACTTCTTTTAATGAGGCCCTATGTCTCAGATATATAAGTACTCACCGACCGCACAGAAACACCACCTCCTTTAGCATCCCTTAATATTACCAATGTAAGTCTTCTCTTTTTTTATTTTACCACTCCTATTATCAGAATGAACTCTTATTATCGTACCGATAGCTGCATGAGGACACGCCACAGGTTTCAATTCATGATGCACACATGCGAGCACCTAAAGTTCGGGTGACCAGATTTCCAAAATGAAAAAACGGGACGACCAACAACATAAAAGAGGGACTACCTCATCGCAGCCCACCAATTACCGCCCCTCCCCAACATGCCCCCACAACCACCACCCAATCATATTTCCAGCACTTCTTTTTATAAACTGTATATGATCTCATTTGTGCAGTTTTGTTTGTGAATCTTGGCATGTTAATGCAAAACAAGCATTTGCTATAACTGATATTACATGACTTGCTGTACAACCTTTTCCAAGCCTGACTTGCACCTGAAAGGTTGTGGGTTCGAGCCAATCCTCCAGCGCCAACATTCTGAAGGTGTTGTGAAAAAAAGAATACACTTTTAATTACCATAGCCGCCCAACCATACAACTCCAGGGACCCCAGGATGGAGGGTGATTTCCCGGGGCTGTCTGGTCACCCTACCTAAAGTATAAAAATCACTACTTTGCATCTTTATCTCTTTGGTGCGTCGTAAGGGTGCCTTAGTTTGCCTTTCTCTGTGCGCCGTTTTGCTCTTGAAGCGAGTTCTTAGTTTCATGACCGGCCTATTAATTTCCACCCAGCAGCTTTTGAGCTATTTTGTGCTCAATGAATTTAGCTGCATTCATTGCTCTGTGCTGTAGACAGCATGGCCAAATAGTGGTTTACTTTACTTTTAAGCTAGGTAGTTTATACGCTAAATGTGAATCTGCCTCGATCTGCATCTCGAGCAGTGGCTTGATGCATTTCTGACCCAAATGAGCTTGTAAATCGGAATAGCTGGTTTTCAATGCATGTGCTCATGATGCAACTTTTACTTGACCATTCTGTTATTAAATTATGTGCACGTTATCTGGCACTCTTTTACATGTCTCTATTCGCAAACCCAATACTTTTGGATGTTGAACTTACATATTTGAGAATCTGTTATTTTATGCTCTCGGGAGATAGCAGACTGTTGATTGTCAATGTTCATGTATCCAAAGCTGCCATGCGCTCGCCATTAGCGAGTTAATGATGGTCTCTTGGCCAGTAATGAATGTGTGCATGTGCTGAATTGAGGATGGCAAATGACTGATGTGCTAGTAGCTTGCAACATTCTATGTTCAGCTTATTTGATGCTGCTACTTGATTCACGCTGATAATTGGTACTAACAAATGCTGTTGCCCAAACAGGTTAGTGGTCGTTTTGGGCTGTTTGTTGACAACGTGCCTTTTATTCAGTGGATAACTGCATGGGTTTAGTCTGGAGAGGCAGCCCTCAAGTTAAATCGGTTTTGGTGGATTCTGATCACCTACAGTGTGGATGCACTTTTTGTTGCATGTTGGGCATGAGGGAGGATTAGATAGCTGCTAGTTGTGTGGTCGTCTGGTGGATCTGAAAATTGTAGCTGGGTTAAGTTCGGCTTGTTTTTTTTGTTTTTTTGTGAGCATAAAAGTGTAACGCTCACCTGGTTCCCACAGAGGCGCGGCGTCGAAGGCGCAGAACTCTGAAGATGGACAGAAAGGGCCCCTCTATTCTGGCTTCCCTGGCTCGTTGGATACCCTCCTGTGCGTGAAAAGGGAGTATTACCAACTGTGGAACAATGCTCAAGCCTCCCGCTCCTTTCCAACCCTCCACGATACCTCCTCCACGATTCCCTGTGAAGCCTCACCTTAGGGTTTGGAAGGATGAGCTCTCCATCCTGCTTCTGATGCAGGGGCGCGTTGAAACCCAGTTACTTCACTGGATTGAGGATTGATGGGAGTTCAGGTAAGCTTGACTGTTCAGGTAAGGCGCTGTAAAAGTTCTGTTCAAAAGTTCAAGCTTAATAATAATGTTCGTTGTCTAATTGCAGCAAGCGCTAATGTTTATGTCTATTTCCCCTTAGTGGCCGGGGTTCGGAGTTCCGGAGATATGGCGCCGACCCAAAGTGAAGACAGAGCTAAAGTGTAGATGCCACACATTTACAGGACTCCCAGAATCGGGAGACCACACAAGGACCAGTCGTTATTAAAAAGAGATAAACATCAAATTTAATAGGTTCAGAGTCTAAAAAGTGATTAAATAATGCGGTCCACAATACATACAATTCATAAACAGAAAAACACCAGAGTTATTAATTGTTTGTCTTAACTAAACCTAACCAGTGTAGGGTATGGTACACTATTTGTTAAAATGTACCTACAGACATTGAATGTGTCTACAGTTTGATACATTGTAAATCAGCTAAATTTTAGCCTGTCACGTAACGCCTGTTTGTTTTTCTGTTACTCTGTTTATGAATTGTATGTATTGTGGACCGCATTATTTAATCACTTTTTAGACTCTGAACCTATTAAATTTGATGTTTATCTCTTTTTAATAACGACTGGTCCTTGTGTGGTCTCCCGATTCTGGGAGTCCTGTAAATGTGTGGCATCTACACTTTAGCTCTGTCTTCACCATAACTACAGATCTTTGTCCCCCCGGACACAGACAGAGTATACGTTGCTAACTTATGTCAGTCAACTGTATACCGGGCTTCCTCCATATTTAAGTTGCCGACCCAAAGTGAAACAGTTCTGGATGAGCGCTCAGGTAATGTCTTTGCATTCGCTCATTCAATGTCTTTGTCTTTTTTCCCCATAGGCGCCGGGGTCCGGAGATGCCAGGAAGCGGCAGGACCCGAAATGCAGTGGGAATAATCCAACAGGTAAGACTTAAAAGGAAACTGAGCTTTCCTTATTCCTTTTCTCCCTCTCACCTTTGTTCTTGTCTTTTTTCCTCTAGGCGCCGGGGCGTAGCTGAATCCGGAATATTGCTGCAGAAGATGGAAGCGCCTTGCAAAGGTGAGTAAAATGCAGCGCTGCAGCGATCGAAACAAAATGCTTTTAAAATGATGTCTTCCTTTTCAGGGCCGTTGGAGAAATGACTCCGGGATGCAGATTTAGCAGGTAAGGGCTTTTCTTCTCCTATTCTCTTCCTTTCTCCCCTTGCAGGTGTTCCAGGGTGCTGGCAGGCGTGGCTGAAGTCAGGATGCAGGAGCTGACACGGTGAGCGTCCAGCTGCTAGGTGCAGAACAACGCAAAGCACGTGTGGCTGTTCTGGTGGGGTTTAAATAGCCTTGGAAGAAGTTCCTGGTATGTATCCTTCCACCAATCAGGTAGGTATCCTTCCCCGACCACACCCGGGTGGTGAAGTAGTCCTACAGGTAAAGTAGTCCCATTCAGGCCTCAAGAGGGCCTGGATGAAGCAGCAAGGTCTGCATCAGGTAAGTGTGCACCCAAGCACTTAAACACATATCCTCTTCTATGAGCCTGGCGCCTAAGGCGCCAGGACTGGGGACCGCTATGAGCCTGGCGCCTAAGGCGCCAGGACTGAGTCCAAAGGGCCCCGACTTGGGCCCGCTGAGACTTCCCTGGGGAAAATGATGTCTGCCTCTGGGGTTGCTGGGCCCGGCCTGGCTCTTTGGAGGTAGGCATCATGACAGTACCCCCCCTCAAGGCCCCTACCAAGGTCATTTCCTCCGGGGGTTTTGGTTTGTGCGGGAATCTTCGATGGAATCGTTGAATTAATCGTGGTGCGTGAACATAGTTACTGGGTTCCCAAGATCTTTCCTGAGGTCCATATCCTTTCCAATCAACAAGATAGAAGAGTTTCGACTTAACTATCTTGGAATCTAAAATGTCTTTCACTTCGAATTCTAATTCTCCATCAATTTGGACAGGGCCTGGGGGCTCAGACAGTCTGGTTCCAGGTTGTACTGGTTTTGGAAGAGATGCGTGAAAAACGGGATGAATCCGCATGTTGGATGGTAAATCGAGTTTAAAGGCCACTGGGTTGATAATAGCTTTGATGGGGTAAGGCCCAATGAATCTGGGATTAAAAGTTCGCTGACCCTTGAGGGGTAGATGTTTAGTTGCTAGCCATACCTGATCTCCTACTTGGTAAGGAGGAGTTTTACTTCGGTGCAAATCAGCGTTTTCTTTATACTTTTTCTTGGCTTGCTGTAAGTGGGTTGTAGCTTCTTTGAAGGCTTGGGTTATTGTGGAATGTAGGTGATTTACTGCAGGCATCTCCAGGGTCAGAGGTGGATCTAGGTCAGAGGTCCGAGGATGGTGACCATACAGGGTATAAAAAGGAGTCTGTCCGGTTCCAGAATGCACTGAATTGTTGTATGCATATTCTGCAATCCAAAGGATGTCTTTCCAATTTAACTCAGATTGGTGTAACATGCACCGCAGATATTGCTCGAGAGTCTGATTGGTTCTCTCGGTTTGTCCGTCGGTCTGGGGGTGGTGGCTGGTGGATAACCGCACGTCTATTTGTGCTAGTTGGCAACATTTCTTCCAAAAGTGGGAGATAAATTGACTTCCACGGTCTGAGACTAATATGGAAGGGAAACCATGTAACCGCACTATATTTTCCATAAATTCCTTGGCCAAGGTGGAAGCTGACGGCAATCCTTTTAAAGGGATAAAATGGGCCATTTTGGAGAATAGATCCACTATTACGAGAATCGTGTTGTAACCACCACAAGGAGGCAGGTCAGTTATAAAGTCCATTGACAAGGTGTGCCAAGGTGCTGGTGGAATGTCTAAAGGTTGAAGTAGGCCGGCTGGCCTTTTCTTTTGACTCTTATTTTGGGCACAGATTCCGCAAGACAACACAAATCACTTTATGTCTTTTCTCCAAGAAGGCCACAAGAAGTGGCGTTTGATCTTTTCTTCTGTTTTCGCGATACCGGGGTGTCCTTCCATTAATGATTCATGATGACGGGTAATGACAAGTTCCTGCAATTCTTTACTTGGCAGAAATAACCGCTCTTGGAAGTAGGGTAAATCATGCGTAACGGTGTAGTGAGGACCCTTTTGACTCCATTCCAGTAAGGCAGAAGAGTCAAAAAGCTGTTTTACTTGAGCTTGGATGTCCTCAATGGTTTGCAATGAAGTCAAGCCCAGAATTCTTTGTTCCGGTATGATTGGCACAGGTTCTAAACTCGAATTGGGTTCTTCCATGCCTATCCGGGATAAGGCATCTGCCTTACCATTCTTGCAGCCTGGGCGATAGGTAATTACAAAATCAAATTCCGCAAAGAATAAAGCCCATCGGAGTTGTCACGAAGATTGAGCTTTGGCCGTCTTTAAATACTGCAAATTTCTGTGGTCCGTAATTATGGTGATGGTGTGTCTTGCACCGAGAAGATAGTGACGCCAAGCCTTGAAAGCTGATTTAATAGCCAGTAGTTCTTTGTCGGTAATTGCGTAATTGAGTTCAGGTGGAGAGAATTTTCTGGACCAAAAGGCTACAGGGTGTAGTTGGTGAGTTTCTGGGTCTCTTTGCGACAGGACAGCCCCCATGGCCGAAATGGATGCATCGGTTTCCACGATGTAAGGGAGATCTGGGCGCGGGTGCTTCAATACAGGTGCAGAGGTGAATTTGGTTTTCAGGTCCTAAAAGGCTTGTTCAGCCTCAAGAGTCCATTCAAAGCGTTTATTTTTCTTTAGGAGACCTGTGATGGGTTGAACAGTTCGAGAAAATTCCGGGATGAACCTTCGATAGAAATTGGCAAAGCCAAGCATGCTTTGCACTACCTTCACAGAGCTAGGAGATGGCCATTTGAGAATGGCGTCCACTTTCCGCGAGTCCATTCGGATTCCTTGAGGTGTCAGGATGAATCCGAGAAACTCCACTTCTGTGGTATGAAAAACGCATTTTTCGAGCTTGGCAAATAATTTGTGCTGGCGCAATTTCTCAAGAACTGCCCTAACATGGTTTCTGTGATCAGATTCTGAGGAGGAATACACCAGGATGTCGTCAATATAAACGATGACACAAACATCGATAAGTTCCCGAAGAACATCATTCATGAAGTACTGAAAGGCGGCAGGTGCGTTGCACAAACCGAAGGGCATTACTTGATATTCGAAGAGCCCAAATTTGGTGCGGAATGCAGTCTTCCACTCGTCGCCCTCTTTTATACGTACCAGGTGGTAAGCTCCTCGGAGTTCTAGCTTGGTGTACACACGAGCATCTTTTACTTGGTCGATAAGCTCAGGTATCAGGGGCAAAGGGTAACGATTCTTAATCGTTATCTGATTTAGGGCGCAGTAGTCAATACAGGCCCTAAGGTCTCCTTCCTTTTTAGGTACGAAGAACAAAGCGGAAGAGACTGGTGACTTTGATGGGCGAATGAAGCCATTGGCCAGGTATTGATCCAAATACTGGTGCAAATGCAGGTTCTCAGGTTCAGTAAGAGCATAAATCCTACTACAAGGTAGTTGTGCATTGGGTACCAAGTCGATTTGGCAATCGTAAGATCGATGGGGAGGTAAGGTGTTAGCCTGCTCTTTCTGAAAAACGTCTTGGAATTCTTGGTATTCAGATGGTAGCTGTACAGGGGTGGAAGTTACAGAGGCTAGACCCATAGCTGGATTCCTTGGGTAACAGGTTGGTTCACAATCAGGAAAAGTTATCTTCTTTGCTCGCCAGTGTATTCTCGGATTATGTGTTTCTAACCAAGGGATACCAAGAAGTACTTGAAATTGTGGGGCCTTGATCACATCAAACACGATTGTTTCCCGATGTCCGTCCTGACCCACCAGAGTGATTTCAACTGTGGAATGCGTTACAGGCCCTGAGGCTATTTCGGTTCCATCAACTGTAGTAATTACATCTTGGGTTACTTTCGGGCGGAGATGAAGCTTAATCCTGGAAGCCAATTCACGGTCTATGTAATTTCCATAGCTCCAATGTCTATGTATGCTTTTATAGCATGCAACTGCTGAGGCTGTTTTGGGTTCACAAGCACCATTGGCATGACAAAATGCGAGGTCAAAGAGTTTGTTTTCAAGCTCGGCAAGCGGACCCCTACGCTTGTCGGGCTAGGTCGTTTCCCGAACCAGGTGTCAATAACTCATTATCAGTGGCTCCAACGACCTTCTTGGGTGGTTTAACTGGACAACTTTGAAGAAAGTGACCGGAAGTTCCACAATACAGACAAAGTTGCATTTGTCGCCTTCTCTCTCGTTCCATCTGCGTTAATGGTCCTTTAACACTGCCAATTTGCATAGGTTCGGAAACGTCAGTACTCTTGGAGTTAACGTGGGTCTTGATAGGTACTCTGGTTTCATACTTGAGCCGATCTGCTTTTCTATTTTGAAGTCTGTGATCAAGTTGAACCACTAAGTCTATGTAGTCTGCGCAGGCCTGGGGTGGATCTACTATCTGAGCTATAACATCTTTAAGCTCTCCGCGCAGGCCTTGATGAAATAATGTGATCCTTTTATTTTCAGGCCATCCGGTTTCCACAACTAGTCTATTAAAGGTGGCGATATAGGACAAAAGATCCTGGTTACCTTGTCGTAAGGATAGCAGTTCGTTGTCAAGGGCCTGTCCCTGCGAGTGTCGAGCGAACAATCTTTCCATGCTGGCCTGGAAGCCCTGGAAATCCCGGAGAATGGGATCATCCTGATTTACCAATGGAATAGACCAATCGGCAGCGCAGCCACTGAGGTAAGATAGTACAAAGGCTACTTTGGTCTGGTCGTTGGGGAAGGCCCCGGGCCTGCATAAAAAGTGTAAACGGCATTGGTTCATAAAAACGGCATATTTCTTGGGATCCCCCGCAAAACGTTCCGGCGGGGCCAAAGGCATGTGTCCAGGTAGATTGATTTGTACCGGGTTATTCGAACCCATTGTTGTAGAAATATCTCCGGAAACAGGTAAAGGAGTGTGCTCTGCCTGGCCCTGCAATAACCTTTTAGCCAGATCATCAGTTCTTTCCTTGGATAGGATTAGTTCCCTTCTGAGAGCATTAGTCTCCTGGCGGGCTGAGTGCACTTCTGCCCGTAATTCCCCTAAAAGATGGGCCAGCTGATCTGTCTCGGAAGTCTCCATAGCGCCCAGGTGGGAAATTGTGGTAAGGCTTCGCGTTCTGTAACGCTCACCTGGTTCCCACGGAGGCGCGGCGTCGAAGGCGCAGAACTCTGAAGATGGACAGAAAGGGCCCCTCTATTCTGGCTTCCCTGCCTCGTTGGATACCCTCCTGTGCGTGAAAAGGGAGTATTACCAACTGTGGAACAATGCTCAAGCCTCCCACTCCCTTCCAACCCTCCACGATACCTCCTCCACGATTCCCTGTGAAGCCTCACCTTAGGGTTTGGAAGGATGAGCTCTCCATCCTGCTTCTGATGCAGGGGCGCGTTGAAACCCAGTTACTTCACTGGATTGAGGATTGATGGGAGTTCAGGTAAGCTTGACTGTTCAGGTAAGGCGCTGTAAAAGTTCTGTTCAAAAGTTCAAGCTTAATAATAATGTTCGTTGTCTAATTGCAGCAAGCGCTAATGCTTATGTCTTTTTCCCCTTAGGGGCCGGGGTTCGGAGTGCCGGAGATATGGCGCCAACCCGAAGTGAAACAGTTCTGGATGAGCGCTCAGGTAATGTCTTTGCATTCGCTCATTCAATGTCTTTGTCTTTTTTCCCCATAGGGGCCGGGGTCCGGAGATGCCAGGAAGCGGCAGGACCCGAAATGCAGTGGGAATAATCCAACAGGTAAGACTTAAAAGGAAACTGAGCTTTCCTTATTCCTTTTCTCCCTCTCACCTTTGTTCTTGTCTTTTTTCCTCTAGGCGCCGGGGCGTAGATGAATCCGGAAGATTGCTGCTGAAGATGGAAGCGCCTTGCAAAGGTGAGTAAAATGCAGCGCTGCAGCGATCGAAACAAAATGCTTTTAAAATGATGTCTTCCTTTTCAGGGCCGTTGGAGAAATGACTCCGGGATGCAGATTTAGCAGGTAAGGGCTTTTCTTCTCCTATTCTCTTCCTTTCTCCCCTTGCAGGTGTTCCAGGGTGCTGGCAGGCGTGGCTGAAGTCAGGATGCAGGAGCTGACACGGTGAGCGTCCAGCTGCTAGGTGCAGAACAACGCGAAGCACGTGTGGCTGTTCGGGTGGGGTTTAAATAGCCTTGGAAGAAGTTCCTGGTATGTATCCTTCCACCAATCAGGTATGTATCCTTCCCCGACCACACCCGGGTGGTGAAGTAGTCCTACAGGTAAAGTAGTCCCATTCAGGCCTCAAGAGGGCCTGGATGAAGCAGCAAGGTCTGCATCAGGTAAGTGTGCACCCAAGCACTTAAACACATATCCTCTTCTATGAGCCTGGCGCCTAAGGCGCCAGGACTGGGGTCCGCTATGAGCCTGGCGCCTAAGGCGCCAGGACTGAGTCCAAAGGGCCCCGACTTGGGCCCGCTGAGACTTCCCTGGGGAAAATGATGTCTGCCTCTGGGGTTGCTGGGCCCGGCCTGGCTCTTTGGAGGTAGGCATCATGACAAAAAGTGCGTCTTATTCCCAATGGGGGTATTTTATTGAAGTGTAAACATATTTTAACTCTGTTTTTGACCTGATTTGTGCGTAGATGTGGTCCCAAGTGTACAACTGTTCCAATCTTATCCATGGAGCTTTTTGGGTGAATTAGAGCAGTGGACTCTTGTATGTGTTTTCAATCTTGTTGTTGGGAGCAAGATGGTATTTTTGGGCGTATTTCCAATTTTAGGGGAGTAAACCCGACTGGTACACGCCTTGTCTGTAGGGCTGTGTGGCACTGGTTGCAGGCAATCTCCCAGAGAAGCGTGCAAGCTAATTTCCGTGAACACTATACACATACGCATGTGTCCTAAGCAGACCGTTGTGTGCCTCTGGTGCTAGGAATTGTAGGCCTGGACTGATATGTACATTGTTTAGGGTTCTGTTTGTGGTTTTTTTAATTGCTGGGTGCAAGTTACTTTGAGAATATTATGGTAGCATAGATGCTAAGATTGTGGCTGGCCTGGTGGGCAATTTGTATGGCAATGTTTTGCAAGTTGTGCTCTTGGGTTAAGGTATTTTGATAATGGATGCCCTGAGGCGCCATGTTTTCTGGCAATGGAAGTACGCAGCGACTGATCCTGGCTGTCAGTGTGCAACACCGGAACGAGTACAAGACACACTATTTACTAACATTCACCAGTCTGCTCTACTCCACTCTTGTTACAGCTTCATATGGGACACCCCTTCTAAAATTTGATGGAAATTAATTTCTAACCTTCAATGCCTCTGTTAATGTATGCAAAAAGCTTGTACACCCAAGAGATGTGTAGCAGACATTGATTCGGATCTGAGTACTAGAATTGAATCACTTTTGCTCTTCTACCTGTACATTGTACATTGTATTTTGATTTCTCCAACTGTGGCACAGATCTGAGACTTATGCTCAACTATTGTTTACAGTTTTCTTTTTCCTTATGTGTTACTCTCAGTTCTTCCTTTTGAGACACCGTAATTAATATGCAGCTGTCTTGACATAGGAAACCGTGTGGATTAAAAATTGCACCACTAAAGATAAGAATTGTCTTTCCCAATTATATAGACTATACCTTCACAAAACAATTCACTGGTTTTGTTTAACCCCTAGGAGTTTTAGAATACATCATGACTTTGAATTAATGGTGTATCTCTGACAACACCACTTATTCAAATACAACTAATCACATACCGAATTTATAGTATGTTTTAACTTTGCTAGGCGGTTACCACCAATGTGATACACTGCTCATTTCAGCCTCAGGTTCTGCCGTTATGGGCTGCCCCTTCAGTTCACACACGAGTACAAGACATGGCAGTAGTGGTTATAAAGGTAGAAAGTTGTTACAGAGATGTGTTCCAGTTTGGGGGATTCCATAGTGTACAACTAAACGTTGTCCATAAGAATACGTCTGTATGCTACAAGGTCCCAATGTGATAAAATGGGAGTCATGGAATTGGACATCTGGGAGCAAATTCACAGCATTATCTATTGGACACCAGCAGAAAAAATCACAGCAGGGCTTCCTTGCAACGGATGGAGTGGATGGAACGGATGGAGTGAATGGAACGGTTCGAGTGCATGGTACGGATGAAGTACATATAACGGATGGAGTGCATGGAATGGATAGAAAGGATGAGTGCAGAGAACGGAGCGAGTGCCGGGAACATAGGCAGTGCATGAAACAGGGAGTGCATGGAACAGATAGAATGCATGCAACTAATAAAGTAGATAGAACCAATGGAATGATGGAACGGATAGAGTGGATGTAACGGAAAGAGTGGACTGAACTGACAGAGTGGATGGGACGGATGAAATGGATGGAACGAATAGAGTGGATGGGATGGATGGAATGGATGGAAAGAATAGAGTGGATGGAACAGATGGAATGGATGGATAGGTTGGAGTGCATGAACGGTTGAAGTGCAGGGTATGGATGAAGTATAAAACACATGGAGTGCATGGAACGGATAGAACGAAAAGAGTGCATGGAATGGAGTGAGTGCACGGAACCGAGGAAGGAATGGTTGGACCGGTTGGACTGCTCAGAACAGTTGGAGTGCATGGTATGGATGAAGTACATGGAATCAGAAGAAGTGCATGGAATGGATAGGAGGAAGGGAGTGCATGGAACAGAGGGAGTGCTTGGAATGGATAGAGTACTTGGAACCGATGAAGTGGATAGAACCGATGGAGTGGATGGAACCGACAGAGTGGATGGAACCAATGGAGTGGATGAAACCGATGGAGTTAATGAAACCGATGGAGTGGATGAAACCGATGGAGTGGATGAAACCGATGGAGTGGATAGAACGGATGGCGTGGATGAAACAGATGGCATGGATAGAACGGATGCAGCAAATGGAACTGATGAAGTGAGTAAAACACATGGGACACAGCCTCACCGAAACCCACCATATCACACCACCACGCTTACTCTCTCCTATACACCACCACTCAACTAGAATACAGTTATACTATGACACATTCAGTATAGCTGTTCTCATACTAACACCCGCCACATACTGCCCATCATCCTAACAAACTCACCCAGCTCAGCACACACCACCGGCCTAAGCGTCTCCTCAGGCCTAACACAGCCAGAAATCACTCTGGGTATCAACCCACCAGAATGAACACATATTCCTGACCTCCCAAACCATCACACCTACAGCTAATAAGCAGCTATCACGCAAATACCTCTCCAGCTGCACACATATCCGGTGCACCCACGCACCTTATGACTCTCTCTCTCTCTCTACTGACTCGAACTTCGGTTCCCGAGGGCGTTCAACCTACCAGTGCTTTGAGATCATACCAATGATACATGAGGCGCTATATAAATACAAAGTAACATAACATAACATAACAGATGGACAAATGAAAAGCAGTAAACACACACTGTTATTATCACACACAGACACACATAAAGAGATCCTCAGGCAAACATACCACTCAAAGCACCTAGATTTGGTGGGTGTCACTCGCCCTGTACTCAATTCGAGTTTATCAAAATCTGTGTACCATTCCATACACTTGGATAGGCTATGTTCCACTAAAAACACTGACTTTCAACTGCCTTGAAATTGCAATAGGTTAGGTAGGTGCAAAGAGAGGTAGAGACAAGAAAACAGAGAGGCAAAAACGTATAGCAAGACACAGCCGCACAAAGGCGGCAATCTCAAATGTCCCTAATCCATGCAGGGTAGGTGATCAATTCCTTGTTTCAGTCTTTGGATTCTGGAAAAAGTACTTTTCCTATTTTAAAATTAGGACTACAAGTCTCAGGATGCAAAGGAAAAACCAGGATGGAGCACCCACTTAAAGCTTAAATGGGGAAACCTAAAAGCTCTTACAAATGCACATAGGCCAAAGCAAATACATACACGCTCATTCTGACATATTTATAGTCATGCACAGGGAGGCAGCCCATGCACACATACACAAAACTGTATCCCTTATCCACCCAAATCCACTCAGAAGCACCAAGCATGCCAGCCTCAGTTAACAGGACAGTCATGCAAAAGTTATGGACAGCTGCCTTCTAATAATACCTAGAATGCCCCTGCCTGTAGTCTGTGGGCATTTGTCTTACTACTCTTAGTACTCAGCATTGACCTATACCTGAAGTACAAAAATAGTTTTAGAGTTACCGAAAGTTGCCAAGTATTTGTTGCCTGTGTGAATTATTATCCACTCATCCATCTCATCACAGTCTCCTAGTATTACCCTTTCCAAAATGTAGCATTGAAGAAAACTAAACAACATAAATACCCTCCTCCTCACAACATGACCTCTTCTTATCTGTCGCTGCTGCAATGAACAGATCAGTCTTTTCCAGAACCAAAGATAAGCATATGAAATGTATGACACCGTAATGTTACTTTTGTATTGCAGGTTTGCATATTCCTATGCTCTCTGCATCATTCTACCAATCTTGGGACAGTTGGGACCTACTCTGTGGACCAGTTCCTCTCTGATCCCCGAGTATTGCTGGGCAGGCTGAGTGATCCTGGGGACAGCTTCAGGTCAGGGAAAAGCCAGTACTCTCCCACTCTTGTGGCACTATCCAGCATACAGCGGTCTCTATACAAAGTGGGAGCATAAACACTTATTCTGGTTCCAGATCTCAGCAGTGCGATAGCATGCAACAATTCACTTTTCCGAAGCCCCTTGGTTGCATTGGTTATGGCACAGAAGCATAAGGAAGAAGATAAACCAACACTGCTGCCCGTGCATGTTGGCAAGCAACCTGCCATATTGAACAATGAAACTTTAGTCTGCAGCTCCGCGCAAAGTAACACCCGCACAGGAAAATGCCTCTGGAACAGACAATGTGGCAGCTCCTATGTACTTACTACATAGTGAACAACCTACTAAAACAGTGGTCTGCAACCTTTCGTTATGTAGATGATTTGAACTTCAACTCCAGCCAGCCCTAGCCATCGTAGTCAATGGCGACAGATCATGGGAGTAATAGACACCTGCACTATGATAGCTATGGAGAAGGATACATTCCAAAGCCTAACCGCTACTGCTATTGCCCAGTGATGTTGAAAGCAGCCATTCTTTGCTCTCCCCCATTGAACTTTGCACAGTGCGTCTTGACACCACAGGGTGCTTTGCTCTAGCCTAGTCACAGCGAGCTGTGAGCATGAAGGCGGCCCAGACAGCTACTTTGGTCATTGCCTGAGACTAGTGCCCAGTGCGGGTGGGCCGGCTGGGAAGGAGGCGAGCGGCAGGTGTCGAGCGAGTGTGTGGCACCGATTACAGTGCCCCTGTGAAGAAACATTACCTAGCGGGTCAACTTCTTGGTGAGCGCCGTGATTGCCCACTACTGGTGCAGGTGAGACTCACTGTAGACTGAAGATCAGTTTGGCCACTGAGATGTTAGTGAGACAGCTAGTGAGACAGGCAGCAGGTCTGCAGTAACTCCCATCTGTTTGCCACCACTTAATTGGCTAGTACAACATTGTAGCAGTTAGCAAAGTTAGCAAAGGGATTGTATTGGAAGTTGGCTAATACTGATACATTTGCAGCTAGTTGTTGCTTGTTGTATTTTGCCCCTTTTCCCCCTTGCCTTGAGCTCACTTTTGAGCTTGCCCCATGCATATGTCCAGGTAGTGCATTCAATTGAGTAGCCCCAAAACACATCACTTTGTTTTGCTGATAGTGACTGCTGGACGATGTCCTTTGAGCCATCGGCATTCATCCGGCATTCATCCGGCATTCATCCTTAGAATGTGTGGAGAGCGCATGGTCTTCAGTGTTCCATGGTGGGACCTGAGTGACTGGATGGAAAAAACACAGCGTGCATCTCGAGGGAAACAAAATGGATAGATGAAATGTTCCCAGCATCAGGGGCAAGTTCAGACTGCATAGTGACTCTACAGTTTAAAAAACAGTTGTCCTTTGCTCTATCTGCAGATCAGACCCTTGTACTGGACACAAGTGCTGGCAGTGTTCTATTACGAGGGTCGGAGGGCCAACAAATTAAGATCTGTATTGGCATATGTCCCCCTGTTAACAAGGAGAGTGTGTCATCATGTCCAAGTATGTCAAAAGATCTAGTAGTTGTGGAAAGCAACAGTAACCTGAAACTTCTTGCATCCCCCTCGACAATTTAGGTTGGGAGGCCCTGATTACCAGTATGTGGAATGAAGGATAAGCTGGGGGTTTGCTTCATCTGGCGATGGGAGGGGAAAGCAGAGGCAAAAAGTGCATGTCCAGCGGTCTTCTTGTGGCTCGGGCATACCCAGCAAAAATTTCTTGCGAAGCAGGATACTCAAAACCGTTTCATTCGGTCTGCCAGGCCCCCTTCTCACAGCTTGACATTGGCCTCCCGCTACGTATGCCTTTGCTTCCCGCTGTATATGCTCTGCACTGCATCACGGGTCTCAAGCACTCCTCCTGCTATGCTGCCACACCAGAGAGATCTCTCCGCACACAGCTGGCTGTGCTCCCATAGCTGCCTTGGCTTCTGCCTCTCCCTCTTCCTTGGCTTCCATTTGTTTCAGGTTTCCCGTTTTTAAAGCTCCCACCTCCATTTGTATTACAAAATGAACTAGACCTCTCATCAACAAAGCGGTAGTTTTGCTTTACACCTGTTGTTCTCCTCCTCGTCCCAGTACTTGGCTGGGGTTGATAGTTGCTTTTTGTTTCTCAAAATGAAGATATGTTATTCTAGTTATCCTCTTCTTTGTTCAAGTACCGTATTGATGCCATTTAGGTCATATTTTAGGGGATCCCAAGAAAAGGGTTGACAAAAGTTCATGAAGGCTTGGGGGATGGAGGGTTCATGTTGGGAAATGGGGGATACCATGTCTCACTTAAGGATATCCTCTCCCCAAATCTCCTCAACTCAGGTGATCCTCTCTCACATTTCCAACCCCAGGGTCAGGATCCAAAACCATGGCCTTTCCCTGGCCGCCTGAGAAGAGTATCCCTGGGAAAAATAAGTGAGGATGCCTTCAGGTGCCTCACATACCCTTCCCTTAAGAATAGGGCCTCTCGCATAACGGAAATATGGTAATAGTTTATTTTCTCAGGGTGGGGGTTTGCTGGGAATCTCTCTGGATTGAGGACCAATCCCACACAGAAGTGGTGGCTATAAAGGGTTCTTCATGCCAATTTTTTGCTAGGTAAAAACTGTGAACGGCTTGGGCTGACTTCATGTAGTATGGATGGAAATCTGGGAAAGTCAGTCCCAATGATCGTTTCTTCTGGTAGATCCAGAAAGACAGCTGAAGGAAAAATTGTAGTTTTGCCTTGCACATGTATGGGTATAGCAACTTTGGGGTATATCTCTTGATCTCGATTGACACAAGTAATTCTCATCAAAGGAGCACCATTTAATTGCTCAGGTGTTACTAGATTAGCTCACACAGCCACCTGTTTACTTCCAGAATCTACTAAGGCCTGTACCAGGATCCCACTCGCAAGAACTGATGTGTGACTGAACTTAGATGATGTCTCACAAAAGAAATTGCTCTGGGTGTCAATGTTTCCATAAAAACATGGATCCTCCCATTCTTCTCCTACCATACATGCAATCTCCATGGGTTCCTCCCTTTTATTTTGGGAACAATTCCGAGCTAGATATCCTGGCTCATTGCAGGTAAAACAGATTGGGCTCATGGGTTGTATTGATCTACTGTATTCTCTCCTCACTTCCTCTTTGGCTTTGGGATTTCACTTTTTCTCTTTGTGGAAAGTTGGGGTGGGGAGGTCCTCTATTTTCTTTCCACCCTTCTAATGAGTATAGTAAATTAATTTGTTTGTTGGCATCAGTGACATTTTGCGCGGTTTCAATAGCTAAAGAGAGTGTGGGCTTGTTCAGTTGTAAGGCGGCCCGTAGGAGGGAGGTAAGAAGTTGATAAATTATTCTATGATTACGGCTTCCAATACTTCCGTAAGCTTTTCTTTCCTACCCCTAAGGACATTGTATTCTTAACTCGCTCTCCCAATTCCACTGGTATTTCCCCGGAGTTTAGTTTAATACTTCTTAACTTCTGACAATAGAAATGATTGGTTTGTCCCACTCTTTGTAAGAGACCTTCTTTGATTTCAGCAAAGGTGGCTGTTCCTGGGAGGTTTAGTAACTGGTAAGACATTTGCAATTCTCCTTTTAATAAAGGTCCTAGATAGCATAGTTTTAACTCATCCCCCCATCGGAACTGGGTTGCTGACCTTTCAAAGTTCAAGGAAAAATGTACTAAATCATCCCCTTCTTTTTTTCATCAGCGGCAGTCAGACGTTCCAGTCCAATTTGAAATTTGTCTTTCACTTGTATTTGATGCACAGCCAGCTGAGCTAACACCTCATCTATGGATGACATGCTGTCTAGAGGTTATATGGTTTCACTTGAACTTTCTTCAGAATCGGACATAGACAAATATTCAGAGTCCCTTTTGGTTTCAGGGCCTGAATCCATTTTGGTTGGGCTGATTGAACTCATATTACCTTTTCCCTCTTTCCCTTTGACTAATTCTGTAGAAGGATGAGGTGGAATGGCAGGGGAGAGTCCCTTTCCATGGTTAAAAGAACCTAATGCCCCGGGTCGAGAAAACACTTGTGGTTTTCTGATGTTTAAAACAATTTGATCCCAATGTTTCAAATAATAGGTGGCCAAGGGAAGAATGTCACAAAGGGTCTGTGAGCTATACAAAGTCTTGACACTTAATCGGGACCTGCAAATGTGTGGCAATTATCTTCTTGATTAATGACACTTTAGCCTGAGCCTGAACTCTCACAATCATTTTTTTCCCTGAGAGCTTTTGGACTACAGCAACATAAGGGCTCCACAATGTTTACCAATTCAGAGTCTCCCACCCCTGACACCATTTGTGAAAGCAACATGAGTCAGACAGACAACAGGTTCAAATGTTCTCAACAAAGTTTTATTTAACTTTAAATGCAGGGTGGAATGATGCCTAACTTGCCTTATGCTGAGGTGGGATTTCCCTACCTAAAGGAAACTAAGGATAGTCTACAGGAAGTCCAAAGTAAAACTTCTGTCTGTGTCCAAAACCTATACTTGGCTTCACAAATAACTGCATACAACATGTAGGGATATCAGCATCAAACAGGAATAGTGTTCAATGTAAAGTTCAGAGCTCCTACTAGCACTTTGGCTTGTAATTAGCTCCCCTTCATCAAACAATCAAACACAGGGGTTCCCTTCCCCAAGTTCAAAGAAGTTCATTGTTAGGCAGAATCCTGCGCAGTGCCCTTAGGGACAACTACACACAATTAAGACTACAAGTGGTAATGCAAGTTCACCTTTGGTACAAACCTGTACTACACTGTTAAAGTGGTAGCAGTAGCGGAGCAGCCATACCTATCTCAAGAGTAAATGTGCAGTAGTAGAGATTACACAAAGGACCACAATTACTGTGACTCAAGCAAACACTGACTCAAGGTTTCAGGTAAACAAATATAAGTACATTTATTTTTAAACCATCTGTTATAAAACACACCACTTCTATAAATTCAAAACCACACGTACAATACACTACACAACCAATCCCACTTGTTCTAGCAAATTGGAGGTAAGTACATTAGGATTTGAAAGACCGGTGTTGCGATACTAACGCGTACCCGCGGATAGGTATGCTCACGAAGTTAAAACACGCTTTGTACTTAAGAATTTCAAACAAGGGAAAAGTGAATAAAAATCATGGGCAATACTTTTTCAAGGCAAGTAGACTCGAGGACTTATTCAAAGATACAGATTAAAGTCAATAGGCCTGCGCCAGTGTCAATGGAGCAAAGGGTCAGTTGCCGAGGATCACACGTTCAACAGTTCGAGATTCGAGATGCCAAGAGTTCGTAAAGATTGTCAAATGAAAGGAAAAGTTATAAGAGGGAGGGAAGAAATAACAAATCTTCATGGAGGAAAAGGGTTCACCCAGATTCCGGCGGTCAGACAGAGAGAATGACCAAATGTACACAGTACCTTATTCCGTTGGAGAAAAGCTGGTGCCACGACAGTTGTTCCTGGTAGTTCCTGCAGACTCACGGTTCCTGCAGCTTCAGTTGTGGGGACAAGAAGGAGGACGTCTGGAGTGATCTGCACTACCCAGGGATGAGACCAGCATCAACGAAAAAGACAATGAATAAAAGGTGCGCTCCTTTAAATCAGGAGAGGGCTCTTCTGATGGCTATCCGGACCACTACAGCACAGCAGTGATTTCGACCCAGGAGAGGATTCTATGACTGAAGAAAAGACGAGCTGGTTGATCCTACCAGGCTCAAGGGAAGAAGACTATGGACTGGATCTTCTCTTAGTCGTTGAAGGGGTAGATAGCTCAGGACTGCAGCAGGGCTTCACCGGGACTCGGGGTTGCAGCAGCTGTCTTTTTCTCCACTTCTCTTTGGTTCCTTGTAGTTCCAGAGCCGACTCTGCCTTCTAGCTCAAGAGTCCCGCCTTTTATGCCAAAATCCCCCATTCACACAGCCAGGCTGTCAATCACTCAGCAGGGGGGTTGTCCAGCCCGGATAACCACCTGAGCCAATCAAAACAAAGTGCGACTTGGGTCTCCAAGGAGACCCTGTGTAGGGGGTGACTACACCCCGCCCTTACATTCAGCCCACCTAGACACTCAGACGCCAAAGGAGAGCTTCTGGTTAGAAGCCCGCCAGAGGTCGGCGAACAAAGGAGGCAAACCTGGTTTGCTGCGCAAAGAAAGACCCAAAAAGGATGTTAACAAAAAGAAATGGCGATTAAACCCAAACGGAGCTGAAATAAAAAGTATTTGGGCTAGCGGGTTTAAAGTTCGAGGCTACTAAAATAGACTAAAACAGTACCACGTTATGTAATATAATCGCGGTAGGAAAATTAGGGTAGATACCACTGCCACCAGCCAAGTCTTAATGTTAAGGGAGCGAAACAATGCTCCAAGAGGTACAGAAAAAAGGGCTAAGATTTAACCCTTTCCAATTCTCCATGTAAAATGGGGTGTACTGGATCTGTGGTTAAATGACTATGTAAAATTAATGGCAACTTCACTCTTTTCTGGGGGACAGGAGTCAGCCCCAGAAATGGAGTCGGTGGGAAGTCTAAAAGACAACCCTGTGTCACTGCACTGAAGGTGCTGTGTAACACACAAAAGCGTGGGGCTACTGAAGTGATGTACTCCAGAGTCCACAATCACAAAAACAGATGAAATACACATGGCAAAACACAGGTAAGAGTGGGGGGAAAAGCTCCAGAAATCCAGCAAAGCTGCTGAGGGACTCACTAGGTAAGGGAAATTAGCCATAGAATGAGAATTCTCCCTAACACTTTCCCCCCCCACCGCAGACTAAGGCATAGGAGGATTTAATCCACTCCTGGATGGATCTCATACCTATAGTCGGTTATAAACATCCTAGGGAGACCATCAGCATTTTGGTGGTGACTTCCTGCTCTGTGCTCAATGGAAAAATCAAATCCTTGTAGGCAGATTGACCATCTGAGTAACTTTGGGTTTTCCCCTTTTATTTGCATCAGCCATCTCAAGGGTTGGTGGTCAGTCTGAATAATGAAGGTAGAACCATACAAGTATGGCCTAAACCTCTTCAGTGACCACACAATAGCAAAACATTCACGTTCTATTGTTGCCCACCTTGTCTCAGGATCCCTTAACTTCCTGCTGATGAAACAAATCGGGTGTTCCCTACCTTTCTCATCCAGTTGACTAAGGACTGCATGTATACCTACATTAGAAGCATCAGTTTGTACAATGAAGGGTTGGTGATAGTCAGGAGCTCTTAGGACTGGAGCCTGACAAAGGGCTTTCTATAGACCTTCAAATGCTTGATTGCACTCCTCATTCCACCTGACCTTTTTAGGAAATTTGGGAGAGGAGAGGACATTCAAGGGTGAAGCTATGGTCCCATAGTTATCAATGAAGTTCCTGTAATACCCAGTGAGACCTAAGAAGGCTCTCAATTATTTTTGAGTAGTAGGGGTGGCCCAGTTTTGTACAGCTTGTACATTGCTAGGCAATGGCCTTATTTCACCTCCTCCTACCTCATGTCCAAGGTAGACCACTGTACTCTGACCAATTTAACATTTACCTGCCTTTGTGGTCAGATGGGCCTGTTCCAGAGCCTGCAATAGATAGCCTAGGTGATCAATGTGTTATTTCCATGTAGGGCTGAACACTGCAATGTCATCCAAGTATGCCATGCAGAAGTCCCCCATCCCATTCAGAACTTGATTGACCATCCTCTGAAATGTAGCAGTTGCATTCTTTAATCCAAAAGGCATTACCTTGAATTGGTAGAGGCCAGCTGGGGTGGAGAATGCAGTTTTCTCCTTGGCATGGTCTGTCAGGGCTATTTGCCAATAGCCTGACGTTTGGTCAAATGTGCTGAGGTACTTGGCTGCACCAAGTTTGTCCACCAGCTCATCTGTCCTAGGCAAAGGATGGGCATCAGTCTTTGTGACTGCATTTAGAGCTCTACAGTCCACGCAGAATCTCACCTCTTTGGATCCTGCCTTTGGTACAAGCACAACTGGCTAGACCATGGGCTAGTAGAGGTCTCTATAACCCCGAGATCAAGCATCTTGTTGACCTCATTCCTTATATGAGTTCTTACATTGTCTGACATTCTGTACCCCCTGCTTTTGACAGGCAAACAGTCACCAGTGAGTATATCATGCTGGCCTCAAGGGGTCAAGCCTGGTGAAAGTAAGAACAGGGAGGCAACTGATTTAACAGTAACTTGCACTCATCCTGCTGGTCAAATGTGAGACTGGAACAGAGATTAACTCCATCCACTTGCTCATCACACACAATCTCTGTGAGGACCTTAAAGCCATTATAATCACATACCATCTCTAAGGGACTTCAACATGATTTTCACACTCCATACATGAATTGAAACTTGGTCTTCCATAGTAAACCTTTTGCATTTTCGTGGTTTTATTGCATGCACTCTTTCTAGAAAACTGGTGGGGTTGGGGTCTTAGTGGGTTAGAGGGGGAATCATATGCAAAACCAGCATTGTTGATGTGTGAAGGTCAGAGGCAGTGTCTGAGTCCTCAATGCCAGGATGGATCTGTGTAGTTTGTGACACTGGCAATTGGATTTCTAATTTATCCAGATGGAAGAGCCCACAATCCATTAAATGACAGCACTGTGATACTTGATTTTCCACTGCCTTAGGGGTTGAGTCAAATAAATAGAGATGAGTGCTTTAGCAAGTCTGCATCAGGTTAATTTTGTATTAATAGACACAAGGCTGCCATGTTTGGGGTAGAATATGTGTGTGTAGTTTAAGGTGGTAGGAGAAGGAGGGGTACATCATTTTAGATGGGGAAGGTCTAATGATTTATTAGGACAACCATTGAGGAGTTGAATACTAAATGTTTCCTTTCCAGTTATTTGTTGACCTATGTGTGGCCCCTGGGCGAACTTTAAAAAGATTCTTATCACACACCCTCTCTGTGGGGACTTTAGTGTTATCATTATCGCATAACATCTCTGTGGAGTCCTCAACATCTTAGAATTTACACAACATCTCTGTGGGGACTTACATGGCATATCTGCGGAAACCTTATTTTGTAGTTTTTTATAATTTTATTTATTCTATAGCGGCTAATGCCTAAGGGCTTAACATCATCATAATTACATACTGTCTCTGTGGGACTTGAATGTTGCCATAATCATACACAATCTCTGTGGGGACGTTAGTGTTATCATAATCACTTACCATATCTGTGGGGATCATATTCTGTTTTTGTAAAAGTTTAGTATTTTATCGAGATTTCTATAGTGGCTAATGAATGAGTGCTTAACATCATCATAATTACACACTGGGGGTCATTACCACCTGGCCGGTAAGGGATACCGGGCACCGTTAAGGAGACCGGTGCCGGTAATCGCTTACCGCCCTATTCCGAGGTCTCCTGGCGGGGACCGTAAGGAACGTGTGGTCTGACCACACGTCCATTACGGGTCCCGCTAAGGGACTAGGGCGCTAATAACAGGATTGCAAGTCGCGAGCCCATTATTAGCGCCCTCCCCAATCCCATTGAGCCCTATGGGGGCTCAATTGGGAATGAGGAATGGTTTGTTCAATGGGGACTTAACGGTCCCGCCAGGGTCGGACTACACCGGTAAGTCCCCATTGAACAACACTGGACATGGACACGGTATGGGAGGCAGCCATGGAGCTAATAGCTCCATGGCTACCGCCCAGGTTGTAATGACCCCCACTGTCTCTGTGGGGACTTTAGTGTTATCATAATCACTTGCCATATCTGTGGGAACCATATTTTGTATTTGTATTTTTTGTATTATGTTTAGATTCATATAGCGACTAATACCCAAGCGTTTAGCAGCATCATAATTACACACTGTCTCTGTGGGGACTTTAGTATCGTCATAATCACACACCATCTCTATGGGGACCTCATCATCATTGTAATCACACACCATCTCTGTGGGGACATAAGTGTTATCATAATCTCTTACCATATCTGTGGGGATCTTATTTTGTATTTGTAAATGTTTAGCATTTTATCTAGATTTCTATAGTTGCTAAAACCCAAGCACTTAATAGCACCACATTAAACACTGTCTGTGTGGGGACTCGAGTATATTCCTAATCACACACGATCTCTATGGGGACCTTATCATTGTAATCACACACCATCTCTGTGGGGACCTTAGTGTTATCATAATCACTTACCATATCTGTGGGGACCACATTTTCTATTTCTATTTATTGTATTATATTTAGATTTATATAGCGACTAATGCACAAGCGCTTAACAGTATCATAATTACACACTGGGCCTCATTATAAGCATGCAGGTCCAGAAACAATGGTGCCGGTAAGGTTACTGGCACTGTTGTTTCCGGACCAGCATACTACAGGTTTGCCTGCTGGAGCCGCTGTGCCAGACAGGGCAGGCCATGCCGGACACATCAGCCATGGTAGGCAAACCGTCATGGAAGCACCGGCACCGTTAACCATGCCGGTGCTTCCGTGGACCCCATTCCCATGGAGTCCTATGGACTCCATGGGAATGGGGATTCACAGGATTACCGGCGCCTGACTTTGCGGCCGCCAGGGTTGTAATGCCCCGGTGTTACCGTGAAGTCAGGCGCCGGTAACTCCTAACGGGTCTGGCGGCAAACTGCCGGTATCACCGGCGGGGTTACCACCGGACCCATAATGAGGCCACTGTCTCTGTGGGGAATTGAGCATAGTCCTAATCACACACCATCTCTATGGGGATCTTACCATCATTGTAATCACACACCTTCTCTATGGAAACTTCAGTGTTATCATAATCACTTGCCACATCTGTGGGGATCTTATTTTCTATTTGTAAATGTTTAGTGTTTTATCTAGATTTCTATAGTGGCTAATGCCTGAGTGCTTAACATCATCATAATTACACACTGTCTCTGTGGGGACTTGAGCATACTCCTAATCAGACACCATCTCTATGGGGACCTCATCATCATTGTAATCACACACCATCTCTGTGGGGACATAAGTGTTATCATAATCTCTTACCATATCTGTGGGGATCTTATTTTGTATTTGTAAATGTTTAGTGTTTTATCTAGATTTCTATAGTGGCTAATGCCTGAGTGCTTAACATCATCATAATTACACACTGTCTCTGTGGGGACTTGAGTATAGCCCTAATCAGACACCATCTCTATGGGGACCTTATCATCATTGTAATCACACACCATCTCTGTGGGGACTTTAGTGTTATCAGAATCACTTGCCATATCTGTGGGGACCATATTTCCTATTTTTATTTTTTGTATTATATTCAGATTTATATAGTGGCTAATGCCCAAACGCGCTCAACAGCATCATAATTACACACTGTCTCTGTGGGGACTTGAGTATAATCCTAATCACACACCATCTCTATGGGGACCTTATCATCATTGTAATCACACACCATCTCAGTGGGGGCTTTAGTTTTATCATAATCACTTGCCATATCTGTGGGGACCATATTTTCTATTTGTATTAATTGTATTATATTTAGATTTATATAGCGGCTAATGCGCAAGCACTTAACAGCACCATAATTACACACTGGGCCTCATTATAAACATGCAGGTCCAGAAACAATGGGCACTGTTGTTTCCGGAGCAGCATACTACTAGTTTGCCTGCCGGAGCCGATGTGCCCGACAGGGCAAACCCTGCCTGACACAGCGGTCATGGTAGGCAAACCGTCACGGAAGTACCGGCACCGTAATTAATGGTGCCGTTGCTTCCGTGGTCCGCACTCCCATCCATGGGAATGGGGATTAACAGGATTACCGGCGCCTGACTTTGCGGCCGCCAGGGTTGTAATACCCTGGTGTTACCGTGAAGTCAGGCGCTGGTAATTCTTTACGGGTCCAGCGGCAACCTGCTGGTATCACCGGCAGGGTTACCACCAGACCTGTAATTAGGCCCACTGTCTCTGTGGGGGCTTGAGTATAGTCCAAATAACACACCATCTCTATGGGGATTTTACCATCATTGTAATCACACACCATCTCTGTGGGGACCTCAACGTGATTGCAAGTACACACTGGGCCTCATCACGACCCTGGCGGTAGAGGTTAACAGCGCCGGTAGAGCTGCCGGCCCCGTCAACCCTCTACCGCCTCATTACGAGGTCTTCTTGCGGGTCCCGTGAGCAGACCAGGATGCTAACAGCGGGCCCGTCATTTACAGGCCCGTTGATCGCATCCTCCCCATTCCTATTGAGCCCTATGGGGGCTGAAATGGAAATGGGGATGTATCGGTCCGGGTTCCTTGAATATGGAAATACCAGGCCTTCGAAGGTCGGAATGGCCCGGTATTTCCCCATTCAAGGAACCCAGACCTGGTACCCGTATGGAGGTAGCCATGCCTCTGAAAGCGGCCTGGCTACTTCCATACTCGGAATGAGGCCCACTGTCTCTGTGGGGTCCGTTTCATGATTATCGCACATGAGATCTGTGGAAAATATAACTTTTCCATAATCAAACATGATGCCTATAGGAAAGTTAACTTAACTCTAATTATACACATTCGAAAAGAAGAAAGCAACATCATTTCCATTACACCATTTCTAAAGAGCAGATATGAGTTAGAAGGGAAGATGATTCCTGTGAAAGAATGAAATCTGAATTTGAAATATTTATTCCTTTTTGGCCACTGTGTGTCAGCCTGGGTCAATCAAGTCATCGCCTGTGTCGCAGTTATCTTTTCTGGAACATTTTGAGTGTTTATAATAGTGTTTAATGCCAGAAACTAAGTGCCTTTTTAAGTTTTGCATGCAAATTAAACATCTTGTGGGAAATGTCAAACCCCCAAAATGCGTCTGTTGTGATAGCTATAATGCAGGCAAGTACTCACATGTCCAAATAACATTGTATAATGTATATTGAGTACTATAAAGTAAGCATTTTTCCATTTGCTCACGGTGCAATCCATTCTAAATAAGAATAATAAAGTAAGTCTTCACAAGGATGGTAACACGCGTCCAAGTCCCAGCAAAGATGGTACCGGACATACGAGTAAAAATAAGCATTTTTGCAAATATGAAGTTGGATCCTGTATTATGAATTTTTTATGAACATAGTTCTGCTATTAGCCCATTTCTAAAACATTGGGAAAAGTTAGTCCCCACAAGGCAGGTATCCACACATAGTCCATTGTAATCACACACCATCTCTGTGGGGACTTTGGTGTTATCATAATCACACACCATCTCTGTGGGGACCATACCATTGTCATAATTGAACACCATCTCTGTGGGGACCTTATCATGATTATCACTTAGAATTGCTTTGGAGAATTTAAATTGACCATAATCAAACATGATCTCTATTGGAAAGGTAACTTCAGTAATATTAAACATGATCCAAAAGTAGATAACAACACCTCACCATTCCTAAAGAGGAGATGTGTAAATAGGGAAGATGGTGCCTGTGGAAGAATGAAACTTGAATTTGAAATCCTGCTTCCTTTTTTATCACAAAGTGTAATCCTGGGTCAATCATGGTATCTCCTGTGCCACAGTTCTCTTTCCTGGAAGTTTTTTTAGTGTTTATAATAGTGTTTACTGCCAGAACAAACTGCCTTTAAGTTTCACATGCAAATTAAACATCTTGCAAATTCAAAAACATCCTAATCCATCTGTTGTGGTGCCTAGATATCAGGAATGTACTTGTATATAAAATATATTGCATACTAAGTACTATAAAGTAAGCATTTTTTCATTTGCTCATTATACATTCCATCCCAAATAAGAATAATGTGGTAAGTCCCCGCAAAGATGGTACCACACGTTCAAGTCCCCGCAAAGATGGTACCAAACACGCGACTAAAAATAAGTATTTTTGCAAATTTGAAGTTGGATCCTGTATTATGAATTTTTTCTGAATATATTTCTGCTATTAACACATTTCCAGAACATTGGGAAAGGTTAGTCCCCACAAGGCTGGTTTCCACACATAGTCCCCACAAGGTAGGTAAAATGTGTGTGTGTGTGTGTGTGTGTGTGTGTGTGTGTGTGTGTGTGTGTGTGTGTGTGTGTGTGTGTGTGTGTGTGTGTGTGTGTGTGTGTGTGTGTGTGTGTGTGTGTGTGTGTGTGTGTGTGTGTGTGTGTGTGTGTGTGTGTGTGTGTGTGTGTGTGTGTGTGTGTGTGAGAGAGAGAGAGAGAGAGAGAGAGAGAGAGAGAGAGAGAGAGAGAGAGAGAGAGAGAGAGAGAGAGAGAGAGAGAGAGAGAGAGAGAGAGAGAGAGAGAGAGAGAGAGAGAGAGAGAGAGAGAGAGAGAGAGAGAGAGAGAGAGAGAGAGAGAGAGAGAGAGAGAGAGAGAGAGAGAGAGAGAGAGAGAGAGAGAGATACGGATGCTCCGAACCCAGGATCGCCCGGGGTTGGAGAAACGCATCCTCCCTTGGTGCTAATATGTGTATCGCCTACTTCACGAAAGTTATTATGATCCAATTTCTTCGCTCTCTGCCCACAAACCTTTCAGTTCCGAGTCCCTGCCCTGCATGCATAAAGCTCCGATATTCCTTTATTTATCAATTAATTTCCTGGAGAGGCAGCTATGCACCTCTTATGTATTTAATGCAATGGTTAGTGTCCTGCAAAAAGAATGCCACAGCGAGACAACCAGCTCCAGAAACGATCGCACCTCTGTCCTGAATTCCATAATGTAGACTGCATAAAAATGGCTGGAAGGACAGTCACCGACAAATACTGTCATGAACTTAAAGAACACATTTTTAAAACGTAAAATATGTATCCGGTTTATATAAAACAAACATGCAAAACCACATTGGATTTTTTTTTTTTTGAAGCAAAAAAACGTCTTTGCAATGTGGATGCTTACCACAATGTGGTTTGTGGACCAACACAGATCAATATTTGCAAGGCAGCATTTATTAATATCCATAACATGGTCCTGGAATGAGCTCTTGAAAACACAGTGCAAGTCACTTACAGATGTATGCAAGAGCTTTCCGGACACATTAATTCCAGTGCTCTGGGATCCTACCACCCTGAATGTACTTGCATACGTTTCTCTACAGTTCTGCTAGTTTTCATTCAGACCCTCAACAGGTGATTTGCTTAGTGAAAAAAATAAATATACAAAAGACGCCGCCAAATGCTACACAAGTGGACCCATCATTTCAGATGGTCTGTGGACTCCTCCTGAAAAAGATCAAAATGTGTGCGACATTAGTACCAGGTAGTGTAGTTCTTTTGTGCGATTTCTTTTTACATGTTTGCACTTGGTGGATTTGGTAGAAAAATAAATATCCCCAAAAAATACAATCACAGTTATGTATTTCCGAAAATAATTGGCATTCTAATTAACAAATACGTCCCTGGTTTCGTGTTCACAACATGTCCTTATGCTTAACCTAAATCGAAACGGACACTAAAGTCAAAATGACATAATGCAGAAGGCCTGCTCATTAACACAATAGGGCCCTCTGTGCAATCCCTTCATTAAGTGGATATTCATCCTACACCTTCCCTGGACTCCTCAGTACAAACACTATATAAAGGCAAGGTTTTTACGCAGTTTCTACAGTGTGGACTACGCTCATTCGCCTGTCCCTACCAGATCACTAACACAAACTCAATGTCAAAGTCAAATGCTTTTTATTAAATAACATTTCAAACTATATTTCTTTAAAAAATGACTCACGTCGCCTATACAAAAACATCAGATAACAAATTCATATAACCACACCTTCAACGTGACTTCTAACCCAAAGTGACATTTACTCATCATATTATCATTATACAATCGAGTCAACAATATTTCGGTTTGTATTGATGGTCTGAATTAAATAATCACGTTAGTACAATTCACTCCAGGACACGTAATCCCTCATGTCCCATGGCTCTGCGGGTTAGGTTTCTGCCCATGAAGCCTACAGAGTGCTGGACGTTAATCAGCAGCTCACACACACACGTCACGCTTCCAATGTGTAATGGTATTCCTTTATGCCAATTGTATGTAAAAGGTCTGCAGACCTAAAAAACAATGTGCACATTGCCTAAGAATTCTAGAAGCAAGAGAAGAATTTCCAAGATGGGATGTAGTAGTCTGTTCTACTGCCTAAACCTAGGAGAACTCTAGGCCGAGGGACAATGCCTCCTGCCATCTGCTCCAGTGACATTCCAGACCCACAGTAGACAGTATGTTGCCAGGGACTGCACATGCCTGATGGGGGCAGCTTTCACATTCTTTGAAGTCACACTGTAATGCAACAAATCAATATTTTCTCGTTTGTGACGGAACTACCCATCAAAGTGTCGGGTTCATTTTTTTGTCTTGAGCAGAGCTTTCCATTGAGCATGCTTCTCTTCATCTTCCTGCATCCCCGGCTCGGCGTTTAGGCCAAGGCATGATGCACCCTGCTCCTCCTGCCACCTTTATTCATCTTCATCGAACTCCATGGGAAGAACCTTCTGCAGGTTTCAGCAACATTCTCAAACACACGTTATTGAGCTTCCACAACACCAGGCGAGGGGCGGGAGAGGTTCTGGTTAGCCCGCGGTTGTGTATACTGTGTATGAGGGGTTTGAGGCATTTTGGTGGCACGGAGGTAACTTCTGGGAGAAAAGACAAATCGGTTCTTTACCAGATAGATGTTGCATTAGAAAGCAAAGGTCCAAGAAGACTCCCCACACCTAGGCAACCTAAGAGTGATGTTCAAGACCTCTTTCAGCCTGCCAACTAAAAACAGAGGTGTGTGTGTGGCTTTTCCCATTTCTGGCAGCATTTCCTCCAATCCAAAATATTTGCTCCCTGCTTTCGCGAACCATTTCAGTCTCCGGCCACAACTGGCATCAACTCTCACCAGTTTCTAAAGCATAGAATAGGTTTACTATTGTGACGCTTTTTGAACGTGCATCACACGGATACCATTTATCAGACATAAGACAATTTTAGTTTGCAATGTCTTATTCTTTAATTTACAAAATGTTTTATAAACTATAAATATTCTATTACAGACATATTTATTTTAAATCTTTGTTCAACTGCCTTAAAAACAGATATTTTACATTCCTCTTTCTTGTATTCAACATTTTCAATAAGACTATCTTAGATATTAACAATGTTAATGTACACCTTTAAATTCAGTACAATCTTTCATTTAGCTTTTTCCTCCTGACGATTTTGTGTGTTGCTGTGTACATCGAGGACTTTCCTTGCTCTTCTGACCCCCTGCCCCCTCACCCTCCACCGCCTTGGTAATGTCAACTCATTTAATTCCTTACAATTTGGGAATTCTTCAGGAACAGAATTTCTAAGACCGTTTTGTTCTTTGAGAGGAATAAGCAATGGTAAAAAAATATTTTTGTATTATTACAAATGTTTAAGAGCAGCGTGCATTTTACACATGTTCTATTTGTATACGTGTATATGCCTTTATAATTACTAAAGAAATGTGTGTGTACTGTACCCAATTTTCCTTTGCTCCCAAGTAAATGAGGCTGGCTTATGTTATTAGAAACCGCAAGGAAACTGGCAAACATGGGAAAAGACCTAGTGAGAAAGGACCTGGATACAAAAGAACAAGTTACTTTCTTACCTGGTAACGTTCTTTTGATGAGCTGTTCCTCCAACGTATTTCACATCTTTGACAGTGATTACCACAGCTGTGCTGCTTCGGAAAACTTTTTCGGCGTAGGCGTCCTGCATCGATGACGTCGATACGCTCCCTCGAGGACCTCCTCAGACGGTCGACGTCACCGGATGTTATATGTAGGACGCACGAGAAAAGCTAGATGAGAGCAATAGTCCAGGCCCTAGTCTCAGTTGTAGTCTTTTCCCCAGAACCTGTGGCACCAATCTCCTGCCAGTATTACTACAGAAAGCCTTGCAGAAACAGAAGCTGCAATCACATAAGAAATTCTGTAGAGTGGCAGGTAGGGAGGGTACGATGTGGAATACGTCGGAGGAACATCCCATCGAAAGAACGTTATCAGGTAAGAAAGTAACTTGTTCTTCGAGGGGATTGTGTCCTCCGACGTATTCCACATCTTTGACAGACTCCCAAAGCAGTACCAACGTAAGGAGGTGGGAAAAGAATTTAGAATTTTTTAGAACGCCCAATCAAATTGCAGAATAGAGGACTGCCTTACCAAAGGTCAAATCTTGCCCATGGATAGAGTCCAGGGAATAATGTTTCACAAACGTATGGACAGAGGCCCATGTGGCAGCTTTGCAAATATTGTGAATCAGAACACCCCTCTGTAGTGCAGTGGAGGCAGCCATAACCCTAGTAGAATGAGCCTGTAAGCCTACTGGAGGGTCCTTTCCCGCCAAACGATAACACTCAGATCGTCAAAATGATCTATCTAGACAAGGTCTGCTTGGAAACAGCCTGACCTAAACGCCTTCCAGCGTAACCAATAAAGAGCTGATCGTCCACTCTGACCAGGGACATCCGTGAGAGATAGAAACTCAAAGCGCGCCTAGGGTCCAACCTATGGAGCCTCTCCTCTTCCTAACCAAGATGTGGAGGAGGATAGAATGCCGGAAGAATTACCTTCTGGCTCAGATGGAATTCCGACACAACCTTCAAAGAAAGGAAGGCCGTACCCTAAGGACAACCCTGTCCTTACGGAACACAGTGAAGGGTGGTTTGGCGGAAAGTGCCTGCAACTCACTCTGCGGGCGGAAGTAACCGCAACTAAAAATATAGTTTTAAGACAATAGACCCAATGGACAAGAATGTAAGGGCTCAAACGGGGCTCCCATTACAAACTTTAAAACCAAATTCAAATCCCATCCCGGGACCTGGAAAGGCGACGGTGGAAACACACGAGTTAGCCCTTTTAGAAATTGAGATATCAAAGGGATTTTAAAATAAGAACATTCTTCAGACGAGCGCTTTAATATGGACAGTGCCGCCAGGTAACCCACATACAGGCCCTTGTGGGCTAAAGAAAGCAAAAAAGACAAAACCAAAGGAATGGAACATTGAAAAGGATCCACATTCTGTACCCTGCACCAGTCGCAGAATTTCTTCCAACGGCAACGGTACAGGGATTTTGTTGCAGGCCTTCTGGCCAAAAGCAACACTTCCATCACGTCTTTAGGGAGGTCCCAATCCTTCTATCTCAGCCTTTCAGATACCAAGCATGAAGGCTGAGAGACTTGACCTCCGGATGGAGAACTCAACCCCCCTCCCTTGAGAGCAGCTCGTCTCGGTAGGGAAGACGACGTGGAGGGCAGATGGACATGTCTCGAAGGTCCGGGTACCACGCTCTCCTGGCCCATTCCGGAGCAATGAGGATCATCCGGGAACCGAACCTCTGCAACCTCCGCAACACCTGTGGAATGACGGGAATGGAGGGAACGCGTACAGCAGTGGGAAGGACCACTCCACTACGAATGCGTCCCCTAAGGCTCCTCTTGGAGGAAATTCCTGCAAGCAGAATATTTCGCACTTCCGGTTGACACTAGTGGCGAAGAGATCCACTTGTGGGGTTCCCCAAAGGGCGAAGATCTCCAAAAGAACTTCCTGATCCAGCTCCCACTCGTGAGAGACCGTGCTCTGCCTGCTCAGAGCGTCCTCCACCACGTTTTCGTCTACGGCCAAGTGTGTTGGGTGTCCTGACCCACGTTTGAGCTATCATGCTGCAACATTTGGTGCTGTGGGCTTAGAAAATCCAAGATGGCCAAAAAGCCCACATGTACGCCAGAATAGGAAAACTGCAGTACTGGCATGGAAAACATCATGATGGCCAGAACTTCCCAGAAAATGCACAGGGAAATGCATGAAGAATAGGCTGCCACCCATTTTTGCCTAGGTTGTGAGCACAGGAGGGCACTGCCTAAAACCACCATTGGGCTACCCACACAGTAGCCTGAAACCATTGGGAATGGCAATGCTGATTGCCAAAAGCAACCTATAACTGTGGGGAATTCATTTTCTTAAATCCCAAAAATGGTTGCATTACCAGTACTCACCACTATCAGAAAGCCGGCATTTTAAAACCACCAGACTTTTGAGTAAAACTGAATGAAACAAAACCAGACCAAGGAAAGACTTGCTAAGAGGTGGATACAATGTAAAACTATACTATTGAAATGACTTGAAGGAAGTCATTATTTAATGTGTATGTAAAAATCGTAATAGACTTAAACTGGGGGACAAAAAGTGACATTTAGCTGAAACCTGGCTTAATGAAACTGAATTCTGCCCGACATCTACCCCCACAGGAGTTAAAACCTGCTCAGCCACTCTTCCCCTTGCCAAAAGGAGTTGTCACCTCTCTGATTAGATTAGGGGTGGAGCAGCTACAGGGAGTTGAACAAAGGCCTGTCCTGGGCCCAGGCAGATGGTTTATTGGGGGGATCGTAAATGGCTTCCTTTTGAACAAAGCCCTTCCTTGACTCAGGCAGAAGTTATATTGGGGGCGTCGTAAAAGTGGCTTCCTCTTGGCAGAAACGGGGAGGGGCAGCCCCCTCTGAGGACAGGCTGAGCTTAAAGAAAGTGGATAGACTGGTTTCTCCACCATGTGACCTGGGAAGACACACCCCTGTTGGCCAGAATATGATTTTAAGAAAGATGTATAACTCATGGTGCGGACTTGTCAAAATTAGCTAAATGATACCATAATTCTTGTAATTTTTCTGCCCACATTTTAAGAGGTTTTAGGACCCGGTGGTATGATCTGGGGGGTTGCTAGCGGAAAATAGGGTTTCACTCCAAATGTCTGCATGTTAAAAATCTGACACTTCACCAATTAATGTCCACACTCCTTGCGCACATGTGTGCAAATTTGGGTAAATGTCCGATATTGCAAAACCAGTTAAAAAGTGCAAAATGTTGCCATTTCTGAATGCAAGCCTCCAGGAAGAGCAGAGTTCGAACAGAGTATACCTCATGTGATATGTGATGGGTGCATGTAATTTTAAACAACTGTGTATCTGTGCAATATGTATTTGAATCAAATATAGATTTGTGGGCAAACTGACCAGGGGAGGATCCTCTGACCCATAAAACCTACAGCATCACTCTGACTCACATTTCCTTCCCCCAATCATGGGAGAGGGGAGAATTGGGCCAATGACAGGTAAAGAGGGGCAGGCTTAGCTAGGCCCAGGCACACACCCATTTCCAAAACACATAAAAAGAGACTGCTGGGACAGGTAGAGACATTCAATTCCATTTGCTGCGGAGCATGCTGACCGACGACTTCACATCCAGAGATCCTACACTTAGACTTCCAAGCTAAACAGAGACTACAGAACTTTGAACCAAGAAGGCCCACTGCAAGCAAAAGTATTTGTCAGCAGGCCCAAAATCATTTGCAGACTATTCACAGCCGGGCTGAGCTGTTGATTCTGGCCTGAAACCCTGCGCCAGAAAGATCCAGAAGCAGTGCTGTACCCAGAAAAAGCAGAGCAGTATCCAGAACCAGAGGCCAGAAATCCACAGTGACCCAGACCGCTGTTAGCAGAACCAGAGAGCTGACCCAGATCACTGAAGTGCCGAGACCAGAACCGGAGTCCAGTCCAAAACCTGACCAGATCCATGGCGAGGCCTATTTCAAAAATATATTGTGAGTACCTAGCAGAACCAATCTCTTAGTTAAAATAATCTAATCCAAACTATTTTAATCTAACCAGAACTGCCTCCTAGAAGTTGTCACTTGTCATTTTGTAAAGCTGCACCACTGTCACTTGTCAATTCTGAAGCTGCAAGCTGTCACCTGTCATTTTGAGTTTACTTTAAATCCGAAAAACTACCTTTATTTAATCGTCCGTATCTCTGGAACCGTTTGGGCTAGGAACTTGGTTTAACTTTCCTCTGAACGCTTACAATCTTACCTTTCCAACAAGCCTAGAACCGACTTCCTTATACTTTTTCCGCAATCAGGATTCACGCACTTGCGAATTTTACCGTGATTTGCGATTTGGTTAAAATCCAGCCACGTGTAACCATCAGCAGTCATTTCTTTCCTTGCTAAAAATTCGTTTGCCTCTTAATCACCATCTCTGAATCATTGCTAAAGTGAGCCTGCACTCATCCCTAGTATCTCTCACTCACCCTGAACATCCTAAAGGGAAATAAAAGCATTTTCAGCATATTTCTCACTTAATTGCCACCACATTCAAAGCACTTGGGCCTGTGTTTTAAAACTCTTACCGGTTTTCTCTAAGGTTGCTGGGGGGGGGGGGGGGACTGAATTTCGTATTGTATTTGATTGCATTCCTGAGAACTGTGTGCTCCTCTTTCCATCTACTTCCATGTCTTACATTGCATAGGGGAGAGGGGTGAATTGCCACCAGGGGAAAAGTGAACATATGATATCTTGTGAAACCATATTAGTTCTGTACTGTATTTCATTCAACATTGCATCCATTTGAAATCATAAAAGTATTTTTGTTACTTGATCCATCCTATACTAACTCCTCATTGATTGTAAAGAAGTGTGCTAGTGCCAGATTACCCATTGTTGATCAACATCATATGTCTAAGTGTACTATCAGATATTAATTTATTATAAAGTGTGATATATATATATTGTTTACATTCGCAAATAAACCTTTTAAAACTTGCAAAACAGAACTACTTCTTGGCTCAGTGGGGTCAGGGGGATTCCAAGAGAGGGGTGTTATATAGGGGTAGTCATCCAGAACTCATGAACTGGACAAAGATATATCAATAAGGGTTTCCATTCAGTATCCCAGACAATGCATTGGCTTAGCTGTAGTGTTGAATTGAATCCTCTTACAGGTGTACTGCCGAGATCGAAATTTCCTGCTGGATGGCCCAGAACCAGAGCTGCATCGCCTTCCTGCACAGTGGGAGTGACCCTGCCCCCCTTTTTTGTTGAGGTAGTGCATGGCCACTGTATTGTCCATCATAATCAGGACAGTCTTCCCCCGCACAGATGGCAGAAAAACCTTCACGGCTAGCCTGACAACCCGCAGCTCTAACAGATTGATGTGGAGTCTGGACTCCGACGCAGACAAACGACCGCTGGCTGTCAGCTCGTTGGCATGAGTTCCCCAACCCATGAGGGATGCAACCGTCATGATCGTCACCTTCGGGCACGGTTCCCAAAACAGAGCCCTTTTGAACAGATTTCCTTCGACGGCCCACCACAGAAGGTCCTTGGCGACCAAGGGCAGAATCTGAACAGGGTCTGACATCCTGCCGGAGAACGGCGACCACTGCATCTTGAGTGCCCACTGCACAGATCTCATCCGCAGCCTGGGCTCTGGTGCCAGTAAAATGCAGGATGCGTGAGGCCGAGCAATCTCAAGAACTCGAACGCTGGGAGACTCTGGGCACGTTGAAATTTGTCCACCATCTGCAGAATGTGGGGAGCCCTCACCTGGGGAGGCGAACACTGCCCCAGCGATGTGTCTAGCACTTCCCCGATGTACTGGAGCCGCCGGGTAGGTGTCACATGAGACTTCTTTAAGTTGAGGGAGAAGCCCAGCTTGTGAAGGGAGTGGCACGTGATGTACAGATGATCCAGAACTTGCTTGGAAGAGCGCGCAGGGATAGGATCCGGATGCTTCAAAGAGCTTCCCCGGTGGATTGTCGTGAGGCCTCTGCCGGAAAGGAAGACAGTAGCCGTGGGATATGATCACCAGAACCCACACATCTGAAGTAATGGCACACCATTCTACAAGATGCTGCGCCAGCCTTCCCCCAACCGGCGAATCATGGGACATGGCCTCATGACTGAGCGGAAGCGGCTGCGGCAGTGCCTGAGGGCAAGGAGGCAACTGCCCGAGCAACTTTGGCACCTCGAGTACCTTGCTTTCCACTTCTGGTACTCCTACGGTGGGCCCTTTGACTGGCAGCTACCCTCGATCTACCAAAGGAAGAGTAGTATCGAAAGGAACCTCCCCTTCATTGCTGTCCCCTAGGACGAAAAGGTGGAGGTTGACGTACTGCAGCGCTCAAGCACTTCGCTGCAGCTTTGGCGGTCTGCAACCTCAAGGCTCTCGTCAGCCTTGCTGCCAAAAAGATGGACACCATCAAAGGGCATGTTGAGAAGCCAGGACTGTACATCAGGAGCAAACCCAGACTTCCGCAACCACGCAAACCTGCGCATCATGGTGCTCGCCGCCAGGGACCGGCTGACACAGTCTGCCACATCCAGACTCGACTGAACGGTTTCACACATGGCATCCTTGCCATCCTGAACGAGGGCAAGAAAACCATCCCGTTCCCTTTGGGAATATGTTCAGCCGCCAACAACACAATTCCACAGAGTGTGCATGAATCTTGCAAGGGCACAAACGGAGTTGGCTGCCTTTAAAGCCATACCCCCAGAAGAAAATACCTTCTTCGCCCAACCATCAAAGCGCTTGTCGTCCCTATAAGGAGGGATTGTAGGGTATGCAGCCTGCTTTGCTGGCGCCATAGCTGCCTGCACCACCAAACTCTCCCGAGTAGGGTGCGTAGACAAGTAGCAGGGGTCACCACTGGCTGGGCGGTATTTTTTTGGCAACAACTTATTCACTGCCAGGAGACTCTCCGGAGCAGTCCAAACCGCCGTCACCCTTCTTTCTAAGGCCATATGAAATGGCAACTCTGGGTCAGTGGGTGGACCTTGGTCCAATATATCTGTCAGGTCAACCTGCAGAAAATTCACAGGAGGAGCAGACCACCCCAGATACTCCGTCACCCTCGACATGAGGCATCTGTACGAGGAGTCAGCATGTGTACCAGACTCAGGCCTGCCAAACAACCTCCAGGGAGGTATCAAGACCACTGGCGTCATGTAAAGATTGACAAAGGTCTTCCAGTTGGCTATGACCAGACAACAGATCATCGGGAACCTCAGGAGGCACAACCCCCTCTTCATCAGACTCTTCCTCTACCTCGGAAATATACTCCAAGGGTTGGAACAAGTCCACCCTGGAAGGAGGAACAAAGTATGGGTCAAACACAGGCCGCACAGACTTGCTGAGAGCCTTTCTCAGAGCTTCCACAGCTCTCTGGGGCATCTCCGGCAAGTTCTCCTCAAAAGGCCTCAATGGGAGTGGCGCCCACGTCGACCGAGGCGCGGACAACTTCAACAACGGTGTCCAGGCCGGAGCCCTGAGCGTGTGCTTGGACGGTCTCGGCACCGACGACTTCTTCAGAGCCAGAGCCTCAAGCAAGTCTCTCGACATACATGCGCAGATGGCATTGCTGCCTTCTTCGAAGGCCTCACAGGCTCCAGCGGTCTCGACGGCATTGAGGACCGGGACCTGGAGCGGTCACGGTGGCGATCATCCTTGGCCAATCGGGACTGCGACGGTTCCCGATAATCGTGCCAACCGCCCGAGCCCGAACGCGTGCGAGCGGTGGCTCTAGCGCGTTCCTTGCCTGCTTCTCTCGAAGGCGCGGATGGAACCGTGCCCTGCGATTCAAAAATCGCCATCATCTGCCGGTGGAATTCCTCCCATTCGGCCGGCGACGCGTGTTTCATGGGATAAGCCACCCGCCGTCTGGTGCAGTCCTCTGACGAGGACAGGGAAGGCGACTGGTGACAGCACTTCCGTGAATGCCTCGAAGAGGCAGAGGAATGGCGGGACCCACTCCTAGAACGAGACCCCCTGGACTCACGCCGACACAAAGTCGCCCCTCGAATCGTTGGTTGAAAGTCCAGCGGATTTCGACTTACAGGGTTTGGAAACCCTGCCTACCGACAACAATCACTAACAAATGAAACAGTGTTGGTTGTTGTATGGTGAAAATATCATCACAATTTATGCACACACAGGATGAAGAGGATAGGTTGAGAGGGGAGCAAACTGAGGTAGGGTGGCTGAATATAAATGCGATGATGGATGAATGAAAGCAAAGGAGAGTGTGCGAATAAATGATTTTCCAGATGGTCGGGGATGATGATACTGTAGCGGGGCAATTATTGACTAGAGAGCATGTTCAAGCTCTGCCCCCCTGCCTTCCCCAGAAGAAAAAGTTATAAGATCAGAAAGGACACATTTGAAACTGCACTTTAAATTCTTCTTGAAATGCAGCTGGTATAAAGAATAGTTAGTTACACCACTGTGGGGTACATTTACCCACTCAGCAGAATTCCCCTACATCACCAAGCTGCACTTCAGCAGTCACCAGCAGAATGGCTGCGCTGGCTCTTTTGAGCACAGTTGCCTTGCATCAAAACTGCCTTTTGCAGCAACAAAATGATGGCTGCACTGTCTTGCCAAGCACCTATTGCGCAAGATGGAACAGGGAGCACACTGAGAAAGACTGCCAGTGTGTTTTCTTAGGTGCACCCACGAAGAGAATTGAAAAGCAGCGCTGCTTTGCTGCAAGCTCAAAATTTCCCTTTGAAAAAGGAAATATTTTACATTTAAGATGATGGCACCCTGATGCTCTTTTTCATCTGTTAAACAATATACAGTTGTGATCCAGTAAGACCCAACTATATTCCAGTTGTGCTTTAGCAAAAGAAAGCATTTCCCACTGAATGACGGGCTGTGTCAGGCAAGATCTGGGCAATCACCAGAACGTGTACTCTCAGCTGTACGGAAAAACGCTTGACTTTTATGCTACAAAATGTCAACAACAAAAAAAAAATCACTTCAAAAGAAACTCTAGCTCTCTGTACATATGTCAATTTCAGTGGACCTGTGCCTTGAACAGATTGCTGTGTAAGAGAAACTGACTAGGGCTGCAAACAATGTTTGGAATCCAGATGGAAGAGAAAACCAAATTGGAAAGGGGCATCCCAGCAGAATTCACCACGTGTCAAAATGTGCATTTGCAAAGAAAAATATCTGTTTTAAAAGTGTAATGGTGAATAAGGCCCTGTCCTTGCCTAGAAATGTAAGGGGGTTTGGTTAAAATATAATATAATGTTTTATTCTAACAGCCTTGCCTTTTGGGCTCAGGAAAACTAAATAAATACGTAAATAAATGTATTGGCTGTACCGGGGAACCGGCCAAACAGGTTTCCTGCATGGCTTCAAAGGACAATTGTGTGCTGGCAACAGGTGTGGCCTTACCACAAAAGGATCCACATGGATTTCTGGGACACCTACGTGTTAGTTTCAGCATCTGGGAGCTCTGAATGGACCAAGAGGATGCATCTCACACGCTTGTCACACTTGTGTATGTGCTCCAGCGTGAGACAACAGATTCTGGGACACCTCTGTGTTACTTTTGGAAGTGACACCTAACATTCACTCAAACTGAGAAACTCCATGGCAACCCTGGGCTAAACTGACAGTTGGTGGTAGCCTGGAAATACATGACCATATTTGGAGGACAAAGGGCCAGCCCATCTGGGTTAAAAGACTGTTTTCATTAATAAACTTTAAGACTGTTATTTTGATACCTGGGCAACGCAGTAATGTAAAGGTTTTACAATTTAAATGTAATTTTAGTGGCTTTAATACAAGATATCCTGGCTGTCCATAGCATGTATTGGACGGAAACACCAGGAAAATGTGAATCATGGGAAAAGTGCATATGGTGAAATGTTAAAAATTAATGGAAATATGCTCTATGATGATATGTACACATCTAAAATTGTGGGAATTTGGGTGAAGCAGTTCCCACTAAAAAGTGTGAACGTTTATTAGAAGGGCGAAACAAAGTCCTACAAACTAACTTGGGAGTTGGACTACCATGTTCCGTCTGAAATATGCAAGCAATCTCCCAATGTAAAAAGTGCCACAACTGTAAAAAGGAGCGATTTATGTCTAAATTGATTTCTGGCAAAATGACTGTGGGGTGACTTGGTACCTCAAAAAACACAACCCCATAAACTCAGTCCCCTCCTTGAGGAGGCGACCAACATAGGCTGACCTATCCGGTTTTTAGGGGTAGGTCTAAGCTTAGTTCTGACCAACAATAAACCTGTGATGTCACCCGCCTTATAAATAATGGGGGGGAAGCTCACAAGGGGGAGACTCACTTCTGAATTTTCAGCACCTGCGTAGCCAGATATTCCACCTTCACTCTGCAAGATTTCAGACTCTACTGCCAGGCCAGAGCATAGCTGACCCTATCCAGGCAGGACCACTGATCCAGAAACCCTACTAAAAATCCCAATACCTAGGGGAAAAAGCTGCGATACCCTTGTGGGAGTATCCTGTGACCAGACCAGCTTTTTGCACCACTACCTGCATGCCGGCTGTACCCTTGATATCCAGTGACCAGACAGGCCCAGCTGTTTGCTGTTAGGGAGTCCAGAAACCCAGTTGGCTGTCCCAAATCCCAAACTCAAGTATGGATTGTGAGCATTTCCCCATCCCATAGCAACACATAACCTACCCTATCTTGATACTTCGTCTTTGTCCTACTCTCCAAGTATTCCTATCCATACTTCAGTAACTTGTTTAAAACTGTCAGAATTCTCTGTGTCTCCTGTCCTTGATCTCCAAGCGGTAGCGCCATTCTCCTATTCATTTCTGTCTTGCATAAATCCTTAGTCATGTTTTGGATAATGTAATTAATTTCCACATAAAGAGGCACGCGGAGTGAAGGGGTTAAGATGGCCGCTTAACCTGTTTCATAGGCGCGCAATCTTATTGATAATCTAGTTTAAGTAAAACTTGTCTTTTCTTTCCAAACTGATTCTCTTTTAACTGCCTTATTTTCCAAAAACCGAATCTCCTTCCACATTGAAAATCTCATCCAGTTATTCAGCTAGAGTCACTCTTTCACTTCTACATTATCCCTGTGATGTGCATCTACCTCCCGCCTAAAAACTGCTGTCCGTATCTGTCTATTTAATCTATTTTAAAAACCGTTTTGACATTTAAAACTGCAAGAGAGAAAAATGCAACTTTTCAACATGTGATTTTGGCTGCACTGTGTTTTTACTTTCAAGTTGCTTTTTGCCCTTTGTTGATAACTTGCCTTGTAGTTGCTAGTGACATTACGTCCCTAATACTGTGATAAATCATATTTATCTCATTTCTTCAACCGCACACAAATTAATTATTTACCAATTCCAAGTGTCATTTTCTGCAATTGCAAAGGATTTTTGCCTCTTATTTTGTGATGCAAGGTCAGATTATGATTTGTTTTGCTGCCTAATATCCCTGACTCCTTGCTGCTCCTTTCTATCCACTCAAAATTCGATTAATTGGGGTTTGAGGGAGCATTGCAGGGGGAAATCTGAACTCTGGTGCTATCTACCCGAATAGAAAAAGTGCTCCTATTAATTTGTGATTTGGATATGTTCTTGTAGAAGGTCAACCAAGTGTATTTCCTTAGTTTACATTTTAACTATCGCCCCCTTGGTGATTGCTGCCCAATATTAAAATTGTGTGTTTTTCTTTGATTTTAAAATAAATATTGTATTCCCACCAGCCGGCCTGGTTCACTGTCCATTGTGACCCGGGGTATTTGTAAAAAGGGGGTATGAGACAGGTTGAGTGCCAGCTCAATTCGAATTCATAGAAAATAAAGAAAATTCTAATTGAGCGCTACATCATAGGCTAGGGGCAAGAGTCCTGGTCCGGTGTGCGACGCCCGATTGGGATCCTTTACACCACACAAGTAGGGGACAGATAAGGCATTAGCTTGCACAATTAGTGTGTGTTAAAATAGAATAGATTAGGTGACAGGAAGGTTTGTATCCAAAATAGGGATACACACCACGTACAGCAGGAAATTGTAAGGCAGAAAAGGATGCCGATACCCATATAGAGAAATACAATGCGACAGCCATGCATCAGGAACTGGGTAGATGGAAAATAAATGTGTCCTGCAGAGGAAAATAACGTGACATGCAACTGCCATTTTCAAACTGCACGAAACACAGCAGAGAAATAAACACTGCAGCTTTAAGAAAGGACCCAGTTAAGCATGCCATTTGAACAAATGCATATAATTCAGGAAAATGCTGTGGCCAGTTAGATGGTAACTGCCTCAAAGGAATGTGAACGCCCAAGGCTTCGTTGGAGGGGGTTACATGGCGGAACAAGATACCATTGTGTGCATCCAGCCGTCAAGTAAGATTAAGTTATGATAACATGGCAGAGTATTTGAAGTTTATGGAACGAGATGAACATCCCAGGACATTTCATAAGTAGTTGGGTAGTTGGCCAATTGATGTTTCAGCGATCGGCTAAGCGTGACGTAGAAATGCAGATACTGCTAAAAGACAAATAATTACTGCGCACGTGGTGAAAGCAGAATGATTCATAATAACAGTATTCATAAATGTGTCAAGAACAGAATGACGCTGGTACTTTTGCGCGGATAAGGAGGACCGGAATTATTAGAACAGGTCCTTCAGACTCAAGACATCATGGCGGAGATAACATGGGCTGTTTTATTTAATTAAGAAAAAAGGTGATACACTAGTTTCTCTTGCCATCTACATAAAACATGGCATCATGTCGCCAGTTCATGGAGAGTGTGACCGTATGTTAACCGATAAGCACATGTCTTTTTTCACTGCAGAAGTAATTTAGAGCCTACCAATAATATTCAAGCATGATGAGGTAGCATATTATTATGGGATGGTTTATGGGCGAGATCTTAGATAAGCAGTTGTCCAATCATTTTTGTTGAACATATGGAATTATATGTAGCTTAGTAGAGGGAACCAATGACCAGGAGCGAAAGGGTTTCATAACTGACATCAAAATGTCTATAAGAAATGCTGTTCCTGTTGAGATGTGGAGAATATTTTGAGTGAGAGGTTGGCTGTTAAGCTTGTTTTTCCCCCAGTTTATATTACAATAAAGCTGGCTACCTTGCATTTGCATTTGGCCTACCACAATCCACTCTGTGCCGTATCTTTTTTGGCAAATACCAGTTAGAGGGCTATTTGTCTTTTGGACCTCTGGTTTTCAATAGATGAAATAATCAAGGTATGCTGCTGGTAGAATGTGGTCCAAGGGAATAAAATAATGTCAGGTTGCATGGATGGATGGATAAATGCAAGTGTGATGTGGATGAATGGATTACAGGGCAAGCATGTAGGGATAGATAAATGAGTAAGGTGAGAAAAATTAATGAGAATCTGAGGACAGATCAATGAGTGTGTGGAGAACAGTAGTGTTAAGCCCACAGCAAGGTAGCGTCACATGGTCCCCACCATTTACCATGAAGAGGCCAGGAAATGAGTGAGTGCGTGACAGAGCATGACCAGATGCATGTAGGTCGTTCAATAGCAGCCCACCGTCCCAGTTACTACAGTTTACGTTTGTGGGAGGAGTGGTGGTTAGTGCAGGCCAGATGCTCATTCTACCAGCTACCCTGTCCTAGGATGCACACAGATGGCACAATCGTGTTCTGCCCACAAAGTGACAGCAGCATTTTCTGGTGCCAGAGGGACAGTTGGCTCGTGATGGGGAACATGCACTATAAATGATTCAAGGTCAGTGGTGGCAGCAGGTAAACATTTTCAGTTGAGTGGAATTAAATAGTACAAAAAACAAATGGGACCCTAGACGGGCCACTGGAACTGAACCAAAGGCTCACAGCTTTATCACGCAAGGAAGTTCAGGTTTCAAACCTTACATCTATAAAATTCTAGTGAAGCAATCTCGATATTCTCACCCTCCAACATTCACTAACTATCCCTTCTGTTGGAACTGGCCCTAGCTTCCAGTTGTGCGCCGCTTATCTAGGGTGAGGAGATAGTGACCGAAAACTGACCCTAAAATCTTGTCTAAGACAGATTGATCAGACTCAATTGAACGCCACTATGGCGGTTACTACAAAGTAAAAGCCTGGTTAACACCAGGGGTTTGAGCACAGCAGAAAGTTAAAATGAAATTATTTCCGCCTGCGTATCTGCTCATTGTAAAAAGGTAAAATGTAAAAGTCATTTTCTGGGTGTATATGAACTTCCTTGTGTAATTAAATAGTACCAGGGACTGAGCATCGAGAACCCAGAATAATTTAGGTTGTTAAGGGTGGAATACCCCTGGTAAATTGTTTAAAATAACTGGTTGAAATAGTAGATTTTACTGCACAATCAGAAAGCATGATAATATGCACTCAGTTAGCTAGGGCTACACATGAGAAAATGCAACAGATACCAGGACACAAAGTATGCAGAGGCATTCTGTAACCTTGTGCATGGACGGACCACCAATAGTCGTCTTTCACCCTACAGTCCAGTGCTCCACCTAACCTCACCAATGCTTTGGTACCACCGACCCTCACTAGAAGCAACAAGAATATTACAGTAGAGAATGTACTGCCTCTACGACAACCTATCCATAACCACTATTACAGACCCTTCAACTTTAGTGGCATTATATAACTCAACTCAACTCAGTTTAGCTATCAACATGATTGCTCCACTTAAAACCTTATGCACCAATAAAAGAAAAGCTGAAACGACATGGAAAAACCACCTTTCATATTTAAACAAAGATATATTTCTAAAAGCTTCTAGCTGCTATAAATTAGCCATCCTCCAAACTAAGAGTGAAACATACAATAATAGAATCGTCAATGCTAAATCAGGTACCAGAGAACGATTTACTATCCTCAAAGAGTTTGAGTCACCTATAACCCCTATCGAAACAAGTACCAAAGATAAAACTTGGTGCTCTAAGATTCAAGAAGCTCTGCTTCAAGATAAAAATCGAAAACAAATCGAGCATTTCCATTGATCCACCAATACAAATGGTCCAGCCTTCTACTGCTAAACCCTACAGCCTATTTAAATTCACCTCCGTTTCCATCAATGAAGTCGAAAACATTATAACCAGCTTCAAACCATCAAGTGTTCAGGGCGACATTTGCCCTGCTAACATCATTAAAGAGGCAGCGACAGATCTTGCACCGTTCATCACCACCTTCAGAAATACCTCATTCGAGACTAGCATAGTCCCAACTAATCTGAAGGACGCCTTACAGATACAGGCTCACTTAGAAACCAACAATCTTCTGGGCTTGCAGCAAACAGGGTTTAGACCTAGACATGGTACTGAAACGGCCTTATTAGACCTGAAAACACAAATGGACGACCAAAAAGACAAAGGAAACATAGCCCTGCTACTATTGTTAGCTCTATCAGCCGCCTTTGACCTTGTCAATCATAAAGTCCTGTGCAATCACTTATCTTCTTCATCAGCTCATTTTTCAGACCAAGCAACGGTCTGGATACTATCCTTCCTCGACAATAGAACAATGAGAGTTTTTGCACCCTCTGCATCAGCTGGCCCAGCACCGGTAACCTGCGGAGTAACACAGGGATATTGCATTTCACCAACGCTGTATAATATTTTTACTAAACCTCTGTTTGATGACCTTGACCCTTTGGGTGTCACCTACCCAACTATGCAGATGACACCCAAACTCTGATCCCCATCACAGGGGATTATGACCATGATACAAAGTTACTGAACAAAATATATCTCATCATCCAGGCGTGGATGGCCACACATGGCCTCTACCTCAATAATAAGACTGAACTACTTCTCATTGGTTCCCAATCAAAACTAAATACTAGACAAGGAGTTTAATGCCTTTAATATACATATCAAGATATCGGTATCCAAAGAAGTCAAAACACTTGGGTTCTACCTCGACTCAACCTTGACCAGACAAGTGAAAGCGACAGCCTCTGCCACAGCTTACACTTTCAAACTAATAAACGCCTGCAGACCCTTGTCGACAGCCAGAGCCCTGATCTTATCCAAATTGGGTTACTAGAATGCATTATACCTAGGTACCAACAAACATAACCTACAGAAATAATGCAGTTCTCCCCACATATCAGCTGCCAGACGTAATTCCCAATGGCTATCAATCAAGAACAGAATATAATTTAAAACTCTATCTCTTACCCACAAATGCATGTCTAATTCATCACTCAAATACCTGTCCTGCAAATTTATTAAAAGCCAAATCAGACCGACCTACTAGATCGGCCCAACAACATTGTCTCAAAGTCCCCAGATTCAACCTACAGAAATCAGGGGGCAGCAGCTTCCCGGTATTAGCATCAAAACTGTGGAACTCCATACCTTTAGACTTAAGAGCAGAACCATTATTCTCCTGCTTCAGAAACAAAACAAAACATTGGCATTTCACTCAAGAAATGTCATAAAGGTCTGTTCCTCCCTGCTGATCTGTACTCAACTGTCAAAGATGTAAATAATTGCCAGTGGCACCCTTGTATATATGATGTATATAACTGTCACACTTTACCTGCACATTTGAGGATTCCACTTCATGTTGCTTCTTGCTTTGTTCATATCTCTTGTATGTATATCACTGTATCCCTATATTACTCACCTTTTGTAACATTGTAATATAAATAAACAAATCAACTCCCACCCCCCCCCCCCAGATTCCTGTTCTTACAAAATATTCTATCATTGCCACTGTTAATCCATTTCGTGATCCGGCATCCATAATACTTGCAAGCATGGTCAGTGAAAATCACTTTGATGACGATATGCTCAATTTATGCCAAAAAGGTATGACAGCATTCATACTGGGAATAATTCATACTGCATGCTCAATAAATGCAGGCATTGCCACTGTGCTAGTGTGATTCCGACTATATATGGCTTTATTCTCTTCCGATGTCGTGGTTGCAGCTGTCGTGGCTGCTGTCAAACGCATTCACTCTCACACATAGTGAGGCCCCACCCTGTGGATTCACCATCCAGTCACTTGTGCTACCAGAAATAGAGGCACATAAAAAGATAGGTTATAAAATGTTTATTTACAATTGTGCAAGAAACATTGTGTCAGGACACTTTCCAATGTAAATAAGAAGAGTGTCCGATAAGGGTGATTCAAAGTAAAGTGTTGACTAAATAGTCGAAAAGTCTGTCCCTAAAGTGAAGATTTGGGAAAACAGGATTTCCTAACAAAAGCATCCAAAGGATGGGGCTTCCCCACCTTTTACAAAAAGTTGCAAAAAATCCTAAAACAGCTATTTTACACAAGTCTCTTGAGGATGCGATCTCCTTTCCTACTAGGAAGAATGGTGGCGTTCTCGCCTAGCTCCCCCTATTGTACTATGATAATCCTTTGCCACGATTTAATGGTGCATGCACAGACAGGTGTATTAGGTATCTGACGGACCTTTGTCTTTGAGGTCTCTTCCCTAGTCTTCACTCGGGGTTTCACTCGCTGGGAGGTCTTAATGGTCCTGGTGGGGTTAGATGGAGGTGGGGCCTTGCTCCTAACCTCTTCCTTGAATGCTTCTCTGTGCTCTATAGTAAACCCAGAGTGTCTTAACATGTAGAAATCTTCCTGGAAGGCTAGGGAAAAAAATAACACTTTGTATCTTTTTACTGGTTGTTGTAGATGCAGGAATTGCAACATTTCAACTACTGCTACTCTTGCCGGAGAGTGAAAACGATGCACAATACTTTAACTCTGTGCAGAAGACACATTTGTTTTCTTTCATCATAATGTAAACTAGATACATGTATTTATGTTAGTGCCACGCACTACTCTTATCCTGCAAATTCCTTCTGTCAAAATCTATGGCAGTGCCACCAAACATAGTAACACACCAATTGTTAGGCTTGGTTACCACCTTAACCCTTTTTCACCTAAAGTTAACATTTTGCAGTCTACTGGCTGAAATTTGAGTCTGGCTAGAAGTTGCAGCACTCTTACGCCCAATAAGCTGCGTAAGGCTCATGTTTCTTGGCCCATGGGGCTTTAGGATTCCTCAAAGGGGGCGTCTGAGCAGGGTGGCCATTTGGGAGTTAACAGGGGTCTCCCTTGCTACACCTGTGGTCTCCCCTGCTACCTCTAAACTAAAAATGTTATGATTGATTATTTTTTTTTATTCTTATGTAAGCTCCTGGGATGTGGCCAGCCCATTTGGCTCTTTGTTTCTGGAGTGGCTAGCTTTCTTGTTTAGGGTGCTTAAAAAAAAAACAGGAGGTTCCACAATTGTAACACTTTCAGCAGTGACCCTAAATAAGAAAGAATAGGAATAACAATTTAACTTTCTGGAATCCTATACAATAATTGCTAGACTCATTAAAGGTTTATTTCAGGCACACTTCATGGGGTGAGTCACTGATTTAGTCTGTTCTTAAACACCTCAACTCAGCCTTTCATCATTCTGATGTCGATAAAGGAGTTTCAACACAGGTTGGGTGATCGTGTATTTATAGTTGATCTATATAAAGTGCTTAAGGGTAAGTACTATATAATAAACACATCATTTCACCTTAGGCGTGTGCTTGCATTCACAGTAATTTAGTAATATGGGTCCATAGACATGGATATGAACAATGGGGGTCCATTGTATGAAATGTATATCACATTATAGTGATATCGTAACCATATTTTTCGGAGTGTACTTAGGAACAATGCTATGTGATGCCACTTCCTGCTTTGTCAAGGGGTGAAAGGTGTTCCATCGGTTCCCATGATGTCACTTCGGGGTGGGGTCAAATTACAGCACTACCGGTGATGTCAGAGGTCAAGGCTTGTGTCGTGTCACTTTTGCTACTCCAGGCATTTGGGTGAAATGACATCCCTGCCTCAGAGGCCCTAATGTGACAGACACCTGCCCTCAGAAGGGTTGCCTCATCACAATACTCGCACACACCATTCCGTGCAGTCTCTAAACAGGTGAGGAATGAGGGCATTGTGGGTCGGTATGGGCTATTGTAGCATCCTCATTTGCCTCCTCAATTGCCTTTATGCATTCCCCTGGTCCTCTGATGCCGATGTTACTCTCTCACAAGGGATGATTGGGCACTCCCATGTTTGTGTGCATTAAACAGAGCACAAACATGCGTTTCTCTTGCCCCATTCCACTATAAGCCCGAGTGCCGTACTTGTGTCTGGTGAAAGTGTGTGCCTCCTTCGGTCTTCAGACTTCTGTTACAGACATTGCAGCAGGCTACAGGAAGAGGAAGGACGGCTGGAGAAACATGTGGCACACGACGCATGCGCAGTGCAGGGCTGGGGAAGAGAATCTTAGTACATAACATCTACAGTTAGTGGTACCAATATGCTGCGATACTGTTCAGCAGCTATTCCTGCACACTCGGATTAGAGGACTGCTCCCGTCACTGAATTATAGCTCCTGCCGTTCAATCACAGCATTTTTTTATGTCGATAAAGCCAACCCAGCGACAGCACAGATAGTTCAAGGTCTTTATTTGAGCAGCAGGCAGGAAAGCTTGTCGAGAGGGAGCCGTCAAATCACAGAGGGCCCAATTTACAGGATTTGGGGCTAGGAAGGGGTGAAAGGACAAGAGGTATGACTATGATTGAATGACAGGATCAGTCATCCCATCTGGGTGTGCCTCATGCTGTCTTTTAAGGGTCAAGAACAAACCTGATTGGATCAGTGCTCTGCAGGAAAGAAAGGGAGATTCCCTGCCTACTAAACTATACTAAGGTGCTCATCTAAACAATGAAATAAAGACTTCCGGCCAAACCTCTCTTCTACCTGACCCTACTACTACAGAAAACGCAACTTAAAGTAAGCAGTATAACCTGCTTCTAGATTTGCTGTAATCTTGACCTATTCCTCGACCTGTGAGATATTTCTTTTTGGCTTTAACTAATTATTAGCTTTGTCCAAAAAGAGTTCACAACAAACAAAAACAATAGGTATTTCCAATCACCCACAGAGTCACGAGTTCCAGAAAATAACTTTAATTTGGTGTAGACAAAGGTATAACCCCTTAATCCCTTTTTATCAACTGGTTGGGTGTTTCTTCCTATGGTTGGTTTGTTTATTATTTATATTGCGCTCCTGACATAAGGGTATCTGGGCTCATTACATGATAACACAAAACTAAAGTTACACAGTATGTAAGTAATGATTGACAATACAAAAAGCTAAACGTACATATATATACATTGGCAGATGATTGATGAGACAAAAACAGACTATATTCGAACAGCAAGTGAGGATAAAAGGGCCTTCAGTAATCATTCGACAGTAGCCATTATTTCAGATTAGTCGGTCAGAGCACAAGTGAAGGGGTGGGAATTCCAGCACTGGGCAGCCTGCACAGGAAAGCTGGAGCCAGCCCCCTGCTGTTTTCAAGTTGAATCTGGGGACAGTGATGCAATGTGAATTTGTCGTCCTTGTAGGACGTGAGGAAGATTTAGTGAGTTTATCTTTTAGGTACTGCAGTGCCACATTGTTCAGGCATTTGTAAGTGATGGAGGCTAAATTCTATCCTTGATGGATAGCCAATTGTGGTTTCTTCGAGTCTCTGAGATGTGGAGTCTCCTCGAGATATTTTGTGCACATCTTAAAGCATTATATAGCAAGATTTGCAATTTGTTCTGAATCATTTCATTGGCACCTGCATAAAAGGCATTGCAATAATCAAGATTGGACATGATTAGTGCCCTGTCAAGTGTGATACAACTGTCGTTAGATAAGAAAGTTTTTCAAGCACGTATCAACTTGCATGTGTATGCAGTGGCTGAGGCCGTGGCGTGGACTTGCTTCTCTATTTTCAAAGTTGAGTCCAGGTAGAAACCTAAGGTTTTGGTCTCCTTGGTGACTTTCATAGTTATACCATCAATAACAAATGAAGTATATTGGCATCCAAGATTGCTCAGGTTGGAAGGGGTTCCTAAGATCAAGATCTCGGTTTTGTCATCATTTAGGCAGAGGTCATGTGCAGCCATCCATGCCTGAATGATAGAGTAGATGTTATTGATTAGGGCCAGGTCTCTGTCATAGCCTCCTGACAGAGGTAGGATTATCTGGGTGTCATCTGCATAGTTAGTGTAGGTGACACCCAGATGGTCCAGATCATAAAACATTGTCTTAGTGAATATGTTGTACATGGTCGGTGAGACACATGAGCCTTGTGGGACGCCACATGTGATGAGAGAAAGGTCAGTGGCAGCCAGCGGAGAGAAGACTCATTGACCTATTGTTGAGGAAAGATTGAATCCAATTGGTGTCTTTTTGTGAGAAATTGGCGGCGGTGGACAGATTGCAGAGAACTTGATGATTCAACAGATCAAATGCCGCTGATAGGTGTAGAAGAAGGAGTAGGGCGCATTGTTATCTTTTAGTTGGTCAATTTGCGTTTTCAAGTCAATCAATGCAGTTTCTGTACCATGGAGTGGTCTGAAACCTGATTGATGAAGTCCTAGTAGGTTGTTGGGCTCCAGGCATGACTGAATTTGTATATATGAAGCTTAAGCAATTATTTTGAGCAAACATTGGACCATTGTTGTAGGCTTGTAATTGGTAGGGATAGTAGGGTCCAATAAAGCTTTTTACAAACAAAAGGTAGTACTCAGGCATCCTTCAGGTAATTAGGGACATTAGAGGATCAGATGGAGGCATTTATCAGTTTAGTGATGAAAGGTGCCAGGTCTCTGGCAGCTTCTTTGATCATTTGTGCTGGGCAGATGTTGCCCTGGCACCTTGAAGGTTTAAGTGAGGTGATGATCTTTTCCACCTCTTGTGTAGTGACTTGGGCGAATCCAAAATTTTGTAGTGTTTTGGGAGGATTCTTTTGAGAGTTGTCAATATCAGATAGTTTGGTAAGGTTAAGTCTCTTCTCTGCCATTTTATTTTGCAGAGTAGTAATTTTATTAGATATTGCATTTTCTATGTTGGTACACCATACATTATCTTTTGTACACAAGTCTTGTAGGGGTATAGGGGATTCAAATTCCCTCAGGATCACAAAGAGTTCTTCAGTACTGGAACTTGCTTTTTTGATCCTGTCATTATAAGTTTCACATTCAGTGAGTAATATTTCTGTTTTATACTTGGTAGATATTTCAGTCAGGTTTTGTATATTTTCTTTGGAGGGCAAGCATTTCCACAAGACTTCCATTTTTCTTTTCTCTGCTCTTAGAACTTTTATCTGGGGTGTAAACCACGAATTGAGGTGTGCTCTAGATTTACTTTTTCATTGTTCGATAGGAGCAATCTGGTCTAGTGCTTGTGTTATAGAGGTATTATAAAGGTCCACAAGCGCAGCTGGGTCTAAGGTCTCTGGGGCCTTGTTCAAGGAGGGAATGAGAAGTGGCATAAGCATATCCACAGTGATGTTTTGTTTGTTCCTTGTTGCGAGAGGTGGGGCAATAGCAGTAGTTTTGGTTTCTGGTAGTTTGGCCATTATAGAAAACTGATTAAGTAGTGGTCTGTGCATGGTTGCTGATCGATAAATTGAACTATCGTTTGACAGTTTAAATCTGCAACCCAATCTAATATTCTACCTTTCCCATGGGTAGGTTGATTAACTTTTTTGAGTGACCCCAGATTCAGTGAGTGTCTCAGCGAGTGTCTTGGCATGCTGGTCGGTAGGGACATCGAAGCCCAAATTGAAATCACCTAGTAAGAGTATTTGAGAGGTAGGTTTTGTGTCTGACAGTATGGTCAAGATATCTTCCTCAAAACGATCAATAGAGCCCAGAGGTCTGTAGATTAATTGTTAGCGTGCTGGTATTAGATGTGGTTATTTTGGCTGTAATTCACAAGAATTCATGATAGGGGAAATATAGATTCTAAGTCCTAGGTTTGACTTGGCAATTAGGGTGATACCACCTCCTTTCGAAGTAGATCGGTCGGCTCTCACAATGGTATGTGTATCTGAGATGGCAAGTATTAGGGTCGTGCCGGCCGCATCATGCAGCCATGTTTCTGACATAGCCAGGAAGTCTAAGTCTGTGGTCTTTATAAGGTCAGCTATGTCTATGGCATTGGCGACCATAGATCTGGCGTTTATTAACGCCAGCTCTAGAGTTGGTTCACTCTTCGCTTGTCATTGACTTACTCCTCAACTTGTTCTAGTCGTATGTCTTTGTATTCTTCAGGTACGACTGGTTCCCTCAATCTCGCACTCTTGTTGTTAACCCTCTTTTAGATACACTTCTCTTGGTTTGATGAAATGTCTACATTCCTTTTGATTCATTCGTTATTATGACTGGGCCTTCTGCCCTTTAACAATTTTTCTGATTAGGGGACTGTTCCTTTTCTTTGGGCTTTATCTTAAAAGATTGCTAATAATCTTTTCATATACTCTCTCAGACGACATATTTCTGGATGGTTTACTAAAGTAAGAATTATAAGGTCTAACTTTCCGGATAACTATTGGTGGTCCCTGCCTATCTTCCTAACTAAAGTGCTCATCTGTCTGTCGTAAAAGTCCAAATAAAGCGGTCCAAAATTTCCCTCTCTGACCCCCCACTACAAAAACTAACATAGGTTCTAAAAATGGCTCCCATTCTTAATTTACTTCTAGTATCAGTCTGTAGATTAGTATGTTATTCTTAAATAGCCTCTTGTGACTTTCTACTTTCTATGATCAATCTCTGTAACACATCAAATGGACTTGTGCATTTTCCTTCTTTAGAAATCTCCTTTAAGGATCTCCTGGTTGTGGTTCTCCATATATCCCTGTATACATTTGTTGTTTGGGGTGCCTGTCCCCCCTATGTGTATTGTAGCTCTGTTAATTGTCACCATGTCCCTGCTCTATTACTTTTGCCTCTTCCTTGGGTATTATTGTTTCTTCTCGCTCTTTATTCAGCTTTTCAGTAATATGCCCTTTTGTGTTCTCACATTTTAACTTCCTCAGGTTCCAGTTAATCTTAACCTCTTTTACCTTTCCCCAGGATACTGTGATCACTGGTTCTTCATTTAACTTCTCAATCTGTCCTTCTGACTTATTACAGGTTACATTTACTTGCTTCAAGATTAACTCTGCTGTGTGATGAACACTGGGACGAGTTTGCTGTATGGTATATTGATTCCCTCCTCGAGGCCACCCAAGCTACTGGCGCTCGTGTGATTGTGTGTTTGTGTGTTTTTTTTGTTTGTTTTCTCTCTCCCTCTCTCCCTCCCTCCCTCCCCTGGTCTTGCAGTTCATTGCCTGCTAGGCGGCATCTCTCTCCTTTGCCAATGCTGCCCTCTGTAGCTGCTGGTTTCACTTACAAGCATAGCCACACCTCGGCCTGACGTGTGTACATCACAGGCTTGCCTCCGCTGATCTCTTCTCCGGTCAGACTGTCTTCATATCTGTATCCTGGGATCAAGAGGAGGCGTGTTGGACAAGATCAGCGTTCACTTCTTCCTAGCAACAAGCATCGTTGTGAGCTAAACGCCTGTACGTCAGGGTGGAGGGCTATTTCACTCACAGTGCAGTCCCGCTTTCCCAAACCCCTGGGGAGGGTTTTGCTTAGCTGGCTCACCTCCCTAGCCTCCAAGGGAGTGGAAAGAAGGGACGAATTTCCCAAATTCGTAACAGCAGACAAAGACTTTGAAAGATATGCCTCAAAAGGAAGCCTTTTCTAGAGGCACATTGTTTATTAAGAGTGGAAGTAGGTATTAAGAGTGGAAGCAGGGATTTCAGTGATGAGAGAAAATGAACTAGATACTATTCATGGAAGCAATGTGTAAAAGGAATTGAGAAACTTCATACAACCACCGGCAAAATCAAAGAGGAAACGGGGGCTCCCATAATCGAAGAAGGGGCAATTTTTTACAGAGAGGCAAAGGAACATTACAGACATGGAATGAAGAGCAGTCAACAGCGTGAACTGTAGGAAAAAGGCAACCAACCTTTCCAAATATATATCTACCTAATCTGAATATCAGAGCTTTGAAAAGTCATTGCACATTTACTCTGCCTTATATAAACGCAGACACCATCACCTTTCAGACTAATGTACTAGCTGGAAACTCTAATTTGGAGACCCAACAAAAGTAGAAGTCTAAAACCATGCCAAGTCAGGAGACAGAAGCTAGTTGAGAACTGAAGGAAAATAACAATTACTGAAAAGCCAGTAGACAAAGGTGGCGCTACAATAATTATGGACACCGATAAGCACAACATGGAATGCACCCGTCTACTTGCAGATCATGATAGCTACAAGCCTAAAAGAAGCCCATACTGAACGCCTTAAAGATTTCATATAAGACATGATTAATGAAGTAGAGACGATTTGGCTTACAAAAGCGGAGCAACCATGCCGATGGCAATTAAAATCATGCACACCAATGATCACTACACAGTTCCCAAGTTTAACAAAAACCTGATGGAGAATCCAGGAGGATCATAGTTTTGGGAATTCAATCAGTTGTAGAGTGTCTCTCAAAATAGGCCGACTTATTTAAAAGGCTATAGCCCTCAGATTCAATCTTACATCAAAGGCACCCAACAGTAGAAAGCATGCTTTTTAGCTCCATCTCATACCGAGAAGACCCACCTGCAACAGAGACCTCATCTGGGTCCACCGCAAGAGGCTGCGCCTACGGCTGGGTCCTGACTATGCCCTTTTATGCACTGATCCAAGTCTTCCAGCGGCAAAGCTCCTCTTTGTGGCACCTTCCGTGCATGAGCAGCAGCGCTTCTTTCTGCCCCTCTACCAGAGCCTACATCATGGAATCAGATGGGCATTATTTTCCTTTACAAGCCTGCTGAAAGCAGTTTTTTATGAATTGAAAAGTGGATTACGTGAAGGTGCCAGGCAAGATCGTGTCCTGCTCCTTGGTCTCCTTGCCACCCCCATTTCCACTATGGAAACGAAAGGGAAAGCAATGTGACCGTAGGTAAATTCAGATCTTCCACTTATCACACTGAGGGACATATCTGGTTGAATTTGAGTCCTCTGTATCATATGTTACCAGTGTGTTTGTGTGTGATGTGGGCTTTCACTACACGTGTGTTTTCTGTGTAACTCTCCGAAGAGTATGTCTGGTTAGACGAAAGGAGGCCATGGCAGCAGCTAGGCAATGGATTATTAATGGACCCTCTGAATAGAGTCACTGCACTCTACTTGCCCGCATTTCTCTTCTCATCACACATCCCTTTGTGATCTTAGCGTTCCTGCCAGTAAAACGTGGGACTAAAGACACAGACTACTGAGGCCCCTGTATCTCGATTCTAATAGTATGCTTACATTTACATTAAATATAAATATATTTTGTCATCTGCAGTACTTCCCAATACAACGTTAGCATGCAAGGCTAAGACGGGTGACAAAAGGAGAAGTGTGGTTCCATTTCCTGCATATTCCCTATATGGATTGTCATGTTCTCCTGCAAGTGGTATGACATAGGATAGGAAACCAGTAACGTTATGCCATGAAGGGACATATGATCGCTTGGTCACTTGCCAGTGGACTATCATATTTGATAATGCTCCCCGCTACGGTACAATATAAGGATATTGCAAGTCACAGAGGAGATTTGTGACCAAATAGAAGAACGAGACCGAAGGCAGAGTTCCTTTATGAGGTCACGGAACTCCCAGGTGGCTTGCAATATCCTTTTTATATAAAAGGTAGGGCTTATAGTACACAGCCACACACTGTCATCCCCTTTAATCTCTCTTCTCTTGTTAATGTTAAAGGACATTTTTACCGTGCACTATCACCACCGCAGTGGTGCCCTAGCGCTCTGGCTGCTCTGAAAAAAGAAGGAGGTGGGGGTGAGTTAGTGGAAATGAGCTGGAAAAGTGCAAGAGGGCAGCGATGTGCTGTTGGCAGCCTCAGCCGGTAACTCCGTTGGCTGGACGTTGGATATTTTTCGGTCAGAAGCCGTCGTGTACTGCTGTGCGAGTCTATGTGTGGTTTGTTTTGTTGTTGCAGTCTAGTGAAGTTTGTGCGGATTGTTGTGTTTATAGGCTTGTGGTTGGGTTAGAGTTTGAGAGGTGTATGCAGAGGGATGAAATGGTTAGTGGATTGGTTAATTGGCATAGCTAACATTCAGATTTCTATCTAAGTGTGGCACATGCTAACATTCATATTTCTATCTAGATGCGACGCCTAGTGTCTAAGATTCCATCTAAGTGTGGCCATGATGATATTCACGATCCTAACTAGATGTGATGCACTCTAATGTCTAGGATTCCATCTGGGTGTGGCACATGCTAACAATCACAATCCGATCTAAGTGTGGCGCATGCCGACATCCACAGCTCAATCCAGGTGTGGCACCTGCCACCATCCACAATCCCAACTAGATGAGTCTATGGCCAATGTTCACAACTCCAACCAAGTGTGGTCCATACTATCATTCACAATATCATCTAAGTGTGGCACATTCGGATACTCACGATCCTAACTAGATGCGGGGTTCAGGCCAATTTCCAAGACTCCATCGAGGTGTGGCCCATGCAAACAATGTTAATGTTAAAGGACATCTAAACTGCACACCATCACCACCAATGGTGCTTAATTTAATGCGAAAGATATTCCATTTGCCGATACATATAAATACAGAATCTGTTTGGATTCAAAAAAGAAAAAATGCAGCTCCTAGTCTGTTGCAGAAAAATAATTCAAGCAGTTTTATAAAATCCATTGGAAAAAAAAACATTCTTTTTGTGCTCAAGTACATGTGGATTCTGGCTCACATGACAAACCCCAGAAGTGCACAAGGTAAACATTCTACCATGAATACAGTGTTCCTTTTCAAGTATGGCTGCAATGGGTGACAGAAAACCAGTCAGCAAGCAAGAAATCTGAAAAGCGTTTCACGGCATTAATCAAGTGCTGCAGTGACAGCTGAAATTCACTGCTGGCTCAAGCAGGAGGCATTGTGATGTCACAATTGAAGCATAATAACTGATTACAGATCAGTTATGATGTCCTTTTCATATTACATGTCACTTGTGATGTCACAACTAGCCTGTAACAAGACCTTTCTAGGCTTTTATACAGATACTAGCTGGGATACACGGCATAGCCCATGTCCTGATCGAGTGGTGACTGGAGGATGTTGCTCTTGTCCTCAAGTCTTGCTTCCGTGTGCTCTGGTGTCTCATATGCCCTGGATGATGTTGCGCTTGTCGGCAAGTTGTGCTGCTGTTTGTTGCGTTTCAGAAACTCGATATTGATTTTCGCTTTGCATCAGATTGAGCTTTTTTTTGTGCAACAGGTTTGTCACTCAATGGCTTCAGGACATTTGAGAAAATGTGCAAGAAAGATAGATTGAATGTGCTCTCTTCCTGTGAATGAACTTAAGTAAACTGTAACCTTGCCATTTCCCATATTTGGAGTGGCGCGATAAAAGAAAGAAATTTCTTCCCCCAAATATTTTTTTGCATCTAAGCAGACTACAGTCTTGCTGCAGACAAAAGAGTAATCCATGCAAAATTTGGCAGATGTGGGTTCAACGGTGGGGATTTGTGTAGCCGGACAAACAAACATACATACATTCCAACAAAAGGGGGATGGTGGATTCGGATGAGTGCTGGTGTTGTGGAAATGGATTGGGAAGTTTGGAACATCTGCCTTGGGAATGTGTGCATGTGCGGGGATTTTGGCATGATGTTTGTTGTGTCTGTCTCTGTGTTTTGAATCTGGATGTTGAGTTGGATTTCATGACGATTTTGGGAGGTGGCGAGTTGCTAGAGAATCTCTCTATTTCGCGGAAAAAGTTTCTGCTCCGTGGTGCTAGTTTGGGCAAGAAGCTGGTTTTGAGGGGCTGGAAGACACGGATTGCACCTACAGTGGAGGATTGGATTGAGGGCATGTCTGATCTTGCAACTATGGAGAGGGTGATTTATAAGAGACAAGGGGAGTTACGATTACATGAAAAGATTTGGGATGACTTTCTGAGTTTATACTAGTTCTTTGATGGTCATTTGTATATTGTATTCTGCGTGTAATTCACCGTTTTGTTTGATTGTATTAACTGACATGCTTGTTTATCTTTGAGTAAATCTTACAAATAAATAAAAAAAACAACATACATACATTCAGCTTTATATATAAAGATTGCAGGCTGCCATGTATTATAACTGGTAGAGATCGGTTTTCTTGCATTGCTTCTTTTTTTAGAAGAAATGTAAGCAACTGTCTAGTTTTGTTGTCATCATACAGATAGTAAGGCTCTACTGTGGTAGAAGCAGGGCCACATGTAGTTTACATGTGGTTGCTGCTCCAGTATTACCTGTAAAGCAGCGAGGGCTACAATGACAAGCTGCTGTCCCTCTATATTAATGAGACGCCACAGGCCGTACATTCCATTTATTTCAACAGTGGCCAGAAATACACACTCCATTCATAAGTAGAATGCTAATTTCATACTGTGGACAAGATTGATTTGTTTACTAAAGTACAGGGAGCTGTGTTGGCAAAACAAAGCGTATTGCATTCTTTCAAAGCCACCGTGTTTCACGAAGGAGAGAACACGATACACGCATGGGAATCCAGACATTTCAAGTTACTTCATCGGCTCTCCCTCTCAGGGTCTCACGCCGTCTATTAATATCAACTTCCTGCAGCCAGAGTTAGCACAATCTCAAAAACATAAGTACAACTGTTACTGTCTGACAGCCGACAAACTCCAGAAGTAATTTTACCTCCATGCCACGAGACGCTCCTTCCATCAAGTTACCCCAAGTTGGAACCTGATACTTAGCAACTTCAGATAGGCGTCCTTCTGTGCTTGCAAGCCAGAGAGAAGTTAAAGGTCACTCTTAAATAGGTTGTGCCCATACCTTCCCATGCACATGAGGGCGGAAGTAGATCCGAAGGAACACTTTGGCAAAGACCTTCCATATTTGTGGAAAAATTGCCCTAGTTAAACATTCACCGCCTGGAGGACTCTTGTGTAAACCCAAAAGGAACCCAAAAAAAAGAAAAACCAGTAGCAAGACCAAACACACTTACCTGTAAAACATACGATTTTCAAGATGAAGTATTTTACTTATAAAAGTGAATAAAAGCATGCTCTCTCAAAAACGGTATACATTATTCATGGTTTAACAAAACTAAGTAAAATGGAGTCTTAGGTAAGTTTAAACCTATAATCAAAGCACGAGAGGTTTTTGTTGCAATGTACACGTGCTCAGCTACAAATATAGAAAACACGTTCGACCCTTATCTCTATGCCCTTTTGACATTTCAGTAGGTCAAAGGACGTTTACAGGGCACCATATGATGTATAATCTATGCACTTGCAAAAGCTGCTTGTCCAGAATGCACAAAGATTCTGGCACTGGAAACGTTCAGGTCTACTGGAGAGCAGACGCAGCAGAACTTCTGGTGCAGTGCTGGTGATGACAGCAACTAATCATAACCAATCAGTAGGGCCTCTCAGGTGGCAAGAGAGAGGAACACATGCTGCATATCCGTTAATCCGAACTCTTTCAGTAGGATTGGAGATTAGTGGTCCATGGTGTAGGTTAGGCCGGCATTCACATAGCCAAAGCCCTGGTGGTACTCCTGAAGACCCACACTCCTTCCTGATATTACCTTAATGACTGCTCCATTTCTCGGGTGGTTCGATTACAAAATGTTAATCTTGAAAGGGATCCCAACTAGGATTAAATCCTCCCTCAGCAGCCCTAAATGGGTTCAGATAAACTAGTCCCGTTCACCAGAAGCAATAGAGTTGATGTCTAAAGCCCCAGTGGGTACAGTGATGCTGTCAGGACTCAGGGTCTCAGATGATCACTATGGCACAAATGAAAGAAGTTCCATATTAGATTAATCACCCCCCCCCCAATATTGTGCCTTCCTTATTGCTCATTGTGGCTAATCCAGAATCCCCTTCACAAGTCTAGATGTTCTTTCAACGTGGCAACACTCTCTGACAGAGCAGAACTTCACCCATTTAAGCAAACAGCAAGGTCAGCGCTCTGTGTTGCTTCTTGCTTTATTCTAGCACTCCCCTGTAATATTCATACTTTCCTAGCTCTCAGTGTCTGGTTATTCCTGATTTCCGTTTCTCTGTTCCTTTCTCCCCATTTGCCAGCTTTTTCTATGTCCCGTGTTTCTTTGCGGTTTCCTCTTCTATCCCCTTTTTTGTTTGTTTTTCATTCTGGTACGTTTTTCTTTCCCCATCTTTAACTTTCCTCTCTTGCGCTATCTCCCCAGTTTCTTTTCCCCTTCTTCTATCCTTGCTCTTATCCTGTCCGCTCCGGATCGCAGAGTATATTAATTGCAAGTCCCAGCGAACCACTAAGACTTTTGTCAGCGGTTCTTCTCTATAGAATTATTTCACCGTGCTGTCCGATATTTTGAAACGTGTAAGGAAGCGTCAGTAATTTGGGCATTTTTTGTGTGCCATTTACAGAGATAAAGCACTCTCATCTAGACTTTTCTCCTGTTTGATACACCATCTTTGTAGTTTCGAGTACCTTGGGCACTACATCTCCCAGGAAGTCCTAACGTATTCATTGATACCTCAGGCGCTTTCAGGGACGAGCCGGTCTTCACCGGTTCTCGCTGGTCGTCGCCGAATCTGCCACTTGCTTTTTCATCCACTCCCAGGACATTTAACCAGTAAGTAGCTTCATAACCCTCTCCCCGCTCACCGTGTTCGCTCCCTTTACAGCACACTTCTTCCCAGTTATTGAAAATTGGCATATCGGCTGCTACAGACTTTTTTCTCACCACGCAAAAGTTGGAAAGGTTCACCAGCATTCAGAAATATGTCAAATCGAAATTGGACCTGCCCAACCATTCTCCTCAATGCTTACCTCCCACGGTAACGACAACACAGGATCCAATGGATTTTGCAGGTCCGCCTGTTGCCTTAGATATTCCCACTTTTGAAATCCACTCGGTAGGAGTAATTACCCACACCAGTTCCCAGAGTCTTAGCTGCCCCACTGCAGGACACGGTTCCCTTAGCTACCGAATCAGGGGAGTCCCCAAACAGAACCTCTGCCATAAAAAACCCTTTCCCCCAGGCATTACTCACTGAAATGCCTAAGATTGTCCTCTTAAACACCCGGTCGCTTATCAACCATGCCCAAAATGTCCATGACCTCATTACCCAAGGGACTCTGGACTTGATGTGCACCATGGAAACCTGGGGTGCAGATTCTAGCGGTCCTATGACCAATATATCCATTCCTAAAGGTTCCTCATTCTTCAGTAATAACAGGGAATCTGGCAGAGGCGTAGCAGTTATTGTCAAATCCGATCTCCAGCTCTTCCCATCACCATGCAACTTCGTCAGTTGCAGAATACTTCACCTCAAGATGACATTTACCCCTCAATCATGTATTAATTTCCTTTTTGATCTACAGTCCCCCACAAACTATGCCCTACTTCCATGATGAAATCATAAATCTGCTGAGCAAACTTAGCGGGTCTAAGAGCTCCACTTTATTCCTGGGTGATTTCAACTACTGGCGGGGTAACCCTACGTACCAGAAGGCCACCAATCTGGAAGAATCACTAGTTAATATAGAGTACCAAGCCATGAATAATGAACCCACAAATGCCAAAGGGAATATACTGGATTGGGTGACGGTCAGCAATATGACAGCTCACACCTTTGACACAACCACCTGCATCTGGCCAGACCACTACATAGTTAACTTCCTCATTGAATTGAAGACTCACATTCAGAGACCCTCAAACCCCAGCACAAGGGTTATGAGCCGGAATTTAAAAAAGATCTGTTCTCTCGATAGTCAATCCTGCCTGAATGCAGTCATGTTAAACACCACAGACAACGAGCATATTGATGTTTTGGCTGACCATTATATTAAGTCTCTCCAGACCATGACCATTCATATTGCCCTGCTTCGGTCAAGACTCTAGTTAATCCAAGGCACCAACACTATTTTACCCTTGAACTAACTGTTCTAAAGAAGGCAAAAACTTTCCATTGAGGCCAAATGGCAGAAGCTGCCATACAAAGAGAATAGGGAACTATGCAAAGTAACAGATAAGAGCTACAAATTAAAAATAATCGAAACAAAAAAACTTCAAATCCCATATAGAAGAAGCATCTAACAAGTCGGGAAAACGCTTCCAAATAGTCAAAACCTTGGGAAAAAAACCTTGTAACCACCCTTCCCCATGTGCCTGCAGCAGCAGACTGCATGGTGGTCCAGGCAGCATTCGAAGCAAAAATAGCCAAAGCAAGGGATCAGGTCCTCCTTCCCCTAGTCCAACCTGAAACCTCTCGATAAGCCTGACAAGGCTTTGAGGGCCTTGCAGAATCTCCCCAAATTCTCCCTCAGCCCCATCAAGATATTGGATATGCAGAAGCTACTTTCAGGAATGAAACCCACCTCGTGTGCAGAAAACTCCCTTCCACATAAAATCATTCTCGAGCATAAAGCCACCTCTGCCCCCTTTCTGACACGGTTTGTGAAGGCCTCCTTTCGGGATAAGCAGATCCCATCCTCCATCAAGGCGGTTAGTCGCACCCCTCCCCAAAAAAGTAGGCCTTGGCCCCAGAGATCCAACTAATCTCTGGCCCATAACAAATTGCCACTTCCTTTTGAAGATATTAGACAAAATTAGCCATGACAACTTCAATCTTATGTCAAAGCCAACAACATCTTGGAAGGGGGCCAATCAGGCTTTAGGCTGGCACATAGCATGGAAACGGCTTTGATTGACTTACAATCCGATATGCTGGGGATCATGGAGAACGGCAAGATGGGCCTGCTGGTCCTTTTGGACCTGTCCACAGCCTTTGATCTGCTCGATCATCAACGGCTCCTCCATGCCCAGGAATATATTGGCAATTGCTTCAGAGGAGCAATCAAATGGCTCCAATCCTTCCTGTTCCACCGTGTCTCCAGAATCCATTGGGGAGAGGTGTTCTCACCAACTGCACCCATCCTCTGGAGTTCCACAAGGCGGCAGCCTGACAAAAGTGCTATTTAATATCTATATCCAGCCCCTCTTCTCCCTGTTAGAGAGCATTGGCGTCTTTTTTACTAACTACGCAGACAACACACAACTGGTGATGTAACTTAGCAGGGACCACTCCCTGAACACTCCCTGAACGCCTCCAGACTACATACACTCCTTGGACATATAGAATCTTTGATGTCTAGAATTGGATGTGCATCAATGGAGGGAAGACGGAGCTGCTTATCTTCGGTTCTTCCCAGGATAGGGGTAAGCTCAGTGCAAAATACGCCAATTTCACCATCAATAACATCAGCATTCGAGCCCAACATATTATATGATTATTTATATAGTGCCTATACACGATGTGTTTCAAAGCGCTTCAAGGCAAGGGAGGGAACAAGGGAAAATACAACCACATTCTTACAGGCCATGAACAGTAAGGATGTGAAATTAACTATCATACTCGGCCTGACGACATTTCAGATAGTGCAAGAGCTAAGACATAGATAAGGAAGGGAAGGGGAGAGTGGGAAGGAAATGGAAACAGACAGGTGACTACCGTACTAGGCCTGACGACATTTCTGGTAGAGCCGGAGAAAAACAAAAGGTGAGGGAGAGTGGTGCATAAAGGGAGGGGAGGAACAAAACAAGCGACTATCATACTAGGCCTGACATTTCAGATAGTGCTGGAGGGGTGGTGGGGAGGAAAAAAACAGTAATGGGAGGGTGGAGGAAACAGACGAGGTTGCTATCATATTGGGTCCAGGGACAATTCTGATAGAGTAAGTGCATAGAAGAAAGTAAGGGGAGGAGATAGGAAAAGGGAGAAGAGAAAGGAGGAGAGAAAAGAGTAAGCAGTCAAAAAGAGTGGAGAAGCAAGAGTAGTGAGCGAATACAATTGCAGAAGTCAGTAGTAACACATAATGTTGCAAGTCAGGATACAAGATGAAGATGGGAACAGCATGATTCAGGGCCACCATGAGTACAAGATGCAAAGGAAGTGCATCTTAACATAAAGCAAAAACACCGGGCATCACTTTGGAAGCCTCACTGAACTCAGATGAACATACCAATCTGATTAGTCGAAACAGCAACTATCACCTCCGACTTCGAAGAAACCCAAGACCATTTCTGACGGAAAAGAATGCAGCCATCATCGGTCGCGCCACCATCGTATCTAGACAGAACTACTGCAATGCTCTGTTTCTTGAGGCTAGTAATACCAGTCTAAAAAGATGTCAGCGAAAATGATGCAGTTTGGATCATAAAAAAACATCCCATGGGAGCAACACTTCTCAAAACATCGGAATGACCTGCATTGGCTGGCCATTCAGGATCGCATTAAATTAAAAACCTGTACCATCGTCCACTGCTGCCCCTTTGGCAACGCCCCTTCCTATCTCAAATCTGCAATGACCCTATACACACTTGGAAGACGCCTCCGTTCATCTGACCGGACCCTGGTCTCATGCCCACCACTTAAACACGAAAAGGGCCTTTGTCGTTCTTTCCCAGTCCGGGCTGCCCAGCTGTGGAATTCCCTTCCCCGGGACCTGAGACTAGAGAACAACTTGTCTAGTTTCAAGAAAAAACTAAAGACCACACTTTTCAAGTAGTAGACCCAGGAGCTCTATGATCACACCTTACTCTGCCCAGTTTATCTTTTGTTGTTGTCCTTGTGTGCATGTAGTCTTGGGAGGATAGCTGAGGGACAACGTGCTGGCCTTGGAAGCAAGGCGACCCAGATAAACACAGGTTCGATTACCGGGCCCGCGCTTAGAAATCTCTGGGTATTCAGCGCGTTATAAATAGCCAATCATATCATTATACATCATATCATGTGCGCCCCGATGCCTGCGGGCTCCTGGAGCGTTACAAATAAATAAATATTCTGCCTCCGTCTCTTCCCCCGCTTTCAGCCATCGGCTGGCTTTCCAGCTTTCAGCCTTCTGCTGGGTTAGCAGTGTTCGCATGCTGCTCTGCTTATTAGCAGTGACTTGCTTTTTCCCCCGCTGCCCTCTCTGCTTTAGTTTACCTATCAAATCCACTGGTGACTCCAGTTGCACTTGATCAGCCCTACGTGCTCCCCAGACATTCTGAAAACTGCTGTGGACTGTCATCTCATCAGGCATACTTTGACTTCTTGCCTGCACTTTAGACTGATGTCTTCAGTGACCGGTTTGTTTTCGCCTGGATCTGTAAGCGGATATTCCATCTGCGACCAACCGCCAAGACTGAATCGAATTGACTTTTTTCCCTCATTAGGGTTGTTCCCAGGAGAACACTTTCTGGTGCATGTCAAGAGACGGATACTTCTTTGGAGATTCCCACTTACTCCAAGTCCTCAGCCATCCAGAGAACCAAGGATTGCCCCAAGTCTTGGCCATCTCCACGAGAAGGTTAGTGCACTGCTTGGTCTAACAGATGCCCAAATAGCAGGACTGTAATCTTGGACAATCGAGAAAGACTGTGTGCATAGATATCCAGCAGAAGCACTCTGTGAAATAACATTGCAGGTATATGTAATGGATTCATCTCATGCTCTTTGAGGGATACCAGCTGAGTGAGAGAACGCAAAATGAATACAACTCTAAATTAGGCCATTGAGAGGTCTGATGTGTATTCGCGATAAGCGAAATATACTGATGAGGAATGAGATTTAAAAAACCAATCATCCAGGTAGGGGTAAAAGTGAATCCCCACTTTCCTGAGATACGCGGCCACCACCACTATCAGCTTGGTGAAGACCATCGGGGCAGAGGTCAATCCGAACGGCAGGACCCGAAACTGAAAATGTGAGTCGCCAACCGCAAACCTCAGGTACTTCCTGTGCTTGGGATGAATCGGCACATGAAAGTAAGCATCCTTGGGGTCGAGAGACACCAACCAGTCCTGAAGTTGAAGGGCCTGGAGGATTTGAGAGAGCATAACAATCTTGAACTTGTCCTTCCTGAGGAGTTTGTTCAAACCACGCAAGTCCATGATTGGTCTCAATCCCCAGTCTTTTTTCGGGATCAAAAAATATGGGTAATGCCATCCCTTGTTCCTCTCCGCTACAGGCACCAGTTATATGGCGCCTTTCTCCAGCAGGGATTTGATTTCCTGCGCAGGGAGCGGATCCAGACTCTTCAAAGAGAGCTTCCCCGGTGGATTGTCGTGAGGCCTCTGCCGGAAAGGAAGACAGTAGCCATGGGCTATGATCTCCAGAACCCACACATCTGAAGTAATGGCACGCCATTCTACAAGATGCTGCGCCAGCCTTCCCCCAACCGGCGAACCATGGGACATGGCCTCATGACTGAGCGGAAGCGGCTGCGGCGTTGCCTGAGGGCAAAGAGGCAACAGCCCGAGCGACTTTGGCACCTAGAGTACCTTGTTTTCCACCTCTGGCACTCCTGCGTTGGCCCCTTTGGCTGGCAGCTCCCCTTGATTTACCAAAGGAAGAGTAGTATTGAAAGGAACCTCCCCTCCATTGCTGTCCCCTAGCACGAAAAGGCGGAGGTTGACGTACTGCAGCGCTCAACGACTTTGCTGCAGCTTTGGAGGTCTGCAACCTCTCAAGGCTCTCGTCAGCCTTGCTGCCAAAAAGATGGACACCAGGAAAGGGCATGTTGAGAAGCTGGGACTGTACATCAGGAGCAAACCCCGACTTCCGCAACCACGCAAACCTGCGCATCATGGTGCTCGCCGCCATGGACCGGCTACAGCTCTCCAGGGTACCTCCGGTGAAAATTCCTCAAAAGGCATTGAGGGCGCCAATGGGAGTGGCGTTGACGTTGACCGAGGCACAGACGACTTCGACAGCGCTTTGAGGCCGGAGCCCCGAGCGTGTCCTTCGACAGCCTCGGCACCGAATGCTTCCTCGGAGCCTTGAGAAATTTCTTCAACGGACATGGTGCCGACGGCGTAAATGCCTTCTTCGAAGGCCTCACGGGCGCCAACGGTCTCGACGGCATCGAGGACCGGGACCTGGAGCGGGCACCATGGCGATCCTCCTTGTCCGACCGAGACCTCAAAGGTTCTCGGTGATCGCGCCGACCACCCGAGCCCAAAGGCATGCGAACGGTGGCTCTAGAGCGTTCCTCGCCAGCTCCTCTCGAAGGCGCGGCCGGAACGGTGCCCTGCGATTCACAAATCGCCAACATCTCCTTACGGAAGGCGTCCCATTCTTCCGGAGATGAATGCTTGGTGGGACAAGCAACCTGCTGTCTGGCCGAGTCCTCAGACGAGGACGGGGAAGACGACTGATGACAGTGCTTCCTTGCAAGCCTCGAAGAGGCCGAGGAATGGCGGGACCCACTCCTGCAACGAGACCCCCTGGACTTACGCCAACGTGGAGAGTCGCCCCTCGAATAGTCGGTTGAAAGTCCAGCGGACTTCAACTTACGGGGTTTGGAAACCCTACCCGCCGACAGCTTCTTCTTCCGCTCCCGCAAGGCCTTCGACGTCATAGACTGGCATTCGTCACAGTCATCAGTGGCGTGACTCTCACCCAGGCACCAGAGGCAGACGTTGTGCGGGTCCGTCAAACATCTTGAAACCGCAGTCCCGACACTTCTTGAAGCCCGACTTCTGGGTAGCAGAAGACAAAGACATTTTCTCATAGAACTTACAACAATATTCGGAAGAACCGATACACAAGAACCGAGGCGTGCCAAGATTTCGAAGAGAACGCGTTCACGGAAAAAACAGAACTGAGGCTACGGGCGTCGTGCGTCCTACATATAACATCTGGTGACGTCGGCCGTAGGAGGAGGTCCTCGAGGGAGCGTATCAACGTCATTGACGCAGGATGCCTAAAAAGTTTTCCGAAGCAGCACAGCTGTGGTAATCACTGTCAAAGATGTGGAATACGTCGGAGGACACAATCCCCTCGAAATCACCATTTCCTGCCTATCTACAAAAGCTGTGCAGTCACCTCCCAAACCTCCTGTGAGGCCTGGATACACATCTGCGGCCCCCTCTCCAGTGGTCCAGTATACACTGCTCAGCAGAGCCCCCATTGGGGCCTGAAATAATTGGCAGATAATTTAAATTGGGAAGTGATTTGTAAATAATGTTTCATTTGAGTAGCCGTTGTTTTCGACAGGACCTTAAGTTTTAACATATAGGCGATAGTTGCAGTATTAGCATTTCTATTCGGAAAGAACTCACAAAGCACCAGTGGTCCAGAATCTACACCTTCTTTCTAGACAGATACAATATGAACATTATTTTCATGTACGCTTAACATAAAAAAGGGTTTATTTTTTGTCGAATATCATATTTTCAACACATCATATTTGAAGCCTAACTTTGTCAAAATAACCAGATCACCCTTTCACACATTATCTTTTGTTGTGAGCGAAAACTTGAAAGTACATTTACCAAACCAACAACCCATTGAACCCCAGGCCGAGTTGCATTCTGGTATTGTAATCTTCAGTTTAAGTGGAGGGAACATATGGATGCTACAATCATGCTCTTTGTGATTAACATATTTCTCGGCTAATCCTCCAAAACTGGGAAGTATTCGCTTACATCAAGTCTATGCCAATGACATTGTTTTGTGTGATCTCGCACCCATATGGCTATAGCCATCATTGGCAGCTCTGAATGACTATTTGACGGATTTGGGTTTGACTATAAACTCCAGCTAATCAAAAATCATAATCATCAAACCCTCTAGAAGAAGTAATGTTGGGAGGAAATTTGACTTGTTTGTGAATGGGATCAAACTTGAGCTAGTAAACAGTTTTAAAGACTTAGAAGTCCACAGTCAAGCAGGTCCTCAACAGTGCTGCCAAAGCCGACCTTTTGGTTGCGGCAGCTCAGCTTCGTCAGATTGACAACAAATTTGGCAGATTTTCATTGCTACAAGTAATACGCTTTTATAACCAAAAATGAGTGCAAACACTACTTTATGGGTCAGAGCTGAACTCATATTGGCCTAAATTGGAGGCCTTTTTATGGCAGAAAGTCGGGGGTCTGTCACAATGTGTGCCCCTAGCAGCAATTGGGCATGAATCGGGCCTTCCTTCTTCAGGCTCACTCAGGCTCACACTAGAGACTGCAGCAGTTATATAGTTCTTATACTTTTTAAGCAATTATATAGTAACTTACAGCTCTAAGTTTATTTTTTTAAGCTAAACGAGGAATTGGCAGGTAGCTTTGCCGAATAATGATTTCAATGGCAAGATGCTTGAAAAATATTACTTACAAATATAAATTCTTCAGAGGAGGAGTTAAGTCTCCATGCTAGTGTTCGGAAAAAATTGCGAATCGGGAAAGTTTAGCTAGCTATCGTGTGTTTGATCATTTTCAATGGAATATTAAACCTTTTAAGACGGTTGCACCTTATGTATTAAACATCTATCACAAGAGTATAGAAATCCTAACTGAACTTGCACCGGCCGAAGGACGCTTTAGGAGCAAGAGGGAATATCCCAACTGTGGAGAGGATGTGTCGTCATTGTAATGGCACTGTTGAAAGCTTTTGATACATTTGTAGGGAATATATAATTTGTACCATTAGAATATTTTTGGCAACCATTTAAATGAAACCGATATGAACATTGCTGTGATTACATTTCTAAACCTTTTACTGATTTAATGGTTGTAATTACTGAATAAACTTGAGTTTTTTTCTCGTGTTGTTTATTTGTATTGCTGTGCGAAAAGCTGCACAACAGACAATAAATTAAAAAATATTCTACAAGGATTTATAGGTTTGCCCAAGCATTTTTTAGGATTTGTGAATGTTGCAAGACATCTCTATAAAATATTTTTGAAAGTTAAAATTGGGGGTAAGGAGGAGAGGGCAAGCGCGCCATGATTATTTACCAGGTCAAGGGATGTGCGACGAGATATTGCTGGCCAGGAGAGTTGGTTTTCCATGGTCCCGATACTGCACTTGCCACAAACCCAGCCCAGAAAATAGGCTATGCTTTGACCACATGATACAGCAATCCTTGATCCATCTGCTCCAAGCCCAAACCCAGGCAGTAAGTCCTTAGAAACTGCGGTCACAGCTGGAGACATTCTTTCGGTATATATCTCGACTTATAAAACATAACATATTGCTTGGAGATTAATTTCTTTTAACATTCAAAGTAATCCCCATCTCCAGCTTATGAATTAAAAGCATATTGCTACCAAACTTGCAAAAGGACATGCAGCAAACAATATTTCTACCAAGTACAGCTGGGAATCAAGTCCCCGAGTTGCTGACTGGTCTCAAATCCCAGTTTCACAAGTTAACCAGTGTGTGCACTGCCAGGCAAATCACGTCATCTCATGAATCCATGTCTGCCAAAATTATAAGTCTCTACAAATGATTCAGACATTCCAAAAAATCCTCACTCATGATATTGCTTCATATATGATGAGATATGGCATTAACGCGCATATACACAAGTGTTTCAAGGCGCGACGAGGCAAGGCAAGGGAGGGGAGGGGAGGGGCAACAGCAGGAGGACAGAGACAGCAATCCTACTAGGCCAGGTGACATTGAGATCGCGCAAGGGGATGAGGGAATATATGAGGGTAACCACAGACATAGTGATCACCACAAAGTTAATTTGCCCGTTGCTTATTCACGGCAACATCTTTTAAGTTCCCACTATCCCCGCGCGTATCAAAGACCCATTTTGTGAAGTTAGAGGTTACTATTAAGGGGCTCTGCAAATCCCATTGGCGCCCTGATGTCAGCCACAGAGCCCCATATGCAAAGGCAGCAGAATGCAGGAGTGGGGCTGGCAGCAGCAGAACTAGTCTGTGTGGGTGGGGCCAGCCCAGAAGCTACATGCACCATCTGCCTCTAGTGGTTGCTTCAAGAGCACAGCTGGAGGCTCAGACTGCAGCTACCCTGCAGCAAATTCCAAAAACAGGTGCGTGCTTGGTGTGAGGCCAACTTGTGCTGGCGGATACGATGGGGGCGCTGCCAGCCAGAGTCCAGCAGTGGCAGAAAGAGCAGCACTGTGCACAGGGCCCATTAAAAGAATAAGCAGAAAGGATACAGGCATAGCCCCCAACCTATTGAAACCACATACAAACTGCTGAAGAAGGCAGAGGGGTACCCACTAGACCTGGGTCACGTTTAGATGTCCCCATCAGCAGAGAGAAGCCAGTGGGCACACACTTGCTGGAAATAATTGGAGGGTGGAGACGAGCTTCCTGTGCAACGCATGCCCACCAGACACAGGACGTACTGTGCATGCGCTTGCAGGTGGTGGCGAAGGCTTAAAGTGTGTTAGCAGACCTTGCACACAAACATTCAAACACTTGGGTGATGGTGATCAGCTACTGCACGGAATTTATTGAGTACATCTTAGCCATATAACTTAATTTGTTGTGTAGACACGAGGCCCAACCCCCGCTGCTCCTCTAAAATTGAGGAAACACTCTGCCCCGACTGATTCGAGTCTCCAGAACGCAGTGTCTGATACAGTGCATTCAGGAAACTGCAGTACAGCAAGTCTTGCTGTGTCAGACACAGCAGTGCAAGCTGCAGTCAGGGACAGAGAGCTTCCACAACTTGTGGTTGTGGGGGGCAAGGCGGTGACGGCGCTCATTCCATATTGCGGCTCAGCTACATGCCTAGAGACACAGTGCTTCTATGGGTGCAGCTGAGCCGCGATATGCAACGACTTCACAGACTGCACCTGAAAGTCGCCCTTTGTCCAACAGCCCAAACTCAAACAATGAAACCGTCCAAGGCTCTATATGTCTCATGCTTTGCACACATTTTACTGTCCGGGTGACTATTCTGACAAAGGAAATTAGCACCATACCAAGTGTGCATTGCATGCTCAGAAGGAATTAACGTCTGAATTACTAGCACAGGCATTTTTAATAAATTGGTGGTCATTCGTATGTTCCCAAAATGCACTCTGTTTCTATGCAAAGCAGCCAGCATCCTCTGTTCAGGGCACGCACATCATTCGAAACATAGCTCCGCCCCTAGTCCCACCTACACCACTGACAATCCGCCCCTCTTCCAAGGGTGGAGTGGGGAGGAGTGGGGAAGAGTTCCCCAGAGTACATTTTGTCCATTTCCAGCACTGTTGCTAGTACAATCCATCCTGAATGTGCAAATACAATGCTAAACCCCTTTAACTTCAAAAGTGGGTACCCCACCAGATTAATTCATGGATCAATATACAAAGTAAGGCAATGCCATGCCTCAAAGCGATAAACACACGGGCGTTTCCTGTTCATGGGGACCAGTTTCCTCCACTTACATTGCTTACTTTTTTTAAGTGGATTCTCCAGGCTCCAACATAAGTTTCCATTCAAATTTTTTAATGGTTATCTTCTTATGAGTTCCAACATGAGAAGTACAGTGGACAGGATGCACTAGTGCCCACCACCCAGGTTCCATCTTTCCAAATAATATTCCTGGAATCCTTGGGTGATGGAGCACCTGGGTCTCCAAGATCGGCACATTGCTCACCCAACACATGACATCCCATATCCACTCTTGTAAGATGCAACACTCGCAAAGAGGCCAACTCTCATAATACATATCCTGCAGCAGGTGGTTCCTCCTTCTGCCCCGATCTATGAGCATGATGTGCTAAGTGAGTGTGATGTTGGCATGTGAATAATGTCATTTATGGAATGTGTTCCCCTGCGTGTTCCTCCCAAGGCCGTTGGAGATCAGTTACCCGAGTGGTGAGGACCAGTCGTTCAATGTATAGTTGTTGCAGCATTAACTGTTAAACTTAAGTAAAGGAACTTACTTGGATGCCCAAGATTTCATGTGTACAGCCGTCTACAATTTGGCAATAAGGTGGCCCAGAAGACTGACCTAGAAGTGCTGTGGTCTGGGTAGCGGCCCGGTGCGGACCCACCGGTCCCACAAGAAGCCCCACAACCCAGGGATGTACTGAAATGGAGAGATGAGCCAAATGCTGAAAACATTTAGCCACGTGGCCCCGAACAGCAGGGAGTGGGGCTATGAAGAAATGAAACTGGACGCCCAATTTATAGAGCAAGTTGCCTGTGCTTAGGAGAAACCCAGTGTGCATGGAGTGAGTCTGGGCGTCTTCCCGCCCAAGTAGGTAAGGTGCAGAGCGATTATGGTGAACCGAGTGATCCATGGCCAAACACCATAGGACTGTGCTTGGTTTGCCCTGAAGAACAGTGTGGCACTCCCGGCCCCTGTCAAGCGCGTTCCCTGTGGATCATTAAAGCAACAGAGTTACGGTACCAGAGAAGCCAGTAAAGGAGCTCCACTCTGCCTGGCGGTAGCTGGCCTAATGATGACGTCATGTGCAGTGGGGTGTCCACACACTGATGGGGGTAGAGCTGTAGGCACTTTAGAACGCATCCTGCACAGGATGTCATGGGGCAAAGGTGCATTTGTACACGGGAGCGCACAGCATCACCAGAAAAGCCAGGACTATCAAGGTCATGAGGTGAGGCATGGACACAACATTCCAGCGATTACTCCGGTGGTGGTGGGGTGATGTCAGTCCACAGCCTATTCAGTTGCTCACTGGGAAGTGGAATGGCAGCCTGTAGACGGAAGGACAGTTTCCCAAACAGAACATCTTCTGCGCCTAAAATGTTGCATGCAATGAAGCTGTGGTCGTGGGAAATGGGGGACGGAATTGCACACTGTTGAAAAAAGTGCACCAAGTAGTGTCAGTGTCTAATCTGGTACCTTTTGGGTTCTTCATGACCAGAATTCCCAGGAAAAGGGTGCAAAGACACCAGATCAACGACAACCGAGGCTCTGACGAGTGTTCTGAGGAATTAGGTTGTGCAGTGAACAAGGTGTTATTGGGAAGGTCTCCAGACCGAATGGGCCTTCCATTAGACATCAAGGCTCAGGCCTGCACAAAGGAGGAATACTAGTGGCATCTCCCTTTACAGCAGGAGTATGATGCATGCACGCGAGCTAGGTGGCATTAGGAGCTTGACGTTTCCAGTGTGGTTTCTTCACTCTACAGGTACATTGTCGTCTGAAGCCGTCTGGAAGCAGCAGAAAATTGCTCCGTTAATCTCATGTTTTCTTTCCATCAGAGATGGACTTCCAGACGGCTCTCAACAGGTTCATTAGCTGTGTCCTGCCCTACATATAAAGGGATGCATCGCCCACTTCTACTCTCTAAAAATAGGCAAATACTCGCAAGAAAAGAGAAATGGGGAGTGAAAATACTCCCAACCAAAAATAGGAAACGGACAGATGCAACCTGGTGTCTTGACTTTCACCCACATCTCCGTGGATCTGTGGAGCAGTAGTCAACGTAGTACCACAGGAAGAAACTCCTTGGAAGAAGTAAACCTGCATCTTTTTATTTGCAAGAAAAGAAAGAATTACTACCAAAACATTTCTGTTTTCCAGTGAAAACATTTTGACTTGCTTTTAAAATACTCCCATTCGGTATTGGAATTGCATACATATGAACATGGCGGGAACCCATGGTGGGAACGAAGTCCAGCGGAAATGTCGCACGCTGTAGAAAAAGAACCTACAGTAAGACTTGCCACCACCTGGAAAACTTGTGCTTTCTTCCAGGGGCTAACCTGTGGGTAACGTTTGGGAGACCGTGGAGTCTGTGCAATGTGACGTCCGCACGCTGGAAATGGTACCAGCGTGAGGCTATCACTTACACGGTATGATGCATATTTTAGCTGCCCTCAACGCACTGAAGACCACAGATTTATTGGAGCACAAAATAAGCCATCCAGTATTGGGGTGGAGGTCTTGTGATGGCTAACAATGAATGCCCTTGGGATTTGCACATTGTGCCGATTGTGGTGCCAGAGACGGTAGCAGGTTCCTTGACCTGTACGAAGGTAGTCTGTGAACTGCATGGGTTCATGGGGAACTTGAGGCAAAACAGCTTCTTGAAATGCCATCTCCATTCCCAGAGGGTCTGTGAATATGGGGTCCAGGTTCACTGGGTGCAAGTTACTGTCGGATTCCTTCCCTCGCCACCACGACCCTCTTCTTGGGGCTTCTGTGGCATGAAGGGTCTGCAAAGGTAAGGTACCCAGTGTGACAGGTATCGTTGAGCATTACACGCTCATACTGAAAAGATTTCTGAGCAAAACTGTTTCCCCCAAATAGGGAGATGTGCAGCCGTTTCCAGCCTATGCATTCCTTCTAGTCTAACGATCCATCCTTGGGCTAGCTTCCGCCTTCCATGCTCACTCCACCCCCAGCTGTGCATCCCCTCACACTGACATCTCCGTCTCTTTACAACCTTTCTGTTCACCTCCCTCCCTGCGCCATCTCTTTCTCCTTCCCCGGTCCCTTCACACCACTCACTCTGCCTGGCACTATAACTCGGTAACCCCGGAAATGTGGCCCTCAAGACAGCCCTGAATAAGCACTTGCTTTCCCTTCTAGGAGCACAAGGGTGGTTTTCTGAAATCACCCCCCTACTCTGATGCCCCCAAACTGCCCTACATGCATGTAAATCCTCATCTTATCCTTATCGTGTATTGTTCTTCTGTAATCCTTGCCCGTCAGTGGAGCACCCCGTTGTGAGCATTGAAAACCTACACAGAACAAAATGTAACCAACAAAAAGAGAGTTAATGCAATCGGTCTACGAACAGTGTCTCCCAAGAGGAACCAAATGCAAACAGTAAAAGAAGAAGAAAAGAGCAAACTAACTACCAAAAACGAAAATCAGCATTGGGTAAGTAGCACTCGAAGCATTTGTGACAGAACAATGGAATACTAGCCGCAGCGCCCTACGCCACTTTGTTATCAACCCCGACAAATCATTGGGCCACAAAACAGACTTACTGGGTTGGGGGTCCAAATCAAGCCGAATGCAGGTCTCCCTGGGACTTGCTGACTCAGCTGCAGCCAGCATCTCTGGCTACTTTACTGTCGCAGGACACACTCGCAGCCACCGAGACAGTTTAACTTGGAGCCCTCCTTGCACTGCCCTTACACCAACCTGAACCATTCATTTAATCAAGTGCTTATTTTATTTAGCTCCAGGCGCATACAGCGAGGACACAACAGATAAGATTCAAGTACTGGATTAAAACGGTTACCGAAAATGTTTATGAAACGTACCCTCCTTATTCGGACTAGCTACAGAAAGCACCAACTTCTAGTTGCAAAAGCTAACACCAGCCAAAAACATGAATTGACAATGCCAACAGTTATGGCTTTTGTGTAAGCATGGGAAATGCTTTTGCTAGGCATTGCCATTGTGGTATTAACTGGCCATCAATGGTGACGGCTGCAAAATGGTGCAAGTACATGGGCATATAATAACAATGCCAGGAAAACGCCCAACTTAAAAACAAGCATTGACAAAGCCAACAGGTTTGGTTTGTGTATAACAGGACTTCAATGAAGGGCACGCGTAGTACTCATACATCCAGTTGCTGAAGGTCCTTAAGGAGTAGGAGTAGAGTACCTTCAGAAGAGATACAGTATTCCCCTCTTCCCTTCCAAGAAGAAACCTTTTTTCCAGGGGCAGTTATGGGATATTGTTATCCATGTCCCATTGACCAAGAAAAGGGTATGAGATACCCTCCGTCCAGATGGGCTAGGAAGAAAGCAAAAGGGGTCAAATATCACCTGGGTGGAGGATCTGTAGGGACTAGAAGTGGGAGGCTCTTGGAAGAGACATAATATCCACCTTTCCATGCTAATGACCAACCCTTCCCTGCCTTCATGAGGTATTATAAATCAACTCCCCCAACTTCCTCACATGTAACAAACAGTACTGGGAAGAGGCCTGCTAGGAGTACGAGAGGTCAGGCAGGTCCCTTTAATGATGGTCAGACAGGGCTAATTGTATATCCGCACCTGCAGCCCGTCAAAGGCAGGTGTATAAAATTCCCAACCCAAAAGAAGCCGAGAGGGAAACCGTGGCGTTTATGCAACAGGAGCAGCAGCAGTTGCACCAGGTGAATCAGCGGGGATCTGTAGGTGTGCGGCACGCCGGTGGTTCAAAGGAGTGCACCCTAGGAGCTGGGGCTCTGGAACGGAGAGAACTCTGAAAGAGGAGCCATGCCTGGAGGCTGCTCCTTTTCGTGGAATTCACAGTGCTCATTCTCCTGGGGTCAAAAGCCGGACCAGGAGTGAAATCTGTGCTGCAGGAACACCGAAAGATGCAACCAGTGAGTATCTATGTGAAAGGAAACCTGGTATAAGAGTGTTTGAACATTGCTTTATATCGGAGTGGTCATGTGCATATTAAACCACGTTTTCGAAGGTCTCCGAGTGCTGGGCATGTTACAAAGGCAATTTATATAAAGACTTATAAACTCAAAATGAAATTAATTAAACCTTTAACAATTGTTATGAACGTTTCCGAGTGCTGGGCACGTTATTAAAGGCATTCTATAATGATATAGAACAACGAGGTGAATGGAGTAAAGATCTTTAACACTTATTGAATTCCGGACTAAACGAAAGAGTACCAAACATATCTTCATACCCAACTGAAAGAAAACGTACTTATGAAAAACAAATGAAAGAAGCTTATAAATTCAGCATGTGCAAGTTCAAAAGTGAATGCAACTTTAATTACAAGTCAAATTTATATATGTTGAATCTACCACTAAACAAAGCTTTGAACCCAAGAAATCAATCCTTATTGAACTTTAAAGCGAACAGAACTTTAGCAATACAAGTGAGCTAAATATACATTGGATTGCAGAGTGACTGGAACTATCCTTTTACAATGAAAGGAAATCTTGGGCAAGGGAACCCTGAAGTATAACCTGCTCATTGAATTGACAATGACATCTCAAGATATTGTGTGTTTGGAATTATGTTTTGATACTTGGGTGAGGGAACCCGGAGTGTAGGTTAACTATATTATTATGAACTTAAGGCAATCCCAAGACTTTTATTGGAACTGCTTTATACTTGTGGAAGGGAGCTGAAAGAAAGCTGCGCACTGGATAGCGTTCCAAACGTTATGTTGAACACTGTTTTATTGGTGGCTGACATCCCTACACATTGTATAAGATTAGTCTAGAGGGCAAGTATAGGTTTTGAACAGAGACAGATTCTTAAGTTGGACTTCTGGACTTTGACTTTCCTTAGTTTTGGTTTGGTTGGGAAATCCCACCATAGTATTGGACAAGATGGGCGTTTTTTCCATCCTGAATTTTAAGTTAATAAAGTTGTATTGTTAATTCAGAATCTGTTGTCTGTCTTACTCCAAGATGCCTTCTCACCCATATGTACTCTAATGCAATAATCTTGGCTTATAGGTGGTGCAAGCACTACCTAGTAGTCCAAACAAAAAATGCCATGCCACAGTAAAGAAACATGCCCCCGCCCCCAATCCATCCCATGCAAGACCAGCAATGTTGGCTTTGCCCTGAATAAGTGTACAGAATTCCATGCCACAGTAGTAGCGCGCCCCATTGTAGTAGCCTCCCCTCACCCCTCCTTCACATAATGACATTCAAGTTGGATTTACTTTGCCAAATAATGCCACTAAAACATACCATTCCTCTGTCAACAAATGTTCAGGGTCCAATTCCCCTCCCCAGGCCCTAGCCTCACAAACACAGACACACACATGCACAGTGACAGACACACACAGAAGCACAGCCACTCACACAGACAGGCACTTACACATCCTCAGTCAGACACACACACACACACACACACACACACATATTCAACCACCAGTCATGCATTCAGGTTTCTCCGTCATTCACACAGACACCCAGAAAATTCTCATTGCATGGTTATGCACACATCCACGTACACAGCAATAATTCATATGCGTGCACTTAGACAGCCCCTCGCATACATACACATTTACACACCCTTGCATGAATGCACACATACATATACACAACCCTCGCATGCACATACCTTCCAACTAAAGCGTATTTTTCCCTTTCAGTTTTCCCCCTATACTGAACAAAATGCCTCCTCCTCAGTTGCTCTCTGGCTTCCACACCCCTTTCAGAAATACACACGCACAGACAAACACACCTGGAGAGTGACCCCTGCTGCTCAGTCTGCAAATGGACTCTGTAAACTCCCACACAGTGCTGTGAAGTAGCCAATGGAGTCATCACAAATCCCACAGTGGCGACATCCTCCCATGTGGCCAGGGGACGGCAGCCACTACCTGATCCCAACCCTGGATGCAGCAGTATGAGGAAGGATCACATGGGAGGAGACAACTACCGGGGAGATGTGATGACTTAATTGGAGGGGTTGCAGTGTACCCCCTTTCCCATGAGGAACCCCCCCCCCCCCCCCCCGACTCCTCCCTCCGCCCCACCCCTCCTATACCCTCCCCCGCGAGACCTTTATGGCCTTTTGTCAGCCAATGTTTTGCCCTTGTAGAGGAAGTCTGGAAACCTTTTCTCTAGGTCATTCCAGTTAGGCCTCCACCTTTCACGCAAACACCCACAACTCGCACATAAAGGTACATTTAAAGCAAAAGGCAGTATGTGAAATCCAAGAGAAAAAAACAGTTGGAAATTAAAAGCCCAAAGACAGTCATGGACTCAAGGCGAGGAGGAGGACAAGGGAGTTTGTGCAAAGTGGCAGGTGCTCAAAGCACAACATACAGTCTAGTTGTTTTTCCAAACCTTTGGTGAGTAGGACATTTAAAGATGGAACACACGATATGGAGCCAAGCAGTGCAAGTGAGAGAAGAGCAGTGCAGGAGGAGAAATTGCCATCCACGTTGAGGCTCCTGAATGCAAGGCAAACCGAGAAGGCTGCCGGGACAGGAGAAGAGATGCTGCATATGGGCAGGAGAGGCCATGGAGACGTCGGGAGCCACGTAGGAGCTCATGGAGGTGGGCCCACTCGACGAGACAGCATTCTCCATTCCGGGCCAAGGGATAAAGCTGGTGTGTGACCGGGGAGCCGTGCCGGATGCCAGATGCTGGAGGAATGACAGCACACTCCAAATTGGAAAGCGGGTGAAGAAGCCACACTGCAGAAGGGCAAGCATAATCAGACACTGGGAAAAGCTGGCAAGTCTGCCCAAAGCAGCTGGGGAACCCTGGGAGTTCTGACAAGTGCACCAACAAGTGATTGAATGGGACAAGAGTGCTAATGCAGAAAAAAAAACACACAGTTTGTTCAAACGCAGTCAAGGCAAAGTACAAATTCAACACCCAATAAGAATGTTTGAATGCAGACAAGACACAGAACAAAGACAAACCACAACAAGTTCAGATGCATGCAATGCCAATGTGTGGGAGATGCTCGAGTGAAAACGTTTCAGCAATTATTATCACAGATAGCATATACCATAAGATGCTTGGTATAACTATTGTGGTGTATCAAGGAACTGTGAAACGCATAAGAATTCCTGGCAGGCGAGTACACCAGACAATTTAAGTTCTAGCAAATAACTGTGCAATACATGATGAAATTGTGCAAAGATCCCTGGCAGGAGAGTATACCAGGCAGCTGAAATTGTACAAAGATTCCTGGTAGGGGAGTGTACAAGGTAATATGCAAAGTTACAAGAACTACTGCATAACAATTGTTGTTACAGAACCTTGTGTTTGACCCAGAACTTTGTGAATGCAGTGAAGACACAAAGGAATGGTTAGCTGAAAGACATTTTTGCCACCCTGTTTAAGAATCCAGGGGATGGGAACCACCCTCTGGATCCAAGGGTTTTTGCCTTGGAGAACATTGTCGGAGTCATTCTTATACTTGGTTTTTAAAACTTTTGCCAACATCAAGTTAGACATTTCCTTGCACCCTTTTGTCGTTGGTTTATAGTGCGAGGGTATGGATAGGATATGATACAATGACTGCTTTTCAGTTACTGACATCCTGGCACAGACAGATCCTTTGTTTTAGTTTCCAGGTAGGGATGTTCCTCTTAAGAATAGGGCTAGAGAGGCGATTTGCCAAACCATTTTTATTTAATAAAAGTGTCTGAGCTAGAATATGAGAACCTTGTGTTCGCTTCTCATTTCTGACCCCTCACATTGCTGAGTGGGCAATTATAGATTTTAGGTGGACCTGGCCCACTCAGACCCTACCCTATCGATGCCCGTATGGAAAAGACTGTGCATTAAACACCCAAGCTACTAGTGGCAACACTGCAAAGACACCCAACATTCAAAAAGAAAAGCTTACAATGGAATATCAGTGCATAGCTTATTTATTTAAAAATAAACCTGCTCTGAGTTTAGGCCCATGTCTCCTTCTCCTGTCAAACAGAAGTGGGGGAGGTATAATTCAAGTACTTTTCAAATTACTTAGCCTTGATGGCAAGAAGCATTGAGGTAGAGAACTTGTAATCAGTCCACTTTGTGATGAATCAGAGATGATTCACCCAGGAAACCTTACCTGGGACCCTTCTCACGTGGCATGGGAAAGGCAAGCACTTTCTGATCTGGACCCTGGGGTGGTGTTCTGGGGGCGAGACCAAGTCAGGAAGAATGAGAAACGCCTTATATAAGATCTTACCCTTCTAACAGACTATTGCAAGTAGAAACTGTTATAAAAGCTGAATTTGATATTATGCACTACAAGACCCGTTAATCACGAAGTACTGGGACAAGGAGCACAGGACTGCAGGTCGCAGTCAATTGGGAATAATGACCCACACCTGAGGAGGACTGGGAGGCATAAGAATCCCCTCAGGTGCAGCCCATAAGAAGTAGTAGCGGTAGAAAGTGGGGTAGTTTTTCTACCTCCATGTGGCAGCAGCAGAAACAGAGATCATGTGGGAGCAGAGACGCCGGGACTAGGGTGGCATGTGAGGTCTATGCCGATCCTGAGAGGGTTACGATTGCTCCAGACCGTGAACGCAGAGCTGGTGCAGCAGGAAGCGTCGGGAGAGACTGCTCTCTTTCTGTGGAACCCAGCTGCAGAGGTTGCGCAGCGGAAAGAGTACCTGTAGTCCCCCCCCCTGTTTTGCAAGTACCGGTGGCAGACGAGTGCTGATGTGTTGTTGCAGCCAAGAGAGACCTCCTGACGGTAGCCACGAGCTGCAGAGGACCTGAAAGAAGGTTTCCCGACCACTTGGCCAAAGTGAAGCAGAGGACCCTGGAGGCAGCGAGATGAACGGACACACATGCCAGACCCAGTAAATTCACTGGTAGATAGTGATCCTGGAGCACTCTGTATCCGCCTACTGGCCAAGTCCAGGGGCCTCAACAATAGTAAAGTAGTAAGCGAAGTAAAGTGGAAAAGAACCCTTTTGAATACCAAACTAATGGAAAACAAACAGAGCTGATAAGGGCACAGATGGAAACATAAGAATCTGCTTGTGATATCAAAAGCGGGTGATTGTGACATTCTGGGGCATATAAAGAGCCAGCAACAAAAAAAGGAGCAGTATCTATGAGAGAAAATAAAAAACTCATTGCCAACGCCAAAAGAGAAATATATCAAAGCAATTAAGAAAGAACCGGAATTGCCAAAGACAAGACACGATAGTGTTTTCACGATTGAAAAAAATGATTGCCCATATGAAAAGGAGGTCCTAAGAGAGAAGAACTTAAACAAGTGTGAAGTTGAAAAAAACCTGATCAGTGGTTTGTTAGTGGAAAAGGGAAGAAACAAAAGTGGCAGAAAGATTGCCCTTCTGAGGCAAGACGTTCAGAGGGAGTTGAGCATAACCTGCAGAGAATGTGGCAACCACACGGGTATAACGAATAGCATCAGTGTGGTTCTTGTTTCCCCTGAAGTGGTTTTTATATTTGAAGTTGTGGAGCAAAAAGACCTTGCTAATTAGTTTTGAGTTCAAATTTTACCACTGAAGTACTGACAAATATCAGTTTACTCTGGCCTGGCAGGAGAGTACACCAGGTCAGAGATTGCTGTAATAGTTTGATCTTTTCTGGCTTCAGAGTACACCAGAGCAGAGCACTTTGTATCAATAAGCCTGGCAGATGAATGGGCCAGGTGGAGGCTGTTCAAGTATGGTTAAAAGTCTTGAAGAAGTTGAACCACTAAAGTATGTTGTTACTTGATGCAGAATCATCTTAACAAATTAATAACATTGAACCAAGTGCTATTTGAACTGCTGCTTGAGTCATCAATGTTGTCAAAGAAATAGGATATGTCTGCACCAGTTCACAAAACTGACAAAGACCTTTGTGTTGAAACCAATGAAGAAAGGAAATAGTCTGAGTTGCTGAACAAAAGCCGTTTCAAGAACTTGGTGTTATCAAATTGGAACTGTTTGTTCTTAAAGTTGGAACAAAGAACATTGTTGCTATACAGTGTTTCCTTACCCTTTTTGGAACGGTTGAACAAACTCCTACTTGAATCGGGGGAAGGGAATTCACCCGGATTAGAAGGAGATACATTTCTTATGAAGTAGATTTAAGTGTTATATTTGTTGTTGTTGAACTGGTAAATATATGCCATGTTGTGTATGATTAAATGTGTGAGGGACAGAATCCGTTTGGTAGAGTGTTTCCGTTAGTTTATTTTAGGCAGAGAAATCGTCAAGGTAGGGAAACTGAGGCATTTATCCAACCTTTTGAGTTAATAAAATTGCATCTTTTGAAAAAGCATCCCAAAGTTGTCTGCCTTACATTTCTGACCCCTCACAACTTCTTGCTGATGCCAATTGGCATACCTGCAACCCCGCTGCAAATGTCAGCAGAAAATTCTCTCAGAAGAAGCCTTATTAAATTATGGCCAACAAAATAGTAGATGATGACGACTGCATATCAGCTCTGTGATGAATGGATTGTCCCTTGTCCCATCTTTTGGTAGAAGCAGACTTGATACCAGAACCCTATCCTCAATTATTCCTGAATGACAGTGCTTTGCAGAAGCGAGAGATGTGCTTACATTCTGACCAGCCGGTGCAGATCAAGCAAACACTTTAGATTGAAGCCCACTCTATGCTTAGTTGTTTGTGTCGCCATATCCAAAAGAGGACTCATCCAGGCTGGAGTGTGTGCTTGCACCAAACCTCACTGCAACCAATTAAAGTGTAGATCAGGAGAGCTTTCAGCATACTGCTTGAGGCCCATGAAGGTGCCTCCTAAGTACCAACTCTTTACTCAAATTAATACGGGTGTGTATTATCACCAGTTGAACGAGACCCAGATAACATGGGGCAATCAGAGAGCAATGACTCAGCAATTGCTGAGAAAGGGCCACACAGGAAACAAAGTCCTGGGGAGGAGATATTAAAAGAGAAAAGCAGAGGAAAAGGCTCCACCTCTCTGTTGATAAGGGGGAACCTTTGCCTTGTTGCTCCAATCCAAGGGTGAGGCTGGTGCAGCAGATGTCAGGCGGTCATGGCTATATGACGAAGGCTTCAGAACAGGAGAGCTGCCTGGTCTAAACCCCATGCCACAGGGACCCTGCAAGGACCAGAGACTAAGCCTAGCCCTGAATCCAGGCCCCAGTGACACCCAGAGGTGAGGAAGGGGATATCGATCCCTCAGTCCTTAGTAGAGTGGGAGTGAATACTGATACCCAAGTCCTATGGAGGAGGCCCACTGTAAATCCCAAAACCCAGGTCTGGGAAGAGCCTGGTGTGAAGGAAAGACAGGTTATAAATATGAAATAACCAAGAAACGAGTCTCTTTTTGTTTAAGACTGGGATGGAGTTTAAGAACAGGATTTAAGAACAGTTTGCTTTGGCCAATCCTTGCAACTCATGTTATTAGGAGGCTGCAGACGCAAGACGTTTTTTTAGACTTTCTGGTCCCCACATCATTTGAACATTTCCTTCATAATAGCATTGTGTGTCCAAGAATGGAAGGGGACATATACATATAAAAGCACACCCTCAAGTTAAGATAGACTCAAAGCCTGATAACCACTTACTTTGTTTGGCGCTACATGTGAGCTAATTAAGACAATGTTACATGGGTTGTTTTCAGAAATCAAGACGTGGTTCGTCACGATTGCAAAGAGTGAGACTGTGCAAGATTGCAAATTTGAGAATCAGAGAGATTTGGACTGTGCAATATTGGGGCCAGTCCAGAATGAATTCTATAATTGAGTGTAAGGGATTTAAGACCTGGCATTGAACTATAATAAAAGTAAGCCTCTGAAGAAGTTCTGGTGATTTTTTCGTACGCCAATAAGAACGAAGCACGTAGGGCAGGCATGAGGATGTGTAGTCTTTTTAACAGCATGGCAAAAATTGTTATTTATAAATGATGTTTTTGCAGTCTGAGTTCTGGACACTTCAGTATGAACGAGAGCGAATGTGTGCTGGTTGAGATAAGTTGCGTGAATATATAAGAATAATAATGAGGTGTATTGCATTTAGATGTTTTTCTAAAGCTTATGAAATTTAATTTTTAAAAATATAACTGTTGGTGAATACAGCTAGGTCACTACCGCAAGATAAATTGTTAAAAATTGCTGCACAATTCCAATAGCTGAAAAAAAAATTTTGAATTGTGTGTGCTTGTGGTGTGGAAAGGAACCTGGACCCAATGGCAGTATTTTTCGGTTTGGAGGGGGGACAAAGGGGATTGGAGAGCTTTACCTCATATGGCGCATTTTCTGTTGGTAGTGGCGAGGGCCTACCTAGCGATGTACTGGATAGCCGAAAATTCGCCACGGGTGCACGAATGGTCCGCCAAAGACACATACCTAATGGAAAAAGTTAACAGCGGTCCTACATGGCAGGAGCTCTGGGATGGAGGGTTCCACAGCAAATTCATGGTAGCGTGATGAGGTGGTGCCCAAGTCCAAGATGGAATGTACTTAGGGAGATGGGGGAAGTCAAGAGGTTGAGCTATAGGACCCCGTGGCCCACTGCCCCCTGATCTGGGGGGATAGACTTGTAAATGAGAGCTAAAATGCACGGACAACGTGCCCAGAGGTGAAAGGTGTTATCAGTGGAAGTTACACATCTGACGTGGAGCATGGTGTTTCCACAGTGGGGGTAAGGAGCGGTATACAGAAAGGATAAGGGGTTTATGGTATCTATTGAAATACATTGCGTTGCTTTATCAGTCACTAAAACCAATAGAATTCCATTAAAAGAAAACAATACAGACAACTATGTTATTGGGACTTTGAAAAACGGAATAAACTAAACATGCTTCTCGATTGGGGTAGGTTGAAGTTAAATGTACTGGCAGGGATTGGATCGTTAATGGTTGATTTGTTAAACAATACATTGAACAAAAGGATTAAAGACTTTAAAACATTTTGTTAAGAAACAAAAGACACTTAAAGCAGTCGAAGACGTGGGAAAAAGCAATTATCCCATCATGGGGCAGCAACATTGCTGAGAAAGAATCTGGCAGCAGTTACAAGAGCTTGGATAAAAAAGCAAAACGTAAAAGGAAAATGGCTCTTGAGCGGAAACATTAATTAACAAGGAAGTTTGATTCACAGGCGAGCTTGAAACTGAGAAAATGAACTGCGACTTTGCAAGGATATTTCAAGCTTGCCTCATTCGAACACTTAAACAAGGCTCTCTCCGTTGCAGAAATGAATACCAAACAACTCTAAAAGAATGAGGACTTAAAAATAGGCACACACTGACGAAAAATCTCTCCATATATATACATATAAAGAGGAATGTGTGGATATGCGTGTGTCTGTTCGAAATGTTCAGCATATCAGCATACATCCCAACATGCTATAAACCTGAAATGTAACATATGGGTAGGTTCCATGATGTATATCATGTAAAAAGTTGATAAAAAAAAGAAAAAGAAATTAGAAACATTTATATTAAGTGGTCTACAGTGCTTGCCCCTGCCATATAACTCCTAGCGCTGCAGTTCTGCCCTAGTTCTACGTAAACTTCAGCAGCTCATTGTCCCTAAACTCTCCACACTATCAGCATTCGAGCTGACATTAGAGGCACTCACTTTTGAAGTCATGCAGGTGCCACCAAACAGTGCTTTTGTAGTAATGCAGGTGACAGGAAATGGTGCAGGTCTCTTCAATGATGTCCCCAATGACGTTGTCTGTCACATCGTGATGCATGTATGCAATCTCCAAATTACAAAGCTTACACGCTTCCGCCCTACACGTACGGCACTTCTGTTGAGGTCGCTGCTGCCTCGGCTGTAGATCGGGACACCAATAACGTTGCTGTGCCATCTTAACACACTGAAGTAGGAATCACTGTGCGAAGCACGGTTACCACTGCTAGTATACTATATAGACAGGAGGCACAAAGCCCATAATTACTCAGAGTCCAATTCTTCCCCATCACAGTCCTTACATGAGGGCTTCATGCCTCATTGTGGAAGAACTGGGACGAGAAAGTGGGATAAGGAGGTAATCACAGTCTAAATAACATCCTCCCCTTGCTGACTTAGTCTGATCAATGACGCTGAACAGCAGGCATTCTGTTATGGCTTGGATACTGGGTGGCATCCTTGACTGGGTGTGCTGGTGATGTTCATGACCAAAGGGAATAACTACTTAAGAACTCAAAGCTTGCCCACTTCCAAGGACTATGTAGCGCTTTCAGGATTGGCCGGGTTGAGGTAACCTCTGAAATCCAACGGGATAATGCCCTCACCCGAGGTCTATAAGGCCATTGGCAGACAGGGCTAATAGCAAGAAAGGGCTTGGAATTGTGTGGGTGAAGAAAGCTTGTTTGGTTAATAATGGGTAAAGAAGTACACAAAACTTGTTAGTTCATTAAAAATGTAATTTTGTAATAGTCAAATAACAATGGCAAGCTTGGTTGAACTGTACGTTTTATTATGAGCTTGCTTTAGGTGAATTGTTAAAGTGAACGTTTTTTCCACGAAAATGAGAAAGCGTCCTTCCATATTTTAGCTTTCACTTCATTGTGTTAAATAAGTTTGGAGTGTCTTGTTGAAAGAAATATTGCTGGGAAATTATACAGATGATTCTTGCATGCAGAGAAGGACTCTTTCATTTCCCTTACTGCTTCTGAAGTCAGAATGTCTGGAATGCAGTCAATACCAGTAGTTATTGACTGGATTGACTGGATTCTGAACATTCGGTCTGGCCAAGAAAAGATCAATGACGACGTCCCTTGTTAATAGACGTTATTTCCCAACTAAAAGGTAACTGCGAAATGCGGAGTTAAACTACTGGGATTCAAACCATTCCCATGCAGGCTGTGCACACATCACCATAGCAAGCACCCAGCCCACGGTCTATCATATTTGCCAAAACGGGAAGCTCTAAAAGTGGGGCAGTGAATTTTGTAATGCACGCGAGTGTTAAGTGGCGACACGACACTTCAGACTGACAACGAGAGGCGATTCTCTCTGAATGTAGAAACAAATTTTAAGACATACTCTTCTGTAAAGGGCGCACAGGGATGGGCGACCGTACACAAAAAAACGAATGCGGAAATACTATTTATTTGATGGGTTTTATACAGACATACTTCAACAGTTTAAATGTGCTACTAGCAGGACACTTCACTGTGAATTAACACATGCATCGGAGTTTCTATCAACACGAGAAATGCAAGGACACCTATAGAGGCAGCTATGCCAGTGCCCGTGTGCGCACAAAGACAGCATCACAATTGTAATACAGGGGGAAGAGTGTACGACACTTGGCAAAGCATGTCAATTGTGTGTCTGCCAGGTCTTGAAGTTCCCCGAGTGACCTTCTGACACTGTTGGATATGGAATGCGGCATGCTAATCAATTTAAACACAGTGAAACACGTAGATGATGTGTATGTGTTAGTCTCCTTTTTCTAAACTGAACTACGCATCTCGATTCTCTGGCGATAACCCCGCCTCTCAAACTTTCCCACAGAGACTAAAGCGTGTGTCTCTGGACATAGACAGAGGACGCTACATCTCCCTCCCCCCACCCCCGACTTACGCCAAAGCTGTCCTCTTTATTCCATTTCCTCAATCCATCTGGTGGGCCTGCGAATTGTGCTTTTGGATAGGCTTTGAGCCAGCGGAGCGTAGTCTTCTCTGCCGCTGTCACTGTCATCCGTGTCCACATCGCGATCTGCAAACTTCGAGCAACTGCCAGATGAATTCTCTGCGTCGGTCAGGATCTCACTTCAAGTTTCACCACTGTTGATCTGCTTGAAGAAAGGAGTTTCTGGTGATTGTGCGAGTCGGGCTTGGTGCAGTTACCATGGAACCTTTTACATGCGTCACAGTCAAAGGTTCAGGGCTGAATGCCCCGTCTCTTTGGATACTTGTGATTGTCGAACCAATACTTTGTCTGTTATATGGATGTCAGTGTCCTTCGCCTTCCTTCTGGTGGCAGCGTATGTCTTAATTTTCTCTTTGCTTTCTTTGTCTTTGCCTCTGGCTTAAAGGTCTACCTCCACTATCACTTCTCAGTCAATGTTTTGGGGAAAGAGTGGTCTTCACAACCCTGACAAACATCAATTTTGATGGGCACACCCCCAGGGAGCTGTGAGGGATGGTAGAATAGTCTCCGAGAAGGGTGCAGACAGCTTTCTGAGAAGAGTGCAGACAGCTTGCATGAACGATCCTCCTGTGATGGAGCATATCTTTAAAGTAACGCTCAACAGTGCTATGTGCTTGTGACCATAGAGGGGTGACCTTCCTGTGTTGAAAACCCAGATGTTCCGTGAACAATGCAAAGACATGCCCACTGAACAGTGGACCATTGTCCGACTGTGAATGTCTTGTCTAAAGCTGGAATGACTGCATGTGCTGCTGTAGAGTGCATCAGGTAAACTTCAGGGAATCTCGACATTTCGCCTATGACTAGAATATGCTTGCCATTGGGTAAAGGTCCGAACATGTCGACAGCGACTTCGCCCCAGACCTGTAATGGCATTGTAGTCATTTTGAGTGGTTGTGGGAACGTGCACGTTGCAACCACTTTACACAGGATGCAATGTTCAAGCACCTTCCCGATCTTCCAGTCCATCTGGGCGAAACCAGACTTTGTCCAAAGTTGTCTCTTAGTGGACGCAATTCCTCGGTGTCCAGTGTGTGCCATGGCAATAACTGTCCTGCAGCTCTTCTGGAATGATCTGGTCTTCTTTCAGTATCAAGCCTCCCATTGATATGGATAAAGAATCTTTCAATAGGTGAAATGTCCAGATCAATTTCTGTTGTGTCTCAGATAAAGGTATTCTACTCTTCCTCCATTCATGCCATCTCCCCGAGTACAAACTGTCCTTCACTGTCATGAGCACAGAGTCTTTGCACATTCCTTGCAACAGTTCAGGGATGGTGAGAGATTTGGGCATTGCATTGCTGACTATGTATTTAATTATTGGTCAGCTTTGATGGATTGTGCTTCATCTTTTGCGGGCAGTGGATATCTCGACAGGAAGTCAGCTGGGTTGTTGTCCTTCCCTGGCTGATGGAGGATTGTGAATGAGTATTCTTATAGTCGTAAACCCCATCATGCAATTCGGGGTGGCATTTTGGTGGTTGATTTTTCCGTATATTGCTGTGGGGGCCTGATGGTTGGTGATGGTGAATTTACACCCATATAATTTACACCCAAACAGGAATAAATGATAATGTTCACATACCCAGACAACAGCTAGGCTTTCTTTTTCGGGTTGAGAGTATGCACACACTGTAGGGGATACACTGCAGCTTGCATAGGCCACGATGTGGCGTGTAGAAGAATTTGGTTTGACTTGGGCCAGGATGGCCCCCAGGACAACCTGACTTGCATCTACTGTCAACTCTGTCTCTAATTAGGGATCATAGTAGGCCATGCATGAGGCGTCTGCAATGCGTTCGATTGCCTGGAATGCATCTTTGCAGTCCGTGAACCACACAAAGTCGTGCCCCTTTCCTTTGAAGAGACGTAGTGAAGTGCTTCCTGAAGCGAAATCGTGAATGTATCTGGTACAATAACAGGCCATGCTTAGAAATGATCGGACTGCTGATGCAGACATAGGCGTGGGTGCTTCAACTAAAGCTCGATCCTGCGAGAAAATGTGCCCAAGAATTTGAGGGTAGTTTTACTTAGTTCACATCTGGATGCATTTAGGGTCAAGTTGGCCTCCTCGAACGCCATGCATATTCAACGTAGCGCATCATCGCAAGCTTCTTGAATCATACCGAATACCAGTATGTCGTCGCTGTAGTTGAGACATTGGGAATATGTTTGATGACTTGGTGTATTTCATTTTGGAAAATTTCTGCCGCGGACGACACTCCAAAGCCAAGTCACTTGCAGCGAAAAAGACCTAGGTGGGTGGAAAATGTGGTTAGATGGCAGGAATCTGGATGCAGTTCAAGCTGATGATACTAATTTAGAGAAGATTTTCGCTCCATGTAGTAGGTGCATCATGTCAGTCATTCTCAGAGACAAGTGTCTTTCCCTTTCAATAGCTAGGTTTGGTGCAGTCATGTCCACACAGATGCGAATAGTGTTGCTATTTTCTTTTTCTAGGGGACAGGAATGATGGGCGACACCCGGGGTGTGGGTCCTGTGGCATGTTCTATAATGTCCTGGCTTAGGAGTGATTGTATATTGTCCTCTACCTGCTTTTGTATATTCAATGGGATTCCTCAGTAGTGTTGAGCCATCGGTTTGATCTCTGGGTTAAGGTGTAGTTTGATCTATTTTCCTTTCAAACTTGCCTAGGCCTTTGAACAGCGTTGGGAACATCTTCATCATGTCCTTTGGGTTTACTGTGCGAGCGGTCATGATTTGGTACATGATGTGCACCAGTTTTAATGTGCCTTTCACTATATATTTTGTCACCCTCACTGTTTTTTCCGTGTAGGTGCGCGTGGCTTTGAACATGCCCTTGCATTTCAGTGGCATGTTCGTGCAGTAGGGATAGATGTCAATGTCAAGCGGCTGTAGTGCCTTTGTGATTTTGAGTCCGTGAGAGGTTTCTTCATTGACTACGTTGACCGTAGTTCCTGTGTCAATTAGGAACTCATGTGGACTTCCCATTTATTTGAAGCAGTAAGGTCAGGACTTATTTGGTTGCAGTCTTGTTGCCTATTTCATGGACATAGCCCCTTTTCCGATTGCCAGTGGCTGATGATGAATCAGAGTAATTTCGACATCTAGGTGAGACTTCCACATTTTATGTCGAGTTGACCTTCTCTTTTTGAGTCATCTGGCGAGTGCCTTTGCTGGGTGTCGTCTTTCTTATCCCGTTGCCGTTTATATCTGTGGTGGGGATTCTTGTTTTATGATGGTGGGAGGCCGCTTTGCTCCCTGTGTGTGCTAGGCTTCTGGAAGTATTTGATGTTTTTGCATACTGACTGAAAATGGTTGGCGCCCCCACATTTGTCGCTGGTGTGTCCTACAGCTGGACATGGGCCGATGTGAGGGAAGTTGTATACGCAGCAATAGCACTTTTTCTGAACCTACATCTGCGTCTTATCAGCCGACCACATTTGGCATGGGGTGCATCAGGTGCAGTCTGTGTAATTTTAATGTTGCTAGTTCCATTGAGAGTGCCATGTCTGCTCTAGCGAGCTGCAGAATTCCTGCCAAGGATCTAGTTTTTTGCAGCAGTTTCTTGCGAAATTCAGCTGATTCGCAGCCAGCGATCGTTTGAACATTATTCCACAGAAGAAGCATTGAAATCTCAAAGTCGCAATATTTCACTCTTTTTCAAAATCGCATGACAAAACTGTCAAGTGTTTCTCTCTTTGCTTCAGTAGAGGTGTGAACTATATGTCGTTCATAATCTACGGTCCTTAGAGGGGCGAAGTAGTTATTTAGCAAATCAATGATGCCATGAATGCGTTTGTTGTGCTCTCTGGCATCTCAAACATAATGTCACATACAATCGGCCCCAGTGAATGCATCAAAATGCATCTGAGGCGGCCTTCCTCCCTTACCCCTATAGCATCAATGTAGACATTTAACTCTTTAAGCCACCTGTTCCATCATGGTGCCAGGCTGCTAGTATCGGAAATGCCCCTTCTTCCCTGGCAGCATGACTGGGCGCAGTGGAGGCAGAGGCCGGGCTTGATGAGCTGCTGTCTGCTTAATTTTTCGACATGGTGACAACACGTGTGTCGCAGGGGGGACTGTAATATGGTGCAGGTGGGTTTATTCTCTCACCTTCTGTGTGACAGCAGAATGCTGGGCTCTCTGTCAAACACGTGCGCTGGCAGTGGTGATGCTGGGTTCTCTGTAGGCACACTGCTTGCCACGTGGAGGGAGGTGATCCTGTGTTATGCGCACAGCGCGACACCCCTGCAATGTGGACTCGGTGCAGAGCAGGCAGGACCGTTTCTTGGCCCAGGCGAGGCAGACGACCGCCCGGGGCGCAATCGCCCAGGGGGCGCAATAGCCCACACTAGTGACGGCTCGACTTGCCCTGGGGGCGCATTCGCCATGCAGCAAGCTCAATTGCCTTGGGCTGTGCGCGATTGCTCGAGTAGAGGCAGCAGGTGCTGGCGCTGTCTCTGATGTGCTCACGTTAGGTGCCTGCCCCGGCACCTAACGTGAGCACATCAGCTACTCGAGCAATCGTGCACAAACGACCTCCTTTTGACATCCCCTGCCCCTCAGCCTTCTTCATTTCAATCCCCGCTGCGGCGCCAGGACCCCTGCTGCTAAATTTCATTAGCAGCAGGGGTCCCTATGAGACTCGGCGCCACAGCGGGTGAAGTGAAGAAACAATAAGCCACGGGGAAGTTAACTCCTTTTTCAATCATGTTAGGAGTTAACTTCCCCGTGGCTTATCGGCAGCGCTGATCGCTGCTGCAAAGTTTTATGGGCTTGGCACCGCAGCCAATGGACTAGAAACTGCCCTGTACCCAGGCATAAAGACTCCCTTCCCCCTCCATTGTCCTCGTGTTTACAGGACACGATTTCTTAAGTGCCCAGAGACGGTTCTCGCTAACATGAAGATGTTCAGTGCGCTTTTGTGGCCTGTTGTAGCATGTACAATGATTTGTAGTGGAGGCAAAATAGAAGGCGGAAAACTAATTTCGCTGGTAAAAATCGAAAGCAACCAGGGCCTGAAATACTGTATGAAACTCCCAAGATGTTGGCTTTTTGTCCGTTTCAGATTGTACAGTTTGAAAGGACCGTACTGGGTGCATTTTGTTCCCCCAAGACAAGGGTGCATCCATTTCAAGCAGAATCTAAAAGTGAACGGAAAAAAATAAATGCAGATTACCTCCGTGAGCATGGCAAAGAAAAAAAACCAGTTACATTTTAAATAAGTAAAAGAAGGTGAATTTATCCACTAAAATTCAGTCTTTGAATGATTTCACTTAAAATATGCATGTTGAATAGCATGGTTGTTATTGACCCCTGGGACACACCATGATCTACTCCACAGTAATGCGGTTCGAGCTTGAGAGGATGCATCTGCGCGAATTGAGAATCCATTTTAGGGAGATGAAACCCGCTTTAAAAAGTACCCCCTAGTTTTCCATGTTGATGAATATAACCTTTAGTAATGCCCCATAGTCAACAGTGTTGAAAGCCAATGCGCGACCTGGGATGACTGATGGTGCCCCCACACACATAGCATCAGGCTGCACCTGAATTCAAGTTCACTTTGTGCTACAAGCAGCCTGCCCAATTGATAATCCCCTAGTAAAGTGTGCAAAGAAAGGTTGAACACCCAATGCCTAAAACGTATACACAAGCCAAAAACTGTTGGCTTTGCCAATGTTTTTTTTAACAGGACTTCGCTGATGGACACTCACAGTGCTTATACATCCATTGGCTGAAAGCAGACCTGGTTAAGACATTTTTTACTACACCAGTAGTGGTTCCAGCTCAAATTAAGTCATTAACTCTCAGAAGACTGCTTTGAAAAAACACTGGCATGCACTTTGAGTGCAACGTTTGATGTTAAGGCTTGTTTAAAATGAGCTGAAAGAGTTTCCTTCATGCTCAGTAAATTGACAGGACAACTCTAGCGTGAACCAGATGACCGAGTCCTTTCGCCAATACTGCCATAGCATCTGGTACTTGGCTTGTTCACTGGGGGGGGGGGGGGGGGAGTACAAGTGGATGCATTGTAAATCGACTATTCTTCCCTTATTTTGCCAAAAATTATCCTTGGTAACCACCCAGGTATTTTATGATTACATCAAAATGTGAGTAGTGATTAACTAGAGGTGCAACTCATGAGGGAGCCCATAACCAGAGGGGTGATGGGCCATATGAACCAAGGACCAGGAGTGATGGACCAGAAGAGCCACTCATGAGGGAACCAATGACCAGAGGGGTGATGGGCCATATGAACCAAGGACCAGAGGAGAGCGATCAACCAGGTTCCCCAAGACCAGAAGGGCGAGTGAGCAGAAAAGAGTGACTCACAAGGGAGTCAAGGACCAGAGGGGTGACAGAAAAGCAGAGCAACTCACAAGGGCCTTGCTGCCAAGTGGGGGGCCCATGCCATGCGTGACGCCATAAGTCTGTCCTGAATTTTTACTTCGCATGGAGGTCCTTCTAGGCCCATACTTATAATTGGAAGAACACAAATACCAGTCCTAGCAATTAACAGGAAATGCCTGGGCTGGCTCAGTCACGAAGGACATGGAAATACCTGGCAGGCATGCAAGGGAGCCAAGGACCGGAGGAGAGCGACGAATCAAGGACCAGTTGCACGATGGACCAGAGAAGCCAAGGGTCCAAAATGCAAATGATGTGCTTTTATAAGTCACACATACAAGAAATTAAAATGGACACTAATTGTTAGAAAAATAAAATGCTATTTTAATAAAAAAAGTTCTTGAATCACAATATAATAAAACCTGTTTCATGTGTATAACAATGATTTATTGACGTTGGGTAGGAGTTACTTAACCGCAGGGTATAGTTTAGGAGCGGCGCGCATGCCGAGCGTGCGGGGGGGGGGGGGGGAGGGGGGAGGGGAGCGCAATTTAGTGTTTCGCCCTGGGCACCAAATGGACTAGAAACTGCCCTGAGAGCAGGAGCGCAACACGTATCCACGGCAAAATACGATGGCTGCAGTAACAAGCAGCTCCTCCTCACCACCATGAGCAGCTGAAAGCGAGCACCACTCGAGCGTGGGGTCCTCAACAGGTCTCAAAAGGCTGGACTGGAAAACGCCGAAAAGAGAAAGCAGGGCTTGGCATGAGCAGGCGTCAGTGATTCCTCGTCGCCATTGTCGAATTAAGAATGCGTCATGCCAATCAATTTAAACACAATGAAACACTGAGCCAATGTGCATGCGTTCGTCTCCTTTATTCTAAACTGAACTACGCATCTCGATTCTCTGGCGGTAACCCCACCTCACAACTTCTCCAACAGTGAGGTAGGACACACAGAATAAAGCGTGCGTCTGTGGGCATAGACAGAGAACGCTACAGGCAGTGACTGGTGGTACCCCCATCCTGCCTTTTCCCTGCATTTCTGATAGGCTGTGGAAGGGTTGCCGGCTCCCCTTTGTGCTCGAGGAGAGCCATTCCAGCTTCTTGGGCCATAGTGGCTCATCCGAGTGGAGATGGTTCAGCCAAATAGCAGACTGGATCCAGGGGAACCGCTGAGCCCCTTAGTTCGCAAAAGAGACATTTTGGCGTCTCCCCTCTGCAGTGCCTTTATTGACCTCTTCCCCCCCCCCCCCAACTTTCCCTATCCTTGCATGGCAAACGGCTCAGCCTGGTTTCTTCTCTTCCTGTGAATGACATGTCAATTCTCTTAATGTTACTTCAAATTATTTGCTCCAATGGACAGCTCTCCCTCTTTCAATATGCCTCACCTTACCATTTCCTTCCAACTTCATGGCCCTCTTCGGTTTCTCTCCAAACTCTTTATTTAACCTGTATCATTTCACTACTTGACTATGGGCTTCTCTTTGTTTATCTATGTGTTGTGTTTCGAGTATGCCCTCTCCCCCAAGGTCTTTTATCCCATTTCATTAGGTTTACCCTTTTTGAAAGGTGCGCACTTTCCTAATATAGTTCGCTTGTCATTTGTTCCCATTGCTTTTTGAAAAGAACGAAAATGTCTTTATTATCCCATGTACATTTCATATTTGATCCCTTTGTTGTGCTTTGTTACATTTTTGGCCCCTTTCAGTGTTTTGGTTTGCTTCTTATGCTTCTATTTACATGCGATATTATTCGGACCCGAATTACTTTTTTATCCACCAGTTTCCTTTGTTAGGTCGCTCCTATTTTCATGTAAACCTCTTACAGCATTTTCCCTCGGTTTTCTTTCCTTTGGATTTAGATGCAATTTGTTTTTTCACTTGAGGGCGGTTGAAGGGAATTAGCAAACATTTTTAAATTGGACTTGACAGTTTACAGCGTTTGCCCCCTTTATTTTTTAGACATTTATTATCGGAGGGATTTCAGGCCACCTATCAATAGTAGCAACCCCAAGAGCTTTAGCACAATGGTCACAAAAATGTTAGATTGTCCAATAAACATATAGGAACTTTAAGACACGCAATACATGCAACTAAGTAAACACACTATGAACCCATCCCTCTAAAGTAAACCCAGAGAATGCAAAACTTTGCGGGAAAGGGTCTGATCGAGTCAATTGCTTTCATGCTGTCAAGCCCGTGACCAGGTCAAGACGTGTCAGTCCGCTTCAATGGGCGGAGCCAGTATCTGGGTGGTTGGAACTGTAGCAAGCAGTTCAAAGTTTGCATAGAGTTTGTGACGAATTCAGGGAATTCGTCCTTTCTCCCCAGGGGGAGCCACCCTGCCTAGGACTAGGCAGGTCAGCTTGCTGCGCAAAACACTCCTTAGGGGACAGGGCAAGCAGGATCCGACTGGGGTTGACCTCTACCCCCCCCCCCACACTTTCAGAGGACGAGGCACCCCCAACCAGAGCTACCATAACTCCCGTTTATTGAGACTCCCATGTGTAGGGGGGGTATATGCCAACTGAGCAGTATCCCCCACGTGCAGGGCCCTTTAAAAGGGGCTCAATTGGTTTCTGACCCAGTTCTGTTGACGCCTCTACCTGAAGTACAGAACCAATGGCATCTCCTCTCACGTTCCAGGAAGGAACTCAAAAGACTCAGGATCCATGCAAAGATGGACAGAGCCAGAAGGATGTCGACAGAAGGAACCGAGGACGAAGACTTGACCGTGAAGTTAGAGTCGCGGTCCTGAAGCACCCAGAGAAGCCGCTTTCCCCACCGCATACAGCCACATGAAAACCAGTACACAGCTGGTTGGAAGCAGCGGGAGGAGGGCAGAGAGGTTCTAAAGAAGTCAGGCCAGCATGGAGACTACCCCACAAGGGGTGAACACAATCCAAGGCCTGAGAGTCCCGAAAGCTAACAAAGGGCTGACCGTGAGAATATTCAACGAGGGGGTGAACAAGACCCAAGTCCTAGAAGACCGGAAAGCCGACAAGGGACGACAGTCAGAATACCTCATAAGAGGGTGAATGCAACCAAAGCAACCGGAGGCCTTAGAGGCCAGAATGCCCACGAGGGGCCGACACTGAGAATACCCCACAAGGAGGAGAGCGCAACCCAAGAACCCTAAGGCCTGAGAGCTAACAAGCCCGAGTGGCCGACACTGAATAGCCCATGAGTGGGTGAAAGCATGCCAAGAAAGCAACGGCCTGAAGGGCAAGACAGCTCACACTCCTTGTGATCGTCAAGCAGGTCAGTCACGAGCTCTAGCCACCCTTATGTGAAAAGGACATTTTGAGACAGACTACATGGAGTGCCCGAGTAATCATCTCCAGCAGGAGAGAAAGACTGACAGAACCCAACTTTGAACTCCATCAGCAGGTCTGGGCTTGCACAAGAGAGAGAAAGCCAAAGTTAAAATTGGGTGGGGGTCAGAAACTACCCATTAGGCACCAAGTAAAGAGGGTGCCCACTTACAGCAAGTTACATTGTTTAGTTGTAGGGAGAGCATAGAATAGGTTTTAGACAGAGAACAGTTTTTATGAGACATGATGACAAGCACACGTTTATTATTTTGTTTGAACTTAGGGACCAATCATCTTCGTTATTGAGGGTTCCTTTTTCATTTAACAATACTTGTTGAACCATGTCTTCTTGTCAGCCGTCTACGTCTGACTTACCACAAGTTGTAATTGTAGTTGTCATTTATATAGCGCCATTTCCCCCCCCATTTGTATGGCCTCAATGTGCTTTGTGGTTGGAACGCCCTCGGGGACCGAAATCCATATATGGGAGATTCTAAGAGTTAACTTTAAGATGCGGGTGTGCATTCTGCCAGGTTAGGATTTAGGAGGGCTGGCTGGTCCCCCGCAAGCAGCCCAGAGGTCAGGCACGTTGCTGTTGGTGGCTTAGGATAGAGTGCTAGTGCAGGAGACAGTGTGAGCCCAGCTAGATCAAATGTTTACGTAGGTAGTAGCTGTATAGTAATGGCAGAGGTGTTGAGGCACGTCAGGGGTTTCAGTGTGGACTGCTATGCGAGCTGCTAGACAGGATTTGTATAGCCATGCCTCCATTCTAGAGTGCATGGATGGGGAGCCTTGCCTTTGGCATGTGTTCACAAATGTGGTGCGAGTTATACATACCTTAGTCTCGGATGGATTTCCGTTTGGTAGGTTGAGGGAAGGAGAGCAGTTTTTCCTGTAGACTAGGATTTCTGTTTTCCCAGGGTGGAGGAGGAGGTGGTTGGTCATCATCCAGTGGTCAGGATCAGGGAGGCATGATGACAGATCTGGTTGGATGGAGCCTGCTGATTCTTGATGATCTGGGTATCATCTGCGTAGTTGTAGGAGGTGAGATTGTGGGAGCGGATGAGTGCGGGGAGTAGGGATGTAACGGTATAACGGTATACCGTTAAAGATAACGTGAACCACTTCATTGAACAATAATAACCGTCACATTGTTTATACCGTTATACTATTCATACCGTTAAGTGTGCTTTTCAATCTGATTTGGAAAGGCTGCAGTAAGCAATTGCTGCGCAGTCTTGGTTTTGCACTGTTGGATGTGCCTCTGCCAAGTAGTTTCAATTGGAGCAGTTTTTAATGCCATTCCATAAACCACACGTGCATTACACAAAATCAATATGTTAGCAATAGGAAGAATAGATACAGTGCCAAGAAGCAAAAGGGTTTACTTTGGGGTGGCGGCTTTGGGGTTTATATATTTATAATGGATAATGTTCTCTAAACATATGGCGATGGGGGATTTCCCTGGTTCTATCATTGAATTTACATATAATAAGTCACACTGCGAAATTCACTCATCTATGTGGGATTTCCCTGCTGCCATACCAAAGGGTAACATGTCAGTGATTACTGAACACCTTTTGGCCCGCAAGTAAACTAAAGGCCGTAACATAAAGAGAGTGTGTGTGTGTGTGTGTGTGTGTGTGTGTGTGTGTGTGTGTGTGTGTGTGTGTGTGTGTGTGTGTGTGTGTGTGTGTGTGTGTGTGTGTGTGTGTGTGTGTGTGTGTGTGTGTGTGTGTGTGTGTGTGTGTGTGTGTGTGTGTGTGTGTGTGTGTGTGTGTGTGTGTGTGTGTGTGTGTGTGTGTGTGTGTGTGTGTGTGTGTGTGTGTGTGTGTGTGTGTGTGTGTGTGTGTGTGTGTGTGTGTGTGTGTGTGTGTGTGTGTACGTGTGTGTACGTGTGTGTGTGTGTGTGTGTGTGTGTGTGTGTGTGTGTGTGTGTGTGTGTGTGTGTGTGTGTGCACAAGCGTATACTACCATCAGCCTCCATTGATCTGTGGCATGCAGGTTATCAAGATGGCAGCATGTTCATCTTCACCAGTAGCCAGTGGGGAAGCAAAAAGCCTAAATGACCACTTACGAAAAGCTATTCAGTTTGCTTTGCCAGTTGCAGCAGGCCTCCACCCCATCCCCTCCTCTCCACAAGTGTGTTTGTGTTTGGTGGAAGCGAGGCATTTCAGTGGAAAGTATGTTGAAAAGCTCAATTCTGGCCCTGGGTGCCTGGTTTTGTTTGTGATGATACATCTGTCAATTTATGACCTTTTAGAAAATATTTGTTAAGATCAGTTAACTCCACCTGCTATACCGCGATAACCATGATATACCGTCATTTGGCAAGAAGGTTATCGTACCGTCATAAAACGAATACCGTGACACCCCTAGCGGGGAGTGGGCTCAGATAGATATTGAGGAGGAGGGGAGGGGAGAAAGGGATACTTCCTGTGGGACCCCATTCGGCACTGGGCGGGATGCAGCACTGAAAGGGTAGCAGAGCATGATTTGCAAGCGATTAGAGATCAAGGACGAGCTCCAAGTGAGGGCAGTGTTTGATTCCTAAAGCGTGTAGCCTGTCTAGCAGAATGGTGTGGTCAAAGGTATCAAAGGCGGTGGAGAGGTCAAGGAGAGGAGTACAGCACATCCTTCTGCATCAACTGTTGTTTTTAGGTCATCCCAAATAGACACTAGTGAGGACTCAGTTCCTCAGAGGGGTCTGAAGCCAGATTGGGCAGGGTCAAGGAGGTTGTTGGCTTCAGTTAAGTGACTGAGTTGCTTGTATGCTGTGTGGTCCATGAGTTTGACCATGAAGCGGGTGTTGGAAATGGGTTGGTAGTTCTTGGGAAAGAGTGTCGAGCATACGTTTTTGAGGAGGGGTTTGATGTAAGAGGTTTTTAAGGCTTCTGGGAAGATTCTCAATGTAAGGGATTGGTTAAGGATTGAGCGTTGAATACTGCCTGCATAGGTTGAGGTTAGGATATTTTTGAGGGGGGTGGGTAGGGAAGCGTCCGCAGGGGATCCTGATGGGTGGCTTTGTGCTAGAAGCAAGAGGAACTCTTGGTGTGAGATATAGGAGAAAGAGGCAAAGGTTTGCATAAGTGCCAAAATATGTTAATTAAAAATAATGAATTGAACAATAATTGGTTCAAAGCAAACCTGCTGTAAAGTGTTCAATCCAGAATGTTATAACAAATGCCCTTTGCCTTCTGACATCACACAGAGGGCCATGCCTACGGGATATCTAGGCCGTGTGGACAGGAAGTTGTAGAGAGCCCCAACAGAAACCAAGATGGTGGAAGCACTCTCGGCCCACCTCCCCCTCATGGTTACTCCATCTCCTCCCCCTTCCCATGTCTGCTGACTTCAATGCTTCCATTGAAGCACCAGTTTCGAATGAGATCTCCTGGGGAGGGGTCCTGTCCCCCTGAGAGGAAGGTGCCACGCTTCTTATAGAAGGATCAAAAAAACTAAACAAAAAAAGGCAGCAGCCTGTCTACTTTCCCACATGGCAGTTAAGGAGAAAGTCAAATTAATGCACATCATTTCTGTCATAAAAACCTCTGGGTAGGGTATTAGGTGCGTTATAAATAACCTATATCATATCATATCAAAGCTGACACTAGTGCGATTTCAAACTGCCGTTGCTGTAGAATTGTGTTCTTCTGACCCACAACAGAGCACACAGACACTCTGAGGGCATTTCAAAGACAGGTTATTAAAAAAATAAGAATAAGGCCTAACTGTCCCTATTACTATGGGGTGTACTCTACCTATCAAACGAAGATGCTCGCCGGTCGTCTGTGAATGTCCCCAAGAATCAGTCCACAGTCCAGAAACTAACCCCAACTCAACCTACAATTATTCTAACTAAAGACGGGAGTATGCCTCCCTTCTCCTGGGGTTTGCCCCTTGCAAAACTCTTCTTTTTGGTTCTCCATAATAGCAGGTTTTTAATTGTCTTTCATGACTTCCTTAACCAGTTTATGTAAACATTTTATTGAGGGCCATCACAAAGCATGTTAGGCGATTGGACATGGCGGAGTGCACTGTCATACAGGACTATGCAGGCAGGACTGAGAAAGCTCAGGACGTGGCAGCATGGAATGCCCTGGTGCACTCGGTGTTTAGCTCGCTGGATGATAAACCCCCTTGAAGCTCCATCGGCCGTGGTGTGGAGTAGGGTGTTTGATGATATGCAATCAAGGTGGGTTGTGTAGAGATCAAGGGGCAGGGATACGGAGGTGGTTAGCCCCTAGGAGGATTCTGTAGTATTACGAGCGTTTATATCTTTGGTTATTGGGTTGAACTTGTTTGGGTTTGTTGTAATGGAAAGGAGACGACTGACGAGAAGCCAATTGATGATCGAAAGGTTTGTCATTATGTAACAATAAAAAGATAGAGTTAAAAAAAAACATTCAAGATTTTAAATCAGACTTGCGTTCTTTCTCAAATATTGGTTTCTTTGACCTGGGATGAATACGTCAATCCATAGTAATGGGTTTTGAGTAGCGTTGGTTCCCCGTTTGGGATTTGCCTCCGGGAGATTATATTTCACTTCTTTTCTAGATAGTCCTTCTCATCTTTCACAAACTATAGGAGGTTCTTTATATTTCAACTCAATGCATTCTCTTTCATTTAAGTTCCCTTATTTACTTCTCCAATAAAGGGGTACTTTCCCCTCTTTCCAGGGTATAGATATCCAGACACAACTATTCTCCATCTTGGGGGTTTCTTCGCTTCTTCTTAATTAATGGGATTCTTTTTGTTCATAGGATTCTCCTTCACGATTATAGTCTGTCTTTTGACATATATAGTACTCTGCATTTCTCCTCAGGCGTTTGTCTCCTAGTTTTATTTTCTCTCTAAATATTTATTGCATTCGATTTTATCTCATCATTCCACTTTCTTAATTTCCATGGTATGCTCTTGTCGATTTGACTGAGAAGAGTAGGAGCAGTCCCATAACCATTCACTGGCAGCCTCCTGGACCTCCCGTTCTCCCAATAACCTTGTATTCTCTGGGATAATGTGTCCAGGGCCTTCGTTCGCTCAGGGTTCATTGTGTTCTTTGGTTTCTTGGCTTTCCCTTTCATTCCAGTGTCTGCCGTTCCATGCTCTCCTTCAGTACGGCTTGGTCGTCCTGTGGGTATCCAGTTTTGACTGTCTAGTGGTTTCGGCTTAGTTTTGTGGACCGCTGGTCCACCATGAAGTCACTGTGGTCACGCCACCACATCAGATTCTCGCCCTCTCCAAGGATGCAGAGTGTCAGCGCTCTGCTTTCAGCACTGGAGAAGGGTTCAAAGTCACAGGCCCCGTTGGGTTGCAGAGTCTCCTCTCCTCTCAGTCGTTATGTCACCCTTGGCTGGTGTTCATGTCTCTCTCCTTTCGCTTGTCGCACGTCTCACTGCTCCTCGTCCCAGTTAAATGGGGATTTCTATTTAAAGTGATATGCTCTGTTTCTTGTTGACAATAACATGTTACTTTCCACTTCATACAAGTCTCTGTACTGTATATTCTTTTGTAGATCTGATAGTCCTAAGTAGGCCACTTCGGGGTATCCTTTAGGGAGTTCCTCACAGGAACCGCAGTCCTTGTCCCCAGAGGGAAGTGTCTCCAGGTGAGGTACCACTTGCCTCAACCCCTATGAAGGGTGTTGCAGAGCGAGCTCACCTCCCTAGCATCATTGTGGAGGTGGAAGGGGGGTCTCTCCCTTCAGGAGAATGGACAAATTCCCTCGATCCGTCACAGCTCTTACCAGTCAACATGCAACAACCAAGCAAGACTTATATTTAAAGGTGTACGTGGCACCAGACCAACTAAGGCACACAAATATTAGGTTTTGAGTTGGAGGTGCATCAGATTAAAACATCACCTCTGTCTGTTACGCACATTCCAGCAGCTGTCAGGAATGCATATATGACCTTTGAGCCTGCCCTGTGCCATCAGAGAGCTGGTGCTGAGGGCATCTGTAGAGTATCTAAGCAAAGGCACAGGCTTATTAGAATTTTGCCATAGATCAGGGGTGTCTGATTAGCAGCACCTCAAAGACCAGCATAATTTTATTTATTAAAAAGAGAACAAATAAGTAAATAATTAATTAATTAAAAAAGCTTGGGCATTTACACCCTAGCAGCTGGCAATCCATCACATATTCATATAAACGCCACATAAAATTCAAATGTGAAATATAGAGCACAAGATACAGAGACAAAGAAGAAATCAGAAACCGGTAAAAATCAATCATTCACGATACACATTTATTTCCAATGTGCCCTGGTGGTCTAGCCTTACCTGTATAAATCCTCTTATTACCGAGATCGACCTCAGGGTTTGTTTGCTTATTCATTTCTAATGCGCACCAGACCCAAGGGTATCAGAGCACAGCAGATACAGGATATGCAAAGCTTAGTTTCAGAGTTACACAGTAAAGTAATTACAGGACATAGACACGTCAAAAGGGTAAAAAGCGAAAAGATGTCAGGATAGAAGGTCATCTCAACACTTGAAGTCGTAGTCATACCATCAATAATGTAAGATGTAGTCCCAGGAGGTCTTATAAATAGACAATGACTATTACGCACTCACTGTCAAAGTACCATCATTCCACAGAGGCTTATACAGAGTACTAAACCTAAACACAAGAGGCAGGGCAGCACCTACTTTTTCCAAACCGAAGACACCAAAATTACAGGATTTCTCAAAATGTATATTGAAGGCAAGGTGTGAAGCCTGTAAATTGAAGAGTGGGTTAGAATCCCTGCTTCAATATTTACCTATTTAGTGTGTGATCCTGGGCAAATAATTTAAGCGTGCTCCGATATAACTGCAAAATTTTGAGTCTTTACAATCGATTTACTTCACAGCATTTGAGAAAGCATTTGCAATAAGGCAGATGAAATTATTTTAGGGACAAAATGGTGTACACTCGTGCTCCTTTGTTAGTGACCCCGAAGGCCGTCACCTAATTGCATTAGTGTTGCATTAGTCCAATATCACTTGATTTGACGGGCAGATATATAAACACATTTCACGAGCCAGTCGGTGCACTAGAAATATAAGTTTACGGGGGACTGCGGCATAACCAACATTAATTTCCTCCCCTCTAACTGCCAGCCACTGAGGTTGCTTGGGCCACCCAGACCTCTGCCTCAGGGGAGAATGCCCTCTAATGCCATCTAATTATACAATTTTCATCATGTCGAGGAGCTTCAGTATCTGGAAGAGGTGGGGCAATGCACTTGGCAAGATTGCTTTGTTGAAATGTTGATGTGTGCACATTGGAAAAAGGAGGGTCGTTTCTGGGGTAAAAGTAGATCTTTAGTGAGCTGTCTGGAGCAGTGGTTAATGTGTGGTCCAGGTTGCTAAGGTAATGGTCTGTCTGGTTGTCTGCAGTGTCTGCCAGAGCAGTGTATACCTGGTGGGTTAGTGTGGCGCCTTGGGAAATGTGAAAAAAGCATGCCTTCAGGTGGTGTACATTCCATTGTGCAACCTGGGTGGAGTTGTGCATCAAGATGTGTTGTCTGTTGTAAAATAATTTCAAAGTGGTTATTGTTGCCATATCTTTATTCAAGCCATGCTGAATTTGATTGCAAGCACACACCAAGCAAGCGTGGGTATTTGGGGCTTTCAATGTGAACTTCAGGCAGCAACAGCACACAGAAAAGGGATTTTTTTTTATTTTTTGCCAGTGAGTCACCAGGGAGCCAATGACCAAAAGGGAGACGGACCGAAAGAGCATCTTTAAAGGGAGTTGGATTGTTGGATAACACTATGTCCTGGAGGACCCTCAACTGCACTCCTGGGATTTGCGTTCACCTTCGTATGACAGGTTCATTTTATTCTATCACCAATCCAACCTCGATCAATCTGTCGCAGATGGCAGCTCCTAATTGATCAATCTTCCCTGGAGTGGCTTAACACAAAATGTGGGGCCCCCTGCGAGCCATGCTGAGGGCGTCCCCTCCAACTCAGCAACAAATCACGGGTCGCGCCACACTCTGGGCTGGCCTAGATTGTCACACTTGCACAATATACACAAACATGCTGCTGAAGGGGTATGCCACACACTGCACTAGGAGAAAGATCTAAAAATGTATTTTAATGCAATATACAGCACACTGTCTAAGAAAAATTGAATATAAAGCCACAGTGTTTGCAATTGTTTTGTAGGGTAACACCAATCCAATACATTTAAGTCACCAACAGTGCACAGGAACATTAATGCTTTGCTATTAAAAATGCCATTCCACAATGAAAACATGTCCAACTGGCTGCAGAATGCAGACCAGTGTAGATACGTAATAACATTACAGTACAGCATGCCAGGCCACATTTAGACATACCTGGACTGGTTGCACCAAAATGCCAGTCAAAGCAATAACACACATCAAGAAGAGAGCACAGATTAAAGCCTACGTCTCCGTTGCCTCTACCAACACGGCCGAACTCTTTAAAATCTGCAAGGAACTGGTCAATCCTGTTGTGGTCTCTACCTCTCCTGTTCCCTCCAAGGCCCTCTGTACGGCTCTGGCCTCTCACTTCTCCGCTAAATCGCAGGACATCCTATTCTCTATCTCCTCTTCCTCTCCCTCCCTCGGCCCCCTTCGGCCATCGCTGCCTCTCCCCCTCCCTTTTCCACTTTCTCTCTAACACCAGACGAGGTTTCTAGACAAGTCCGCTCTATGAAAGCGTCATCCAAACAGGTGCTCCCCTGCTCCTCCAGAACCATCAATGACCATATGGACACCCAGGCTCCAGCCTTGGCCGATTTCTGTAATCACTCTTTAGCCACTGGAACGTTCCCCTCTCCCCTTAAGCAATCCTTTGTGCACCCACTCCTCAAGAAGCCGTCTGCTGATCCTACCTGCCCCGCAAACTATTGCCCAATCTCCATCACCCCTTTCTTGGGCAAACTCTTGGAAAAGCTTGCCATTTCCCAGCTTACTCGCCACACTGAATATGTTGGTTGTCTCCATGACCATCAGTCTGGCTTCAGAGCTGCCAGAGGCATGGAAACTGCTCTCCTGAACACCCGTGAAGATCTGCTCTCTAACCTTGATTCCAGCATTCCTTCTGTCCTCACCCTCCTTTCAACATGGTCAACAATGCCATCCTGTCGACTCTGGGAGAACCTGGACATCACGGATCAGGCCCTGGAGTGACTGAACTCCTTCCTCTTGGACCACCCCTCCCCTTCCCAGGTCCAACCTGGTCCCAATCTCTGCCACCTCTCCCTACCTGTGGCGTTCCCCAGGGCTCTACACTCTCACCCTGGTTTTTCGACCTCTACTTGGCCCCTTTGGCCCACCTGATCTCTACCTTCTCCTAATTTTCAGTGTTATGCGGATGACTCTGCTTTCCTTCAGGCTCCCCTCAGCCTCCTCTCCTCTCCTCTCTCGCTCATTCCTGACTGTCTATCCATAATTCAGGATTGGTGCGCCTACAACCATCTCTGCCTTAATGCCAGTAAGACGGAGATCCTTCTCATTAGGACACTGGCACCAGCTTTCCCTCTCTCACTCTGGCTGTCCGTCTTGGGCCCTCTTCCGTCACCTTCCTGCGAGGAAAAAAACCTTGGTGTCATCTTCTATGCCACCCTCTCTTTCTCTCCTCACATCTCAGATGTCACCAAGAAGTTCAGCTACCAGCTGCTCCTCCTCAAAAGGACTCTTCCCTTTCTCACTTTCCACCAGAAGCTCACTGTCTCCAGAGCCCTGGTTCTCTCTAGGCTGGACTACTGCAACAGCCTCTTTCTTATTCTGCCTTCCTCTACTCTCCGTCATCTGCAACTAATCCAGAACAGGACTGCAAGACTTATCCTTGGCCTCAAGCCCAGGGATCATATCTCTCCAGCCCTGAAATCTCTCCACTTGCTCCCGGTGGCTGCAAGGATCAAGTTCAAGATCCTTTGCATTGTCCACAAGGCTTTCTGGGGCCGTGGCCCGCACTACATCCCAGGCTCTCTTCCAAAATATCTTCCTTCTCGAGCCCTTTGCTCAGCTACCTCCTGCTCTCTAAGGGTTAGATGTTTCTCCAGGCAAAGAATGGGGGGTAGATCTCTCTCCTCTGCTGGTGCCTCCCTTTGGAATGCCTCTTCAAACTTGAGCCAGACCAACTGAAGTTTCGGAAGCAGCTCAAAACTTTCCATTTCTCCTCTGCTTTCTCACTCTCCCTCACCTGCTGACCTACCTGTCTGCTGTACCGACCGGTTACTTGGATACCCTCAGAGTCTCAGTCCAGGCGCTTTCTTGATCGGTCACCCTTGCACTGTCTTCGTGCCTACCATGAACTTAAGGGCTGTTACTGTAACCCTGCAGCCCCTTGTTCTCCTTGCACTACCGATAGCTGCCCTGCCCTGGCTGTACATACTCAGATCATTGCAGCCCCGTTTTCCCCTCCCCTCTCCCTTGCACCCCCCTCCCTTTTCCTCTTGCACCTCTCATTCTCACAATGACACAAGGCCTAGTGAGATAGTTTATCTTTTCCTCCCTCTATCTTCCCTCCCTTGTCTTGTCGCGCATAGAAACACTTGTGTACAGGCGCGTTATAAATGACATTTATCATATCATTTGATCACAGATGCCCAGAATAATGTGCAATGCCGCAGTAAGAAAGGGCTAGGCTGGCAGCACCCTAATGCCAATCTAGTCAGGTAATTAAACTTAGCAGAACTGCTTTATTAGAAATTCCCAGTTAAAAGAAAGTCATACCAAACTGAGGAATGACTAGACTGGCGCACCAAAATGCCTCTCTAGCCACTAATACCACATATCATGCCTGCTTAGCTTGGACATGGACATGGACAACCATTATGATTTATCGCACAATCCCGCCCCCCCCACATATCCCCTCTCTCTCCCACTCCCTACCCCAACCTCCAAAATCAGCTCCTTGGCCAACAATTACCTCCACATCCCTCTTCCTTGTCCCAGAGTTTACGTATGAGGCTCCTTGCCTCATAGGTAAGTACTGGGATGAGGAAGAGTGGGACTAGGAGTAATGAAGATTACAGGTAGCTAAGTCAGGCATTATCTCCATGTACCTCTACCTCATCTCAGTACTTGTGTATAAGGCAGAGTACACAAGTACTGCCTCATACATAAGTACTGGGATGAGGAAGAATAGGGCTAGGAGTAATCAAGGCATTAAACACAAGTAGTGGCGCAACACCATTGAGTTTATTGGGCTTCAGCACTCCTCCCCCTGACATTTTGAGCTATGTGGACTCGATCTGGCAGACCTTTAGAGCAGTTGCTGGACAGGACAGACACAGATGTTAAACGGCACCTGAGTTTTGCTGTTAATAAGGGCCCAGCAATCACCAGCGTAAAGCATTTCACTGTTAGTATCTGCATTCAAATGCCACATTTTTTAGGCAATTGAAATCGCGATGTGGTCTAGTACTTGCAAGCCAGGGGAGTGATTGGAAGGGTAGAGAGGGAATAGGAGACTTAAAGGAAAAAGAGTTAACTGCTTGTAACATTGATGCTGCACTATAATAGACTAATTAAAATGCGTAAAGAAGTTAGATACCCCCACATAAATAAGTTTGCCCCACCCCACCACCCGTGAAGTTAGCGCCTCTCCCAACATTTGAAGGGTTAGCCCACCGAAATGAAGGTTTTGTTGTGCCCCTCTACACAAGCACACACAACATTCACCATATACACACTCAGCCATCCATACATTTAAGTGTGCACCCTTTCACTGTACACGTACACATACACATGCAGAAGTCAGGCGCCAGTAATTTCGGTAATCCCCATTCCCATGGAGTCCCAAAGGACTCCATGGGATTGGGGACACAGAAGCACCAGCATCGTTGTTAACGGTGCCGGTGCTTCCGTGACGGGTCTGCCTAACGTGGCCGCTTTGCCCGGCAGGGTCAGACCTGTCTGGCACAGCGGCCCCAGCAGGTAGACCTGTAATTTGCCGGTCCGGTAACAATGGTGCCGGTAAGATTACCAGCACCGTTGTTTCCGAGTCGGTATGGTCAGAATGAGCCCCATTGTTTCTTTTTGAAGTCACTAACTTAATTAAGAAATTATTCAGTTAAAGATCGAACCATAATATAAATACATTTTTTTATGAAGGCAGAGTGACTTCAAAAATAAACTATTTTTGAAGCCATAGGGCCCCGCCCACTCCATGCCATGCCATGGAGCCCTCCAGCATAGGGTCTTCCATGTCATGGGTTGGGGGGGGGGAGGGGCCTCAGCCTTCAAAAAGAAAGTTTCTTTTTGTAGTCACTCTGCCTTCATAAAGAAATGATTTCTGTTACAGAAATAATTTCTTTATTAATGCAGAGTTGAATTCAAAACAAAATATTTTTTTTGTTGAGAAAAAAATATTTTTATTTCAAGTGGGGCCCCCTTCCAGGACATGTGCTGGTGGGGCCCCCCACACTGTGGGGGCTGCGGGGGCCCGTTAGGCCAGTGCTTCCCTGTGTTCTCCAAAAAGGTTGTTTCTACGGCTATGTGTCAGATCAAATCTGCTGCTCCTGAAGGAGATAATGCCGGGCATGATTTTGGGGGTCACTCAAGCTGTCAGCTTGTCTTGTCAATCTGGCTGCGCTACTGGAGAGCTCAAGCAAGCTACTGTGGTCCCTCTCCTTAAACAGCTGTCTCTGGATGCTTCTGTTCTGGCTAATTTTCATCCCATCTCTTTCCTTTTTTCATGAATTGATTACTGCTTTGATATCTCATTGCCTCTTTTCTGGAATCTCCCTCCTTACTTGACCCCTTTCAGTCTGTGATCCTACCCGGGAGAGGTACCGAGATGATGATGGTGATATGATCATCATCATCTGGTCAGGCTGGTTGATGGTAGGGGGGTGGGTGCCCTAATAGCACTCTATTTGTTGGCGGCTTTTGACACTGTTGGCCACTCCTTACTACTATCCCGCCTGGCCTCGGCAGGCCTCTCAGGCCCTGCCCTGGTCTGGTTCACCTCCCTTTTGACTAGAGGGGCCAATCACTGTCCGTACCTACTTTTCTGTCTCCTTCTCACTTGCTTTCGTGTGGTGTTCCACTGGGGTCTGCCTTGTCCCTGATGATTTTCAACATCTAAGTACAGCCTCTTTTTGGTCTCATCCGCTCCCATGGCTTCAGGTGTTACTCTTACGCCGATGACACCCAGATTCTGGTCTGGTTAGATCTTGACCAGGCAGAGGTGTCGTCCTGTTTATGTGTCCGCCTGGTGGTAGTGAGGGGCTGGATGAGCGACAATTGGCTTAAGCTCATCAGGGACAAGACAGAGGTTATGATGGTGGGTACCCTTTCTGACTCAATTTCTTAGTCTTCTTCCTTTTGACCCACTGCACAGGGTGACTTCCCCACTCCGGTGATGGTAGTGTGTGGGGTGCATTTAAAGACCCCAAACAGAGGTCCCTTTCACCTGAACAGCAGCATTTAAGCACTGCAACTAAAAATGGCCTTGCTTTACTTTTATTTCACATAAGTGGCAAGAATTTTAACATTGCAACAAAAACGGCCTGGCATTTTCTTTCCCTTTCACATGAACAGCACCATTTAAACACCAACCAAAAACGACCCCGCTTTGCATTTATTTCACATGAATGACAAGAATTTAAAAACTGCAACTAATAACGGCCTGTCTTTTTCTTTTGTGCTTATGCAAAATTAAAGAACCATGTGGAAAGGGGCCTACCCATCATCATCTATGGACAAGCAGCAGTGTAATGCACCCAAAAGGAGGACTTAAAGAATCCTGTGACCTGAAGGCAGGATTTTTAAACATTAAAAGCAAAAAAGATACCACTGCTCACAGTAGAATGTCAGGGAAACATGATGGGCGGAGGTGGGGGGGGGGGTGACCAAAGCAAATGTAGATTAAGTTTCAACCATAAAACTCCTGTAACTTGTGAAGAGACACTACTTCAGGAAAAAACGGGTGTCGCAGAGGCACGCACTTCAAAATGACAGGCCCCACATCCAGCTGGATAGCGTACCTATCCTCTAACAATCCTGTAATAAAACTTGATGCTGTGGGAGGCGTCATAATTCCTTGTTCTGCAGACTGGATGGCAGGAGCCCAGGGAGTTCAAAGAAGGCAGAATGTGGCTGAAGAATGAGAAGGTGCGAGTCATTTTAGCAACCGCTTCAAAGAGCAAACTGCCCATTTCAAAGGGACTCATAAAAAACCCTCTGGTCACAGGCTGACCCAGGGAGACAGATGGCTGTGGGGGATGAAGCGGCCCTCCCATATGTTGAATAAGACACTCCCAATTAATATTAAAAGATTATTTTGTTTTAGGCATTTTGTGCAGCCATCAGACTAAGGATTTATTTCCATTTTATGCTAGATTTCATGTAATTTCCAGGCGGTTTTAAGGATTTAAATTGCATTTAACTGGGACTTTGGGAACTGTAATGGCCAGTTAGATTAGGTTCCTGGCTGATCTGAACATGTGACCTTATGAGAGGAATATGCGTGATGATTTACATATTCATAACGGTTGTGGCAATTTTTTGTCATTTTCATAAAATATGCATGGCCATGCCACATCGTACATATTTGGCGATCGGCTTATTTAATTCCCCATGATTAATGAAAACTCAATACATGTTTCATATGGCAGTGGCTAGAGCAATTATGAAGTTATGATATATAACTAGTTTTGGCCAAAAAGTGGCAAGGGGAACAAAAAAAAAAAAAAAGAGGATGACAAATGGAAAAGACAGATGATGCTCTCTTCCCCTGAACAAATCCCAACAGAGGGCGGAGAGAGGGATGTTAACGGTCCAATCCTAGCGGCAGGGATAATTGCAGGGTACTCCGGGGTACTCCACCTAGATTGTAAAGTAAGTGATGTCATTTCTGCTATATAAGGGGGACTGTACTAGGACTCTAGCCACGCACAAAAACTGGGGAGACAAGAGGATGACAGAGAGAAGGCTGCTGAATCTTACCATCCTAGAGTGCAGTGACCAGATCCCTTGCCCTATCTGTCCAGAGTGTCCTGAGATCCAGCTGGCTTTCCTGAATCCTAAACCAAGGCTTGCTATGTAAGTAGAATATAACCCCAGCTCTATATTGCATAAACCCTTCATTTTGTAGTAGTGTATCCAATATCACCATTGAAAACCCCAAATTGCCTGTGTAATTCAGTCATCTCCCCATAGAAGAATCTCGTTTGCCTGTGTATGTTAGCATATCTCCTATGAAAAACCTCTCAGTTGTCTTTGTAAATCCTTAGTATTTTTTTCAAGTAAATCAATTCCCCATTTAAATTCACGGTTCAAGATTGTTGCAATTCGAAATGAACCATCTTGTTCCTGGTGTTTTTATTAAATTGTTATAGTCAGTAAAGTGTTGCCTCAAAAGAATTATTGTCCTTGTAACTAAAAACCGACTGTGTCCGTGTATTGTGTGCATTACCAAACAAATTCCTATTTGCATCTGTTCTATTCAACCCAAACCGTTGTTCCGATTGTGAGCAATCCCTTTTGCCCAGAAGTCTACCTGTTACGAGCCTCTGTCCTCGTCACTGTAAAACCTATTTTCCTATTGTAAGCTGAACCTCTTTCCTGAGCTGCCTGTCATTGTAAGCCTCAGTATAAACGAATTTCCATTTGCCACCATATTTTCCCTTTGCATTTGCTTTTTCTCAAAACTTATTTTCCTACTTCATTTCTATTTTGCCCTGGTGTGCCGATTAGTATTGTCTAAAACTTTGCCTAAGTGTAAGCAATACAAATGTTCTTCTATTGTGTCCCCTGGCAGTTGTGAGTAATAATCAAAATCCCATTCTGCGCTTTTGATGCAAAAACGGGGTTTCCCTTGCTATGCTGGCTTCTCATCTTGTGGTGGTGGGCTTCACCACGAATCCGATTTTCCCCATATTCCAACTCCTTGCCACTGCCTTCCATTCAATGGAATCAAGTTTAATTGATCTATAAAGTTCTACACGCATCCATTACTGCGCCACCAAAAAAAATATTGTTCAAAAGCAGTTAGGTTTGTTCATTTTCAGCCTTGTTTATTTTTAGTTGCAGCCCATATTGATGACACGTGTTTCGGCACTCTAACTTTGCCTTTCTCAAATCTGGGCAATTATTCTTATACTAGACGCCTAGTAAATACACGACGCTTGATGCCAGAATTGTGACTTTCAGGACGTACCTCGTCCACGAGTCTGACGGGACTCTCCCCATTTGTATCACCCACGTCATTTAGAGAAACCATGAACAACAAAAGTTCGTTTGGATAGTAATTTGTATAAGAATAATTGCCCAGATTTGAGAAAGGCAAAGTTAGAGTGCCAAAACACGTGTCATCAATATGGGCTGCAACTAAAAATAAACAAGGCTGAAAATGAACAAACATAACTGCTTTTGAACAATATTTTTTTTGGTGGCGCAGTAATGGATGCGTGTAGAACTTTATAGTTTCATTTTTGACAAGCGAAGTGGGGGAACTCTGTGTCTTCGCTCTCTACACACATCATTGCGACACGATTGAGTTATTACTTTTGTATTAAGTCGCGGAGGTCCAAGAGTGCAGCTAGAAAAGTTCCCCAAATTTGCAAACAAGTTTAATTGATGTTTGGAGGGTGTGAGGGCGGGAGATGTGTTACAGGGGGAGTGCTTAACATTTGGTGCTAATACTTTGTGTGGCATTGTTATTTTCCCGTTTTGTCGTTAAAACAAAAGCGAGTGTAACAGCCCATTTCCACTTGGTCACTCTAGATAGGATATTGCATTTGTGTTGCCACAATTTTGGTGGCTGTTTTATTTTGATTATCCTCATTTACATTGAATAATAAACTAATAAAATATCTTAATACACAACAGTCTGGTTCCTAGTCCATTGTGACACAGGGCGTTTGTGCAGGATGGGTGAGAGACGGGTTGGAGGCCTACTCAAAAGAATCCACAGTATATTAAAAATAAAAAGCGTTTTATTGTGCGCCACATTCATTGCAGGGGAAGGAGTTCCATGGCTGGAGTGTGCCGCGTAATTAACCGTGACAAGTGAAGAATCTTGGCGTCCATCTCTCGTCCTCAGTTTCCATGACTCCCCCGGTGAGTGGAGTATGTAAAACAGGTCATTTCCTGTTGAAGGTGCTTCGTAAGGTTCTGCGATTCTTACCTGTTCATTTGCAACTGGCAGTAGTAGCCTTGCTGGTGATCAATCGCTTAGATTACTGAAAGAGAGGTGTGTGTACAAAAAGGACTGATTCGAACGAATCCAGCTTGAGGCCAGGCACCCTTATTTATGAATACAATTATTTATTAAGAGGAGGTGGTGCATTAATAATATAAAATGAGCATTCAAGTAAACATTTAAGTTAAACAGGCTTGTGGGACATCCATTTCGTGTTTTATTTTTTTTAATGTACCATTTAAAGTTTTGATTTGTCAATATATTTCTGATATATTTGTCAAAGTAGTTTTACTTTGTGGAACCTCTTTTTAAACCGTCCTTGAAATACACCTTAATAAAACCACTTGTTTGAACCACACTCTTTCAGTGTCACGTGCGCCATTGCTTAGCCTCCCAGATCAGTCTCAAAAGAGAGCGAGGATCAAACATCTAACCCAGACCTCTACAAAACTAAAACTCCTAAACACTGCAGAGAACTTAAATTACCCCATATTAAGTAGGACTTCCTCCCCGTGCCCCAGCTTTGATGTACATTCTGGGGCGTGTGGTCAATGTATAATGGGAAAATGCAAAACTACCAGACCAAAACTCAACAGGACTGATCAAATATTCAAATACGACAATTAGCAGCTTGGGAACTTTCAGGTCGTGACGGTCCCATTTCACTTTCGTGTCCGATTACTAGTAGAAGCGCTGCCGCTCTGTCGCCAAATTAAGATTTTCTGCTTCACTCACAGACATTGAGTGACTAAATGACATCAGTAATGACCTTGAAAAAGTGCACACTCTGGAACTAAATACTAGAGCGTACAGAGTTGGGGTCACACACCCACCCGAGGCCTTGTCATACTGTGCTTTCATCTACATTGGAAATTCTGATCTCGCTGTCCAACACTGGTGGCAAAACAGTTACCTGTCAAAACACCAAACTAGATAAATTACCATTAAAACAAGTTGAAATAAAAGAGAAGCTGTGATCGTTCAGAGGAAGATTGGAAGCGCTCTGAACGATGTACGGTGGAAACGAGAGTACCAGCACAAGTGCCCAAGAAGGTCAGATTGAATTACAGATTCACAAAGAATGTTCAGTTACAGTGCACTCAAAATATGAAAAATACTCCCTACAACAGAACTCAATATACACAATTAGGTGCGGGGGAGGACTAACTGCCCTGACACGAAGCAGTACTGTGCATATATGCAAAAAGAGCCCAATCTATGAGCCCTCCTGTCGCCTGCACACCCTAACACCAGAATACTGGCTTAAATGATTGTATAAGTAAGTAAAAAAAAAAATGTTCACAACACTAAAATACATATACTTTTTTTATTTATTTTTTATACTTGTACATAATCAAAAGAGAAATGATTTTTACAAGAAGATGTCGCTTAAAATAATTCAAAGTTCGTTTCACCCATTTTCTTTCCAAGGCAGGATCATTTTCATTCCAAAGGTAGAGTCGAGTCCTGTATGGCGCAAGAGTGGCTCGTTATCAGCCAGTAGGAAGAACAGCTTTGCTAGACCGAGTTTCCGTGTAGACTCATGAGCTGGAAGAAGAGAGCCTAGAGTAGCTCGAGCCTATCAAGGATCGTGAGGTTCAAGTGAGGGTTTAAGTCCCACGGCGTTGATTTTGGCAAAGGCCTCTTCAATTATGTTAGCCGTGGCGACCGCCCAGCGAGATTTTTCCCCAGAAATCAAACGGCACCACCATGTGTTTTCTTCAATCAGGATCGAGTCGTGCCATAATGGGGTTAAAAAAGCGGAGCGTGCTTGATTCAAAGAGGGGCAATTTAGCAGGAGGTGGCGAATTGTCTCGATGGAATCCGGGGTATTGCATAGTCTGCAGATGGTATTAGTGGATACGCTTCTTATCCCTAGAATTTCTGTAGTATGGAGCAGACTGAATCGGGCTCTTAGAAATGTCGATCGCAATTTTTTGTCCGGAAATTTTAGACAGTATGCCATGGGAGATTTCAACTTGTTGTACGTGGGAGGGAGATGCTTTAAGAACTTGATTGCAGCAGCTTTGTCGATGGTATTGATCCAGTCTTGGATCTTCAGTTTTTCACGGACTCTGAGGATTCGTGATCAGGTCGATTTTTGAGCATTGCAGTTCTTCCAGTTTGCTTTCTTGCCGACTTATCCAGACTAGGACGGCTTTACAGTGCGTGGTGGCCAGCTCCTGCCCGATGATGTTAAAAATCGGAGGCCGTCTTTGATTAGGGTCTTCCTGAACAGGGCGAGAGAGGCCACACTGACAGTAACGCTTAACGAGAGCAGGCCCAGCTCTTTTCTAACCGCTTCGATGGGAATAGCGTTGGGTAGGCCAAGGAGGGTTTTCCAAATGTAACCCTCTAATTTCCGCCAGAGTTGTGTTGGGATGGTGAACATTGCATCCATGCCATAAGTTATGGCCGGGACCATTTTTCCCTTGTAGAAGTTAATAGTCGGGGCTAGCGAAAATTTGCCAAACTTCCTGTCAATCGCTCTCATTTGGGAGGTCAGTAGTTTGGTTTTCGACCAGAGGTGGTCTTGCATTTTGAATTCTTGAGTTGACCCATCAATAAACACCCCTCAAGTATTTAAAGTGGGGGACCACTTCAATTCCGATTTTGTTCACTGACCAAGACATCATTTTTTTCCTGGGATGGCAGGTTTTCGCAAAGATCATGATTTTGGTTTTGGCCTGATTTATTTGCAGGTTGTTGTTGGACATATAGACTGCAAGGTTGTCCAGCTGCCGTTGTAAGCTGATGGGGGTTTGGTCAAACAGGATCATGTCGTCGGCATAGAGGAGTCGGGACAGGGTGGTGTCTCCGAACTTCGGGGGAAAGCTGTGGACCAAGACTTTGGAGTCTTTGTAGTCCCCCAGAAACGCAACAAAGAGCGCGGGAGCCAACGGACAGCCTTGCTTGACTCCTCTATTAGCTTGGATTTCCCTGGAGAGGGCACCTTGCCTGTTCAGCCAGACGTTAAGTGTGGTGCCAGTGTGGAGAGCTATTATTGGATTTAGGACAGATTCTGGACAGTTCCAGTTTTTCAATTTAGCCCATAGTCTCGTTCTGTCGACTATCGAAGGCCTGAGAGAGGCCGATAAATGCAGCGTACACTGTCTGGGAGCCTTGTTTTATTTTAGCCTTTAAGATGGTAAGTATAAGAATGTTCAGTGTGGTACTGCCGTTCTTCTTGAAGCCTGATTGAAGAGAGTCGCTGCAGGGAGCCGTTTTTGCCCATCGATGGAAATGATCTAAAAGGAGAGAAGCGAAGAGCTTGCCCATGATGTCCAGTAGGGCTATATGGCGATAGTTTCCGGGAAGTTCCCTGCTTCCCCGTTTGAAAATAGGGATAATAATAGCTTTACACCACAATAGTGGGATCTTCCTGCTTGTTCTGCAATGGTCAAACAGGATGCTAATGAAGGTGGACCATTCATTGAGGTGTTTCTTTAAGTCTATGTTAGTCAGGCCGTCCGGGCCCGGGGCTCTAGACATTTTTAACCTTTTGATGGCCACAGTTATGTCTGATACTGCTGACAGATTTATCCACGGGGCGGCTGTGGTGTCCGAACAATGTTTTGTTAGTGGAGTCGGACTGGCGAAGAGGTCGCTGAAAAAAGCGTCCCAGACTTGCTCCGATACTGAATTGATCATATTTGTAGCTGTGGTCCCTCAGGGACCAAAAGTCGGCTGTTTTTTTTGTTGTAAGGGCTCTGAGCATTGATTCTGCGTCATGTTGGTATAAAGCTGCCCGGCGCGTTCTGATCCATGATTTATAGATTCGGTTTTCGTTTTTCCACAGATCCCATGCAGCAATGGTGTTGTCTGCCTTGGCGTTGCGTTTGAACTTCCTTAATGCATTTTTTTAAAGTGCTCTTTGCTTGTCGTACTGGTGGTTGTAGGTCTTTGGCTGGAACACACCAGACGACGGATGTTGCTTGTAGTTGAGTAGCATAGGAAGGTAGTTCGGTCTAGGGAATGGGACGGAGGGCAGTTCCGCCGCTGTTTCTGCAACATGTTGATGAGTAATTGACCTTATGTTGGCAGATGTCAGGCGCAGCCGGGATTGTTGTGGGTTAGACTCCACTGAAGGCAGGTAGTAGTTTGTCTTTCGAGCCATGGAGGACCATGTCAGAGTTAGAATGTTGTGGTCGCTCGCTGTGGTTTCAACCACTTGAAAACCTTGGATTTCTGCACACAGTGCTTGTGAGGCAAAGATGTAGTCCAGGGTAGCCAACCACTGTCCTCTCTTCCATGTTGGTATGTGGGGCTGCCCTTCCCGTATCCAGGCGGCGTTGTGTAGGTTCCTGGAAGACCTAAGAGTCATCCAGGCTTCACCTCTTAGTTCCGCTTGTGTAGGCTCAGTGTGCTGAGTAAGTTGATCTGTGGGTTGGCCGCACTTTGCGTTGAGATCTCCGCAGATTAGTACCCACGGGGTGTCCCATTCGATGAAGATGGAATCAATAGTTTCAGCCATAATTTGGCAGAAGAGTGGTGTCGAGGTCCTTTGGGGATTCCAGTAAGTAGTAATCAAGGCGAGTGGGGGCGTTGGGCGGCATTTTAGACGAGAATTAGAATTTTCAGCCGAGCGGTTCCATTCGATTAGCACTGCCAGGACCCCATAAGAGTTGGCCGTGGTCTTGACGATTTTTAGATTTTGGCCTGACCGCACCGCGATTAGAAGTCCTGCCGATGGGCAACCTAACAGGCCTTTGACAGCGGGCGAGATCCCGATGTCATATCCGTCCATCGAGGGTTTGTCCTGGAGCCATGTTTCTTGCAGGCAGAAAATGTCGAACTGTCCCAGGTCCAAACTATTTTCGTTGGTTAAGTGGGCGTGTCCTCTTGTATTCCAGGAGGCCAACGTCAAGAGTTTTGGTTGTAGATGAACGTCAGCTTCCTCTGGTAGTTGCTATTTAGCTCGGTTTGAAGATAGAGCTCCTTTTATCCAGTCCCCATGGCCCACCCGATGCTGTGGACTTTTTGAGCGTGGGCGATGACAGAGGTGTGGCCTGATTACGAGGTCTATGGATATAAGACTCTCTTCGAGGAGATTGGTCTCTCCAGCTTTGCTTTCTTCTGTCCGAGCGAAATCTGACCTGTTGATGGTGTGCCGGGCGGCGCGTGAAAATTTCATGTCTATCTTGGGTGGGGCGAGGGTCCGGCCGAGCTGGCACGTCGGCCCGGGCAGCTTTAGATGGAGTCCTGAGCTGGTCTGGGTGGCCCCGTGGGGTGTGAGGGTGACGGTCAGGTGCTTCATGGCGAGTCTTCGGTTTCCTTGGTGCGTCAGTGAAATGGGCCCTCAATTCATCTCTTCGCTCGACATGTCTTTGAGATCGGCTATGGTCATTGTTTACTCTGTTTTTAGAATAAGCTTCCCGGGTGGCGGTTTTTGGTCGAGGGGTTTTAATTCAGACAGAAAAAGGCCTCGTGATTTTAGTTCACCTGCTTGTTTGCATATATCCTGGATTGCAGAGCTGAAGATATGCAGGTAGGCCTTGGCCTTATTGTCCCTGTGGTATGGCTCAATCCACTTAAAATCTTCCGATTTCAGTTTATATAGGGTGACTGTGGACGGTTATTTTTAACACGGTTCTTCTATTCAGAATATACTGTGAATTCCGATAAAATCCAACATGTGTTTAATCTTTGATGTTCAAATATGAAATAGATAATCAATTAAAAGATATAGTCAAAGCTCGACGCGTTTCAGGGAATCAGTTCCCTTCTTCAGGAGAAAAGGTGCAAGCAGTAAAGAGATTACCCATTTTTTGATAATTCATTGTAACCAGGATTTCAAAGAAAACCGTCACCACCACACCAGTTAAAAAAAGAACAAGAACAAACCAACATACCAAGGGTTCACAGACTCGTCTAATCCATTCACAGATTCCCAATCAACGATAATCCACTTAGAAGAAAGAACACTCTGGTATTATAGCTGCATCATCACCCGTGATTCTAGTTGAGAATTACTTAGTAGATGTGCTGCCAATCTTAATCAAGTCTGTGCTTCACCAAGCAACACCCAGAATTAAATCTCAAAGACAGTGAACAAGAGACATGAATTGCATGACCATGTGCTGTCAAGGTATGCCGAATGCAGCCTCCATCCTCTCCTCTCTGCACCCCATGACATAGTTCTTAACTCCTAGGTGGTGCTTGCACCAAAACTACATATGGAAAAACAAGACATAACTCTGTGTGACGAAACTAGCAACATCACCGATTCTCTGGCGGGAAGCTTCTCTTACGTGGCCAGGGAAAGGCAGAAGCTACCTGACTGACCCTGGGGGGTAGCCATCTGCAGCTGAGCGAGAGTTTAGAGTGGCAATATGGAGAAGGTTACCGTCCTAGGGAAGAACAAACTCCAGAGATGCAGGAAAACACTTAATAAGAAAGACTCAGGGGTCATTTGAAACAGTGGGACATTTGTTGACCTTTTCCAGAAGTAACGGACAGACAGTGAAAGACCAGAAGAAACATCAGGGAATGGAAGAGCCCATACTCTCGTGGAACTTTATTCCTTTGTTTGACACCTTATAACATTACGTTTTGAACTCCGAGAGAAAATACAAGGGCATAGCTTACAGAAATCCACTTGTAAACATAGTTAAGTTTAGCGTATAAGGGCCAGTTTTGGGGTTTTAGGACACCAGACTGAGGACGCTCTTTAGTTAAACATCCAGACACAAATGTCCATTCGTTTTGTTGAGGCAGGGAAACCCCTCAGATATTCGGACGGATAGGATTTCCCCCAACCCCTTTTATTATTTTGACAATAAAGGTCCTATTTCATACTGAAATGTGTTACGGTGTCCGAGTTCTACTCTTGATCTCTTACATCTAAAAAAAAAAAAAAAAGTTTTTTTAAAAAGAATACACCGACTGTAATGTTGGCCGGGCTCAGTGGCCAAGTTGAAAAACATGTATAACTGGAGTGCCTGTCTGATGGTCTAGACTTGTGAAGATTCCTGTTCAAACAGCCAGGAAATCCCGCAGTAAAAATTAATCTCACATCTCCTTGTGTTCCATTATGAAAAAAAGAAGCGGAAAAAGAAGCGGCAATTATCACTGACGTTTTAGTTTAATGTTGAAAAGGAACGAATAAACACATAAAAAGGCAATCGTGTTACATCTCACCTCACACTTCTGACTCAATAAAGTGAGTGGTTAACAGACATTTTTAAAAAATGTGAATGAGTTTTTTACGAAGAGGTGGCGTTTGGTTGCGTGTTCATAAGAATTGTGCCACATAGCATGGATTCGCAGACTGCAAGGATCCCGTTTGGTGGCAGGGCCAGCAGAAGATGTGCAGGGTCATACTTCAATGATGTTGGGGGCAGCGCGGAGAGGGGGGCTGGGAAAACACACCTGCATCGTTGAACAAAAATGCATTGCTCTTGTGCGGTCTAAGAATTTCAAACACAAAAGGGCAGTGGAAGAATGACAAATGCAGCATTTGGGGGCACAAGGAGTTTTAGCTGTGACAGTTTTGTATCCCTGGAGCACGTGACCGAACACAATCTATATTGTAAGGAATGGGAAGAATGAATTCAGTGCAACGAAGGTAAAGGACTTCCATGGTGAGGAGGTTGTTTAGTGCTTAGGATAGAATAGTGAGTAGATTTCCTAATACATTTCCTAATACAAACAGCCAGGGCTGATTTTGACGTGTTTATTATGATATTTATTGGGCGCAGACCTAGATTCGAGAAGCAACAGAGCACTGTACAGAGGTATTTAACATAATGGAGTACTTTTCAGAGGTAACAACAGAACAGATCTACAGCAGGGGGTAGGATACAGAGGGACGGAGGAGGAATAGAGCTGTACAGGGTGGCAGACAGGAGAGGGGTGGACAGCGTCTTTTAAGTCAGGTGGTGCAGGTGGGTTGACATGATGGCCTATGTGTGAAGGGGGAGAGAATCCTTGAAGAGGTGGGTTGGAGTTCTTTTCTGAATTGTAGGAGCGTGGGTCGGGGGAATCTGATGCTGACAGGAAGGAGGTTCCATAGTGTTCGGCGGGGCAGAGAGGCGGGGGTAGGCAGAGAAGTCTGGTTTTCTGGTGCTTTCCTTTTTGCAGCGGTGGATTTCAAGTCTGCACGTGTCCTGGCTTCTGGTGGTGCGCGGTCTGCTGGAGATGCTAGGTTTCTCCATGAGATAGCTGGGTGACTTGAGGGCAATTGCCTTTCAGATGAGGCAGAAATACTTGAAGGTGATATTGTGCATTCAGTGGGAGCCAGTGAAGGCTGATGAGGGACGGGGTGATGTGGTCCTATCTGTGTAGACCTTTGATGAGGCGTGCAGCTGCTTGTAGGACACTTATCTGCGGCACAAGGGAGGATGACAGGAGGCCCTCGAGGAGTGCATTGCCCCCATTCCAGGTGGGATGGGACTAATGCTTGAACAGTGGATCTAAAGCAATTGAGAGGGAGGAAGGGCTTGACTTTCCGCAGGAGGGTCTAGCTATGTGTGTTTTTAAGGAGAGGCGTTTGTCGATGTGGAGCCCGAGGTACTTGGCGCAGGAGGTGAGCTCAGGTCTGAAGCCCTCAGAGTTCATTTAGATAGGCAGGTCTGTATGTCTGGGTGTTCAGTGTTGTTGGTGAGGAGTAGGAATTCGGTCTTGGAGGGGTTGAGCTTCAATATAATAAATCGAACATGTTTCACCAAACTTTCAGCTCAATGGCAATCAATATTTTTGAGGCTTAATTAACACTTTTTGTAGAGGTCACTCTTGGCCAACAAATACCCATTTAAGGGATAAAGCCTTTAGTTTATGTTACTGGTACTTCCTTATGTAATATTTCCAAAACATGCACCCCACCTTATGGCTTTATTATGTGACAGAAATCCTATACAGAGTAATGGATAATAGCCACACATTGTCACAGAGCAGGTTTATTGAAAAACATAACAGGTGCATTTACAGAGCACACGTTCACACCTAGAGGGGTATGATGGCACTATTGACAAATAAGAGGATCCGTATTACCCTACTACACCTGCACAAGAAAACCAAGGAAGGCTTCCAGCAGGGAGCGGAAACCCTAAATGAACACTTAAAAAAAAAGCTATAACGCATTCTTCTCAGATTCACAGGCAGGTGCACAAGGTGTGGGATCCCATTTCAACTGAAAATGATGAAGACCTAACTCCCAAGTGCGTTTGTGGGGATGGTGACCGTATTCGATTGGTTGAGAGAACATGGGGATAATGCAGTCCATGCTGCTGGCAGGGAACTTCTTCAACATCTGCAATATGCGGGAGGAAAACGGCTCCGAGTGGGATCTTAGAGAAGACAGGAAGACAGGAAGTCAGGAAAGACTCGATATGGCACCCACAGGCAGTCTGGCTGCAGGATTTGTATACATTGGCAGACTGGAGAGGATATGTTTTGGCCGACTGCAGCAGAAGGAGGCGACAGTGGCCAGTCTTTTGGGGAGCGAAAGGATGGAATACGTTAGAGGTTACGCACTCAGGGGATCAAAAGGAACTTTCCAGTCGAGGATGCCTCCTGGGCTTTTGTCTCTGGCGCTAGCAATGATTGACAGGCCCACGTCAAGTGGTGGGTTACGGCACGTTGGTGATGAAGGCTCAATTATTTAACACACAAACCCAAGAAAGAGTTCAACTGAGGGAAAACACGTTTTTTACATAACCAGAAAATCCTAGTGCTTTTCTTTTGCCAACCGGTATGAATGCTCTTTGGGATCCCAGCAAAAGTAACAAGCATTGGCAATGCCAACTGGTTGGGCTTTTGTGTAGGCATAGGAAAGGGTACTTGCCAGGCACAGCCGTAATATATTAACTGCCCATTGATGGTAGCAGGTGCAAAATGGTGCAAGTACCTGGGCATCCAATAGCACTGCCCAGAAGCATGCTTTGAAGAAAACTCTGGCAGGCACTAAGAGTGCAAAGTTTGATGGTAAGGCTTGAAAAAGCTAGCTCAAAGATTCCACATGAGGAGGTGTTTTGGGTAGGAAGGGGCAGGATCTGGGTAGGAATGCAAATAGGGAGTAGCATGCCAATGAGCAGTTACGGGTGGGCAAATAACCAAACAACACCTACAAGCTGTGTCCCTCCTCATAAGCCACTTCTCCCCATCTGTACTTTAATGCAACAGTTTCGGCTTATAGGTGGCCCAAGCGCCACCTAATAGCCCAAACTAAAAACAGGGTTTGATGAGACCTTCCGGACGACATGGGACTGTGTTTGCATGTATGAAAACTGGTAGCATTCTGGCTTGGGCAGTGTGCTTACATGGCTATCATAGCATTTCAAATAGCAAATCACGGGAACAAATGAGCTAGAAGAGCAAACTCGAACTTAAAATCACAGGGTTTGCTTAGTATGTAGGATACACGTAGACATATTTTCAAGGAAAAAAAACTTTAGTTGCAGGGACGTTATGGTGAGAATTTCATGCAAAAAAAACCCCCCGAAATTCAGCTAAAGCCACCTGAACCTCGCGCCCTGCCCCAGTGCACATCCTAGGACCACAATGATGACATCACATCACTGATGCCATCACTGCTGACAACACTAATTACATTGTATATAACTGATTATATCAATAATGGAATTGGACATAACATAATTTTTAAGTCAGCTCAGGAAAACTTTGAATAACAATAATCTGCTGTGAAATATTCGCTGGTAAACAAAATCCCAAAACAAAACAAGTGCTTGGTGTCTTGTGGGTAAGTATCTGCACTGGGAAACATAACAACCCGAGTAAAATCCTGGTAGCCAAATACATGATCAAGCTTGCCAACCTAAAAAAAGAAAAAAAGAAAAAAAGAAAACACGCGTTGCGTCTGCCCTCTGAAAAAAAGTTACGCTTTTCACCCACGTGTCCTTTACTTGTGCCCTGAAAAGCAGCCACAATATTAGGGGGGAATAACTGCACCAGTGTCCAGGATTACAAACTCTTGCCCCATGTCTGGATTTCAGAAATACTTACTTTGCTTTATAAAGATAACTTGAAAAGTACACATTCTATAGTGTCACTCAAATATATAAATTCTTATTGAACTATGTTAGGCAAAAAAAGTGTACAATTGTGCCATTATTCCCACTCTTGACTAGCAGACTACAAATATAAGAATACAATGCAGCGAAAGGCAAAAAGATTGTCTCAGTTCAAAACTTTCAAGGACTGACAGTAGCACGATTTAAAAAATTAATAAATAATGTGGATGCTGTGTGTTATGAGATATTTAAAACTAAGAAAACACACGGCACTCAGGACCGTGAACTGTCTCCCATCCATGCAGTAACCGGGATGGACCCAGCTTAGTTTCAAAGCGAGTAAAGATACAGCCCCCTTAGGCCATGTTTATCTAAATGATCTTGTAAAATGGGCTCATTTATCAGGCAAGATGGCCTTAGGGGTCGGACCCCTTGCTTGCTTTGAAGCTAAGAAGGGTTTGTCCCAGTTAATGCAGGGATGGGAAACTCAGTTACTATAAAAATATCGATTTTCTTTATTATTGACTAGGAGACTACAAATACCAGAATGCAATTCAGCAAAAGGCAAACAAATTGTCTCAGTGCTAAACTGGCAGTTGCATGGTTTACAAGAAATAATTTGGATGCCCATTTGGTCGCCCATCCATGCAGTTACCGGGACTGACCCAGCTTTGCCTAAAAACAAGCAAATGACCAGCCCGTTTCTCGAAGTGGTCTTGTAACTTTGGCTCATTTATCGGGCAACACGGCCCGATGAGGCTAGCCCCTTCCTCACTTTGAATCTAAGCAGGGTTTGTCCTGGTTACTGCATGGATGGGAGAGCTGGATGGCAATCATGTCACTGCCCAAATATCTTTCCCCAAAAAAAAAAATATATAAACTAACCGCAGGTACTGAATTACACATACCCTCGGCTATCCTTAGTCCTTTATAGCCTCGGATATAGCTGCCAATATCGGAAAAATGGTCCAAAAAATAAATGCTTTCCTGCCCCCAAGGCCCTCACCAAGTGCCCCCATCATCTGTGCCAGCTCCCCCCACTGCCCAGAGGGCCTCCTCACCTCCCTTGCTCTCTCCCTTCCCCCCACAACACACGCTGTTTCTGTGAAGCAGTTTGCTTTGAGATGTCCGCTATAGCCGAGGCTACAAAAACTTTTGTGTTGTAAATGTAGTCCCTAGTCCCCCTCCAGCTCCCAAATTTCACTTGGTGCCCTTTAGCCACCACCCCCCTGCACCCTCTAGCCCGATGGAATTTGCATGTTTTTTACCGGCAAATAGCCTTTTCCTGGGCTTCATTTTCCCATATCCTCGGCTATAACTGCGAGAGAAAAACAAGATGACAGCTTTTTCCATATCTGGAAACCATGATCCTGCAACGCACAATGGGAGAAAAACTACCCATTTTTGAGAAGGGTGCACCCTCTTCTGCGTCAAATATTTAAATAACTACTGCACAGAATAACACATGGATCGCAAGTCAACGCTTTGTGTCCAAGTTGTTTCAGACTTGGTCCAAATCCATCCAGCGGTTTGGGCTGTGTGCTTTGGCAAAAATTTACCTTGTTTGGGAAAATGATTGGGAAGTAGGCATCAACATTGCCAAAAAAATCTTTGTCTTTTTAATAACTTTCTTATTTTTTAACGTATCTTTGCAGTCTGGGAGCAGGCAACGAGTACCTAATCACTTTTGAAATTTCAGTCAACTCCGTTACTCGAATCAAAAGTTAATAGAATTTTGAGGTGTTCATATGGGAGTCCGACTCAACTTAACTATAGTGCGGCTGTTGCCGCCCAATAATATTTGAAAAGCTGTTTAACTCCCCAACCAGAATCCACAGAGTAAAAACCGTGACCGAGCGTGTACATTCTTACAACTACAAATGCAAACCCCTGGAACAGATGAGCCATAATTAGTGCCAATTTGACACCAATGTGCCAACTTTTCACTTAGGGACCTTTGAAGGAAGGTAGGCCGCATTTGCTCAGCTGTACAACATGTACTGTCGGTAGCCTTGAGTCCATTCTTAAGCAGCACACCACAATGCAGAAAGCAGGGGTGTTCCCCTGTGAGCCCACTGATGCTGGGTGGTTTGCCTATGGAACCGAGTCAGGCAGGTCCGCGAACTGTCAGAGGTAATC